>NC_138779.1:16157427-16757427 GCF_965119305.1 Pelophylax lessonae | reverse complement strand
ACCCGGCTTGTTAATTAAGAATTTTTTTCCCCGGAATTACAACGGCGCTGACCTTTAATTTAGGGATATGGAATAAAACTAGAGGAAATTTACATTATATGGATAATTGAACATCTGTTACAGCCATAAGGTGTGGGGATGGAAGTTACTCAAATACTATACAAAATATATCTCTGTAATTGTATCGTAATCCAGAGAGGGTGAAAAAATCTGTTACTGGAAAATGTCATTATACCCAACCAACTTCTACGCTTGCGGCTAACTTCTCGCAAAGTCTGGAAAAGTGACATTAAAATGCAAGACGTCCCTGTTCAGGAGCTGCTTTTTCACACAAAGGTTCAGCGACTGGTGAAGCATCACGTTCAACTAAACTGACCACATAACAGAACCTGAATCCAGCTGTAAAAATAAATATGTTCAGTTAGCACACATTTTTATTCTAACGTGCAATTAACCCGTGAACAAAAATGTAATGTATTGCATCTTATCAGTTCTTAGATGTGGTGGCTGCATTCGTTTTCTTGTTTAGGCTTTTTTTCTGTTATTTTCACCTGGTGATCCTGCCAGTAACACATTATCTAAAGATATGAGCCAATCACTAGGTTATCATCCGTATAATACATATCAAAACAAAAAAGAGGTTTTGTCAGACTATACAGGCCAGAAAGGAGTACTCAGCAAACAGTATATAGTATGTATAAAAAGATCACAATTTATTAAACATATATTAAAAGTGTGAATATTGACATGCATCTCCCATATATGACATGTCACCAATGAGTAAAAAAAATATGAATCGCGGTTATAAAGCAGGTACTATAAAGGTGGTTCCTCAAAAGCCAATGCGTTTCGCATTTCGAGTGGCTGGATATAGGATATAGACTCTGACTGTAGTAGTACATTCATCACTGAGGGCACCTCGTGTGTAAAGGGGCAGTTTAAATAAAAATGTATTTACTTTTTTTTACTGAAAGAAAATAAGAGCCCCCCCCCCCCCCCCCCACTGCATTCACCTAGGCCAGGTTTCTCCAAACATTCCAAAGAAAGGGTCGGTTTACCCCCCTTTAAACTTTAGGGGGGCAAGACTGTGACCAGTGGGAGTAGAAAATGCCCCAGTATCAGTGGAAGTAAACAATGCCATAGGCTTGGTGGTCTGTGGGAGTTAAAAAAAAATACATCATTGGTGTTAGTGGGAGGAATAGTGCCCCATCATTGGTGTCAGTGGGAGGAATAGTGCCCCATCATTGGTGTTAGTGGGAGGAATAGTGCCCCATCATTGGTGTCAGTGGGAGGAATAGTGCCCCATCATGGGTGTCAGTGGAAGGAATAGTGCCCCATCATTGGTATCAGTAGGAGGAATAGTGCCCCATCATTGGTGTCAGTGGGAGGAATAGTGCCCCATCATTTTCCTGAAGAGCATCACATTGGTTCAGCCAGGGAGCATCACCACAGGGCAGGGGTATCAAACCTAATTTCATCAGGGGCTGCATCAGCATTATGATTGCCCTCAAAGGGCCAGTTGTACAGTATCTGTAAGACTAGATGTCTAGCGCAGCCCCCCCTTACATCAGATATCAAGAGCCCCACCGCCATCAGAAGTCATTTGTCCCTCACCCTCCCTTACCTTGTGTTGCTTCTGGGAGGAAGCTGGGGGCAGAGCTGTGAAGCAGAAAGATCAGGGTCTGGAGGAGGACCAGAGAAGGGTTTGGGACAGCTGCCAGAGTCTGCTGAATGCTGACACTAGGAGAGGTGGCTACATGGGGGTACTGCGGCTGCACAGAGAGGTGGAGGATCTGTAGGAGGATTTCTCTCTTCCTCTTTGCTGCCAACTGCTAAGATGAGGAAGAGAGGGGGGTAGAGACAAGCCTCTTCAAGGCACCACGGAGAAGCGCAGGGTCTGGAGGAGGAGCTCTGTCATCCTCTCTGCTGCTGACTGCTGAGAGAAGGTGGGAGGCAGAAATAAGGGGGTTGCAGCAGCTGCAAAAGATGTGTAAGGGCCACACAAAATGACTTTGAAGGCGGGAGTCGGCCTGCGGCCTTGTGTTTGACATATGTGCTCTAGAGGAACCAAATCATCTGTTATTGGCAAGTTGTCACCAGCAACAGAATTGCTAGTGTGACTCAGAGAGATTCTGGAGCGGAGTATTTGTACCTTCTGTGGTCAGTCGTATTGTAATATTTATGGAGCTTCCTCCGTGATATGCATGAACAAGCTCTACTTAGTCTAAGGTGAAAAGGGCAAGTAAGAAGAGAGCAGCTCCAACTAAAATAACTCTGAGACAGTGCTTGTAAAAAAAGATTTAATTTATTACATTAGTATAATAGCTATAATACCGTCTGCCCATTTCAACCCAAAATATGAGCCTTAGCCAAACACTATTTAGCGATGGAACAATTACTCTCCTACTTCTAGACGAGCCAAACAGTTTCAGTCTGTAATCGCAAAAATGTCTAATATTTTGACAAAGACATTTAGAGTGCTTTCCTAGAATTGGCGCCAGGCGGTTCTCGTGCCACGGAACATTATCGGGCCCTATATTCTTGGCCGCAAGCACGGCAAATCGAACGCCGAGTGACAGTTTGAGATGCGACCAGCGGCACCTCCCAACCGGGAAAGGAGAAGGAAAAAGAAGAAAAGAGACAATAAGTAATTTTGATATATCATTCAGCTGCTACACTTTAAAAGGCTTTATAGCATATGTCATTAGATAAAAAAATATTTGGAGATGGCATTAATGTGAGATGTGACAGAGGATAATCCTGCCATCAATCTGAGGGCGCTTATTCAGAAATTAATTTTCCAAGATGCTTTTTAATTTTCATTTCCAAGTGGAAGGACGGGCTCTGTTCTACGGTGCGGATTGCCAGCTCCAGCGGCACACTACGGCCAGCTTGGAGGGCCGGAGAGGAAGAGAGAGAAAGGCTGTCTTGGAGGCAGGGAAAGGATTTATATAAATGAAAGAAATTAGCAGAAACGTGAAACATATGTTGTCATGTAAACAGGAAAATCTGTCTGATGAACGTGTGAAGGAGATTTGCAGGAAGCGACCATAGGAGCTGATATTGTACAGATGAAGAGTGGAAGCAAACAGGGCCATGGTGGCCTTTTTTATGGCTGCACATCTAAAACCGATTGCAATTTATTCTAGGCTTGGATCACCCCAAATTTCTCCAGTTATTATTGGCATAATGCTCACCTTCCTTTTATCTCTCTGTAGCTCTTGCTTTCCTATGTTTCTGTCTCTTTGTATATTTCTGTTTTCAAAAATATTTCTGTGTTCTCTTCATACCGTCCTCCTCACACTTCCGATTAGTCTTTCTCTCTCCCTCCAGATCTATATCCTTCTGTCTCTCTCCTTGGTTCTCTTTCTTCTCTCTTCCCATTTATATCCCTTAGTCTCTCTACCTCCTTTCTTCTCTCTCTTTCTCTCCGGGTCTATATCCCTCAGTCTCACTACCTCCTTTCTTCTCTCTCTTTCTCTCCGGGTCTATATCCCTCAGTCTCTCTACCTCCTATCTTCTCTCTCTTTCTCTCCGGGTCTATATCCCTCAGTCTCACTACCTCCTTTCTTCTCTCTCTTTCTCTCCTGGTCTATATCCCTCAGTCTCTCTACCTCCTTTCTTCTCTCTCTTTCTCTCTGGGTCTATATCCCTCAGTCTCTCTACCTCCTTTCTCCTCTCTCTTTCTCTCCGGGTCTATATCCCTCAGTCTCTCTACCTCCTTTCTTCTCTCTCTTTCTCTCCGGGTCTATATCCCTCAGTCTCTCTACCTCCTTTCTTCTCTCTCTTTCTCTCTCCGGGTCTATATCCCTCAGTCTCTCTACCTCCTTTCTTCTTTCTCTTTCTATCTCCGGGTCTATATCCCTCAGTCTCTCTACCTGCTTTCTTCTCTCTCTTTCTTTCCGGGTCTATATCCCTCAGTCTCTCTACCTCCTTTCTTCTCTCTCTTTCTCTCCGGGTCTATATCCCTCAGTCTCTCTACCTGCTTTCTTCTCTCTCTTTCTTTCCGGGTCTATATCCCTCAGTCTCTCTACCTCCTTTCTTCTCTCTCTTTCTCTCCAGGTCTATATCCCTCGGTCTCTCTACCTCCTTTCTTCTCTCTCTTTCTCTCCGGGTCTATATCCCTCAGTCTCTCTACCTCCTTTCTTCTCTCTCTTTCTCTCCGGGTCTATATCCCTCAGTCTCTCTACCTCCTTTCTTCTCTCTCTTTCTCTCTCCGGGTCTATATCCCTCAGTCTCTCTACCTCCTTTCTTCTCTCTCTTTCTCTCTGGGTCTATATCCCTCAGTCTCTCTATCTCATTTCTTCTCTCTCTTTCTCTCCGGGTCTATATCCCTCAGTCTCTCTACCTCCTTTCTTCTCTCTCTTTCTCTCCAGGTCTATATCCCTCAGTCTCTCTACCTCCGTTCTTCTCTCTCTTTCTCTCCGGGTCTATATCCCTCAGTCTCTCTACCTCCGTTCTTCTCTCTCTTTCTCGCTGGGTCTATATCCCTCAGTCTCTCTACCTCCTTTCTTCTCTCTCTTTCTCTCTGGGTCTATATCCCTCAGTCTCTCTACCTCCTTTCTTCTCTCTCTTTCTCTCTCCGGGTCTATATCCCTCAGTCTCTCTACCTCCTTTCTTCTTGCTCTTTCTCCCCGGGTCTTTATCCCTCAGTCTCTCTACCTCATTTCTTCTCTCTCTTTCTCTTCCGGTTTACATCCCTCCATTTCTCTTTTTTTTATATCAAAGAAAGCTTTATTAAAAAAAATAAAAAAATAAAAACAAAGCCACAGCTCCAGGTCTATCAAGTGTTCAAAACAAAATACAGTTCTAAAGTATATAGCACAGTACAGTACAGAAAGAGAATATTCAGTAAGGCATACATGTATCACAGACACAGAAAATCCACAAAGAAAGATAAAAATCAGCCTGAGGGAGACTGCAAAAATAGCTCTAGAAGGCTAAATCCAGGGGTATCCAGGCAGGGGGCCCATAACGTCTTAAATTTACTAGGACAATCCCTGTGCTGGTAAATACATCTTCCTAAGCACAAGAAGTCACCAACAGAGCCAATCCATTCCTTCAGGGAGGGAGGTTCTAAAGATTTCTAATGGACCAAAAGTGGTTTGCGATCCCTCAGTCTCTCTACTTCCTTTCTTCTTTCTCTTTTTCTCCTGGATTATTTCCCTCAGTCTATCTACCTCCTTTTTTCTTTCTCTTTCCCTCCTGGTCCAGATCCCTCAGTTTACCTACCTCCATTCTTCTCTCTCTTTCCCTCCTGGTCAATATCCTTCAGTCTCTCTACCCCCTTCTCTCTTTCTCTCCCGGTCCTTATCTCCTCCTTCTCTCTCCCCTTTTCTCCTGGTCTGTTTCCCTTTATTGCTCTATCCCTCTCCCTTTCACCTTCCCTTTCTCTCTTTCCCTTCTGGTCTTTATCCTTCTGTCTCTCTACCTCTTCTTTTTCTTTTCCTCCTGGTTTATATCCCTCAGTCTCTCTACCTCTTTTTTTCTCTCTAAACTTTTTTCCATGTTTATATCCCTCTGTCTCTCTACCTCCACATCTCTCTTTCACCTTTGCTCTCTCCCTTTCCTTTCTGACATATATCCTTCTGTCTCTCTACCTCCTTTTTTTCTCAATCTTTCCCTTATGGTCTATATCCCTCAGTCTCTCTCCTCTTCCCCTTTCTTTCTTTTCATTCAGTCCATAGTTTCTCTACTTCTTTCCCCCTCTCTCTTCCCCTTCTGGGCTACATCTATTTGTATCTCTATCCCTTTTCTTCTCTCTCTCTCTCTCTTTCCATTCCAATCTTTTTCTCCTCTGTCTATCTACCTTCTTCCGTATCTCTTTCCATTCCAGTTCGTATCCCTCTGTCTCTCTACCTCCTTCCCTCTCTCTCTGTTTACATTCCAATCCATATCCCTCTGTCTCTATCTACCTCCTTCCTTCCTCTCTCTCTCTCTTTCCATTTCAGTCCATATCCCTCTGTCTCCCTACCTCCTTCCCTCTCTCTCGTTTTCCATCCCAGTCCATATCCCTCTGTCTCTCTATCTCCTTTCTTCTCTCTCTCTTTCTATTCCAGTCCATATCCCTCTGTCTCTCTACCTCCTTCCCTCTCTCTCTCTGTTTCCATTCCAATCCATATCCCTCTGTCTCTCTACCTTCTTCCCCCTCTCTCTCTTTTTCTATCCCAATCCATATCCCTCTGTCTCTCTACCTTCTTCCCTCTCTCTCTCTTTTTCTATCCCAGTCCATATCTCTCTGTCTCTCTATCTCCTTCCTTTCTTCCTTCTCTCTCTCTCTCTCTTTCCATACCAGTCCATATTCCTCTGTCTCTCTACCTCCTTCCCTCTCTCTCTTTTTCCACCCAAGTCCATATCCCTCTGTCTCTCTACCGCCTTCCCTCTCTCTCTCTCTTTCTATTTCAGTCCACATCCCTCTGCCTCTCTACCTTCTTCCCTCTCTCTCTCTTTCCATTCCAGTCTAATCTCCTGTCTCTCTACCTCCTTCCCTTTCTCTCTTTCCTTCTTTTTTTTGCCTCCTACTCATTCTAATCAGGTCTGCCTGGGAGGCTAAATAGCATCAAAGCTATAACAAATATCCTTCCAGAGAACAATGCACAATTTACGCTGTCATGGCCATCACAGAACGCAACGTTCAATGGAACGATAGCCATCTAAAGAAAGTTCATTGCTAATCTATGGCCTGCAAGTGGATGCGCAGAGGAATATGGATTTGCTGGTGATTCTCATGCTGCATGGGTCCAGTTCTGCTCCTTTTATTCCAATCTCAGAGGACACGAAGCATGAACAATGGGATGGCTCTCACAGGAAGCCGCTCTCGTGGAGCTCTGAACTCATAAAACCCAGCGTGGATTTAATTTGGGAGGCATCAGAGCAGTGTTATATAATATGCACTCAAATCTGTGTTGCAATCATATGAAGGTTGGTAGTTTTCTTGCATGGCATTGTTTAGGACAAAGAATGGACCTATTTTAATATAGCTAAAAAAGGAGGTGAAAGAATGAACCTAAAGAGGAAATCAATCCAAATATTTCATTTTTAGATTTGGAGTGGAAGAATAAAAATATGACACAAGCGCTTAACCTTTCCCACTCCATCAAAAGCAATTATAAAAGTTCTCGGGGTTGCATTTAAAAGTGAATCCCTTTATAGGCTGCTCGGAGTTGCAGGTAAGTATGACATGTTTGTTATTTTAAAAAAATACATTTACAATCACCTTACAGCCTACGGGGCATACTTACATTTAAAGAGAAGTGCTTCTTGTGCTGGTGCCAGCTGTTCTGGTTGAATGGAGGATGGGCCGATGAATGAAAGGTCCACAACTATATGAATGTAGGATGGGAGGATAAATGAAAGGTCCACCTCCATTTATAGAGCACTTTTGAATGGGGGATAAGTTGAATTTTTTTTTTTTTTTTTATCAATGGAAGCTTTAGTACAGCTTCTATGACTGGAAGAAGTAAGAGGAAAGAGTGGGCATAGTTGCCACTCTTGATGATTTGCTAAAACAGTTCCAGTGGCTGTATGAACCTCCTCTGAATCGTGGGTTTAAATCCTCCATCCTCCATCCTCTGCCCATACTACCCCCCCCCCCCCCCACACAGGGGGTTAATACAGCCACAGGACCTGTTACATGCATTCAACAAGTGTGCTGACTATGCCCTGCCTTTCCTCTTTCTTCTTCCAGTCATAGAAGCTGTACTATAGCTTTCATTAATAAAAAACGCTCTATGAATGAAGGAGGCAGACCTTTTATTTATCCACCTATCCTCCATTTAAAAGTGCTCTATGAATGGAGGAGGCGGTGCTTTCATTACATAGTTACATAGTTACATAGTTAGTGAGGTTGAAAAAAGACATCAGTCCATCCAGTTCAACCTATGATGTGTGTGTGTGTGTTTGCTTTTAACCGTACATCGTATACCCCTGTATGTTGTTGTCTCTAAGGTGCCCATTTACTAGTTTTTTGAAACTATCAATGCTTCCTGCTGATACGACTGCTTGTGGAAGAGAATTCCACATCCTTACCGCTCTTACAGTGAAGAACCCCTTACGCACTTTAAGGTTAAACCGCCTTTCCTCTAGTTTTAGTGAGTGGCCACGTGTCTTATTGTATCTCCTTTCTCTGAATAGTTTGTTCCTTATGCTAGGGTCGCCAGTACAGTATTTGTACATTGATATCATATCCCCCCTCAATTGTCTCTTCTCCAGAGAGAATAGGTTCAGTGCTTGTAGCCTATCCTCATAGCTGATGTCCTCCATTCCCCTAATCATTTTTGTTGCCCTTCTCTGGACTTTCTCCAGTTCCAGCACATCCTTCCTGAGGACCGGTGCCCAGAACTGGACAGCATACTCCAGATGTGGCCGGACCAGAGTCTTGTAGAGTGGAAGAATAATCTCTTTATTTCTGGAGTGAATCCCCTTTTTTATACATCCCAGTATTCTGTTGGCTTTGCTTGCAGCGGCTTGGCATTGCATGCCACTGCCAAGCCTGTTGTCTACCAGTACCCCCAGGTCCTTTTCCATCCTAGACTCACCCAGAGGTTCCCCCCCTAGTGAGTAGCTTGCTTTCTGGTTTCTGGCCCCCAGGTGCATTACTTTACATTTTTCCACATTAAACCTCATCTGCCATGTAGTTGCCCACCCCGTTATTTTGTTCAGGTCCGCTTATAAGGTTTCCACATCATTAATCTGCTTGCCTTCCATTCATAAAGTACTTTTCATTGATGGAAGCTATAGAGCAGCTCTTATAAATAAAGGAGGGGTGGATAGGACAGGCATAGTTGGCACTCTTGGCACAATTGCCTATTACAAGTGCAGTGGCTGTTTTAACCTCCACAGCAAAAGATTACCGATTCAGGGGAGGCAGGCAGAAGACAGAAGACTTCAACTAGGACAGTCGACACCAGCACACCGGACACTTCTTATTAAATGTAAGTACCATCCCTTGTGCTGACTTCTTGAAGAATTTTAACTAAACTTAGGCCTAAATAATAGAACATATAGATGTGCGGTGTATATATCTATGAAATAGGCATCCCATTTTAAATAAAAAACAAAAGAAAAACTTATTTTTTTCTTACTAATTATGTTGTTTATGTTCTTGTAGCCCTGGAAGGGTCCCTTAGAACCCAAAACTTATTGGATAGTCCTTTTTTTTTAATACCGGTATGACCAAAAGATATCCAGACCCTCAACCATCGGTTGCTGTGCCTTCTCTGATAATCCTCTTGGATCTTGTCTGAAGCACCCCCTAGAGGCCACTTCATGTTCAAGAGATCCGTTTCAAATACCTTCCTCCACCATGAGATTGCTAAACCCAGCTCCTCCAACCCATTTCTTCACCCCATAGTCTCTGATGGCCCCGATAGGGTGAAATCCTGGATTTTGAGCTCAGCTACCTGCGTTTTCTTTTTTATGAGTTATCCAAAAATTTCTATGAAGACTCCACTAAGGATACATTATACAGTATTGCAGTGTCTGGTGCGTTATATATAGAAATATATGAAGAATTAAAATTGGTAACAAAGGGAGCTTTCCCAAAAACAGCCAGCATCATGGTGAGACATTGAAAGGTAATGCTTCCCTAAAAACAAATCCCCCTCACCCCACACACACAGACTCCCATATCCATCATGTACTATCTCATATTAGTTATTTCATATTAAGATTGTCAACCCCTAAATGTTTTTCACAGATGCCCCAGGGAGAGGAGCTTAATCCACTGTGACACATGTGCCAAACACAAGGCCCGTTGGCCGAATCCAGGCTGAATGGCCATTTCATGTGGTCCTTACATCTCTCCTGTAGCTGCAGCACCCCCCTCTTCTCCGCCCCACCTTGTCTCAGTAGTTGGCAGCAGAGAAGATGACAGAACTCCTACTACAGTTCCTGCAGCTCTCTGTGCAGCCCAATTACCCCATTGTCTCCCCCTCCCCTGGTCTCAGCATTCAGCAGACTCCAGCAGCTGACTCTAGCCCATCTCTGGTCATCCTCCAAACCCTGCACTTTCTGCTTCCCAGCTCTGCTCCCAGCTGCTTCCCAGCAGCAGCATAAGGGGGGTGCACTGTGATATAAGGGAGGGTGGGGGACTCTTGGGTTCTGATGGTGTGGGGGGGCTCTTGACATCTTATGTAAGGGGAGTAGGTTTGCCACCTGTCCGGGATTCTGGGTTTTGAATCATGTGTCCGGATTTCAGTCAACCCGGGAACAATATTCAGACAGGCTCGGAACAGGTTCTAAGAGGAGGGTGAGGGGGCACTATGCACACAACATTACTATTCTTTTTGGAGCGCCCAAAGGTGTCTCAGGTCTGTTACAATCCTATGGTGTATGCAAAAAAAAAAAAAAGGTTTTGCTGTGCGCCACTAAAGTGTCAGGTTTGGAAGAAAAAATGGCAACCCTAAAGGAGGGTGCTCTGAAAATCTAGTCTTACAGATACAACTGGCCCTTTGAGGGCCCTCAAAGAAACTGAGTTTGACACTACTGCGTTATTATCTCATTCAATTATGAAAGCCCAGATGATAATCCAATCTTCCCCACTCCACCCAAAATCTAAAATCTTGCATGCGAACACTGCATGCATGCGAACACTCTTGTATATCTAAAACTAGTTATCCTTTTCAATGCTTACATCAAAAATGACATTTTATGGCTATATTTAATGAAGGGTTTTATATCAAATTTTACTTTGCAATAAAAAAGAGATACAGGGCCACAAATGCATCAACTTTCTGGTCATATCAATAAGAAGTAAAACTGAAACCTTCCATTTTTTATTTGCTTATAAAATTAAAGATTGTCATTTTTTTTTTCCTAGAGCCTAGTTGCTATAAAACCTGCTTCTTCAGGCAGAATGATGGAAATACGCCTTCTAAAACAACAGAAAGCTTGCACACAGCAAATTAAAAACAAATATGTGTTGTGTTTTATTATTACGACACATGTTGGGCCGTTTGATGATGGAGGTTTTGACCCCCAAAAAGTCCCCGTTCTCTTTGTTGTTAATGTAAACTTTCAGGGCTAGGCAGAGCTGTATAAAATTACATTCCTAGTAAGTCCAGGAGGAATTTATTATTGAACGCAAACCAAGTGCTAAAGTTAGCTTATTGATTTTACAATGCAATATCCTTTAAAAAATACTGGCATCACTATTTGTCAAAAAGCACTGAGTTGCTGGTTGGGGTTTAACTGTTTCAGTGGTAATAAGATGGATTTTAAAGGGAACCCTAAGTGTAGCTGAATATTTATTCCAGGGTGGAGATCACTAAATAAAATCTGAATCCCAAAAGTGACCCTTTTCAGTAGAAAGGTCAAGGAGCAAAGGCAGAGTTCACACACAAGGAGGATTCTGATTGGTTCCTGGCAGTACAGGAGAGGACTGGGCTGGGGGGCAGTTGCCCCCTGGGCCAATACTGATAAGATATCTGGAAATGTTGGCCTTGAATGGAGAAACTTCACCATTTTGACATAATTTACAAAGATACCCACACTCTGTGACACATACTGTACATTTTACAGCTACCAGCCCCCTTTCAGACCTGCAATCACAGCACCTGGCAGGGGGAAGTCTTCTAGATGCGACTTCTTTTGCAGCCCTGAGATGTCATGTGACCAAATGCTGAGAGCCAAAAACTAAGCTGATATTGGAAGATGTGAAAAGGTGTGCCACTACAAAACATGTCCTTTAAGATTAACCACCTTTCACAATGCCCACCAATAACTGTGGCACCAAGGCACACTTTGAATGGGGCACTTTTTCAACAGAACTCTATTCTAATGGGTGAGTGTGAATTTTTATTACTTTCACAGGTTATTTAAATTTCACTTGTTGGTAGAGTAACTCTTCCCCTGTAGTAACTCTTCTTCTTCTATTTAATTGTAAGTAAATAATGGATTTGAAGCAGAAGCAATGTGCCATCATGGAATTCCTGGCTAAAGAAGGTACAGGCTGTCGGACATCCATAGAATGTTTACAGGGACTACACTATTTAAACCTTTTCACCCATCTATGCACATTGCTCTTGTTAATGGTGTTATCGACGTAAACATTCTGTAGCCTTCTGGGGATGTTGGACAGCCTGCTCCCCTGCTTTGTCTGGAACTCAATGATGGCACATTTCTTCTACTTGTAATCCATTATTTACCTGCAATGAAAAAAAAGAAGAAAATGGAGAAAAAGGAGAGAAGGAGAAGGTGGAGAAGAAGAAGAAGAAGATGAAGAAGAAGGAGAAGGAGGAGAAGAAGGAGAAGAAGACAGAGAAGAAGAAAAAGAAGAAGAAGGAGAAGAAAGGAGATGAAGAACGAGAAGAGGGAGAAGAAGAAGAAGAAGGAGAGAGAAGAAGAAGAAGAAGAAGAAGAAGAAGAAGAAGAAGAAGAAGAAGAAGAAGAAGAAGAAGAAGAAGAAGAAGAAGAAGAAGAAGGAGAAGGAGAAGGAGAAGGAGAAGGAGAAGGAGGAGAAGGAGAAGGAGGAGAAGAAGAAGACAACGAAGAAGAAGAAGAAGAAGGAGAAGGAGAAGGAGGAGAAGGAGAAGGAGGAGAAGAAGAAGACAACGAAGAAGAAGAAGAAAAAGGAGAAGGAGAAGGTGGAGAAGGAGGATAAGACAGAGAAGAAGGAGAAGAAAGGAGACAAAGAAGGAGAAGAAGAGGGAGAAGGAGAAGAAGAAGGAGATGGCGGAGAAGGAGAAGTTGAGAGAAGAAGAGTTACTACAAAGAAAGAGTTACTCTACCAACATGTGAAATTAGAACTACTTATGTAAATTAATAAAAAAAGCTATACCCACTTTTGCATTACTTTCGGTACAGTCCTTGTGTTACTCTTGCAAAAAAACAAGCTGAATCCAAAGGATTTCTATTGGACACTATGGATACTTCAAGCACAATAGAGCAAACAAGATAATAAATACTATTTACAAATCTGATTACTTCAATAGTGTGGCTAATATCATCACTTTTGTCAACATTTATTTTATATATATTTTGCAGTTCACAGAGAGATCCGAGTTTTAATTGAATTCTAAATTTCCAAGAATAGCGGAAACCTTAAGTTCCCCTTTTAGCGTCTGTATTTTTATAATAAAGCTTTCTTGTAGCGATAGCCTTTTGGAAAATGAAATATTTGTAACAAGATCTATTATGTTAACTTTTTCTTGCTATACAGTTTTCCATAGCATAATCGCCGTGGTTTAGAAATTATTAATAGAGAGTACACATGGCATGCGGGGGAATTACGGACTATTTCACTCTCACTTGATTTAAGGCAATATTTTTCTTAGTTAATTATAGAGGCCTTCTATTGCACTTTCATCCTTTTGAAGTCCTCCGTGGCTGCAAACTGCAACCATTTCAGTGATGGATAGCGAGAAAACTCTCCCAGTTCTAGGACAGACCGTCACTATGAAGAGGCATTCCTTTATCTGTCATATAAAAAAAATAATTATACCCTATTCGGCATATGAAACGTGTATTATGGGCTCTGTCACATGACAGATTCATGTCACATGACACTGACACAGTTGTCTTTGAGCATATTGAAAAAACGGTTTGAGTCAAGGCACACACACATGCCTTAAGTGTATTTCCACTTCTGAAGCCAAATTGGGATACGTACTTTATATTTGTTACATGTTCCCTTAAAAGGTACCTAAAAAGGTAACCAGATTTTTTTTGTTTTTAAGTTATGCTATGTGAATGGGAACAGATATCAAACATATAGGGGGTTTTCCCAAACTTGACTGCAAAATTGGAAATACCCTTTAATTCAACCTCATAGTTTTACCCACTGCACACTTCTTTAGACCTGACTTATATGACAATAAAAACAAGTACTATTGGGTGATGCATATTGCATATTTAGACTGACCAACAGGGTCAAACTGATCCCTAATTGGGCAATTCCTTCTCTTCCACCAACAATCCAAATACTTGCATGCACAAAGCATACCTCCATGATCAGGAAGCATGTAACAGTGTTTCCTCTACACACTATACTAACTACAAGAGAATCAACCACAGGATGAACAGGCAGCATGTAACATAGCATTTTCTCCACACACTATACTAATGTCAAGAGAACCAACAACAGAATGAACCTTCCTCTTCTTCACCTAAACTTAGCTTAATTAGAGGAGAGCCAACCACAGAATGATGATGCAGCATATAAGCCTTAGCCAAAGAATTTGCCTCCCTTTCACACTGTATTAATTATTCTTTAAGAGAACCAACCACAAAATGAACAAGCAGCATGTAACAATACAATAATACAGTCCATTCCCCTCTCCCTCACACACACACCCATGGCTAAATTTCAGGAGAGCCAGCCACAGAATGGTCCTAGAGCTTCCTAGGACATGTGACATGTCTCAGGAGGCTGTAGGAGGGGAGAGGGTAAGGCAAGGAATGCATCCTTGCTTAAGCAAGGATTGCAAAAGTGGGAGCGGGTAACAACAACCAGCTTAAAACAAAAAATACTGCAAGTCAGTTACAGGCTGGGGAGAGGGAGGGAACCAGTAGGACTTCTGTCATGGTCAGGGGTGAAGCTCAGAGACCAGTAGCTATATCAGAGAGGCCTCCACTATCCAGCAGGAAAGGTATACAAGCAGATTACCCTGGCAGATGACGTGGGCTCATCCGAGTTGCATGGTCTAAGCACTAACCATTCACCAGAGCTCCTGATGGTGGAGATGGGTTTTGCTGCATGTTAGTATTAGGTCATGGTACTCAGGATCGCCCCACCAGGAGGCGAGTAAGCCAAGGCCCAGTAGCAGATTTAGCAGGTAGGGATCAAGCAGAACTATAGTCTTTAAACAAGCCAAAGATTGGTACCAAGTGGTTGAAGGTTGGGATCAAGCAGAACCATAGTCGAGAACAAGCCAAAGGTCAGTAACGAGCAGTAGCGAAGATACGGGCGACAGTATGAGTGACAAGAGTGAGATATTGGTTGGAGAGAGTACACTAATCTGGCAAACAAGAAGTGCAAAGGTGTGGCTTAAATAAGAAGATCCTGAGAGAAACAAGACAAAGGTCGGTAATGTGTAGTCACAGGTTGCGATCAAGCAGAAATGTAGTTAAGAAACAAGCCAAAGGTCGGTGATAAAAAGTGGTAGCGAAGATACGGACAGCACCAGGAGTAACAAGAGCAAAATATTGGCTGTAGAGAGAGCACAATAATCTAGCAAACAGAAAGTGTAAAAGCATTGCTTTAATAGGAAGTTCATGGGAGGAGCAAAGGGTTCAAGGTTTAAGAGAAGCAAGACACAAGGCAAGGTTGTCTAAATAATCAAGCCAGGACATATGCTGCATCCCAGGTCCCTTGACAAGACGAGACACCACCAGACACAGCAGAGGTTTCAGGTTCAGATCCGGTCTTGACAACTTTTTGAGTAAAGTTGTGCTTTAAATATTTAATTGCAGGGTAATGGGCAAAGGTCGCTTTCAATACATCTGCTGTGGCCGTCACTTCTAGAACAAACCAGTCTGATTGTTCCAGAACTCCGTCCTAATCTCTTTTGTAAATCATATGTTGAGCCGTCTGTGCAGTTACTTGGCAATAATATGTGAGAACACAAAAGCTTACACACATTAACGAATGAATCATATGCCGTGTGGTGAATAAACATCAAACCGCTGACATTTTCAGTGGAAGACAGAAAAAAAAAATTAAAAAACTCCATCAATTTATTTTTTTTTCCTCCCGCTATCTAATGTCCCACGGTTTGCTGGGAGATGGCGTGAGTAAATTTATTTAAACTAAGGACAAAGTGCGAGATGTGCTGACTCCAGACTTTTGGCGATGATCACTTTCAAATGAGATGCAAATAAGTGCGAATATTCATATGCAGGGCGGGAGGGCGAGGAATTTTTAGAAAGCCAAGAAAACGCTTTCAGGGTAAAATACAGCGAGAGTTCAGAGCGGCAAACTATACAGAATGGAACTCTACCGATTCATGGGTTAATTCCCGGTCAACACATATTGTTGGTATCGCCATTCGAATTGCATTTGAGTCTTCTGATCCTAGTGGAGCAACCTCACTCTGTGCTCTTCTGTATCCAAAAATTGCTTATTGTGATCAGGAGTCTTTGGTTATTGAAAAACACTTTAAGCTCTGTAAACCTTATGACAACATACAGTAGAGATTTCAGAGAGTGCTAAAAATGGAGCTATGTAGACAGAAGCATTAGCGTGGCATACAGAAGGAACCTCTCCACTTAAGGTATTGTTGTTGTTCAGTGGTTTAGTTGTGTCCGACTCTTCGTGACCTCCTGAACCATAGCGCACCAGGCTTTATGTCCTCCACTGCCTCCCGCAGCTTACTTAACTTCATGAGAAGCAATGGTATGGTGGCGCTGCCTAGAGGTAAAGTGTCATATGTGTAAAAGGAAAAAACCTTATAATGTATATGAAAATATATAATAACCTGACATGTGAATAAGGTATCAAAGGTGCTAAAGTGATACCATATAAAAATGCATAGATATAAATAAAGTGCAAATGCAAATAAATACAATAGAACCAAATAATAAATACAAGGAACAGTGCTAAAAATCATGAAACCAATCGTAAATCAATATCATCATCCGAAGATATATAAATAAATACGTTTTATAATTCCATAAATCCCAATAATTGTGCAAAGTGCAAACAATCTGTGTAAAAAATAGTTCATAATTCAGATAATGTGAAAATCACTCTGTGCAGACAGGTGCAATGGTGCTCCCCCGATTGGACCGCACTCACCAGATGGAGGTACCCCTGCAGGGGTCAAAGGTTTATAGCCAGTAAAGCAGATTCAGACTCCCCCCAACCGCTCTAGTACCGACCAGCCCAGATGGTATTTCAGCCCACGTTTGTTAAAGGGTAGTTCCTATCCAGCGTTATGAATAGTGGATAGTCCTCCTCTTAGTCTTGTGCACTGTGTAGTAGGCCGCTCACTTCTGCACCGGCTGGAGAGGGATGCTGAAGCCGGTGCAGAAGTGAGCGGCCTACTACACAGCGGAGAAGAATAAGAGGAGGACTATCCACTATTCATAATAACGCCGGATAGGAACTACCCTTTAACAAACATGGGCTGAAATACCATCTGGGCTTTACTGGCTATATACCTTTGAGCCCTGCAGGGGTACCTCCATCTGGTGAGTGCGGTCCAATTGGGGGAGCACCTCTGAACCTGTCTGCACAGAGTGATTTTCACATCATCTAAATTATGAACTATTTTTGGCACAGATTTTTTGCACTTTGCACAATTATTGGGATTATAGGATTATAAAACCTATTTACTGTATTTATATATCTTTGGATGATGATATTGATTTATGATTCATAATTTTTTAGCACTGTTCCTTGTATTTATTATTAGGTTCTATTGTATTTATTTGTATTTGCACTTTATTTATATCTATGCATTTTTTTATGGTATCACTTGATCACATTTGACACCTTATTCACATGTCAGGTTATTATATATTTTCATATATAAGGTTTTTTCCTTTTACACATTTGACACTTTACCTCTAGGCAGCGCCACCATACCATTCCTTCTCATATTGTTATATCCTTTGGGGTATTTGAGGTAGGCAGCAGCCTTTATATTCCTTAGATATCCTAGCGCGGAATTCCTACACATTTTCTTACTTAACTTCATGTTCATTGTTTCGATGATGCTATCGTCGTCCTCTTCTCCTTTTCCTTCCATGTTTCCCAGCATCAGGGTCTTTTCCAATGAGTCCTCTCTTCACACTAGGTGGCCCTAAAGTATAACTAAAGGCAAAACCTTTTTTTATACGTTTTGGGAAGAGTGGAGAGGGAGGGATTAAAACACCTGTCAATTTTTATTGCTGTCCGTGCCCCCGTTTGGGAGAGTCACCTTCTCTATTTGTCCTGTTTACCATTAGCATTGAAAGTGAAAGTAAAAAGAAAATCTCAAATTTTGGGAAAAGTAATACATCTTCCAATAGGGACACTAGTTCTGGTGACCTCGGCGTCTCCAAGGGATTCCCATATAATTTCAGGCATTTTCTCTCTCTTCTGTTTGGCTATGGGACAGGAAGCAAATTAAAAAATCGGACAGGGGTTATAACCCTCTCTTGCTTTATCCAAAATGTAAAAAAAAAGTTTTGCCTATAGTTCTACTTTAAAGATGATGCTGTATTCTCATTGGATGCTACTTTATAATGTCAGTAAAGTCACCAATGGTTGTCACCAAAACAGGTGTCCCCATTTGAAGATTTAGCTTAGCTCCTCTTCAGGTGACAACTGTAACATTTAGATTTTTTCCATCACCATGACGATGACAAGGGTTACTAGGATAAGTGGATGTGGTCAATCTCCCCGACGGGGACACGGACAGTAATAATAATCTGGCAGATGCTCGAACCCTTCCTTACTCTAGCAACAACTAACAGCAAACGATTCCATTAGCGCATGGGCAGAGTGAACGAGAGTGTCTGATTGGCTCTGTTGTGACAGAACTCTGAGATTTATATATTTAAAGGCAGGACCCCAGTAGACACCTGCCATCTTTGTCATATGTTGTTTTTGCGTTTCACTTCGGTAATAGAATGGCAGAGGAAGGGGGGGGGGGGGGTGGGGATCTGTATTTGCGGCAATTAAGCCAAACAGTGTAGAAAGTCACCCAGGTCTGTTTTCAGCAACAGAGACAGCGAGGAAGCGTTTGGCGGTTACAGATTACCCCGGCAGGATCGCAGCCCGTGTGGCTGCCATTCCGCTGTAATTACGTATAGAATGGTGACAAAATAAGACATGTCAACCGGCACAGCCATGCCAATTAGGTAATCGCCGGGTGACAGTCGCACACACTCACTGCCTCATTCTATGAGATGTAAACAGCTTTTCTTTCCTTCATTGAAAACGTACGCTCAGATCCCTATCCATTTAATCATACATGCCGAAACCGCTTATTTACCTTTTTTTTTTCAGGGAACACAAAAAGATAATTTGTGGGAAGATTGCAAGGCAAGGCTAAGTAATTGGGGCCAAACTGTGACACAACGAGAGGCTGAGCCGCAGGGAAACTCAGACAGTGCTAAATTAAAGGGCAACTCCAACCAAGGCTTTAGCTTTGGAAAGAGTGTGGGAGGTTTACAACCTCTGTCGGGTATATTTCAAATTGTTGGGTGAATGGAAAAGCAAGGGATTGAAAGGTAAGTAAGAAAGAGAGGCTGCGGATGTGCATGTAAAGTGTTACTAAACCCACAACAAGAAAATCAGTCTGTATATTCCAGTGTTGCTCAACCTTTTTCCAGTCAGGGCACCATTTAAAATTCATGGACAGTCTCCAGGCACCCCATTTAAACCACTTCTGGACCGGAAGGATTTGCCCCCTTAATGAACCAGGCCATTTTTTGTGATTCGGCACTGCGTTACTTTAACGGAAAATTGCGCGGTCGTGCGACACTGTATGGAAATAAAATTAATGTTCTTTTTTTCGCACAAATAGAGCTTTCTTTGGTGGTATTTGATCACCTCTGCAATTTTTATTTTTTTCTCTATAAACAGAAAAAGAGCGACAATTCTGGAAAAAAAAAACATTTTTCCCATTCTGTTACATAACATTTCCAAAAAAAAAAATGTAAAAATCTAATTTTTCTCATCCTGTTAGGCCAATTTGTACTCTGCTACATATTTTTGGTAAAAAAAAAAAATAGCTATTGTGGAAGCCAGTGTGGAATTCTCTTCCACAAATGGTGGTAAGTGCGGGGAGTATGGCCACTTTTAAAAGACTCTTGGACATACATCTCCAAGAACAAAACATTCAGGGGTATGGGAAATGAATACATCCACACACACCACACAGGTTGAACTGGATGGACTGTCTTTTTTCAACCTCAACTACTATGTATGTAAGCATATTTTGATTGGTTCGCATCTAGAAACTAGGAGAAAGTTTTATGGCATTTTTTTTTACTAGTAATAGCGGCGATCTGCGATTTTTAGCGGGACTGCAAAATTGCGGCGGACAGATCAGACACCTAACTGACATTTTTGACACTTTTGGGGGGACCAGTGACATTACTGCAGTAATCAGTGCTAAAAATATGCACTGTTACTGTAATAATGACACTGGCAGGGAAGGGGTTAACCTAGAAGGTGATCAAAGGGTTAAATGGGGAGTGTTTACTAACTGTGGGGGGAGGGGCTTTAGAAATGACCATAGAGATCTGTGATCCTATATGGAAGTGTTTACAACAGCTGACCGGCGTTAAATATTGTTTTTTGTTTTTGTTTTTTTTTCAGAATTGTCGCTCTTTTTTTGTTTTACAGCGCAAAAAATAAAAATAAAAATACCACCAAATGAAAGCTCTATTTGTTCATTTAATTTCGGTACATCGTCGCACGACTGCGCAATTGTCTGCTAAAGTAATACAGTGCCGAATCGCAAAAAATGGCCTGGTCATTAAGGGGGCAAATC
This sequence comes from Pelophylax lessonae, assembly GCF_965119305.1. NCBI lineage: Eukaryota > Metazoa > Chordata > Amphibia > Anura > Ranidae > Pelophylax > Pelophylax lessonae. Next base: position 16,737,001 of record NC_138779.1, on the reverse strand, counting down.
CTTCTGGTCCAGAAATGGTTAAAGGAAGAGGACCGCAGAGGTGACATTTTTTTTTACCTAGAGGTGCTCAGAGTGAAGGATTTGCACCGAAAGATTATTATCCAATGCTGTTACCTTACAGCAGTAAGTTTTTAGCCCCGATGAAGGCGGAGTGCTGAGCCCCCGAAATGCGTTGGCTGTTCCAAAATAAAAATCTTTTAAAAGTTTATACAAGCTGGTGTGGCGCTCCCATTCTTTCAAAACTTTAATATAAAAAAGAAAATGTATATATATATATATATATATATTTTATATCTATGATAGATAGATAGATAGATAGATAGATAGATAGATAGATAGATAGATAGATAGATAGATAGATAGATAGATAGATAGATAGATAGATAGATAGATAGATAGATAGATAGATAGATAGATAGATAGATAGATAGATAGATAAATAATAGTCCTTCAACACTTCAGCAAACATTAAAAAAGCAGCCTTGCCTTTAATACCTGCCTCCTTTTTCCAATGCTGTCTCCCGCAGTAACCTTTTTCCACCACTAGATGTCCTTAGTCTTCCAAGTTGAGTGATGCCCAACTCCATTCAACCCAGAAGACTGAGGACTCACTGTCAGTGCAGGCCACCATAGACCCGCCCATAGTGTAATGATGCAGAGAGCGATACTGACTTTATCACATGAGTGCTGCTCCCTGCATCAGTAAGGAATGTTCCCCATAAAAGAACATCCCAATAGAAAAAAGACCTCCTATGGCAAATGCCTGACCTAAAGACTTTTAAAAAAGGGAAAGTCTAAAAATGATTTTAAAAAAAGCATCCTGGGGGGGTGCAGGGAGGGGAGGGTGTGAGCACAGAGCTTAAAATTAGACTTTAAGGAGTTTGTCCCAGCAGTATTTAAAGGGGACCTTACCACCTAAATGACCTATTGGTAGCAAAAGCTGGCTTGTTCTTTTCCACCAAAGCCGTGTTGTTGTGGCGAGATTATTTCCATTGTCACCTGCCTTAAAGTCACCTTAGCCTAACAATCCATAAAGCTGCCAAAAGCGAGTTTGATGTATGGCGAATTATCCTTGTCATAAAAGCACTAAGCACTTTCTTTATGCCGGGACATGAAGTAAAACGTCTCTGTCCAGGTGATTTAAAGGCGAGGTAAGAGTAGGCTGTTGGGAGAAACATTTTTAATTGTTTTGCCATTATTTTAATCTTTAGTGCAACATTCACAGGTTCTTAATTTTACGGTTTGCTGTTCAATAGCCACGTGGAGCCAATAAACCACAGTAGTAAGTATTGCTTTTTAACAGTTTTATAGAAGCGGGATCCTGCCGGCCTCACCTTTTCTCTGATTCTTTGAAAAGGAAAAGCATGTAGTGATGTAGTGCGTGAGTATATCACATACAGTATATATATATATATATATATACACACAATATTAGTTTGCACATTTGTGTTTAAAGTAGATCCTTGGTCAGAAAATGAAGTCCTGTTAGATAACTTTAGGCTGTCCCCTTTTGCAGGTATAGCTTGTAGACAGATTTATGTAGGATATTTATAAAAAAATAAAAGTATTTTTTATATTTCCTAAATATTTTTTGTAAAATGTATGTAAAACATTAAAAGTAAGTGTCTACACTGTTTTAAACCCAGTAATACATAGTCTCGCCCTGCCCTGCACATGCTCAGTTGCTCTCTTTTTTTAGGCACTGCCGAGTTTGTAGTGGCCGATCTGTTGACAGCCTTAAAGAGGAATCTTTACCTCCAATCCTTTACAGTCAATGAAGCTGCTTCTGTTTGATCTGCAACTGCCATGGTGCTGCACATGTGATCAGTTATGACACCAACCATTTGATGATTCGACAGTTTTGTTGAGGACACAAGCAAATTTGACAGTTAGCAATCCCAGCATTTCGGGAATGTAACTGTTTTTGAAACCCTTAAATTGATGGGCTTAGTTCCACTTTATGATTTACTGCTGCTTAGGGGCTCTGGGCTTCAGCAAAATGGTGGCTTCCAGCATAAAGACACAGGAGCAATGCTTGAGGCAATTTACAGCACAAACTAATTTTGGTAGCATAATTATATATGTGGAATGTATGTTCCTTGCTAAAGAACCTTATTATTTATCATGTTGTTGAGGGGAAGTTCCCCTATACGTTGAAGCATATCTCTACTTAAAAATCCTCCTAGGTGGGTGCTAGGAAAAGCATATGGGTGGCCCTGTCTGCTTATCAGGGGGGCTTTAATTGTTCAGCTAGGCTGTCATGTGTTCTCAGGTGTGCCTGTTGAGCTTGGGGAGTCTCCCCACTGTGTCCAATGAGGGCTCTCATTGGACAGTGGAGGAAACCTGACCAATAGCACACCAGGGCTTGTATCTACCCCTGAGGGGAGCACATGACAGGGTGTCATTGGTGGGAAGCAGAGTCCCAGGAAGAGGGTGACGTTTGTCTCTCCTCCTGTCAGCATGAGAAAAGGTGTCCTTGGCGGTCGGCCTAGAGGACGGAAGGTTAAGCTGAGCTGCAGAGAGGGATCCAGTGTGCGGAGGGCCATGTGGAGTTGTTGGGGTTGGAGTTTCCAGGAAAGCAGAGTTGTGAGTACTGTGAACTGCCCCGGGGTCTGCCTAGGATAGGAGACCACTCCAGGAGGTCAGAGTGATCCAGGACCCAGTTAACCAGGAGGAAGATTAGAAAGGGGGTGCCAGAGTCTAAGCCCTTAAGAGAATTCAGTGAGAGAGGGTGTCGGTGCGGGCCCTGAAGTGTTAAGAGTTGCAGCAGTGTTAAAAGAAGCTACCTCAGCCAGGAGGGCTAAAGGGAGCTGTGCAAAGGACTTTGTGTCACTGAGGAGTGTCAAAGTCAGTTCAGTGTTAACAAGACAGCAAGTCAGCGTTAACAAGCGCCAACCGGCGTTGACCGGCATTCAGCCGGCGTCAAGTCTGCGTCAAGAGGCATTTTTCTCAGTTGTCCCATTACATTGTGTATATTCGAGCCAGAGGAGTATCCCACTCATTCCTTTCTCCCATCCAAGTTCCTAAAATAAATACAAAAACCAAAGATGCTGGACTGTTTCTTGTCTCAGTGCTCACACTTGGAGAACATCCTTAAAACAGGTGAGGTGAGTTACAAAAAAAGGGATATTGCACTAGCTAAGTGAAGTGTCTTTATTTTAGAAAATTACATTGCATTGGCTCAGATGTTTATGTGCAAGAGGTCCAACAGTGACAATGGTCCTAGTGACAAATAGAGAGGGTAAATGTCCTCCTTGGGGACACAAACCTGACAGGGGTTCTAGCCTATCCCAATCTTTACCCAAAACTAAAAACACAGGTTTTACTTTTAGATAGACGATAAAATAGTACAAAATAGATTGTCATGTCTATCTTTGGTACAACAAAAGGAAATTTAGCCTGCTCCAGAGCGAGAGGCGTTCAGCCATTGTTTCCCCTCCCCTGGCCAGAACTGTGCAAAACAGAGATCCGTCCAACGCTAAGCGCAAGATAAATCATTGTTCTCCGGTAAATGGACTATTGCTGATCCACCAGATATACGGCCTTTTATCAAGAGTGCAAATAATGAAGATTCCATGCGCTAAGGACAGTGAAATGAGCCGCTGCGCTATTGATGGCCTGTTTGTGCTGCCCCGTGAGTTACGCCATGTCAGGAACGCTACACTCTATTAGGGAGGCAGCACTTTGGAGGCAGCGGACTAATATTCCTCTCCAAATTATTTATGTGTCCCCTGCTAGGTATAAAGGCCAAACAGATCTGAAGGCTCCAAGTTACAATAAGTTTGGAATATGAGTGCGTGTCAGCACTTCACCATGGGAAGAAGAACATTTTTTTCTTTTTTTCTTTTTATTATATGCTTTATATATGTTTTCTCAATTTCGTGGGGAACAGGTAGCAGATATATATATATATATATAAATACAGGTGCATCTCATAAAATTAGAATATCATGAAAAAGTTAATTTTTTCAGTAATTCAATTAAAAAAGTGAAATTCATATATTATATATAAATGTGTTACACACAGAGTGATATAGTTCAAGAATTTCTTTCTTTTAATTTTGATGATTATGGCTTACAGCGAGTGACACCCCAAAATTCAGTATCTCAGAAAATTAGAGTATTACATAAGACCAATAAAAAAAAGGATTTTTAATACAGAAATGTTGGCTTAGTGAAAAGTCTGTCCATGTACAGTATAGTATGAACTCAATACTTGGTTGGGGCTCTTTTTGCATGAATTACTGCAAATACAGCGTGGCATGGAGGCGATCAGCCTGTGGCACTGCTGAGGTGTTATGGAAGCCCAGGTTGCTTTGATTGTGGTCTTCAGCTCATCTGCATTGTTGGGTCTGGCGTCTCTCGTCTTTCTCTTGACAATACCCCACAGATTCTCTATGGGGTTTAGGTCTGGCAAGTTTGCTGGCCAGTCAAGCACAGTAATACCATGATCATGTGACCAGGTATTGGTAGTTTTGGCAGTGTGGGCGGTGCCAAGTCTTGCTGGAAAATGAAATCAGCATCTCCATAAATCTGGTCAGCAGAGGGAAGCATGAAGAGCTGTAGAATTTCCTGCTAGAGGGCTGCACTGACTTTGGACCTGATAAAACTCAGTGGACCAACACCAGCAGATGACATGGCTCCCCAAATCATCACTGACTTTGGAAAATAATGTATTTCATCTGGAAATAAAGGTCCCAGAGTCTGAAGTAAGAGTGGAGAGGCACCGAATCCATGTTGCATGAGGTCCAGTGTGAAGTTTCAGTCAGTGATGATTTGGGGAGCCATGTCATCTGCTGGTGTCGGTCCACTGTGTTTTATCAGGTCCAAAGTCAGCGCAGCCCTCTAGCAGGAAATTCTAGAGCATTTCATGCTTCCCTCTGCTGACCAGCTTTATGGAGATGCTGATTTTGTTTTCCAGCAGGACTTGGCACCGCCCACACTGCCAAAACTACCAATACCTGGTTTAATGATCATGGGATTGAGTGCATTCTATACTGTACATGGACAGACCTTTCACTAAGCCAACATTTCTGTATTACAAAATCCTTTTTTTTTTTTATTGGTCTTATGTAATACTCCGGTTTTCTGAGATACTGAATTTTGGGGTGTCACTAGATGTAAGCCATAATCATCAAAATTAAAAGAAAGAAATGCTTGAAATCTATCACTCTGTGTGTAATGCATCTATATAAAATATACACGTTTCACTTTTTGAATTGAATTACTGAAATAAATGAACTTTTTTATGATATTCTAATTTTCTGGGATGCACCTGTATATATAACATAGCATATATAATAAATCATATTGTAATTTAAATCATATTGTAATTTAAATGATTCAAATATTTATTAAAAATTATCTTTCCTTTTCAGTCTGCGGTGATGTAGTTGTAAAATTCTATACAATATGGCAAACTGGAGGCGTTCTCTATATATCCGCCGTACAGAATGACTCCAAAAATGTATTTTTCTGCTTTTCTGATTGGCTCGCTGAAGTCTGAACTAAGCTGCAGGTCAGATTTGCATTCCCTGCAATCGGAATGTTAGTTTTGGTGAAATATTCCCTGAGGGTTAAACACTTCTAAAGGGATGCAAATCCTGCAGCTTTTCTTATTAGAACACAGAGAGTGTCCCAGGTGATTATAACAAACCAGACCCTCCTATTCAGAATAAGTCTGCATAGAACATGGTGGAACAAACTATTCCTTCAGAGAAGAAACAGGAATCTGCAACCATGTTTGTTAAAAATCCCTGCATTGTACATTTATCACCCAAAAGGGATTGTTTGTTTTTTTCTAAAAGAAACCCATTATAAACAATAAACAAAAAACTTTTTATCTTTTTAGAGTCGGTTCACACTAAGGCGACACGACTCCTTACTACTTCGGGGGCGACTTGTGCATTACCATGCACCACGACTCCGGAGCGACTTGCAGAGACTTCACATAATGGAAGTCTATGCAAGTCGCTCCGAAGTAGTACAGGACCCTTTTTCTAAGTCAGAGCGACTTGTGTCGCTCCTATTAGAACGGGTCCTGTAGCGGTCAATGGACCGCGAGGGAGCGCGACTTGTCAGGCTGACAAGTCGCACTAGTGTGGACCGGCTCTTATAGTCATGTTATAATTTGTGGCTGATTAGTGTTTAAAAAATGTTATCACACCTCATTCACTGCAGTGCTCTGTACTGGCAGAGCTAAGTACCAGCCACACCCCTGTTTGCTCACACAGACTAGACTTGCAGAGAGGGGGAGAGGGTCTCACCAGGTTTATGTAAATTTGTGAGTCCAAATGGGATGCCTATTGCACTGCACAGTATTTAGACTCTGAGTAGGAATAAACTTCAGCTGGAAATGTCTATGCATGAGGGCAGTGTTTGGCAGCACAGTCAGAAGGAGGGGTAACATGTACATCTTTTTTATAGGAACTATTTATTTGGACTTTGGATAAGGGAAAAAATCTGTAAGTGGTACTAAACTGCAGCTAAATAAAAGTAGTCTTCTACTCTTCAAGACAGAGCTATGCAGTGTACACTGTGTTGCTGAACTGTGCAAATCTCGGAACTGGATGGACAGAAATACAAATTCTTTGATGGAAAAAAAAACTCCATATCTGCATTGTATCTGTGTATTTAGCTTGAGGTCGGCTTTAAGGTATTCCAGTCCCCAAGCAGAGCAATTCAAATTGATTATATGATTAAACAAATACATCACTTAGCTTACCTTTGTTGGAAATAATCAATAGATCAGGCAATAGAGGCAGTTATCTACAAATCGTGCCTTTTGCTGTAGAACTCAAACTTGGCCCCATCCCCTCCTAGCTTCCCTTTTGGTCTTAGGCCACCAGCCACAATAAAGGACCATCCTTGGAGCAGAAGGGGTAGGGCCAAATTAGAGCTATTAGAGGGCTAGGCAAGATTTGCACAACCCTTCAGCTGTCTATATGTGATTGTTTTGATATGAGATTTCTCTGAAAGTAACCTTATGTATTTTTCCCTCATATGTTCAGTCAAGAAATAGGAAGGAGACAGACACTTGGAAACACAAGAATGAAAGACCTAGAAAGGATCTTCAAAAGTACTGATGTGTCTAGAAGAACAAAGATCAGAGATGTCCAGGCTATGGTATTTCCTGTCACTCTTTATGGATGTGAAAGCTGGAAAACAAAGAAGCAAGATAGGAAAAGTATTGATGCCTTCAGACTTTGAATTATTGAAAAATATCTTGGACAGCAAGGAAAACAAACAAATGTATCCGTTATCAAATCTAGCCCAAGCGATCGCTGGAAGCCCAGATGACTTGAGTAAAGCTGTGTTAAAGTGATACTAAACACACTTTTTCATTTACATTGTGCCTTTTGTTTCTGTATATGGATGACGGTACTTTAATTACTTTCATAAAAAAAAAAAACAGTAGCATGTCCTAATCAATATACAGCTGTCACATGACCTGGCTCTCTCCCAGCCGGTCTCCAAGGAAACATAAGCAGGAGGTCTTCTGCTGCTGGTCACATGTTCAAAATATACGAAAAAAAAAAAGCCTTTGAAATACTGAATAAAAATAAATAATATTAGTATACAGTTTTATAATGTAATATAAATATATATTTGAAATCAAATCTTTATTTTTTTTGGCAATAACATGATGTGGGCAGATTTCTGCCAGTCACAGGGTGTCACGCCCCTCCAGCATGTGTCTTAGAATAAGAGGGAGGCAAAGTCACCATTAATCCACATGTAATGTTCCACCCCCATTGTGTTTAGCTCGTTAGTGAGCATTGAGGAGGAGGGAGGGAGTGGGCTTCCATTTACCACCGTGTATACGCCCACATGTGTGACTCTATAGTCACATGGGCAGCTCAGATTTAATGGGGAGGAAATGCTCAGCATAGAAACTCACTGAAAACTGAGCATGTGCAGAGCTGCCAACACTGCTCTGCAAAATCCTTAGCTGAGTTGGGGACATGGATGGAAGGGGGAGATAGAGAGCAGCAGGATCAACCAGGTTTTTTGAAGAATACAGAAAACAAATCTCATAGTGACTGAGTGTGAACAGCATGAAATGCACCAATTTTTTTTATAATGTGGGTTTAGTGACACTTTAATTTGGCCTTATTAGTCAAAGAACCCATATCCTTGTAAAAGACAAGTTAAAGGAAAAAAATAAATTGGGCGACCAGCAAAAAAGTGCCTGGATACAGCCCCAGAAATTACGAACATGCCATTGCAAAAGACTGAAGATCCAAATAGAAGCAAGATAATTTTGGACCACCATCTGTGTGGTTACCAATAGTTGACATTGACTTGGAGGTACTTAGGAGGCATAGACCACCCGCCATTTTGGATACGGTGGAGAAGGTTGAGGATCCCATACCAAATTGTAATTGATGTCTGTGTCCCTGCTGGGTATTTTCACTTTTCTATTTTTAGTGGTGACCATTGTCATCATGACAGAATGTGATGGGAAATCACCAGAACACGAGATGAGAGGAAATATTCCAGTGGGGACACCTATTGCAGTGATAACTATGTATCTATGAGGGGTTTTACCTCACTTAGAGATATTTACTTTCTCTTTCTTTTGCATCTCCATATGTGTGTGATAGTGCTGGACCAATAGAAGTTGGTATGGTTCTTCTCCAAGAAGGAGTCATGGTTCTGATGGATATACAATGGGCGTCTTTCTTAGGTTGTTAGCTCTCTGATCATGACAAAAAGAGCACTCAGCAGATGATCAACTCTGAGGTAGTTATTGAGGAGCACCTAATAGTCATTTGCATTTGGTTTGGCTTTTTGGATGAAAATTAAATTTTCGGAGATTCGGATATATATATATATACAAGATATTGTCAAAAGTACTGGGACGCCTGTCTTTACACGCACATAAACTTTAATGGCATCCCAGTCTTAGTCCGTAGGGTTCAATATTGAGTTGGCCCACCCTTTGCAGCTATAACAGCTTCAACTCTTCTGGGAAGGCTGTCCTATGGGAATGTTTGACCATTCTTCCAGAAGTGCATTTGTGAGGTCAGGCAATGATGTCGGATGAGAAGGCCTGGCTTCATTTGTTTTCTTTGAATGACGTCAGATGATGCAATACTAGTTCAAGACCTTGGGGAAATTATTTTAATTTTCAAATTTGTTTGATAATTCAGATTCGGATAACGAATGGATCCGAATCTTGTCCATTCGTTAATTCTAATGCATATGACGCCAATGGATATTATCCAATGAGCTCATGCCATTTCTCTTGGTAGATTGGACTAGCATCCGAAAATATCAAATCCTTCCAATGCTAATCCATCTGATTAAATATAAAACAATCTTCCGGAAAAAGTGAAAACATTTTTTGAAATCCACCTGGACCAATGAATATACGAAATGAAGGCCAAAGATACGAAACAAATCCCAAAAATAAATTGGCTCAACATACCGAATATGACGAAACAAAATTCTTCAATGAATGAATGCTTTTGAAATGAAACAAAATGAAAATTTCAGGAGTGCATGTCTAGCACCTAGTGCAAAAGTTCATATCACTTAGAGGACATCTTTAAATGTTTATTGATTAGGAAAGAGCATCAAATACAGTCAACGTGTATCGGGGGAGATGGCCTATGTTAGGGCTTAACCACTTCCTGCAAAACTACGAACCTTTGCGTCATATTGAGGAAGAGGTTGTACCGGGGTAATATGCAGCCAGAGGCATCACCCCAGTACCGATTTTTAGAGCCGACAGATGGCTTTCATGTGATAACAACTGATGCGGCTAAATAGCCGCATGGTCGTTACCACAAGCAGCAGGAGGGGACAACACCCCTCCTGATGCCGCTCTGCCCGCGTCTCCCGTCCCAACAGGAGACCCGAGCGACCAGCCGCCACGTCCAAGGCCAGAGTCCCGAACGCTGACCAGAGTCCCGAACAAAGCCGGAATCAGCTTCGATTGGTTCTCAGATGTAGAAACCCAAAAGCGACGTCACAACGTCACTTCTAGTTTACTTATCAGCCAACGGCTCCGATTTAAAAAAAATCCAAGGTATTCAAAAATGCTAATTTTGGCGTTTTGAATACTTTGAAGTGCAGTGGAGGGGTTTGGGGTCTTTTAGACCCCTGATCCCTCCACAAAGAGTACCTGTCACTGCCTATTACTTTCATAAGAAATGTTTACATTTCTCCTGACAGCAATAAAAGTGATCAGAATTTATTTTAAGGGAACAGTGTAAAAATATAAAAATAAATAAATAAGAAAAAAAAATGTTTTTTTTAAAAGTGCCCCCGTTCCTGCGCACCAAAGAAAACGCATACGTAATTTGCACGTCAGTGTTTAAATCACATATGTGAGGTATTGCCACAATCATTAGAGCGAGAGCAATAATTCTCACAAAAGACCTTCTAAAAATTTTAAAAAGTCGCTAATGGAAATTTTTAAATACTGTAGTTTGTCGCCATTACACAAATGCGTGCAAGTTTAAAGTGTAACATGTTAGGTGTCTATCAACTCGGCGTAACATCATCTTTCACAATATACAAAAAAAATTGGGCTAAAAGGCCAAATATACAAAACAAATCATTTTTTTTAAAATCCAGTGAAATGTATTTTTTCTCAAAAATTTGCATTTGAAAAACTGCTGCGCAAATACCGTATGACACAAAATATTGCAATGACCGCCATTTTATTCTCTAGGGTCCTTGCTAAAAAACTATATATATTGTTTGGGGGTTCTAAATGATTTTCTAACAAAAAATACTGATTTTAACTTGTACACAACAAGTGTCAGAAATAGGCTTGGTCTTGAAGTGGTTAATAAAGACTGTCATCTTAATGGTCCAGTAGAGGAAGTAAAGGGAAATCTCCAAAATCAGACAAAAAAAATGTGAAGTGCTTTTGCCCACATTATCCAAAACGAAAAAAAAAAAAAAAAAAAAAAATTGACTATACATAATTATAATAATATTATTATTATAATTATATTAAAATTGTAAGCGCCGGTTCACATTGCAGCGACGCTACTTCCTCGGAGCGGCCGCCACGGACTTTATAACATTGAAGTCTATGGCGGTCGCCTCCGGGTCGCCCCAAAGAAGCTCCGGACCCTTTTTCTAGGTCGGAGCGACTTGTGTCGCTCCTATTAGAACGGGTCCGCAGCTTCCCTATGGGAGCTGACCTGCGGCGACCTGTGAGGCGACCAGGTCGCCCTAGTGTGAACCGGCACTAATAGTAATGTAATAGCCAGTTTTAATGACCCAGGTTTGTAATCGGTTCACTTTAAAAAAGAGAACCTGTATAAATCACAACCCAGCCTTGGATTTAACCCCTTTAAAAAAAAGTCAGCTATGGGAAGTCTCTGTGCAAACATCTGGTATTTACCCGTCAAATTTTCCCCACTTGTATTTCGCAAGTAAATGTGAATATTTATGTATATAAAAATCTAGGCTAAATTGATTCATTTCCAAATACATTTTCTCCTGGGCTATATGTACCCTATTTGAACATTCATTGCGTCTATACATGCTAAATATGTGTGAAAACATCCCCAAGCTAATTCATGTAATTAGCTTTTTTTTTTTTTTTCTAAGTTCGAAAATAATGAAATTTTATTAAATTGAGTTTTTTTTTTCCCTGTGTGTTTTGCCGACATTATTTATTTATAATCCATAAAAAGAAACTGCATGTCTTGGACTTGTACACGGCCGCTGGACTCTCTCCAGGAGTTCCCTGCCCGGAAGTGTGTTTTCAATCTACTCGCTGCACAGCGAAACGCTACCGCAGCACGATGCTTAATTAATTTAGAGGCAAGGGGCGGAACGCTGACATTAATTCATTATGGGTTCCTAGCACTTGTATACATGTTTATATACATAAGTGAGGACAGACACAGCCTGGAAACATTTTGACTGGTAGGAAAAGCAACCCAACCGGAATTTAAATCGCACGCTGTTGTAGGAGGAAAGAAAGAAAATAACGGTTCAGCAAATGGGAATTATAGTGTTTGCAGTGGGCTCATATTTTGTAATATTATTTGAAAGTTTATATTATAAATCTAGCCAAATCGTTTTGGTCCAGTTTAAAATAGAGTGAGGAAGGGTTAGCACCCCTGTCTTTTTTAATTATTATTTAATGTAACCACATCAGGGGGGTCATAACTAATTTTTTGTCCTGACTATTGTCAACAGGAAGTGAAAAAGAAATTCAAAATTTTACGATGGTCATGGAACAGGAGGTGAGGGAAAATCTTCCAATGGGGACATCTGTTCCGAAGACAGGGGGTGGGGTTTTGCGTCATTTTATGCAGATTTCCACTTATTTCCTGTTGTGTGTTTGGGGACAGGAAGTGTAATGGGGACACAGACAGAGGTTCCAGCCCTTCTATGCCGTATCCAAATATTCAAAAATAGGTTCTTTAAAGTATAACTAAAGGCAGAACTTTTTTTATAGTTTTGGATACAATAGAGAGGGAGTAGAACCCGTCATTTTTTATTACTGCCCATGCCCCCGTTAGGGAGATTCACCCTCTCTATTTGTCCTGTTTACTATTATCATTAAAAGTGAAAGTAAAAGAAAATCCCACTTTTTGGGTTGAGCCCCAGAAAAGTAATAGAGGGGAGCTCTTCCAATGAAGACACTAGTTCTGGTGACCTGGGGGGTCCCCCAAAAAAATCCCTTAATTTGCAGGGATTTCTGCTGACCTCCTGTTTGGCATTGGGATAGAAAGTGAAAGTTAATCTCCGCAATGGGACACAGATGGCGGCAAAAAAAATCTGACAGGGGTTAAAACCCTCCCTTGCTCTATCCAAAGTGAAAAATAAAGTTTTGCCTAATTGATTCCATATATCAGGAGATACACCGAGATTAAACAAATTACCCCACATAAGTTGTACCTGTTTATCTGCAATTTTTTCTACAACCGTTCAAAGTGCAGAATTTTTACAGCTGAGGTTTCTGAAAATAGGGGGCAGGGAGCAGGAGTTGCACTGAGCTGATTGGACAACAACCCCCCCCCCCCATTGCTTACCTGAGCCCCATCTCGATCCAGCAAGTTGCATGAGAGCCTCGGCTGTCCGGGACTCTCTCTCCGGATTGGCTGAGACACACAGCAGGCACCATTGGCTGTCAATCAAAACCAATGAGGAGAGAGAGGGGGCGGGGGCGAGCTGTGGCTCCATGTCTGAATAGACACACTGAGCAGCGGCTCCGTTTAGGTGCTCCCTCTGCTTGCTCTGGGGGCACTTGGCAGGAGGGAGGGGCCAGGAGCGCCAAGGAGGGACCCGTGAAGAGGAAGATCAGGCTGCTCTGTGCAAAACCATTACACAGAGCAGGTAAGTATAACATGTTTGGTATTTAAACAAAAACAGAAAAAACCAAGACTTTAATATCACTTTAATGCATAGAAGGTAAAACCCTTGAGCTTTTAGAACCACTTTAGGGTTTCATTAGGCCCTAGTTGAGAAAGGCTTCCTTACATTGTATGTCACTGGCAAATTACCAGCTTACATTGGTGGTCAGTGTAGGTGGCAGGGAAATCTGACACAGCTCAAGGAATCCTTAGCAACCTCTGGTGGAACCCTAGGGTTTCATGGAACCCTGGTTGAGATTGGCTGGTCTAGTTACTAAATAAGAACAATCGAGCAGCCTAGTCATCAGCCTAAACTTCTCTGAGAGACTTCAAATTGGCAGATTTAGGATCCAGCTTATAAATTCAAACACATGTAGAAGTGGTGTTCTCGGAACGTAGGGATGGTGTCACTAGCAGACTTTAGCATTGAAACCAGAACTGACTGGAAAACAAAAGGCAGGGCCAGGTAAGCTTTGAATCCTGCGTGCTTCTGATGGTTTTTATATTGTAACAGTTGGAGTGTACTTTTAATAACCCTGTTCTTATACGACTGCTGTTCAATGACCCGTGATACAGTTGACCTCTCCGTCTTCCATACTGTACGGCAGAATTATCCACCCCCTGCAGAAGCAAAACATGAAGACATAATGTTGCGTAACCCTGAGCTCAGCTATTACATTGCTGGAAGTAGTTCAAGCTTTACTATAAGAGTCCAGAAAATCGATACAAGTAATTAAGAATGCGGAATCTGCATGCTATTGCATGCCGGTTAATTGTTTTCCAGTGAGGCCGACGCGTTGCTAGCCGAAATCATGATATATCTTTACGTCTCTGACTCATGAGAAGCCTTGCAAACCGCTGTGAGGCCGCAATAAACCGCACGTGTGATGCCAAGTCCATCCTGCGCTGCTTTCATGTCAACTAAGCGTATAGCGAGTTCTTTTCATTTAACCCGGGGCGCCATTCTTTACAGCAAATTGGACCTTTCGCTCTGAAAGAAATAATTACTCTCTGAGGAAAAGGGATCTGGTCATGAATGCTGATATGACACGCAATGTCACCTTGCCACTCAACGCAGGACTTTGTCGTTTGGTCTCTGTCCAAACTCTGATTCCGTCTTCGTAACGGAGGTCAACTCTCTATAGAAATTGTTGACTATCTCCAAAAAAAAAAAAAAAAAAATGACATTATGGAAAAACCCCCATCAGCATTTTTTTGCAGATGAGAAAAAAGTGCAAAAATATGAAAAATGTATTTCAGACATAGGGGTCGAAATTACGTGTGTCTTAAAGACACTTTCAAAAAATAATGGTGAGATTGGGTAAAGGGTTAGTATGAATAAAACAATAGAGGGTCCATAGCCCTGCATTGAACGTGATGACGTCTAGGTAAGTGTAAACACTGGTGGGATGAACCAACCACCGATAATTTATATTCCTATGGAACTTATCAGGTCATTCCGCTGCAGGCCATGGCCATTTCCACAAGAGAGCTTGCTATCATGACATATTTGCTTTAAAACCAGAATTTGCTGTACCATATATGGCAATGCTTGCTGAGCTGGTCAACTGTGTTTCTATATTATATATTTATATCCCTTTGACTTTCGCATTTTATTTGTAGATGCATTCTTCTTGACAACAGGGCAACAGTGTTTTATATATGTATATATCACTGTTGCCAAGAAGAAAGCATGTACATTTAAAATGCAAAAGTCAAAGGAAAGCAAAGAAGTTCAAATGTTACAAAATTTACTGCTGATTCCGGGAAGAAGTTTTACAACCTTCGCTGGGTTGTTTTGCAGAGACTCAATTCTGCACTAACAGCAGTTGGTGTGATCAATGGACGAACTGACACATTACTCTAAAGTCAAGATTACATCTGACAACTCCTTTTGTTTGGGATTCTTAGTCTGTATATAACCTGAGATATATAACCTGCTTCGTTATACAAAAAAGATGTCAATAGATGGAACAGCCATAACTTCACATCGGACTCTCCACTGATATCTGCGTTCTTACAGAATCAAAACCGGCGCAGCTTATTGAGGCCTTGTCTCTGCGGATTGAAGGATTCAGACAGACATTTATCTTTAGATAGGAAGACTGACAGAAGAACAACAAGAGAGAGTGTGAGGGATAGATAGATAGATAGATAGATAGATAGATAGATAGATAGATAGATAGATAGATAGATAGATAGATAGATAGATAGATAGATAGATAGATAGATAGATAGATAGATAGATAGATAGATAGATAGATAGATAGATAGATAGATAGATAAAGAGAGAGAAGATAGATAGATAGATGAGAAGAAAGAAAGAAAGAAAGAAAGAAAGAAAGAAAGAAAGAAAGAAAGAAAGAAAGAAAGAAAGAAAGAAAGAAAGAAAGAAAGAAAGAAAGAAAGAAAGAGGATTGAGAGAATAGGCAGGTGAATTGATGCAAGGGTGGATAAATAGATACATATAAAGAAAGAGAGGATAGATAGATAGATAGATAGATAGATAGATAGATAGATAGATAGATAGATAGATAGATAGATAGATAGATAGATAGATAGATAGATAGATAGATAGATAGATAGATAGATAGATAGATAGATAGATAGATAGATAGATAGATAGATAGATCAAGAAACATGGAGAGAGGGAGAAAAAGAGAAAGACAGAGAAATAGATGAGTTGATTGGGAAAAAGAAAGAAAGAAGGAAAGAAAGAAAGAAAGAAAGAAAGAAAGAAAGAAAGAAGATGCAAGGATGAATAAACAGATACATATAGAGAAAGTAGACAGACATATAGATAGATAGACAGACAGACAGACAGACAGACAGACAGACAGACAGACAGACAGACAGATAGATAGATAGATAGATAGATAGATAGATAGATAGATAGATAGATAGATAGATAGATAGATAGATAGATAGATAGATACGAAAGAAAGAAAGAAAGAAAGAAAGAAAGAAAGAAAGAAAGAAAGAAAGAAAGAAAGAAAGAAAGAAAGAAAGAAAGAAAGAAAGAAAGAAAGAGGATTGAGTGATTGTTAGATAGATAGATTAATGATAGATAGATAGATAGATGATAGATAGATAGATAGATAGATAGATAGATAGATAGATAGATAGATAGATAGATAGATAGATAGATAGAGAAGCAGAAGAACAGAGACAAGATGGATCTATTACTCGATACCTGACAGTAATTAGATCTGCAAAAGGCCACAAGGACACTTTTTATTTGGATATTATTCACCCTCCTCATTAAAAATATTTGCCCTCCATGTCTCAGTGAAATAGAATGGCAGCACGTTGAAGCTGTAAACCACACGCACACCCTTCCTGACAATCCGCCCGATATTCCCCTTATAATAAAATTAGTTTGCTCGTGAGATAGCAGCTAATCCATCAAACTCATCCCTTTTATAATTAACTCAGATGATCAATTTTATATGATACATGTTCCTTCAAAGTGGCAAGTCCGAGCTCAGGAAGTTTGCCATCTGCTGCTACCTGTAAAAGCACTAGAGGATTTTTATGCAGTGTCAAGGCAAATTCCATCATCTAAAAGAGGTCCTGTCATTATGCAAAAAAAGCACAGAAGGAAGGTCTGTATTCATTTTGATAGATTGCACCGCAAAGCCTCACCAGAACATGTGTGTGCTGAGTGTGCAGCCCCCGTATATTATGTGTATGGCGGGGCTGGGGGGGGGTGCAGCAGTAGGGATACTGAGTGCAAACTTATAACTGTAATTATGGATGGATAGAATAACAGAAACTCCAAAGACCTTGTAAGCAGAAGGGACAGAGAATGAGAAAAAAGATGTAGGGAAGCTTCTATCTATCTATCTATCTATCTATCTATCTATCTATCTATCTATCTATCTATCTATCTATCTATCTATCTATCTATCTATCTATCTATCTATCTATCTATCTATCTATCTATCTATCTATCTATCTATCTATCTATCTATCTGCCTATCTATCTATTGGAGGAAGATGAATACATAGGAATTGACAAAATAACAGAAACCCCAAAGGCCCATTAGGTAGAAGGAAGAGTAAGTGATTAGTGAACATGTGGTGGATCTTCAGTAAGGGGAGGTAAGCTGTGCAGGGGTAGATGTGTAGTTGGGGTTTGAATCTGTAGCCACCCTGTAGTCAGAGGTATTTAGTACTAAACAGGGCTATTTTTTTTTCTTCTTATCACTTGCTATCTCCCCTAGGTTGAGAGTTACTGCTGTTTCCTGCTGTCACTGGGTGTCACTGTCGCTCAGGGCAATAGTCATGGGGGCAGTAACAATCTTGGCCTAGTGATCATGTATATTCCTTCTGGCAACCACTAGGGCGCTCATGGCCAGTAGTGCATGCTAAGGAGGATATACTGAAAAAGGTATGGGAGGGCCATGGTGAGCTCTCTAACCCCAATGCTGTGGCCTGGGGAGGGTGTGTGTGTGCTATGGCATTTGCTGTGTAGGCCAGAGTCTGGTTGATGCCTAGTTCAGAGTTCTCAAGCTGCCTTGCTTGGTCAAAGAAGATAAAGCACCAAAAGTGGTTGAGCCAGAGGATGGGAGTCCTGATGGTGGGGGATTAATGTCCCCTTCAAAGGATCTTGGCACTCCCATGGATAAACAGTAGTACGGCAGAGTCTGAAGCCCTGTTGCCAGAGGACACAAAAACCCTAAGCCTTTCTCCCTGTGGGCAGGAGCAATAAATCTTGGAAAAGCCTAAAGTGACTGGTGTCCGTCATTGTCATGACTTCCTTCACTGCAGCCATGGATCCATCTTGGGATAATGCTAGCCAACTACCTCTGCTGGAGGCAATTTTCCCTCTACATGGCAAGGAGGAGCGCTGCAAAGAAATAGGCGGCCAATCTACCTAACAAGGGCAAGATTTCCTCTACCATGGCCAGGAATGGCTCTACAAAGAAAAAAATAAGCTAATCGACCTAACAGAGGCAAGTTTTCCTCTACCCCGGCCAGGAGGGGCGCTACAAAAAAAAAAAAGCTAATCAACCTAACAGAGGCAAGTTTTTCTCTACCCTGGTCAGGAGGAGTGCTACAAATAAATAAGCGGTCAATCGACCTAACATAGGCAAGTTTTCCTCTAGCCTGTCCAGGAAGGGCGCTACAAAGAAACAAGTGGCCAATCGACCAAACAGAAGCAAGTTTTCCTTTACCTCTAGCCAGGAGAAGTGCTATCAATAAATAAGTGGCCAATCGACCTAACAGAAGCAAGCTTTCCTCTACCCTGGCCAGGAGGGGGCGCTACAAAAAAATAAGCAGCTAATCAACCTAACAGAGGCAAATTTACTTCTACGCTGACCATGAGGGGTACTACAAAGAAATTAGCAAACAATTGATCTAACAGAGGCAAGTTTTCCTCTATGCCGGCCAGGAGGGGCACTACAAAGAAAAAGGCAGTTAATTGATCTAACAGAGCCGAGTTTTCATCTACCCTGGCCAGGAGGGGAGCTACAAAAATATAAGCGGCCAATTGACCTCACACAGGCAAGTTTTCCTTTACCCCTAGCCAGGAGGGGCGCTATAAATAAGCAGTCAATTGACCTAACACAGACAAGTTTTCCTCCACCCTGGCCAGGAGGGGCACTACAAAAAAATAAGCGGCCAATCAACCTAACAGAGGCAAGTTTTCTTCTACACCAGGCAGGAGGGGCACTACAAAGAAATAAGCGGCCAATCGATCTAACAGAGGAAAGTTTTCCTCTATTTTGGGCAGGAGGGGTGCTTCAAAGAAATAGGCAGCCAATCGACCAAACAGAGGCAAGTTTTCCTCTACTCTGGCCAGGAGGGGCGCTACAAAAAAAGGGAGCTAATCGACCTAACAGAGGCAAGTTTTCATTTACTCTGACCATGAGGGGCGCTACAAAGAAATAAGCAGCCAATCGATCTAACAGAGGCAAGTTTTCCTCTATGCTGGCCAGGAGGGACACTACAAAGAAAAAGGCAGTTAATCGACCTAACAGAGGTGAGTTTTCCTCTACCCTGGCCAGGAGGGGCGTTACAAAGAAAAAGGCAGTTAATCAACCTAACACAGGCGAGTTTTCCTCTACCCAGACTAGGAGGGGCGTTGCAAAGAAAAAGGCAGTTAATCGACCTAACAGAGGCGAGTTTTCCTTTACCCTGGACAGGAGGGGCACTACAGTGAAATAAGTGACCGAATGACCTAACAGAGGAAAGTTTTCCTTTACACCGGCCAGGAGGGGCACTACAAAGAAATAAGCGGCCAATCAATCTGTTGGAGGCAAGTTTTTCTCTACCCTGGCCAGGAGGAGCGCTGCAAAACAGGCAACTAATCGACCCAAGAGAGGTAGGTTTTCCTCTGCCCTGGCCAGGCGGGGTGCTACAAAAAAAAAGTGGCCAATCGATCTACCAGAGGCCAGTTTTCCCCTACTCTAGCTAGGAGGGACACCACAAAGAAATAAGCAGCCAATCAACTTAACAGTACCTATTAACAAGCTAACAATCTGTCGATTTTAATGCACCCTGAGCATCTTAACCCCTGTCTGTTGAGACCTTTAGACTTGAGCCTTGATTGCCTTTCCAACCATCGGAGTCACGCACAGTCTTCCTTTTATTCTGAAGTGCATTGTTTGCTTTCAGTTACATAACTTGAGAAAAAACGGTGTTCGCCGGCGCTAATGATAGTAATAGCACAAACTAGACGCAGATGTACTGCAAGCAGCTTTCCCGCACAGTGTGCAGATTCTCTCCTCGCAGTTCTGCCAATAAAATTAAATTAGCCTTAATATTTCAGTCTTAGGCCTATCTTGGAAAGCGTCTGTTTATCCTTGCATTGCACGCCCGTGTGTTTCAACAGCCCTGCGATAATGCTGTTTCCTTTGCTGCCAATAATTTTTCCTTTTCCCTGCCAATTCCAGATTGACGATGCCTGTGTGACTTATGTGTCAGACTTCATCGGTTTACACGGGCAACGGCTGGAGGTCATTCCAAAGGTCATGAACAGTTGCTGATTTGGCCACTAGAGGGCACCCAGACAAAGACTACATATACAGTAGATTGCACATGAAGGTAGATAATTAAAGCTCAACTCCAGGAAATCTGAAAATTCTCCCTTGTATCGGGGCTGTACCCACACTGCAAGGGTTAACTGCTTATTATTCTAAGAGAGAGTAAAAACACTTTTACTTATCCGATCCGCTGCTTTCCCTGCAGACGGCGCTTCCCTATGCTATGGGCCCTGCTTTGGTCTTGATGATGCCAAGACCTTAGGCTGCTGGAGTGTGGGGGAGAAGACGCAGCAGGGACTAGTCTAGCAGAGCAGAGGAGCAGAGGAACAGGTAAGTAATTCTTCTTTCTCATGTTCCCTAAGAGGAGTTAACCCTTGCAGCGCTGGCACAGCCCCACTGCAAGAAAGAAAGAGAAGTCATCAGCCTCTTTTCTTTTTTTCTCAGGCTTCCTTTAACCCCCCAGTAAATATGTAAATATACCAATAAAATACAAATATGAGATCTGATTTAAGATTTGTTTTTTTTAACTATCCAGGTCTTAAGATTTACACAGCTCTGCCAGATCAGGAGACTTGATTTTCCTCTGCTACAATTAAAGTGATTGAAAAAGATTTATTTAATTTTTTTTCAAATAACAAACATGTCATTATCAGGATCCCACCAGATAATCCAGGGACAACCTAGCGGTGATACTAGATTACATGGGCCCACTGTACTTTGATATTGGCTGCCTGGACTCGCTTATTAATCATTGAGGCGATGTAGCTCTTGAACCCAAGCTAGCCTGATCAACACAGGGGTATGCTCAATTGCTCACCCCTTCTATTTATGAGAGGACAGGACCCTACGAGGTTGCTATCCTTACCCGGGGATTCTGAGATAAAGGGTTGGCATTGGGTGATACATTCTGCCTATACATATCCTGTTACGGATATCCAGGTCCCATCCAGGCTTCATTGGTTGATATAAG
Organism: Pelophylax lessonae; assembly: GCF_965119305.1. Lineage (NCBI taxonomy): Eukaryota > Metazoa > Chordata > Amphibia > Anura > Ranidae > Pelophylax > Pelophylax lessonae. Next base: position 16,715,705 of record NC_138779.1, on the reverse strand, counting down.
CTCTGCTTCTTTGACCCATTCGTTGGGTGATTGATAAGCCCTTTTCATCTGGCTTCTGGTAAGCAGACGTACAGTTGGTGGCGGATTGTGCACTGGCATTGGATATCACACAGCACCATTTACTTTTTGCACATTGTGTCACTTTATTGGAACTCTTTGGACTATTATATATTTATCTATTTATATATATTTATTTATTTATTTAATATTGGGCATTTTTTGATCATCTCAATTCTGATTATTGCAGTGATTTATTTGCAAATTTTTTTCATCACTATTTGTCGTCACTTTCAGTATTTGGTTACCGCAATAACAAATAATAATAATAAAAATAATTTATGTGAAAGAGTACCCCTTCTATAAAGAAAAATCTCACCAGTGTGTATTTATTTAAAGAGATGCTTGTAACTATCTATGCTCAAGAGAGGCAGATATATTTGTTTCCTTTATGCCTTGCTGATCTACTAGGTAAAATGAAAAAAAAAAAAATAAAAAATAAAAATAAAACAAGCCACAAGTAACAACTGTAAAAATAAAAAATAAAAGCAATAAAAAAAGATAAATAAAAAATAATAAGAGCTTAAGAAATAAAACCAATAATAACAAAAATAAATATATAAGAAGACCCTAAAGATTCAACCATTCGTCTAAGGTCAATACTCAACTGTTAGAAGACAAAAGAGTATACGCGCTTAAAGGTCAAATGGGCCGGTTGGGCATTCCATGTAGCAGGGAAGTGATAAAGCGCTATCTACATGTGAAAAGTTGTGGCTATTGATGTTCTTGTTCTCTACCACATGTAAGATAAAGGGAAGGACGGAGCTGAATCTGTATGCTTAGCAGTCCACATTGATCGCCTGCGCAGATCAATATAAGTGAATAATATATGTTACTCATATATAAACTCCATCTCAATACAGAGAGTGTAGGCTTGGCTCTTCATAGGCGCTTGGTCTGCAGCCATGAATCTTCCCTGGTCGTTCTTGTGAAATATAACTGATGCAAAAAAAACAGGCAAGAAAAAGTGGTTTTCCTAACATAGAAGCAGAAACTAAAATTTAAATTTTGGTCCTGGATAAATCGTGACAAAAATCTACCAAAATGCTGCTCTAAAATATAGCAATGGGCAAAAAAAAAGCCATACAAGAAGTCTGTCGCTAGTATTAACACAAACTTTTTTGCTTTTCTGAGTTGTCCCATAACATTGTTTTAATATTCGCCAGTAGAAATGTAATTTTCCACTTCCCTTAAAGTGTCATTAAACCCAGACTATGAAAAACTCTCATTACATGCTATATAACAGAGTGTGCATACTCAAAGCCACTAAAGCATTTGTTTTGTGTAGAGTGAAATATACCTGGTTGATCCTGCCTTCAGCTGTCCCTTCCAATTTAAAAAGAGAAAAGAGAAGAGAAGAGAAGAGAAGGAGAAGAGAATCCACATATGGGAACGGCCATTGTTGTTAAAATATATCTGGTTAATCCTGCCTTCAGCTGTCCCTTCCAATTAAAGAGAAGAAAGGAGGTAAGAGGAGAAAAGAGGACAAGAGAGGAGAGGAGAGGGGAGAGCAGAGAAGAGAAGAGAAGAGAAGAGAAGAGAAGAGAAGAGAAGAGAAGAGAAGAGAAGAGAAGAGAAGAGAAGAGGAGAGGAGAGGAGAGGAGAGGAGAGGGGAGAGCAGAGAAGAGAAGAGAAGAGAAGAGAAGAGAAGAGAAGAGAAGAGAAGAGAAGAGAAGAGAAGAGAAGAGAAGAGAAGAGAAGAGGATAGGATAGGAGAGGAGAGGAGAGGAGAGGAGAGGAGAAGAGAATTCAGATATGGGAACGGCCATAGTTGTTAAAATATATCTGGCTGATCCTGCCTTCAGCCTTCCCTTCCAATTGAAAAGGAGAAGAAAGGAGGGAAGAGGAGAAAAGAAAGAGGAGAAGACAGGAGAGGAGAGAAGAGGAGAGGAGAGAGGGGAGAGGAGAGGAGAGGGGAGGGGAGGAGAGGGGAGGGGAGGAGAGGGGAGGGGAGACGAGAGGAGAGAATTAAAATATGGGAAAGGCCCTTGTTGTTAAAATATATCTGGTTGATCCTGCCTTCAGCTGTCCCTTCCATTTAAAAAAGAGAAGAGAGGAGGCACGAGGAGAAAAGAAAAGAGGAGAAGAGAATATAAGAGGAGATGAGAGGAGACGAGACGAGAGGAGAGGAGACGAGAGGAGAGAAATCAAATATGGGAAAGGCCATTGTTGTTAAAATATATCTGGTTGATCCTGCCTTCAGCTGTCCCTTCCAATTGAAAAAGAGAAAAGAGGAGGCAAGAGGAGTAAAGAAAAGAGGAGAAGAGAAGAGGAGAGGAGAGAAGAGAAGAGAAGGTAAAGAAGAGAAGAGAAGATAACCTTTATTATAAAATTCAGTCATGCCACAACCAATCTCCCTTTTCAGAAGTTCACTCTTCTCTAGTGGATGCTAGGTGGAATGGCTTATGGACATAAAAAATGAGGACATACTGCAATATTCTCCTTTTCATCATCACTTTCTTTGTGAAGTGTCCCTTTAAGGTGAAAATGCCAAAAAAATAACAAGAAAATAAAGAAGAATTTATTTACATTACAACGGGAAATTAAACCGCCAAGGCTACGAGACCTAGTCTCTAAATAACTCCAATACGCTCATCTCTGAATGATAGTTACATGAGCGCGGAGGCATCAATAAAAAATACAAACAGTGTAAAGAGTAGTGGAGCAAAGATAAGTTTATTACTAATTATAAGCAGCTTGACATGCCCCAACTCCTCATAAAATAAATGAAGTCCATTTTTAATATCTGCTTGCCTAGCTCCTAGATAATAGGCAAATTTACTTCAAGGTCACATCTCATTTGTCAAGTCAGGGGTTTTAACTACACGTGTGGAAAGTCAACAACGGCGGATAACTATCCTACCACGCTACAGAGAGGAAGGCTTCACTAATATAGCACATAAAACAAAATAAATAGAGTTTATAAGCAATTTAGGGGGGATTCTCTATAAATGGTTTGATGGTCAGCTATACATACAATAAAAAAATGAAAGGGCTGTCCAGGGTAAGGATTTCCTGTAATAGCAACTCCGATTTGTCCCTTAAAGTGGGTCTCTGGGATAGAGTTGGGATGGGTTAGAAGCTTTGCTAGGCTTTTGCTGATTCCATTGTCTTTATTGGGTGGACGTTTCCTCACTTCTTGTTGTGCCACTGTAGCAGGAAGTGAAGAACAATCTTTGTGATAGGGGCATAACAATAAAAACCCTTTTTTCCAGCAAATTTGGGGAGAGCTTAGAACTCCTGCCAGGTGTTTACCGCTACAGTCCAATCCATCCAGCACCATACCCATACCCTAGATTGGGAGTGCACTGCCAATGGTGATAATGTATTATAGTTCATTTAGATACGTAGGCAGCAACAAAATATTGAACCTCAAATGGTATAGGGTTTATTGAATTTCTATTAAAAAAGTGCATAAGTATACTGTTCAAGAAAAAGCACCAAAAGAGGTGAATATGATGGTTTTGCACTTTTTTTTAATTGCATACATTAGATTCTCCTTGCAAAATTAAACAAACAGGCCGCACACCTATCACATCATTTAGATCCGACTTGGCTTATTTGACAGACAGCACACACTGTGTCGTTTCACCTAGGGCCACCTATCCAGGGCTTAGCCAAAGAGATAAAACAAAGCCCTAGAAGGGTGAAACGCGTTACAGGGGCAGCACTAAGTGAAATAACGCATTGTGTGCTGTCTGCCAAAAAAAAAAAACAAGTCGGCTCTAAATGAAATCAAAGGTGTGGGGCCTGTTTGTTTGCATGGAAGTGCTGTATGGAGGTGGAATGGGCTTTTGGGCTTGAGCACCTGGCTCCTTCACAGGACGGAGGAGCAATTGGGCAGCTTGGCAGCAGTGAGATATGGTATGATCGTCCATCACTGTTTCAATATTTAAGGCATAAAGTAGGGTTGCACCTATACTGCTATTGATGCTGATACTAAGCATTTGTGCAAGTACTCATGCAAATGCTTCGATACCTGAAATGGGTACCTACAAAATGAAAATCGCACTGCACTCCAATGGACCCAGCAGGGGTCCATGGTAGGGTCAGCCCTGCATAAGTGTATGTAACAAACCAAAAAAAGGCGTCGTAAAGCACCTGTCTCCTGCGCTCTGAGTAGTGTGATCCTCTATCCACCTCAGCCACGCTCATGCAGCTATTGAGAACCTTCGACTCGGCATTACTGAAATGCTTCGGCCTTGCAGCCCCTTACAAGACCAGGGTAGTCTAAGACCACTGAAAATGAAACACAAGGGCGCCTTGGCCTAGTGCATTATCCTCCAAATTTTTTTTATTAAATTCAAGGTATTAAAATACTCACACGAGTTCTTTGTACAAGCATATCAAATAGGTATGTTGCCATCAGCATTAAGATCAAAGGGCATACTGTCCTCTGAAGCTGGAAAGAGGCTCTGAGGAAGAGCCTAAGCCTCGTAACGCGCAAGCCTTTCCAGCTTCAGAGGACGGTAAACCCTTTGATCTTGATGCTGATGGCAACATACCTATTTGATATGCTTGTACCAAGAACTCGTTTGTGAGTATTTTTATACCTTGTATTTAATAAACCTTTTTTAGAGGATAATGCACTAGGCCGGTGCGCCCTTGTATTTGTGTTTCGTTATAAGTGTATGTAAATCCTAACAATGTACTTATAGTGAAAGTAGGCTATGTTCTGTAGTCCTGTTCTGCGGTGACAACACTGCTCCTACATACATTAGGGTAAGTGGGCGTTGTCATCCTTGGACAGGGAATGTGTTAGTGGTAGAATTACTGTGTGAAAATAAAGCCAGCACAAATATAGATTGATAATCTGCAATATATCATATTATACATTTAGATACAGTTTAAAAAAGAATAAAGTGTTTAAGCAAAAAAAAAAAAAAAGACAAGACCAAGCAGTCTCACCCCTTGGGCCCGGACCTATGTGCTCTTTCTACCAAGCCGCAGCGACCTCAATACTTTCTTTCTGAACTGCATGCTTTCTCTTTTCTTTTTTTTTTTGCAAACAAATTCTCTTGCGTTGTTATTACTCAGCACTTCAATAATATTCCGCAGCCGAGGAGATCTGTTCGGTGCCAATGTGGATATTTTTCTGTGCTTTTATCACTTTCGGGAACTCTGTCAGGTCTGTTCGAGGAGCCTCAGCTTGGAATGATAAATCCCCTTTAAATATTCACACTTATATCGGATGCATGAAAGAGATACACATTTTTCAGGTGTAAAATATTTTACTTCATGCCAACCGGAAGATTTACAGTTCTTCTCTATTCATGGCATCAAATAAATCCCAGCACAAGGGACGGGAGTGTGATTTGTATTGGAAACGTACCGCGGCAGAAGGACGCTGCTTGAAGAAGTATGTTTTTCCCACTAGCTGTTTGGCCAATGGTTAAAGTACGCCGCTACTCAGAACTATGTGGAGGCTGCTGTTCCTGACCTACTTCTGAAAATGTTAGTTGCCTGCTGTAGATGGGTTTATTTAAAAGAAAAACTATCTAAAAGTCAATTTTTACTTACCTGAATTTGTAGTCATGGGACTCAAGATGTTCTGCATTTTCTTTCTTCTGGACAGCATATTGGGGGTGGTCCCTTTTCTAGTGTCACTGCCTGGGTGATGTTGGTCTCTTTCCACAAGGTACAACCGTAAAATCAGTCTGTATATGCAGTAAAGCATGCTTGTTATACTCACTGTAGGATTAAGGGTTTAATTCTTTGAATTGTGTGAAAAGGCTGTTTGATCCTGTCTTCTCTGATCCTCCCATTTTACTGTCTCCAATCCATCTACTGACAGAACAGAGTCTTAGGGGCACTTTGCACATGCTCAGTTTGGTGTGCATTGCTAGAGGTTTTTTCTTTTTTTTTTTTTTTTTGAGAGGGTGCATGTGATCCGCACAAGACCAATCAGCACTGTCCAGACAGAAAGTCAGGGGTTGTGCAGCCTCATAGGACAGTCAGAGGAAAATAAATAACCCTCCTACAAGCTTTAACCAGTGCTTGGCCAGACACTGATAGAAGTCACAAGACTGCTATATACTGCTGATGAGAAAAGGTATAAAGCAGTTTATATTTAGTAAAATAATTGGATTTCCATGTTTTGTGTACTGTGGGAGAGCTGATATAGTGACTGCAGGCTCCTGGGTTTAGTAACGCTTTAAGGTATTGATGTTGGAGTAAATTTAGTTGCAGTGTAATGTAACGAGAATTGAAATTGAAGCGCCACACCACTGCTAAGAGGTCTAGATACAACTTTATCTCATTAAAAATCAAGAGTACAGTATATTAAAATGTAGCCAACGCGTTTGAGGGGGCCCAAATGCCACCTTCATCAGGGCTTGACCTGCAACAATGTGAACCATAAGTGAACTGCACCTGCAATTTAATTTTTACTAGTGTGAATTACAAGCACAGGCCTTATCAGCAGCTTGTTTGGCAGCCCACTTCTGGTTTGTTCAACCAGAACTTCTGGCTTGTTCACATTGTTGCCAGTCAAGCTCTGATGAAGGGGGCGCTTGGACCCCTCAAATGCCTTGTCTACTCTTTTGGATTTTACCTCTGATAAAGTTATATCTGGACCTCTTCGCAGTGGTGTGGCGCTTTCATTTTAATTATCTTTCCAATGGCTGTCTAGTAGTGTGGTACTCCCATTCCCAAGAAGACTGCTGCAGCCTGAGGATGAGACTACAAGAGGCAGTAAAAAGACCAGTCAATGATAGGCCCAGACTGCAGTGTGGTATTCACTTAAGCTTATCCACTCTTGTAAACATCGGCACAGGGTGTTGTTTATCACATCCTTGGCCTGCAGGAGTACTTTTGAGTAGGGATGATCGAACGGTTCGGGTCGACCATCGGTTCGACCCGAACATTGGGTGTTCGAAAATCGGCCGAATTCCGAACTTTTTGCAGTAAAAGTTCAGAATTCGGCCACCAGAAACGCCCAAAATGCAATGGGACAGGAACTGGGCTTTAAAAGCCCGTGATTGGCCCAGAAACATCAGTAAAATGTGATTGGAGTGACTACGAGGTCCAGAGGCCAATCAGGAGTGAATACGCCCCCCATACGCCCCCCAGTATATAACATAGCCCCGCCAAAACTCTAGCACTGTAATACAGAGGCTGTGGAAGAGAGTGGAAGCATTTGTGTTTCTCCTGCTGCTTGTAAAGCTCCAGTGTCATTTTGCAATTATTAGTGTGAGGAAAGGGATATACAGTGTAGTTAGGGTACTATATACCACTATAGTTAGATTCAAAAATCTATGTTTTGTAGGGATAGCTTTAAGTGTCAGGGTGACCATAGTGTAGTTTAGGTGACCTGACTCTGCCATGTCAGGGTGACCGTAGTGTAGTTTAGGTGACCTGACTCTGCCATGTCAGGGTGACCGTAGTGTAGTTTAGGGTGAACTGACTCTGCCATGTCAGGGTGACCGTAGTGTAGTTTAGGGTGAACTGACTCTGCCATGTCAGGGTGACCGTAGTGTAGTTTAGGGTGAACTGACTCTGCCATGTCAGGGTGACCATAGTGTAGTTTAGGGTGAACTGACTCTGCTATGTCAGGGTGACCGTAGTGTAGTTTAGGGTGAACTGACTCTGCCATGTCAGGGTGACCATAGTGTAGTTTAGGGTGAACTGACTCTGCCATGTCAGGGTGACCAAACTCTGCCATGTCAGGGTGACCCCACTATGCAGATTCTGGGTTAGGGGTATGCATATGTGCGTGTATATATACATATACATATATATATATATTATATGTATATGTAAATGTATATATACACGCACATATTTGTGTAAATATATATAATTCTAAAGACCTTAGAGCTTTCTGTCTCAATATTTTTTTACTTTTTTAACTTATCTTTTTACAACTTTATGACTGTTTTGATTCTAGTAGGCGTCATGGAAAACATAGACTGAGCAAGCTGTAATCTGTTTTGTTGTGGTACACCCAGGCCATCCCTTTGGAAAGTTCTTGGCCTGTTGGTGGCCATCTTTGATTTGAATTGGAGGCTTCCTGGATGGCTTTCGGAAAAGATTTGTAAGAAACTAACAATATAGAATGGCCTTACTCTCCTAGATCTGTAGTCGTCAACACATCAGAATTGGACATCTGTCATAACAATCCTAAAACATTTCAAGGTTGGAAGCTTCAATAAGCTCATCTTTATATTGTTTTTTGCAGACATGACGTCTAGGCTCAACCACAGTTGTACTCAAAAAAATGTATCAGTTAGAGAGGAAATACAAAAACAACCTAGGTTCAGTTGGACAAGGAGAGAGACAATTTGAAAGGTTCAGACTACAGAAACTAAATTATACACAATGTGGCACCTCTTAGCCAGTGGCGGCCCATCCATTGGGGGCGCAGGGGCGCCGCCCCCCCATCCATGTGTACGGCCCCCTAATCTACATGCAGGGCGCCAAATGACATGGATTCCAATGGGTTTTTTTTTTTTTTTTAAGCACGTGATTAGAGCCAGAGGCTCTATTAGGCTTCAAAAAAGGGTGCGTTTGGGGTGCAGAGCACTGCGCCCAGAGCCCACCCAGTTGTGTGACAATAGTGAATGAATATGAATGAATATTTGCTATTGTCACACAGATCCATCTCCTGGCCAATCAGGAACCAGGTCCTGAGACCCGTTTCCCGATTGGCCAAAAGGAGAACCCATGCCATTGGCCAAGGAGGAGAAGGAGGGAGGAGACAGGAGACGCAGGAGATTGATGGGGAAGCCTCCGCCGCCGCCGCTGCTGCTGCCTGTCTGCCCTTCACATGTCCAGGATGTGTGAGCCGGCGATGGGGGGGGGGTATGGTGTGCGGGCTTGTGTGGTCCGAGGGGGGGGGATATGGTGTGGTCCGTCTGCAGCCCCCCCTCCCCCCCCCGGCTCATGGAGCACTAGCCGCATCTGCTCTTAGCAATATTTTTAATCTCAATTTACCCGTGTAGTACCCTTCTAGCTTGCTAGTTGTTAGGTAAATTTTGTTAGCTCCTCTGTAGGAAGAGGAACAGGGGTTAATTGTGTATAGGAGGATCTGTTACCTCCCCATCTAATGGAACTCACTGGAAACATTCAGAACATAGCTGGCGGAGAGCTAGAGGCTGCAGTCTGAATATTTATGGAGCTTCCACCAATTCTTGGGAAGGAGTGCCAAGAAGGTGGGGAAGCAACCCATAAATATTCTGAAGCCTGGCAGTTGGGGAGCAGAGTCCAGGGTCCAGCCATCTGGAGGGGACCTCTGTGCTGAGGGCTCTGCCACTGGGGTGGAGAGGACAAGAGGAGGGGAGGATGAACAGAAGAAAGCTCTAGGAATGCACCCAGCTAACGGTCAGTTAGCTGCAAGCTCCCAGCCAAGCCAGGAGCAGCCTGGTAAGCAGAAAGGGCAAGGCAGCAGCCACTCTTCATCAATGTTTCATCAGTTTGGGGTAACCTATAAACCTCCAATCCCCTATCTTACTGTTCCTAAAATAAACACAAAACCAAAACCCCTAGACTGTTTGAGCCATTGGAGAGATTGTAGAAAATTCCTTTTGCCTGGCTGTGGGTGCTGTGAGGGGGAAATAGGCCTACAATCTGGGGACTTCTTTGGGGAAGCACTACAGCTTAAAGAGTGAATAATCTTTTGCTCCAATTCCCAGTGTCTTTCATATGCAGCCCTGTGTACCGTTTTCAAATTATTTTGACGTAAGTTATAGGAGACTGCTGCCCACATACAGTAACACTTCAGATGTTTATTGCCTCTTATAAAGATGGCAGTACTCTCTCAGAAGGAGGGATCCATCGTTGTTCAGGCATCAGCCAGGGTCACTATATTTCCTAGACTTAGTCTTTAAAGTTTTGAAATTATGGGAATGGCACACCAGCACACGTTTCAAGCACTGCGCCTTCATCAGTAATAAAACCAGATAGTGTAGGCACTTGGATTGGAAAGGCCCTGGACTTAGCCTTCAGCTCAGAGGTGACACGTTTATGTAGACTCTGGTATTGTTCCAGTTTAATCCCTAGGGAAAGGAGACTGGGGAAATGCTTCCTGCCTGCAGCAGACTGATGATATAATCTCAGCCTAGCCAAAGTAAATGGACGGAAGCTCAAGTACGGCTTTATAGTAATAAAGGCTGGAGCTTTTTACAAGTCATACCGTCTTTGTATATTGTGGCATGTAAGGAATTTTTTCATACAGACTTGGTAAAGTTACGGAAAAGTCCATTTTAAATTCTCAGATTTTTCACCCAACCTTTAATTTCCTAACATTTATGTACATCTGTGTAACATCTTTAGAAATCTGTACATTATCATTCTTTTATTCTTGGTTATCTTAGAACATTTTCTTCAATGGATAATCGGACACAAAACCTTCTTTTGTTGCCACAAAGGAGCAATGGTTGTAAATTGATGTCAAGGTAATTTCTGACCCTCCAGCTGATGACTAAAGAAAGCATTCAAATCAATTCATGATAACTGTAATCATAAACTTCCTATATTTATTGTGTGCTGATTTTATTCATCATACTATAAGTCTTCCAATTTAACTGCAGAATTGGACTTTAACCCCTTCCCGCCTGTCCCGGCATCACTTTAAACAGTTCAGAACACCCAGCGAGGGAAAGGGGCGGGTAATGGTCGGTGATCATGTTACCACTGTCACAGTACCGCTGGCTGCCGATCTATAGCCTGGAGCGAGAGCTGTCTGTGACAGCTCGGTCTTTGTGCTGAGAGTGGGTGGTAAAGCACATAAACAAAAGCCACCCAGTGATGCATATGTGTTGTGTATGGGCGTTAAATCCTATTATTTTGCCACTGTACATAAAGGTTGAAAATTAACTTATTAACATGAGTTTTCTGTTATCTGCTGCAACCTAAATTCACAAAGCTCTTCACATGGGTTGTGGGTGCTCTGCAAATCTTCCCTGTGTAGCTTATCAATCTGCCTTATTACCAATTAAAATTCATTTTCCAAGGCAGGTCTAAATCTAATTGGTAGTTGTGAGATCTTCCTTAGTACAGTGAACCCTTGCAAAAACCAATTCATTGGTGGTCAGTGGCCCTTTACTTGATGGCTAGTGCAGAAGAGTGCCTTCCTTACATAGGGGTAAGAACGCCACCCTTACAGACAGCTAAAAAGATCATTGGCTTCATACATCTGGTGACATTGTGACCCCAGAACTATGCAGACACCATCATTTGGGAAGTCAATCAACCACAGCCCAAGGAAAACCTAGCCATCAGAAAGAACCCTAGTGGAGAACAGCTACTTTATACAATAGACATTCAGCATGTTAAAGACAGTGGGCGTGTTTGGGAATCCTTCTTCTACACATCGCAAACAGGTGTTCTTGGATCACAAAAGGAAGTGGTGTGAACTGGTTCACTACAGCAATTCCTTAATGTCAGCTGAAGAACAGGCAGGCTTTGTTCCCGTATGAATTCCAAAGCTTCCACCTTTTTCCTCTAAAATCTATATTTATTGATTTATACGAGGAACAAGAAAAAGGTGCCACACAAAAATCATTCAGTGTAATCCAACATACATAAATCACATCAGGGCATATGTTCACAGATATTCCATTAAAACATAAGATTCCATACACCAGAAAGAAATGCAATGCCAAATAATAGTCCTCTCTTGTAAGGTCAAAAAGGGTTACCAATACATAGATGAAGACATAAGAAAAGAAAAAAAGCAGACTGAAAAGAATCACCCTCCTGTAGTCACACATCTCAAAGCCAGTACCAAATGACAAATTGGGCACTATTTAGAGCCAACAATGTGCTGCTTGAGACCCAACCCAACAGTAGATGAGGTCAATTCAGTAGACCAAGCCTTTTTAAATTGCTCATAGCGGCCCTGCACTTTATATATCCATACCTCAGCTTCTTTAAAAATCTCAGACTGTAGAAAGTCATTCCCTCACTGTTGGGACCCTGCATAGTTTCCATAATGGGGGTGTCAAGCTCTTTGCAACATTTAGAAGGTAATGTATTGGAGATCTCTTATATGGTCGGATTGACATCGGAGGGGCATGCAGCATTAATTTCATTGACTAAAAAATCTTTGTTTATGAAGTTAACACAATTTGAAATAGGACTAAAATGAAAAAAAATGTAGATGACTAAAATACAACTATAACCCCCGTCCCTTCTTTTTCTTCATTGGCTCACTGAAATTGATTGACAGCAGCGGAAGCCAATGGTGCCATGCTGCCGTCTTAGCCAAGGAGGAGGAAGAGTCTCAGGCAGCCGGGACACTCCTGCAACATCACTGGATCGAGATGGGCACAGGTAAGTATTAGGGGGGCTACTGCACACAGATTAAGATTATTAAGATATGTTTTATTAAGAAAAAAAAACCTTCTGGCTTTACATCCACTTTAACTAAACCCATTCGATTTTAGTCGATTAAAATGTACTCGAGATTTTAGTCGTCTAAAATATGACTAAAGCTAAAAACAATTCAGATTGTTTATTATAAGGACATTTCCACCACAGATGTAAAAATGTACCCCTCGAACTTTGCATTTTGACTGGACCATGTCTTTGAAGTAACCTAAACAAACTGACTATAGCAAAGCAAATGCAAAGCTCCCCGTAAATTATCAGGATATCACTGACAAAAGTCACTCTTAAATGGAGGTTCTCAGCAGCAGACAAGATAGGTGACCTGAATTGAGCCACACAAGACCTCTACCAATTTGGCATCTACACTCTCCGGCCACTTCATTAGGTACACCTTGCTAGTCCTGCACTGGACCCCCTTTTGCCTTCAGAACTGCCTTAATTATTCGTGGCATAGATTCAACAAGCTGTTGGAAACATTCTTTAGAGATTTTGGTCCATATTGACATGATAGCATCACCCAGTTGCTGCAGATTAGTTGGCTGCACATCCATGATGCAAATCTCCAGTTCCACCACATCCCAAAGGTGCTCTATTGGATGAGATGTGGTGAGTGTGGAGGCCATTGGAGGACAGTGACCTCATTGTCATGGTGAAGAAACCAGTGGTGAGGTGATTTGAGCTTTTTGACATGGTGCATTATCCTGCTGGAAGGAGCCATCAGAAGATGGGGACACTGTAGTCATAAAGGAATGGACATGGTCAGCAACAATACAGGCAGGAAGTGGCGTTTAAATGATGCTCAACTGGTACTTAGAGGCCCAAGGTGTGCCAAGAAAATATCCCCCACACTATTACACCAACACCACCAACCTCAACCTCAGCAAGCAGGATAGGAGTTGGCGCATCACACATACCTATATAGCATCAAGGGGTATGCAGTTCATGTATAGTCATTAGTCTGGTGTAGTTGATGGCTGAAATAGGGCAAGCTCAGCTGCAGAGAGAAGTCAGCTCTGAAAGTGGAAATAAAAACAAAAAGCAGAGCGCCTCTAAGTGTTATCAGTTTAATTAAAAGGGCAAGGCAGGTACAGGAAAACTGCTCACATTTAAAACAGTATAAAATAGCTCATCTTTTAGGTGGTCTGCATGAACACAGGGGTCCACGGCTGGATGTTTGTGGCTCCAAGAGGTGGTGCAGGGGATGGTGAAGGAGGGAGATGTCGGGAGGGCCAAGAGACCAGATAGTAGGAAGGCCAGAGGCTTCAGGAAGGTGTTCTGTTCCTCAGGGAGACACCTGGTGAGCCAAGAGACCATTAGGTAGGATGGCTGGCGGCTTCAGAAGGGTGCCCTGCTCCTCAGTACATCCAGTGCCGACAGATAGGGGAGCCCAGCGTGGCAGATCCAGCAGCCAAACGCACAACGCGTTTCCGAGCGTGCGCAGTAGCCTCACAGGCGTGCGCGCTCCTTTCTCAAGTGCAGTGGCCTCCAGACATCTCCCTCCTTCACCATCCCCTGCACCACCTCTTGGAGCCACAAACATCCAGCTGTGGACCCCTGTGTTCCTGCAGACCAACTAAAAGATGAGCTATTTTATACTGTTTTAAATGTGAGCAGTTTTCCTGTACCTGCCTTACCCTTTTAATTAAACTGATAACACTTAGAGGCGCTCTGCTTTTTGTTTTTATACCAACCTCAACCTCAACCATTGATATAAGGCAGGATGGATCCATGCTTTTATGTTGTTTATGTAAATTCTGACCCTACCATCTGAATGTCTCAATTTCGAAATTGAGACCAGGCAACGTTTTTTCAATCTTCTATTGTCCTTTTTGGTGAGCCTGTGCAAATTGTAGCTTCAGTTTCCTGTTTTTAGCTGACAGGGATAGCGCCTAGTGTGGTCTTCTGATTCAAGGTTCGATGTGTTGTGCATTCAGAAATGGTATTCTGCATACAACCATGCCATGTTCAAAGTCACTTAAATTCCCTTTCTTCCCCATTCCGATGCTCAGTTTGAACTTTAGCAAGTTGTCTTCACCACATCTAAATGCCTAAATGCATTGAGTTGTCGCCATGTGATTGGCCGATTAGCAATTTGTGTTACCAAGCAATTGAACAGGTGTACCTAATAAAGTGGCCGGTGAGTGTATGCTGGTCTTGCCTTCTGGCCCTGATCAATTATCTTCCTTTGGTTTTTGATGTTTACCGATCTCTCAGCTCTGAAAACGTTAAACAGCCCAAAGCTCACACGAAAAAAAATGTTTCTTATCTCACTCTCCTGCAAACCCAATTCTTTAAGCTCCAAGCCCCTTCGACGTTGGCGGTTGTCAAACCAGCTTGCAGCCGAACCTAACTGATGTAGAGAAAGATAAAAAAATATATATCCTACGCTGAGTAACAAAACTGCCCCACCAGACATTTACCTCCTTCAGAACATATCCTTGTTATATTATGAGTAACTGTCAAGGCTCTGCCTGCACTGCCAACCTGCCTTCCTCAGCTTGGCTGCCTACCTGTTCCCTTCAAAACCGTTCTGATCTTTCATCTACCAATCTGCATTAAAATGGAAAAAAAAAAAAAAACTGAACAAAAAACAAATTAAGAACAAAAAGAGAGACAATGAAAGTTGACTACAGCCAAGCTCCGACGCATGATAAAATGTCATATTTTTAGTGCCAAAGGACCAGTAAATCTTCATTCCATAAGAACTCTTCCATAAAATTCAAGAAAATATATGCAAATGTCTGTGCATTAAGAAAAATTTGGTTGGCAGCAGCGCCTCGGAATTATTAAGCGGGTAGGGCTGTGCGGAAGTTTATGGATTTGCAGCGCAAGGTTTGAAATATGAGTTTGTTTGTGGCTTGTTACTCATTACGGAATACAAAGCAGATGTTGAATCAGACATTCGACAGTAGCGAGCCGGCTACCCATCCATTCTAATGTCTTTTTCAACCCCTAAAATTAGATACAAGAAGTTGGGAAAAAGAAAAAAAATTCTACAGGGTATGATGATGTTTAATGGATGTACGTTTGAAGATAAAGCAAAGGAACATTTTTCTGGTGTGAAAACAGTTGTATTGCGTATTACTGGATATCTGAAGTGGTGTTCCATGACTTCCTTATCACGTTTGTCCAGACAGATGCAGATGCAATATTTTTCAGATGTATTTTTGCACCACATGGCCGGCCATTTGACCACACGCTTGAATGCATTGTATGAGTTTTCAAAGGGTCCGTGTACTTACAACTGCTGGTGGGTTAAATCAGTCTCTGCCTGCAAAATGTGCCTGCTATGTGTCTATTCACACTTGTATGATGTAATGTATAGCTCCTGTCATGTATGTATAGTTTATTTATTCTTTCTATTTTGTTAATGCTTTATGCAAGTGTAAAAGAAATATTGAATACAGACATTTTGTTTTTTTTATGCCTTTTGTGCAATTACTATTCACTGTTAGTGCCGGTACACACTGCAGCGGCACGACTTCGGGGGCGACCTGTGAAGTTCGGCACGACTTGCACGGACTTCATAAAATGAATGTCTATGCAAGTCGCTCCAGGTCGCCCCGTAGTAGTACAGGACCCTTTTTCTAAGTCGGAGCAACTTGTGTCGCTCCTATTAGAACGGTTCCTGTACCGAACAATTGGAGTGCGACGGACCGCGACTTGTCAGGCTGACAAGTCACGGTCCAAGTCGGATCAGTGTGAACCGGCACTTATCGGCCTGCCCAACACCTAAATAAATAGTCCTCCAAAACAAACCTAAAATCTCGGCTTCATTACTCAACACATCTCCATCCCTTGCAGTAATTAATTTCCACCACTAGATGTCCTCTTTCTTTCAGTTCGAATGATGCCCTGCATCATTTAATCCTAAAGACTGAGGACATACTGTGAGTGCAGGGTGCCCTGGACCTGCCCCTGAGGGGTGTAATTACAGCGCCTTGCACTCACATAGAAAGCTCCAGAGAATGGCGCTAATGTCATCCTGTCTTTGCATCATTGAGGACTGCTTAGTGCTGTAGATTAGGACCTTGAACGTCACATAACCGGCCTAAAGACATCTGAAAAAGCTAAGTATTAAAAAAAGTACACATGGGGAAACCTATTACTGGACAATTAAAGAGAAGCAGCACAGTAATGAGCTCATCTCTCTATTATTCTGGTCTCTCCTTCTATCAGCATGCCATGAACACATTCACTTGTACTGATTCTTCTTCGCACATTCTTGCTCTGCTGTACTGAGACTGTAAATCTAATAATGAGTTAAATTCAGGTACTTACAAAAAAAATTGCAATTAGAGATATAATAATGATTACAAAGCTAAAATAACGTGTATCTTTCCTACCTACCTAGAGATACAAGCAGGCTGAATTTACCATTCATTATGGTATGCTGTGTTTCTTCTGGCGGCCTCCATTACAATGTACCTTCCTCGACATTGCCCAAGTCAGTCCAGATAATGATGTCATTATCTGCACAATCCCATTAACCATTACTTCCCGATCGTATTCCAAATGCAAATACTTAGCCGGACCCTCCACCAGTTTGCCCGCTCGCCCTTCCCTATTTCTAATGTCAGCGCGTTATTGGCGTACTGTGCCGTTGGCACTCTATGCTAATTAGGGGAGTATTTCTGGAGCCGCGTGGAACACAAAAGAGAGGAGGGAATATATCACTTCGGGCAACGCGTGTAAAGAAATCTCTGTTTTCACAGCTAGCCTAAATGTAACATTTTTATAATCAGTCTTTGTTTCATTATTTTTCTTCTATGTGTTGAATCGTTTTGCCATTAGCGGTAACACGAGCATTTATTTTTCCTCTCTCTGTTTTTTTTTTCCTAAACACACACAGGTAGAAAAATATAGAAGCAGTGTGCTATAATATTTTATCTTTCACTTAGACCGTCATATGCGCACCGGGTCTCTAGGGAAGCATTAACATTACCTCTATCTATTCAAACAACATATTTGGAAAACAGCTGCTCCTAGCAATTATTTAGAACTCCTCCCGACAAAAATATTAAGAGAAAGAATTATGATAGTAAACGTACCAAAAATGTATGGATATTTTTTTTTTTCACCTTTTTCATTTGCTACAATGGCAATAGGTTTTCCATGTTTAAAGGGTAAGTGTAATCTTACAAAACAAACTGGAATTCCCACCTACCTCATTTTCCCAGTCTTCCATATCAATTTACTGCCCCACCCACGCAGAGCGACAATGACAATATGCTTTCTATGTTTGAAGGGTAAGTGAAATCTTACAAAACTAACCTGAATTCCCACCTCCCTTTCCCATTATTCCATATCAACTTCCTGCCCTGCCCACGCAGAGCAACAAGGACAATATGCTTTCTACGTTTGAAGGGTAAGTGTAAGCTTACAAAACGAACCTGAATTCCCACCCCCCTTTCCCACTTTTCCATATCAACATACTGCACCGCCCACGCAGAGCTTACAATTGCAATATGCTTTCTACGTTTGAAGGGTAAGTGTAATCTTAAAAAATGAACCTGAATTCCCACCCACCTCCCTTTCCCATTCCTCCATATCAACTTACTGCCCCACCCACGCAGAGCTTACAATGGCAATATGCTTTTTACGTTGAAAGGGTAAGTGTAAGCTTACAAAACGAACCTGAATTCCCACCCCCCTTTTCCACTTTTCCATATCAACTTACTGCCCCACCCACACAGTGCCCAGAGTGTCGATATGCTTTTTCTGTTCAAAGGGAAAGTGGAATCCTAAAAAATGGATCTGAATTCCCCCCCCCCTTCCCAGTCTTCCATATTGACTTACTGCCCCGCCATCGCAGAGCCTACAATGAGAGTATGCTTTCTATGTTTAAAGGGTGAGTGTAATCTTACAAAACAAACCTGAATTCCCACCTCCCTTTCCCATTCTTCCATATCAACTTACTGCCCCGCACCTGGCAGAGCTAGTAAGTGTTCATATTCTTACATATTGTACAGTATATTTCCAAACGTATTAAGTTGGGGGACAAAGCAAAGTTTATATTATATAGAATATAAAACGCTAAAGTACCAAACTGATAATTATAAAGAATATAAATTGCTAAAGTACTAAACAGATAAATACAGTTAAAGCCCATCTTTGAGCAAAATCAGACCCCCCACACTAATTTGACTGAATTTTTCTCAGGATAGAAGATCACCTCTTATTGTAGGAAGCAGGGGTGGACTGGGCCAGGGGGCAGGGGGGCAACTCCCCCCAACCGCCCCCTGCTGGCCAGGTTGGGAACCCGGATTTAGCCGGTGAGTAGAGAGTACCTGGAACAGGGCTTCAGCTTGAAATGGGGGTCAGGAGGAGAATGGGAAGAGGGAGAGTAGGAGGGGGCCGAGTCTCTACACCATGGGCCTCTGGTTTGTACTTGCCCCCTGGGCTGAGAGTTGCCCCTGGTAGGAAGCAATTGCTTATTGATCAAAATTGCAGATTAAGAGTAATCGATGCCACAAAGATGTAATTTATTATATTAACTAATCCCATTGTATTGCATATGGCAGTATAAAGGAAGTTGTACAATCAGATTGTAACGTGTGGCCAGCTTTACTAGTGACACATACACACACACACACACACACACACACACACACACACACAAACAAATACATAAACAAAAACAGAAACACACATACAGAAAGGCCCCTTTCATATGGGCGATCCAATCAGGTCCATCTGAAAAACTGACAGACCGGACCCTCCAGTCTCTTCTATGTGTCCGCTGACCCCCGCCGCCATCTGATCTGATTCTGTCGGGGAAGGGACCTATTCCCTATGCCTCTGGCGGATCAGATGGCATTGGATGGAAATGGGCAGGCATTCCGTTTCCATCTGATTGCCCAAAAGACAAAAATCGGTCTACGTCAATGTCTGCTCTGCATAGCAAGGATCTGTCCTCCGCCTGCACATCAGGGATTAGCAGTGAGATCCTCTGCGGAGCAAGTAGATCCAACTTCACAGAAGCGCCCATGTGAGAGGGGCCAAACACAAATACATATATAAATAAACACATATACATGAACACAAATATATATAAACAAAAACGTAAACACACACACACAATAATACATATAAACACACATACTGAAATAAAAATACATAAAAGCACACATCAACAAACACACAAATAAATGAGCACATATACATAAACATAAACATAAACACATACTGTATAAAACAACACACAAACACACATTAATACTTATAAACACATACTTAAATGCAAATATATATATATATAAACATACATGCACATGCAAAAATAAACACAAATACACTCACAAATATCTAAAAACACACACACATACAAATAAACACATATACTAAAACACATATACGGTATATATAGTAAAAGCACACACAGCAGTCATATAAACTTATACATTTAAACACACATATAAAAAAGCATACATCTGGTATAAACAAGCATACAGCACAAACAAAAATACACATACTAACAAGGGCAAATATAAATAAACAAATACACACACACACTAATACAAATAAACACGTAAACACAAATACAGTATAAGCACACACAACATACATGTAAACAATACATATAAACAAGCATATACTGTAGAAACATAAATACCCATATAAACACACACTAAAATATAGCATATACTGAACATATAAGCACACACACACACACACCAGTTATATAAACTAATATATATAAAACTCACATATAAACAAGTATACATACAGTATAAACAAGCATCCAGCACAAACACAAATACACATATCAACAAACACAAATACATTTAAACAAATACACACACACACTAATAAAAATAAACACTCATCCAGAGACAAAACGATATATAAACACAAACATATATATATACACACACACACACAGAAACACAGAGAAACACAGATAAATACAGTATAAGCACATACAAGAGACGTATAAACAAGCATTCAGAAACACAAATACACATATAAACATACACACACATATAGAAACACAAATACATATGGTTGCCCAAACACTACCACACACAAACCCACTGACACATATAAATATATACATATATATATATATATATATATATATATATATATACACACACACACAGTTCTCCTAATAACACAAAGCTCTGGATGCTCGGTGCAGCTCCCAGTAGTCGATGCTTGGATGGGAAAACATTGCATGCTGCAAGTGAACAGCGACTGACAATCAGGGAAGCGAGCGGCTCTTGCAGGGGAGGTAATAGCTGTGCTCGCTCACAGGCCTCTTGCCAAGTGAAATTGGAAAAGCAAATCAGACACAATACTCGCTGGGGTTTCTCTGGGGTGAGCAGCTGAGAAGTCACGTGACGCAGGAAATCCTACACAGAGGAATTCCAAAGCCAAAGACATCTCAGAAGCGGAGAAATGAGGGAGCAGAATGCAGCGCTGCCTTCCTCTTTGCCTACCCGGGAGAGGAGCTTCACTTTAAGGAGGGACTCCGGATCAAATAGATTGAGGAGCTGCCAAAATCTTTAAATACAACTTACCAAAAGGGGGTCCCCTACTTTACCTGCACGTTTATCTACTATTGATAATTAAAACATAAAGTAGTACAGGTTTTCATGCTATCAAGCACACCTGCTTGTATATGGAGATGAATACAAAAGATGGCAGGGACTCCTCCACCTTCCCTATATTTAGATATCAAATAAATCTCACTAATCATGCGGTTATTTCTCGCATACCAGCAGTGAATCAGTACTGACGATCAGGGGCTCTATGCCATAGATAGGCAACCTTAGTTCTATGCCATAGATAGGAAACCTTAGTTCTACGACATGGATGGAGAACCCTAGTTCCATGGCATGGATGGGCAACCTTAGTTCTACGGCATGGATAGGCAACCTTATTAGTTCTACGGCATGGATAGACAAGCTTAGTTGGCATGGATAGGCAACCTTAGTTCTACAGCATGGATAGGCAACCTTAGTTCTTCGGCATGGATAGGCAAACTTAGTTCTACAGCATGGATAGGCAACCTTAGTTTACATGGATAGGCAACCTTAGCTCTACGGCATGGATAGGCAACCATAGTTCTACGGCATGGATATGCAACCTTAGTTCTATGGCATAGATAGGCAACCTTAGTTGGCATGGATAGGCAACCTTAGTTCTACGGCATGGATAGGCAACCTTAGTTCTACGACATGGATCAGGAACCTTAGTTCTAAGGAATTGTTTGGCAACCTTAGTTCTATAGCATGGATAGGCAACCTTAGTTCTACGGCATGGATGGGCAACCATAGTTCTACGGCATGGATAGGCAACCACAGTTCTACGACATGGATAGGTAACCTTAGTTCTACGGCATGGATAAATGGATTTTTGTAAGATCTTACCGTAAAATCCTTTTCTCTTAAGCTCATTGACAGACGTAGTCTTCTTGATTCTCAAGAGCTGGGTTATGTTGTCTCCGCAGGAGTAGGACTAGGCAGAAAGACAAAACGTTCTGGCTCCACCTTAGGGGCAGTCCCTGAGGGTATATCCTCCCTCTCTCTGCTACAGGGAATCAGTTCTGTTCTAAAGCAGTAACAGAGAATTTAACCCAACCCAACTCAATGATAGAGGGGCGGGTACTACGTCTGTCAATGAGCTTAAGAGAAAAGGATTTTACGGTAAGATCTTACAAAAATCCATTTTTCTCTATCGCTCATTGACAGACGTAGTCTTCTTGATTCTCAAGAGCTGGGACATCCAGAAGCAGTGCCACAAATGAGGGGTGGGATTGACAAAATCAAATCCAATCTAGAAGGCCCAACCGGTGCCAAACTAGAAGTTTTAAAGGCTCATTATAAACAAAGAATGAGACTAAAAGAAAAATTTCCAACGGAAAAAAACCCTCGAGGTAGACCACTGGTCTCCTCAAATTGCGGCCTGCAAAACCTTGCGGCCAAACGAGGCATCAGACGATGCCATTACATCAACTTTATAATGTTTTGTAAAGGTATGCACCGACGACCAGGTAGCCGCCTTGCACACCTGGACCACTGACGCCTGATGGCGAAAGGCCCATGACGCACTAAGCGCCCGAGTGGAGTGCGCCTTAACAGGGAACGGGGGCTCCCGACCCTTAATAGAATAAGCCTGTACTACCGTCTGTCTGATCCATCTGGAGATGGTCGCGGCAGATGCAGGCAACCCCTTTTTGGGTCCATCCCGGGATCACAAAAAGTGAATCCGTCTTGCGAAACGAGTCTGTCGTTTTCAAGTATACCCTGATCGCCCGGACCACATCCAAGGAGTGTAAAGCAAATTCCCGAGGATGACTGGGCTTAGGACACAGGGAAGGTAACACAATTTCTTCATTCAGATGAAATTCTGAAACCACTTTTGGTAGGAAGGATGGATTCGGACGAAGAACCACCTTATCTCTATGAACCACCAGATATGGTGAACGACAAGATAATGCGGCCAGTTCTGACACCCTGCGTGCAGAAGTAATAGCCACCAAGAAGGTCACCTTCTGGGACAACGTAGGTAGAGGAATCTCCCTAATATCCTCAAAGGGAGGTTTCTGAAGAACCGACAACACTAAATTAAGATCCCAGGGGGGTAACGGCGCGTGCACTGGCGGAGCCAGATGTCGCACCCCCTGGATGAAATTCCGCACCAAGGAATGAGTAGCCAAAGGCTTCTGAAAGAAGATAGCTAATGCTGAGACCTGACCCTTGATAGTACTCAAGGCCAGTTTCTGCTCAACCCCTTGTTGCAGAAAGGCTAATATTCGACTAATCGAATAAGACCGAGGACGGAACCCCAAAGGTTCACACCATGCAATGTAGGACTTCCATGTGCGATGATAAATCTTTCTGGAAGTCGCTTTCCTTGCTTCAACTAGAGTAGGAATAACTGAAGCTGACAAACCTTTGTCCTTCAGCACCTGGGTCTCAATAGCCAGGCCGTTAAAGCCAGCGATCGTAAAGCAGGATGGAAGATCGGTCCCTGAGACAGTAGGTCCTCCCTGAGAGGAAGTCTCCACGGGATGTCCGCCACCAGTCTGACCACGTCGGCGTACCAAGCTCGACGAGGCCAGTCCGGAGCTACCAGAATTACTGGAATTCCTTCCTCCTCTATCCTGCGAAGAAGTCTTGGCAGTAACGCGAGAGGAGGGAAGGCATACATTAGCTGGTATTGCCCCCACGGGGCGATCAGTGCGTCTGCGGTCTCTGCTAGAGGATCGCGGGAGCGAGCCACGAATCTCTGAACTTTCCTGTTGAATCGTGATGCCAACAGATCCACATCCGGGGTGCCCCACCGTAGGCACAACTGGTGGAAAACGTCTGGATGGAGGGACCATTCCCCCTGATCCAGAGTCTGATGGCTGAGATAATCTGCCTGCCAATTCTCCACCCCCGGAATGAACACCGCAGAGATCGCTGGAACAAATCGTTCCGCCCAGCGAAGAATGCAAGCCACTTCTTTGGCCGCTCGGACACTCTTGGTGCCCCCCTGGTGATTGACATAAGCCACGGCCGTGGCATTGTCCGACTGGATCCGAACCGGGCTGCCCTGGAGCTGCTCGGTCCAGTGAATCAGACAAAGTCTGATCGCTCTCAGTTCCAATACATTTATCGGCCACCTGGATTCTTCCAGGGACCAAAGTCCCTGGACAGATAACTGACCGAGAATTCCTCCCCATCCGGATAGACTGGCATCCGTGGTCACTATCGTCCAATATATTGGCAGAAATGACTTTCCCTGGCTGAGCATCGGAGACCGAAGCCACCAGACCAGAGACTCTCTGGTCTGTTTGCTCAATCGGATCTGATTGTCCAGGGATTCCGGATTCCGATTCCATCTGAGAAGAATCTCTTGCTGAAGAATTCGGGTATGGGACTGGGCAAATGGGACTGCTTCGAAGGAAGCCACCATCAACCCCAGAACCCTCACCGGAAGGAAAACTCTTGTCCTGACTGTGTCTAGAATTAGACCCAGATATTCGAGCCTCTGGGTAGGAACCAGAAATGACTTTTGCTGGTTCACCAGCCACCCGAATTCCTGTAAAGAAATCATAGTAATTTCTATGTAGCAAGGTCTGAGGAGACTCTGCATGAAGCAGAAGATCGTCTAGGTAACCAAGAATCGATATGCCTCTTTGGCGCAGTAGTGCAAACATTGGGGCCAACACCTCCGTGAAGACCCGCGGAGCCGTGGCGAGACCGAAAGGTAACGCCCCAAACTGATAGTGGTTCTCTTCTACGGAAAAGCGTAGAAATCGCTGATGTCCTGCGAAAAATGGGAATGTGAAGATATGCGTCCTTGATGTCTATGGACGCTAGGACATCCCCTGGATGCAGGAAGGCTGCTACTGTGCGAATGGACTCCATTCTGAATCTTCTTATGTTGACAAAAGAATTGAGTGCCCTTAAGTCCAGAATTGGACGCACTTTGCCCTCTTTCCTGGGTATTGTAAATAGGTTTGAGTAAAACCCTTGAAACCGTTCTGTCCAAGGAACGTGGACTACCACTCCTTGTTGTAGTAAATCTGTGACTGCTCTCCGCAGATCTTCTAAACGATCCGGGGATAGTCGGATATTGGAAGGGAAGAATCGCGCCGGTGGGAGAGATCGAAACTTGATCTTGTACCCTGACCTTATGACTTCGCAAACCCATTTGTCCGGGATTCTGGAAAGCCATGGATCCGGGAACCGGCGAAGACGTCCCCCCACCCCAGTTATGGGTGGGGGCGCACCTTCAGGCTTTGGACGGTTTATCTTCAGGTCTGGAGGGGGCGGGCTTTTGCTTGCCCGACCAACGACCCCTGACGCCTCCTGCAGGAGCTTTGGAGGACTTAATTTTTTCACCCGCGGGACGAAAAAACCTCTTGTGAGCAGAAAAAGAAGGCCCTCGTCTTTGACGAGTTCCTTTACCTTTAAAATTTTGCGGTAAAAAGGTGCTCTTTCCACCCGTGAGATCCTTAATGATCTCATCTAAGTTGGCTCCAAATAGACACTCTCCTAAAAAGGGGATATTAGCCAATGCTTTTTTGGAACCTTGGTCGGCTAACCAACCTTTTAGCCACAGTGTACGCCTGAGAACCACTGCTGAGACTGATGCTCGCGCCAATAATGGAGTGGCGTCTAACGCCGCATCACACACAAACTGTAACCCCTGTATCATTTGTTCCAACAAATCTGATACCGCCTGAGGGATCTCTTCTAAGTCCCAGCGTAACCACTTGGTCCATTCAGTTACAGCCTGCGAAACCAGACCAATAGCTATTATAGGTCTGAAAGCTGATCCAATCAAGGAAAACATGGTGCGAGACATAGCTTCTATCTTGCGATCCACTGGATCTTTAAAAGACGGAGCGTCTTCTAGAGGAATAACCGTGGCTTTATTCAATCTAGCAATTGGTGAATCCACCACAGGTGGTTCTGTCCATTTCTTAATGAGGGTTTCCTCAAACGGATAACGCCTGTTAATGCGTTTAGAAAGTAAAAGTGCATTTTGGCAGACGCCATTCTTCTTCGATTGGATTGCCAAAACATTTGGGCAATGGAAAAACCTTCGCCACTTTGATGCGTTTTTTAGTCCCAAAAGGGATTTCAGTTTCAGCTATTTCCGATGGAATACCCTGTAATCTTAAGGTTTCTTGAACAGATACAATGAGTGCGTTTACCAACGCTTCCTCTCGGGCTATGGCTGATGCCGAAACATCCTCCTCGCTGTCTGAAGAGACAGGACCCGAGACACCAATCCCAGATGAAGTACCTGCAACTGCAGAAATAGGCTCAGAGTCTGAATCCGAGGTTTCAGATAATAAGGGGTTAGGCGGGGGTCGCTTTCTTGCGCCCTGTCCCTGACAAGCCACTTCCACCCGGGACACAAAAGTTTCCATAATAGCTGACAATGATTCAATTGTCAGTGGGGTGCTGGAGGATCCTGCAGACCCCTCGAGGGGATCCGGAGGAGATACATGAGTGGCAGGGTCCATGTTAATTCAGGACACCTTTGCCAGCAAAAACAAAAAAACTTTTTTTTTTTTTTATGTGTCTCCCCCTAGCGCAATAGCGCCCCTCAGAGTAGCTGCTTCTCGATCCCCACAGAGAGAGAGAGGGACCCCCAAGGCTCACCAACCGATGCAGTGAAGTTTCCAACCAACTGCAGTCAGCGTCTGTCTTTTACAGACTGGAAGGAGCTGTTGCTTTTTCCCGGGTAGAAGGACGTGGCTCCACCCCCTGTGTACGCCTTCCAGCGTTCCCAGCTCTCCACGAGGTAGCTGGGCTCACGAAACATGGCCGCCCCCATAGAAGAGACATAAGACTCCAAAAACATGGCGGCCGGCGTGACCTGAGGACATACATGCACTTGGTCTACTGCAAAATGGCGGCGGACCGCCGAAATCGTTTTCCCAGCACATCCACCTGCATCTCTGCTAAGTGGCGATATATGGATCTACAGGAGATACACTACAAATAAGGTAGGATTATACCTCCTATGTCTGCTGTAATGTTACAGTCTGCTGGGTAGAGTGTTAGCTCTCAAACCAAGTCCACTTCCCACAAACACATCCTGTATTTACAAGGGGGACTTTTTAGTATCAGATATATACTGACCATATATGGAGGGGCCCATAATTCATACTGCCTCATAACGAGGAAAGAAAAAAGGGAACGTTTACTCACCATACCAAACCGACAGGCACCCTCTCTTCACAATACCCTCTCCACCGGGGTGGGGGGTTGTGGACCACTCCGGACGCCTCGACTCTCTGGTTCCTGGCGTCCAAGCGAGACTTTTAACTCGCAAGGTCAGTCCCTCCACTGGGCCCGCATACTTACTTGAATGTGTCGCGGCCGACCAAGCGCAATGCAAAGGTCTGCGCGCGCTCGTAGGCCGGCTGGGGTGACCACAAGTGTCGCCCAGTCCGGCATTTTTGCTTGAAGATCTCACAGGTAAAACACTGGAGAAAAACTACCTAAAAAAAGTCTTGCCAGGACCAAAAGATCCCAGCAAGGAACTTAGGTCCTTACTCCTGACTAGACAGAAAAAAAGTGATTCCATGTAGCAGAGAGAGGGAGGATATACCCTCAGGGACTGCCCCTAAGGTGGAGCCAGAACGTTTTGTCTTTCTGCCTAGTCCTACTCCTGCGGAGACAACATAACCCAGCTCTTGAGAATCAAGAAGACTACGTCTGTCAATGAGCGATAGAGAAAGGTAACCTTAGTTCTACGGCATGGATAGGCAACCTTAGTTCTACGGCATGGATCGGGAACCTTAGTTCTACTGCATTGATGGGCAACCTTAGTTCTACAGCATGGATAGGTAACCTTAGATCTACAGCATAGATAGGCAACCTTAGTTATTTGGCATGGATAGGCAACCTTAGTTCTATAGCATGGATAGGCAACCTTACTTCTATGGCATGGATAAGCAAGCTTGGTTCTACAATGTAGCCAACCTCAGCACTGAAACTATTGTAGCACTACAAGCCCAAAGCCCAGTAAGGTATTTCAAGACTATGACAGCCACAGGCATGAGAGACAGAGACATGATGGGATTTTAGAGTTTCCAAAGCATAGGTTTGATCAATGCACAAGGTGTCCACCCATTGCCAAAACATCGGTTCTGGGTGGCTCGGCCCCTTTTTTTTTTACCATGTTTAAAAATGAAAAGAAAAAAAAAAGGGTTTTGGATTACCATGTACAAAAGCTTGCCTGCCCCAGCCTGGCAAAAGGGATGTAATTAGTTCTGGCTTGATTTGATTAGGATGACGGCCGGCAATGAGAAGCACAACAGAAATCTCAGACCCGGAGTTTGCCAGCTTTGATGAAAGCTCAACATTTGTTTCAGAGCACTCGCTTGGCACTCCCACTCCGCATTACAACGGACAGCCCTGCCAGGGAGCCGGCTGCCAGGAGCCGTAATTACCGGTAAATACTTCACAGAGGGGCTGTGTGATGAAGGGAGAGAAGACTGAGAACGACATAAACCCCCCAAAATCTAAAGAGCAGCAAGGCAACCATTTTTTTTTTCTTTAATTTAATCAAATTTGTCCTTTATTGGGTCATGATTCCTTGTGTTGTGACGGTTGGGCCATCGTCCCTCTGCAAACATTAAATGGAAAGCTACACTTATCACGTTCAAATGTCTTTTCTCAACCTAAATAATTTTATTATTATGCAAAAAAAAAAAAAAAATAGTAGAAGAGCTATGAAGAGAAGTAATTACCTAAAGTAGACTTTTGCCCTCATCTATGAATTGGGTCGGGAGGGGGGGGGGGTAAACATCTTGAGTACCTTTCTACAGGACCTGGATCAGCACTTCCTGCTTTCTCACCTAGGCAGGAATGAACCTCCAGAGATGCAGATAACACACATACCAGACGTCACACATACCAGGAGGCTTTGGGGCAATCTCCACTGCAGTGTCCATGCATCATGTGGTCTCCACCGGGGTGTGCATGCACCATGCCATAATGGGCCCAGCTTCAAGAACAAGCATGAGACAGCTGGCCCCCTTGTGGCATCAGATGGCAGCACAGCACCTAAAGTGCTGAGACAGAGCAGCGGGTTACACCAGACAACTTTGGGCTCACTGGGCGGGTATGCTTTTTGTGGACAACCCAGTAGACAAGATTTTGGCTTTCCTTTCACTTTATTATTTGGTGACAACGGTCACCAGTATGAAAAAAGGGGGTGAATCTCCTCCATAGTGTCAAAGTAATAAAAACATACTTACCTTACATTCTTTGTTACATTATTTTATGTCATCCTAGTCCTTGACCCCGATGAAGGGAGTATTGAGTATTGAAATGTGTTGGCTTTCTCTTCCCCATGAGTAAGCTCCGTGAAAAGCATGAGGGCATGGCCTGGCGGGGGCCCAGGCTGATGCTGTCATTTACTATCACACAGCAGGTTTTGACTTGATGTGCAGCTTCCAGGACACCTATCATTCTCTACCTTTCGAAACTGGATGTCATGTGCATAAAAGATTTAGTGGACTTACCTGCGGTGCTCTCATCCTTTTACTCATACAATAAAAACTTGACAGAGGGTCTAACCCAGTGGTCCTCAACTCCGGTCCTCAGGGCCCACTAACAGGCCAGGTTTGCAAGATAACTAAATTACATCACAGGTGATCTCATTTGCTGCTCAGTGATTGCATTATACTAGTCTGCATCTCCCCAAGATAATACTTTAAATCTGGCCTGTTAGTGGGAGTTAAGGACCATTGGTCTAACCTATACCCACCCTTTCCAAAATAAAAGCTAGACCAAGCGGTACATATTAAGGTGCAGTGTTGGAAACAGGCACTTTCTAGACTCGCAGAGAAACACTGCACCTTAGCAAACCTTTGCACCCTAGCACTCCTTCACATCTGCAAATGACCGTTTTCCACCAAACTGCATTATGCCACAGCCCTACGCGTTTTAGTGCAGCGTGTTTTTAGAAAAGAGCCTTTTGTGTGTTTCTTGCATGTAGGGAAGACCACTGAACAAATAGGCTGCTCTACATGCGACATATGGTAATGTCTGCAAAACGCACAAAAACACGCCTGCGCTAGGGTGCACCTGTAGGTAGGCACTAAGCTTAAAACCTAAGCGTACCAAAATATTTTTCTTTGGAGCTGAAATTTTTGCCATGTTTTTATTTCAATTTGTGACCTCACTTCCTGTCTTAGGACAGGTGTAAAATAATCTGGTGAGAAGTCTATGCAGACTACAATAAATACAGTATTTGTATCCAAAGTTCTAACTATTCCCTGCTCCCCTAAAATGAGCCTTCTTCAGTGTCCCCATTGTAGAGATGTCCCATCACGTCCTGTCCTGAAAAGGCAACTCAGTTCTGCATACTTTTTTTTTTTTTCAGATTTAGATGGATAAGGCTGGCCATACATTAACATTTCTTGTACAATTTTCCTTTAGGTTTACAGCCAGTTCACATCATAGAAATGCAGTCCGGATGCATTCCGGATGCTTTTCTGCATGTGCGTTTGTGGTGCGTTTTTGATGCGATCCAGTACATTTTTTTCTCCCTCTTCTTTTCTTAACCTTAAATAAGGACATGTGTGTTCCAGTGCGTTTTTGGTGCATTTGGATGAGTTCCAGTGCATTTTGGATGCGTTTTACCACGTTCCAGTACAGTCCAGTGCAGAAAAAATATAGCGTGTTCTACTTTTTTTTTTTTTTGATGGAACTAAAACGCACTGGAACTGACTGCATGTGGTGTGAACTGGCCCTTACCAAAAACCATATAAGATGGGATCAAAACAACATTTTTAATTTGTATCCAATCAGGAAATGCCCTTGCACTACATAGTTGAAGGTAAATCCAAAAGAAAATTGTACTGAAATTGTACAAGGAAATTGTATAATGCCAGCTTTAGCCTCAGGACTTCTCTGACGTTTTACTTGCTATATCTGCTCTAATTAGGAAAATTTCCCCCTCACTTTCTGTACCGGGGACAGAGGGGAAGCAAATGAGATGGCATTGGTGTCACCAGGAGAGGAAAGATACAGAAAGCAATAAAAGACGAGCAGATGTTTTAACACTTCTCAGTTCTACTGAATATACGTTTGCTGCTGTCTCCACAAGAGATATGAAATCACTTCCTGTCACTGTGACCCCCCCCCCCCCCAGTCACCTAAACAGGAAGTGAGAGAAATCTCCCTAACATGGACACAGACAACAATAGAAATTGAACAGAGTTGGATTTCTTTGACTTCAAAATACAGTAGAGTTCAAGCACACCTTTATTATGGTCTCTCCAGGTCACAAATTGCACTCATAAAATACAAAGTGCAACATTTAAAAGACTGCAGACCTCCGGACTGTCAGAATACCCAGCAATGTATATATAGATATTTACACCGCATATCTTTATAGATGTATTATCCCACAATATACAGACATCAAATTATAATGGAATGGTTTATGAAGTGTTGGCCAACAATATTGCTGGAATAGCTTCATATAAACTATGCGATGGTGAGATCCTGGGTCCAAATATAAAGCAGGATCATGCTCGGCATTTCAAGGTAATTCCATCCTCTGGTATGACCAAAGCAATTCGTTGTCCTAAGAAATTCTCCAGAACGTCTAAACTGTTTTAAATAGAGTGAGAGAAGCCCTCTGACAGAACTGGATTCAAGAAGATAAGGGTACCATCATCCAAATATCATTTAGAAATTGAGAACGGAGACAATTCCCTTAATAGTCTCCAAAAATAGGGGGGGGGGGGGGTGTAGAGGAACGTCAGCGGTGCCTTTACTCTTGCTCTGTGTGTTGGTCTATGGATACTATCCTCCTAAAGAAGCGGTAGAACCCCGCAAAAACATGTAGAGAAACACATATCTATAGCAGTCTCACTATACCTCTTGTCTCCCACCTGGAGTAAACTACAATAAGTATTAGTGAAACACATGTATAGACAGATTATATTTTAAAGAGGTTGTAAACCTCCAAAAAAAAAAACCCTGAAAGACAAAGGCATAATGAGCTAGTATGCATCAGTGTTTGGTGTTATCGCTCTCACTCTCTCATACTGGTCACTGGTTGTTCAACATGGTACCTCATGGCAAAGAAATGACTGAGGATCCGAAAAAAAGAATTGCTGCTCTACATAAAGATGGCCTAGGCTATAGGAAGATTGGCAAGAACCTGAAACTGAGCTGCACAACGGTGGCCAAGACCATACAGCGGTTTAACAGGACAGGTTCCACTCGGAACAGGCCTCGCCGTGGTCGACCAAAGAAGTTGAGTGCACGTGATCAGCGTCATATCCAGAGGTTGTCTTTGGTAAATAGACATATGAGTGCTGCCAGCATTGCTGCAGAGGTTGAAGGGGTGGGGGGTCAGCCTGTCAGTGCTCAGACCATACGCCGCACACTGCATCAAATTGGTCTGCATGGCTGTCATCCCAGAAGAAAGCCTCTTCTAAAGATGATGCACAAGAAAGCCTGCAAACAGTTTGCTGAAGACAAGCAGACTAAGGACATGGATTACTGGAACCATCTCCTGTGGTCTGATGAGACCAAGATAAACTTATTTGGTTCAGATGGTGTCAAGCGTGAGTGGCGGCAACCAGGTGAGGAGTACAAAGACAAGTGTGTCTTCCCTACAGTCAAGCATGGTGGAGGGAGTGTCATGGTCTGGGGCTGCATGAGTGCTGCCGGCACTGGGGAGTTACAGTTCATTGAGGGAACCATGAATGCCAACATGTACTGTGACATACTGAAGCAGAGCATGATCCCCTCCCTTCAGAGACTGGGCCGCAGGGCAGTATTCCAACATGACGACTCCAAACACACCTCCAAGACAACCACTGCCTTGCTAAAGAAGCTGAGGGTAAAGGTGATGGACTGGCCAAGCATGTCTCCAGACCTAAACCCTATTGAGCATTTGTGGGGCATCCTTAAACGGAAGGTGGAGGAGCGCAAGATCTCTAACATCCACCAGCTCTGTGATGTCATCATAGAGGAGTGGAAGAGGACTCCAGTGGCAACCTGTGAAGCTCTGGTGAACTCCATGCCCAAGAGGGTTAAGACAGTGCTGGAAAATAATGGTAGCCACACAAAATATTGACACTTTGGGCCCAATACGGACATTATCACTTAGGGGTGTACTCACTTTTGTTGTCAGTGGCTTAGACATTAATGGCTGTGTGTTGCGCTATTTTGAGGGGACAGCAAATTTACACTGTTATACAAGCTGTACACTCACTACTTTACATTGTAGCAAAGTGTCATTTCTTCAGTGTTGTCACATGAAAAGATAGAATAAAATATTTACAAAAATGTGAGGGGTGTACTCAATTTTTTGAGATACTGTAGATCCTAACACATTACCCAGTCCATATCAGTATAGATTTCCAGCATGAGATTTTTCCCTATGTGTTTTCAAAGTGTTCCTTTAATTTATTTTGAGCAGTGTATATTCCTTAGTGGCCACAAAGGATATCAATCTGCTTTGTGTGCATAAAATGCCTTTGCAAATCCAAGTTTTATCTTGTAAAGGTAGCAGTGACATCATCGCTGTGCTGTATATTTCCTGTACAGAGAGCAGAGCTATGGCAGGGACCAGGCAGGCCCACTCACTACAGAAAACTGCAGCAGGGGACGGGGACAAGACCAGTCACCCTGCAAAAGGAGAGAGAGCAGCAGTGAGTGGTCTTTATTACAGGAAGCTCCTGCATAGAACTATAGATGGCGCTGTAGTGATTTACTTGTGTCTGTATGGATATATATGCTTGTATATCGACTTGAGTTCCGTAAGGTTTTACCCCCCTATGTCCAGGGCCATTTTTTGCTATTCAGCACTGCATTTTTAACTGACGATTGCTCAGTCATGCAACGTTGTAACCAAACAAAATATATATAATTTGTTTTCCCAAAAAATAGAGCTTTCTTTTGGTGGTATGTCATCACCACTGTTTTTTTTTTTTTTTTATTTTGCACTATAAATGAAAAAAGAGCATACATTTAAAAAAAAAAAAAAACAAGTCAATAAATAATAATAAAAAAAAAATATATATATATATATATGTTTTTTTTTTTTTTTACTTTCTGCTATAAAGCATATCAAAAAAAAAAAATCTAATTTCTTCAAAAATTTTGGCCAAAATGTATTCTGTAACATGTCTTTGGTAAAAAAAAAAGAAAATCCCAATAAGTTTATGCAGCAGAAAATTTTTACTTTTCTTGAGGTTGGGCTTTAAAGGTTTCCTCACACCTGTGAATGGAGAGTGAAACCGGAAGCAGCAAACAAGTTATCCCACCTGCCGCTCTCTCCTATCAACATGCGCCTTGCATTGAAGCACAGCTGACGGGCCCCTGGTGCTGCTTCTCACTTTCTCAGTCTGAGCTCTGCTGTACAGAGGCTGCAAGAGGCAGATACAAGGTCATTATCAGGTATTTACTAATAAAAATACATATAATCATGTAATAACGATTTCAGAGCTGAATTCCTTTGTATCTTTTATATCTGCGTGGAGTGAGAACTGTCTTTCCAGCTGACAGACAATAAAACCCGGACAGAGGTTCTAACCCTCCTATATTCTGTCCAAATCTAAAGAAAAATTTAAAAAAACATCAATACAAGTAATGCAATTACCAGTATGTGGCGGATTTCATAGCAGGGATTTGCTAAGTGTTCAGAATGGTGCAAGCTGCACTGCCTTCCACCAACTACAATAATCAAATACAGCAACAAATAAAGGGCAAGATGAAAACGAGTTTACAAAACAGTTTTGGGGATGCAAAGCATTACTCGCTGTGCTTAATAATCACTTCCATTTGCTGACTTTAGAGTTTTTTTTTAGCATAAAATGTAAATAAAGTAATAAAATACAACAAAAAAAAGTTTATTAATGTCGCTAATTGATGTGCATCTGGCAAGGCAATGAACCGTGTCTCTATAGCCTACTGCTGTCTAAACACTGCAAGCCTATGCAATGAAGTAAAGCTGAACTCCAGGCATAGATGATATACATACATGAGAACTGCTTTGCATTTCTGCCCACCCAGTCCTGGGATTTACACAACTCTGCCGTACAGCACAGCTCTGTCTGGCAGGGGAGGAGACCTGATTTGTAATCTGCTGCAGTTAAGTAAGGCTTATAGGTCCTCTCCCCACCCCCTTCCCTGTGATTGGACAGTGAAAGGAGAAGCAACAGACTGATAAGCTCATCTCTCTGTCACTCTGCCCCCTGTCAGTTGTACTGATTGGCTCCTTGTGCTGCTTTTCCCACTGCCAGTCAGAGGTCAGCTGTACGAAAATGGAAAGAGGCTGATTCTGAAACAAATTCTTGTACTTACACTGCCTGCGTTAGTAAAAATACATTTAAGCATGTATTAGGGTTGCTGCAACAAGCCGCAGTACACGTTCCATGTGCTGGTGGTAGGCTGCCATTTATTCTGAAAGGCACCCCAATGCACATTGCGGACGGATGTGTGTTGCTGCGCTGCATGTGGCGAGACACCAATATGCATTGTATTGCGGTGCCAGAAATGGGCTG
This sequence comes from Pelophylax lessonae, assembly GCF_965119305.1. Taxonomy (NCBI): domain Eukaryota; kingdom Metazoa; phylum Chordata; class Amphibia; order Anura; family Ranidae; genus Pelophylax; species Pelophylax lessonae. The sequence continues at coordinate 16,680,319 of NC_138779.1, read as the reverse complement.
CTTTAACACAACGCACATTGGTGTACAGCATAACATGCGTCAATGTGCATGCATTAATGCATGATAGTGTATTTGGGACCTTAATGATTAAATAGCTGTATTCATTTGTGCATTTTATATTTTAGCTTAAGGCAGAGCTTTGCAGTCAGGTAATGTGCGTTATATTGCCTGTGTTGCAGTATGACAGCCCACTAAAAGGAATGGGCTGCCAACACACACTAATTTGCAGAAAAATTAGACATGACCCTTTTCTGGTAATGCAATGCACTACGAGTGTTGCTGTGCTTTGCGCTACAATGCAGCAAGGCATGTTACCACAACGCGTTCGTTTAAATGGGTCCTCCATGTTCCCTAATATATTTAACCTGTTGTTGCCCGTGTAACGCATATATGCGGGAGAAAAGCGGGTGGGCTTTAATGTCCACATGTTGCACATAAACACCCAAAGGGCAGTTGTGGTTTCTGTGTTGAGAATCACAGTGATTGACCTGTCAGACAGCTCCTGGTCTCTAGTAATGATCAGGAGCTGGCAGGACTGGCTCCCGATCATGTAACCACTGTGACTGCTAGTAATTTCGGCCCCCAAGGTGCTCCGAGAAGTCAAAGCTGGTGCTGTCCAAGGGCAGCCAATGTTTCAGTGCTGAGAGCTTGCTCGCTGCTCACTCCCAAAGTGACAGCTCCCGCTCTCTAGTAATGATCAGGAGCTGGCAGGACTGGCTCCCGATCAAGTGACCACTTTGACCGCTAGTAATTTCGGCCCCCAAGGTGCTCCAGAAAGCCGAAGTTGGTGCTGTCCAAGGGCAACCAAGGTTTCAGTGCTGAGCGTGAGGTCAATGCTCACTCCCCCAGTGACAGCTCCTGGTCTCTAGTAATGATCAGGAGCTGGCAGGACTGGCTTCTGATCATGTGACCACTGTGACCGCTAGTAATTCCAGCCCCCAAGGTGCTCCAGGAAGCCGAAGCTGGTGCTGTCCATGGGCAGCCAAGGTTTCAGTGCTGAGAGCTCGCTCGCTGCTCACTCCCAAAGTGACAGCTCCCAGGCTCTGATAATGATCAGGAGCTGGCGGGTCCAACTCCCAATCATGTGACCCCTGAGACAGCCAATCACAGTGGTCATGTGATCGGACAGTCCTTTCCTGTTCCCGAGGCACAGGGATGCCAAGATTGGTGCAGTCCCAGGGCAGCTGAGGTTTCTGTGCTGAGTACATGCTCATTGTGCTCTCCCAGAACACTGACTGAGCTATCAAAGACAACTTCTGGTCGCTGCCAATGATCAGTACCCACGGGACTGACTCCTGATCATGTGACCACTGAAGTAGCCAATCACAGTGGCCAAGTGATCAGGCAGTTCTTCTCTGGGCTGTATTAAGTTAACCCAGTTAAAGGGGCGTTGGGGCTGGTGTTTTCCAAGGGCGAGGTTTCTGTGCTTACAGCGCGCTCACTGAGCGCTCCTAGCACACTGGCTGAGCTATCAAAGACAACTTCTGGTCTATAGTAATGATCAAGAGCTGGCGGGTCTGGCTCCAGATCATGTGATCACTTCTTACAACCAGTTGGTCACATGATCAGGTAGTCCATCCCACCCCTTAAGCTGTATTTACCCAGTTATAGGGGCGCCGTGGCCGGTGATGTCTAAGGGCAGGACAAGAGTTTTGTGCTTAGAGCGCACTCAATGCATGCTCCAAGCACAGTGACCAAGCTGTCAAAGACAACTCTTGGTCTCTAGTAATGGAGCGTTCATTTTCAGATTAACAAAATATATGAAAATGTAATAAACAAACAATAAAAATGATGCAATTCCTTAAAAAAAAAAAAAAAAAAGAATGGGCAGCGAAAGAATATCATGATCTCCCCTGTCGTGGGGTCAATCTCTCTGCGGAGAATGGAATTTTTACCTGTGCGTTGGTAAATGTTATTTCATGGTTTTGATGTTAAGTAACTCTTGTATTTGGGGTTTTGCCATCCTTTATGGCGGCGACCAGGGACTGAGGATGGCGTTTTGTTTTCGCAGCCTTTTTCTGTTGGTCTGTTGGAAGGTTTCATAACATGCAAAGAGGCGCACTCCCTCTGAACGGCTATTAGACCTCCTCACTACATAAGTTATTCATGAATGTGTGATGAGGCTGTTTGATACTCAGCATCAAATGCTGCAGATTTCTCTCGGAGAACTGACATAGCAATTACAGCGACAAAAAAATGACGTGCCACACAGGTGCAATAAAGAAAATATTGATGTTTGCCGTTAAAGGGACACTCTCTCTTTGCCGTCGAGAGTGCATATTTTTCTGAAGACTATGCAAAAAGTTGTCATTTATCTGCCGTGTCAAGCTGTATATACTATATGGAGCTCAATATAGCAAACTGACAAGAAGGGGGCTGTGATATCAAATGCTCCTTGGCTTAGGGGGTCATTTTCCTGGTTATCTTAACGAAAGGAGGTCATGCCTGGGATCTTTTCCTAGGGGGCGATGTGACTGAAGCAAGTATTGGTTTGTAGAACAGTAACAGAGGTCTTGTATCCCATTCAAAATGTATTGAGGGTCTAGGATAGACTTCATAGCAGCTCCTTCCACTCGCAGGCCTTAACGTGAACTTTATGGACTTCTTGGATTTTGTTAAATTTGGTCTATGAAACATACTATTAAAATATGTTTTTTCTGTCTGATAAGTTCAAAAAAAGACCTGTTGATCCTGCTGGACCTCTCTATGGAGAAGAGGAGAAGAAGAGAGATGAAGAGAAAAGAAAAGGGGAGAGAAGAGAAGAGGAGAAAATAAAAGAGGAGAGGAGAGAAGAGAAAAATAGAAAAGAGGTGAAAAAAAAGAGAAGGGGAAAGAAGAGGAGAAAAGAAAAGAAAATAGGAGAGGAGAGTAGAAAAGAGGAGAGAAGAGGAGAAAGGAGAAGAGCAGAGGAGGGACAGGAAGGGAAGAGAGAACAGAGAACAGAGGGGAGGAGTGTAGAAAACAGAGGAGAAAAAAAAGAGAGAGAGGAGAGAACAGAGGAGAGGAGAGGAGAGGTGCCAACAGAGGAGAGGGGAGGAGAGGGGAGAGGAGAGGGGTGGAGAGGGGAGGGGAGGGGAGAGGCAGAGGTTTCTATACAATGCTTTTCCTCTATAGATAATTCAATTTTTTTTGTTCACCCTTGGAAAGGAAGTGTGCTACTGACAGGATCACGTGGTAAAAAAGATTACTACTAAGCTACAATAGATTACATTTTTGTTCTTGGGCTTATTGATGCCCCTTAATATATGACCTTTTTAAGAGTTGGATAGAGGAAAAGGGGATTAAAACCCCTGTCAGGTTTTTATTGCTGTCTGTGCCCCCATTAGGGCAATTCACCCTCTCTTCGTCCTGTTTACCATTATCTTTAAAGCTGGGTTGTCCCCAGGAAGTTGGGTTGTCCCCAGTTCTAGTGAAAGCCAGGTATTCTATAATTTTTGAGTGATTTCCTCTAACTTCCTGTTTTGCTATGGGACTGGAGACAAAGGGAAATCTCCCCAATAGGACACAGATGCAACTTCATATACTCTATCCAAAATGAAAAAAAAAAAAAAAATATTTCACCTTAAAGAGGTTGTAAACCTCCAAAAAAAAGAATAAAAACCTGTTTCAGACAAAGTCATAATGAATTAGTATGCATCACATAATAGTTCATTATGAAATACTTACCTTAGACTGAAGCCCCCGCATCGGCGCCCGCTCATCACTGACACAGTCGACATGTTCACTGGTCTTCCTTCTGGGTTCGTGTCCTCCAGCCATCTGATTTGCCGGAGCCGCGACGATGTTACTCCCACGCATGCGCGTGGGAGCCGTCGTTCACGGCATAGGGCTCTGGAGGAACGGCATGGGCAGCCGTTCCTTCAGAGCACATGCACTAGTGATGTCACTGGCTGCATGCAAAGTAGATATCTCTTAAACGGTGCATGTTTAGGAGATATTTACAGTACTCTTTAGGTAAGCCTTATCATAGGATCATCTATAGGTACAAGTTACAGAAGAAGCTTTACTTCCTTTTTAAGTTCAAAGGGGATACACAGCCAAGGCTGTGGAAGGCAGAGATTTAAAGCTAAACTCTGGCCACAAAGAAAATAAATCCACTTTGTGTGCACCAAATGAAAACCCAGATATCACCTTGTAAAAGTAGCAGTGGCTACATCACTGTGCATTACAGCTGTGGGAGGGGCCCAGTGGGTTCCACCCACTACAGGATGTTTGTAGAATCCTACAGGAGGGGGTGGAGACAAGACCAGTCCTACTGCACTGTGAGCGTGCAGCAGTGAGCGGTCTTTATTACAGGAAGTCTCACACTGGATTACTGCACAGATCTGGAAGAAATACACAAAGCTCACCAAGATTCAAGAAGAATACACAAGATGAATGGATTTTGACAATATTTTCTTTCGGGGGTTTAGGTTTAAGGTGGAACTTCACACCCCCTATCAACATTGAAAATCTTTAATCCTTATGCTGCTAGCATTAGTAAATAGATAGGAGAGTATTTTATATTTATTTGTTGTAAACTTTTTTTTTTTATATATTCATTTACTTCCTGGTTTCTTGCCTAGGTAAATTATACCATATATCCCAGGAGTCCTCAGGAGGGGAGGGGAGGAGGAGGGTTTTTTTCAGCTAAGCACGCCCTCCTACCCCCATTCTTGAGCTAAGAGCAGATGGATTACAGGAAGCAAATGCTACATGAATCATTTGCCCTTACTCAAGATGGCCACGGTCAGAACAGCTAGGGGGGGGGGGGGGTGATTTCTTAACACAATGAAGCATGGAGACATGGATGGGTGGATGGGGGAGTTTGCTTTTAATATTAAAAATTAATTAAATAACATTTTTGGTTTGTTTGCTCTAAGAACAGACAGCAGGGGGGGCACTGCCTCTGAGTTTGCAAGACTCCGTAGATTGTTGTCACCCTCCTTATGCTGTAAATGCTGACTCTGCAGCAAAAAATAATCTTAAAACTCCATCTGATAGAGCTTCATTTATCAGGATGAGTGTAAGATGACTGTTGATTGGTTGCTACGGGTTACTGAGCCCGACGCACGGCTCTGTGCCTTATTGAAGAGGCCTGAAAGCGTAGAATAAAAGTTTGGCAGCGCCCATCAGTCCTGGTGACGGCTGCATTCACACCAGTCTTACACTTAATTAGCCACTCATCAATGGAGATTATAACTCATAATTAGCGGGATAAGGTAAGTGCAAGACGCAGTTCCTGCAGTAAATAGCAATGCATCTTCTTGTCATCTGCTATTATCTGAGGCTGAAGAGACGCACCACGAGTTCTTATTTATTTCCACGCCATTAACTGGAAACATTTTTTTTTTTTTTATTTGCAAGAAAATCACGAGTGCGTCTGGCTTACATTTGTATAATGGTCATTAATAAAAAAAAATGCTGTTAGAGAACTCCAGGCAAACATTAAAGAGACACTGCCACTACCACTGTCCATTCAGGTGATGGTGCCTGAGAAACACCCCCGACCCAATGACACCCGCTGCTCCAGCGCTGTACTGCCCTTCCTGCCTTATTCTTAGCTAAAGCTGGTTTGATTTTGTCCTATGTGACATTGCTTGGGGTCTGGCGGACAACCGCTAAGCTCCAGCGATGTCACATGATGGAAGGAATGACTTCACAGCCCCTTCTAGGCTCCAACACCAGCTGTTGAGTTTTCAGGTGCTGGCAGGAGGCGCTGGTGAGCTGAGTGTCAGTGGCTCCTTTTCCCCTAAGGGCCCTTTCACACGGGCGCTCCGTATGTCCGCAAATCATCCTATTTTTTTGCGGATGATTTGCGGACATAATGTAAGTCTATGGCATTGCAGATGTCAGCGGAATACCATCCGCTGACATCCGATTTTCCTCCTGTCAGTTCTGTTCCGTTTTTTGGAACAGAAAAAATCCTATTTTTGTTCCGTTCAAAAAACGGAAAGGAAGGAAAATCGGATGTCAGCGGTGTCATCCGCTGACATCCGCAATCCCCATAGACTTACATTAGGTCCGCATATCATCCGCGAAAAAAAAAAAAAAAAAGTCCCGCAGCGGACCTTTCACACGGAAAGCCCGTGTGAAAGAGCCCTAAGGCTTCGCTCACCCATGCAGCTGGTGGTAGGACCGGCAGAATAACCAGGTGGTTGAGCTGTGCTATTACTGCTCCCCAACTGAGAACCTAAACACCATAGGTTTACGCAGCCTATTGAATTAGGGAAGGGGTGTCAAACTCAATTTCATTGTGGGCTTCATCAGCACTACGGTCGCCCTCAGAGAGCTGGTTCTATCTGTAGCCCCCCCCCCCCCATCAGATGTCAAGAGTCCCCCACCCTCCCTTACCATGTGTTGCTGGGGGCAGAGCTGGGAAGCAGAAACTGCATTGTCTGGAGGAGGGCTGGAGTCAGCTGCCAGAATCTGCAAAATGCTGAGACCAGTGGAGGCGGAGATAAAGGGGTGCTGCAGCTGCACAGAGAGGTGCAGGATCTGTAGGAGGAATTCTGTCCTCCTCTCTGCTGCTAACTGCAGAGATGGGGGAGGGTGGGTGACAGAGACAAGCCTCTCTGTGGCTGCATGGAAAAGCACAGGATCAGGCAGAGGAGTTCTGTCCTCCTCTCTCCTGCCGTCTGCTGAGACTAGGTAGGATCAGAGATGAGGGAGGTGCAGCAGATACAGGAGAGGTGCAAGGACCACATGAAATGGCCTGGGGGGTCGGATGTGGCCCACAGGCCTTGTGTTTGACACATGTGCATTAGGGTATGCACCATAAAGCTCAAACACACATGCCTTTCTCTGCAGCCTCAGCTGCATGAGACAGTGAATGAATGGGAAGTGTTCTGTGCTGAGCGGCTTCCTGTTTATTCACAAACTGAAGCATAGTAAACATAGTTTACTATGCTTAAGTTATAAATTAACTCAGTGAGTGTACTCACTGTGTTCATTTAGAAAAGAAAGGAGCCACTAAATGACATATTTACTAGCCTCTTCTCCCACTCTTCATTCTGAAATATCCCCCACAGCATCCCTGGGGGAGAGGAGGGAAGCCAGCAGCACTGCAGGGGGGGGGGGGGAGAGCACAACACTGGGGGAAGGCCAGGCAATAGGGGGAATTGGCGCCGTACGCAGTGATTAGGGTGTGTCCAGGCACACCTTTTACTTTCCCTGTGCACGCCTAAGCTGAACGCTAACATACAGCCACTCATGGCTGTACACATGCTGCGGGCACGTGGCTGTGCTTCTTAGCCATGGCAAAACTTAAACAGCATGTCGCTTTCAGTGGGCTGTGCATGACTACTGCAGTTCTGGGCTGCGCCACAACCTCATGCATTGCATGCAATTGTGGCATGGCAGTACAGCAATCATAAGATTAAATCAAGCAGTGAGGAGGTGACATATCGCCTCCACACCACCTGTAAAACCGAAATGCGAACTGAACGTGGATCACTTTTACTAGCAGTGGCTGCTGTGCCTGCGCACATTTGAATGAGCCCTGATATTGTCACCGTGCCCTGATTAAAATGACAAAGTCTTTTTAAAAACTGATCAGTAAGCTGATTGGTAATCAGATGTTAGCTCTTGTTCTTGGCACCATTAGCCAACCGCAAGTCCCCTCTTACAAGCTGGTGGAAGCTACCGCAGTGTGTGGTAGGGGAAGCACATATTCAACACCCTCAGAGGTTTTGGATACCTGCATCGGCAGGATCTAACCTTTAGGGTGTGGGCCTCCGGAAAAGTAAGCATACGTAATCACTTTTTAAAAGGTGGCTTTAGTTTAATGTGCACCTTATTGTGAAAGAGAACAAGTACCACGATAAATATCGAGGCTGCCATTGTGGCCTCTGATTTTGAAAATCCTCTGTCTGTCATGCTGATTCAGAGGCTTCAATTTTTTTGACTGGTAACAAGTATTCACATCAAGAGTTCTGATTTCACCCAGTTTTCCTTTCTTACATTCTCCAGGATGATGACTCCAAAAGTATTGAAATCGAAGGGTCAACATGACTGCCAGTCAGTTAGTATTTTTAAAAGCACATCAGCAATGGCTGCAGGCTTAATTTCTCTCAGCACGAGCCTCCATTAAAAAGACTATCGCTTTTTTAACGTTTTTTTTTTTTTTTTTACACTGTACTTTGGTCTTTTCCCAGGTTGTGCTGCTCGACGTGAACTTTTTGAACGATCGTCAGTTTAATGCGCAGTGAGCACTTATTTAAGGCAATTAAGTGAGTGTCAATAACAATTCCCATCATTACTAAGGTAAATTAAACTGTAATCAAGAAATTTGACCTAATGTCCTAGGCCTAGGGTATAAAATAATCAGCAGGCCTTATCATGCGTGCCGAAAACCGCTTGATTGCAAATTGTATTGGTAAATATACTTTTTTTTGGCTTGAAAAGAAGCCTTTGTTAAGATTAATGCATGGACTGCTTTTACTTAACTTCTGATAATACCACTGGCCTGGCTGTCATGCGATTCTAGTCACCGACCAAGAACAAGCAGGCAGACTTTTTCATAGGTAATAAGCATTTAGAAAATAAATGGTCCTACATTCTTTATATGGACAAAAGTTTACTGGAGCCCTGATCACCACACACGTATGTGAACATCACTTTAAATGATTGAGATTAGATGTGTTAAATAAAGGATACATTTGTGCTCTTCCAACCTTTTGGTACCATTTTGGAGAAATTCGTTCTCTGTTTCAGCATCACTGTCCCCCTGTGTGCAAAGCCAAATCCATAAAGACATGGTTTGACTAGTTTGACTAGTGGCCTCAACAGAGCCCTGACCTCAACTCAACTGAACACCAGTGGGATGACTTAAAATACAGACTGCGAAACAGGCTAAAGCCTCATAGGTAGGCCAAATCATTAGTAATGCCCATGGCTTGTGAATGAGATGTCCAGCAAACTCATATTGGTGTGATGAATGCATGGGCTGCCAATAATACCACTGTCCTGGTCGTCATGCAATTCTAACAGCTTCAATACTATGAGTCACTGACCAAGAACAAGCAGACAGAACTTTTCACAGATCCGTAACTCAGAGTTTAGGCAGGTAATAAGCATTTTGATAATAAATGGTCGGCAAAGGAATCCTACAAACTCTATAACAGGGATTTTCAACCAGGTTTCCATGGAATGCTAAGGTTCCTCCTGAGGTTGCTAGGGGTTCCTTGAGCAATGGGCAATTTCTGCATCTCAGAAAAGTTCCCACTGACACCATTGATCTTTTTAGCTATCTGTAAGGGGGTAATTCTTCCCAATGAGCACAGTGTAAGGAGCATTCTTCCCACTGATCATCACACTAATGCATCATAAGTTGTAGATATAGTAATTTTTAGCATGGGTTCCCTGAGACCAGAAAGCTATTTCAAGGGTTCCTCCATGTTGAAAAGGCTGAGAAAGGCTGTTCTATATTGACAAAAGTTTGCTGGACGCCTGATCACCTGAGTTTAGGTGTTTCAAGTAAAGGGGACAATTGTGCTCTTCCAGCCTTCTGGTACCATTTTGGAAAAGGTCCTTTTCTGTTCCAACAAGCTGTGCCAAAGCCAAATTCATAAACATTTTTTGACCAGTTTGATGTAGAGGAACTTGAATGGCCTCAACAGAGCCCTGACCTCAACCTTACAGAACCATACAGATGGGATTAATTAAAATACCAACTGTGAGCCAGGTCTTCATATCCAACAGCAGTACCTGACCTCACAAATGCTCTTCTGGGTGCCGAAGGCTGCTAAAGCTGCAGAAGTGGGCCAACTCTATATAAATGGCCATGGTTTTGGAATGGGATGTCTGAATAAACGCATATAGGTGTCATAATCTGCTGTCCACAAGCTTTTGACCATATCATGTATTTCCTTCCATTTAGGTTTCCTTCAGCAAACGTATTCTAGCAACAGTTTTTTTTTTGTTTTTTTTGTTTTCTGTTCTTTTCTTTTTTTTTTGTTCTCTAAATATCCTCCAGGAAAAAAAGTTACCGCTACAATATAACCTCTTTAATGAAACACAAGCGTCACATTGTAAAATCGCAGGGAGTTCTAAGGCACTTGGTTTGGGTGTTTTATTTTACAATTGTGTACTCACCACTTAGCGGTGAAAGATATTACTTATAAAAGACGATTCCTGTAAGGAAAGTTTGGAATCTTATTGTTCCTTTGGGCTAGCTAGGCCAATCTTTAAAGTAATAAGGTTATACCCCTTTCATTTCTGATCCACAGGACGATATTTTAGCCGCGGAGGAGGTCATAGGGAAATAAAAGCCACCATGCCTTTGCCGGGTGATAGATAGTCTTCCTAACAGAGTCAGGAGCATAGTGCGCCAAAGAAAATCATTATCAACTTTAATAGTACGCGGAATATTAGGTCCTGATTGATTTTGCCCATTCGGGTGGGGAAGAGTCATTAGGTGGTAAAATAGAAAGCAGGCAAAGTTAAAGCAAAACTCCAAACAAGAAACAAAACAAAAAAAACTCTGATTGGTCTGATATAACTGCTGCTTGCTTAAATTCTACAAGATTTAAAGACCAGTACATTTGCAAGATATATATATATATATATATATATATATATATATACATATACATATATACAGTATATATATGTAACCTTTATGGTGAAAATACCTTGGACACCTGACACATTTATATGAAGCTCTTGGACATCACTTTCCAAAATTATGGATTTGGCCCTTTTTTGGGTATAACAGCTTTTGTTCATCTGAAAAGTCAAAAGAACATTAGTGAAGTCAGATACCGATGTTGGATGAGATGACCTGGCTCACAAATGGTATTTTTCAATTCATCCCAAAGGTGTTCAGTAGGGTTGAGGTTAGGGCTCTGTGCAGGACAATCGAGTTCCTCCAAGTTTCTCCACTCTAAGCAAGGAGAGAGTTTAATCCCCCTAATCCTCAGAAATATGGGTGCCAGCATATAGGCTCACTTATTCAACATTGACAGAATTTATATGCATGTAGAAGGCCACAGGTGTAGGACAGCCTCAGCCAGCTCTGCTCCACAAACCACGCCCTCTGACATGTTTCGCCCTGTTCACCAGAGAGGGTGTGATGACATCCTACACATGTATTCACACTCCGGTTGGGCTGGGAGTGTGGCGTTTTCCATGCATATATATGACTTTACACAGAGCCACAGAGTCATGCTGGAACAGAAATGGAGCTTCCATAACCTGTTGTCACAAGGTTGGAGGAGCACAATTATTTTTGTCTATTATGTTTTTGTATGCTGTAGCATTACCAGCACTCTTCACTGAAGACAGCTGAACTCAAACAATGTGGAAGGGGTTCACATACATTTGGCTATATAAGTTATGGTGGCCATAAAGTCAGGGCCAGTGCTACCACTAGGCGAATTAGACAGCCACCTAGGGCACACAGCTGCCTAAGGTACAGCCACGGCCGCTGGTTCATACTGTTTGACCTTTACCTACAGTAGTCCCTATCATTGTATGTTTTTTTTTTTTTGGATGCCTGGGTCTTCAGTTGTCCCACTTTCCCTGTTGGCACTGGTACCTGGAGCTCGGTATGCCCTACTCTCTTTTAAGATGGCGGTGCCGGTCATCTGTACTGCTGCGCATGCGCGATTGGCCATCTTGCGCATGTGCGGTTGAACTGTGGGTCTTGAACCGGGCAAGTGCCGCGCATTGAATGGTAGGCCAGTGTGGCTGGTGCATTCTCCCCCGTGAGGAGTATATAGGGTGGCTTGGCAGGTCAATTGGCCTCTTGTGGAGGCACTGGTGGTACCACCCTTTGTTTCTTTGCCTGCAATAGGCAGTTGCACTGGTAAGCCTGTCACACACCTCCTATTTTTCTTGACAGATAAAACATTGCTGACTTGGGGGGGGGGGGGTGCAAGTAACTGATCTTGCCTAGGGTGCATCGGGTCCTGCAAATAGATATATATATATATATATATATATATACAGTATACTGTATATGTGCTGTTTGTTTTGTTTGTTTTTTGCTAAATTGCTTCTAAATTCCCTTGCAAGTCCTGTTTATCTATCTATACAAGGCACTACCTGGCTGGATTTTTGGTGATGTATATGTGCCACCCAAGTTTCACACATTCACTTGGTGAGGGACTCCAGCCTCTATGGCTGATGTGGACTAAACAAACTTTTTGTTTTCTCAGAATTTTAATAAGTTCTGTTTTGGGTCCTGGAGCCCGGAAGCTTTGTAGAGCTTTTGGTGAGATAAAGCATCAATTCCTAGGTCCACATGTTGGGTAAAAAAGCTTAGTACTAACAGAAAATGAAAAAGGTATAAGGGCTACCTGTTTGTATTTGGGGAACCTATCAGGGGGAACCCTGTTTAGTTAGGTACTGTACAAAGCCTCCCTGCATTAAACTGTGTATGTTTACTGCATTGCTAAAAGTAAAGATTAAATCTGTTCGGACTGTTCCCAGTTGTCCCTGTCCCACATATGGTTTACTGCTACTGATATCAGTTGAGCCTGCCTTCCTCATAATATATATATATATATATATCTATATATATATATATATATATATATATATCTATATATATATCTATATATATATATATATATATATATATATATATATACTGTGTATATTTATTTAGATAAATATATATATATATATATATATATATATATATATATATATATTTAAACACACTAACACACACATGCATATACAGGATTGTAATGCGCCATATAGGCAGCTACAGCCTACGGGATGCCATTAGTTAACTGTAACAAAAGGCACTTTTTTCAATTTAAAAGCACAGCAGTTAAAATAATTAAATGATAGGAACCTCGTAAGAAACTGTTCCTTATATAAAGATAACAGCAAAGTTCCAGGAGGCCGAGAAGATCACAGGATGGAATTGTGACTGCGTTGAGTTCCCTCCAACCATCCTTCAAAGGAAAGTGGAAATGATGACTGGGGCAATGACATTTTAAAGGGGATCTGATGTTATTGCTCTCCAGTAGCAGTGATATACACTCCCGTGGTGGCCACATATATCCAAATACCACATTGCCTCCCCTCAGACACAAGGTCATGACTGCAGGCAGTAATTATGTTTCATAGAAGAGTGCTCATCCCTGGAGAGTCGGGAAGTTTATTTAAAGAACTTCAGTATGAAAAAAAAAAAGAAATTCTATAGGGTCTAATAGCAGAGCTGTTGCCTTGCTAATTTGATGGTATAAATCAAGTCAATGGAAAAGTCATCTGTGTAAACAGCATTTATTACTCTTTCTTACGCCTTAACAGGCTCTTAAAGGATAAAGGCAAAACCTTTAGCCTGCTTGGTCTCTGTAGCCTGTAAAAAAAGTAGCTTATTTATAGCAACTGGCTCTCAGAGATCTGTACATTTGGGGCCCCATGACCTGCAACGTCCCAAAGCTGCCTTACATCAGAGGGCGCTATTGGCAGACAGTGCCGGTTTCCCCTACTGCCAGGGCTTAACCACCCCCCCCCCCCCGCGCGCCCGCCCCGCAGTGTTGTTGGCACTTCCCCCCCCCCCCCCCCACACACACACACACACACCTTCTGCTGCAGGGGATGTTTCAAGATGGAGAGCGGAGTAAGGGGCTAGTAATATGTCATTTAATTTAGAGTTAGGACCATGCTATAAACATCGGGGAACTGGAGAGAGTGCAGAGAAGAGCAACCAAACTGATAAGAGGGATGGAGGAGCTCAGCTATGAGGAAATATTAAGGGAACTGAATTTGTTCTCTCGTGAGAAGAGGAGATTAAGGGGGGATATGATCAAAATGTATAAATACATAAGGGGGGGATATGATTACTAGGTATAAATACATGAGGGGGGATATGACCTCCATATATAAAAATAATAGGGGGATATGATCACCATGTATAAATACATAAGGGGGGATATAATCACCATGTATAAATACATAAGGGGGGATATGATCACCATGTATAAATACATAATGGGGGATATAATCGCCATGTATAAATACATAAGGGGGGATATAATCACCATGTATAAATACATAAGGGGGATATGATCACAATGTATAAATACATAAGGGGGGGATATGATAACCCTGTATAATTACATAAGAGGGGATAAAATCTCCATGTATAAATATATCAGGGGGGATATGATCACCATGTATAAATACATAGGGAGGGATATAATTACCATGTATAAATACATAAGGGGGGATATGATCACCATGTATAATACATAAGGGGGGATATGATTGCAATGCATAAATACATAAGGGGGGATATGATCTCCATGTATAAATACATAAGGGGGGATATGATCACCATGTATAAATACATAAGGGGGGATATGATCACCATGTATAAATACATAAGGGGGGATATGATCTCCATGTATAAATACATAAGGGGGGATATGATCACTATGTATAAATACATAAGGGGGGGTATGATCTCCATGTATAATACATAAGGGGGGATATGATCAACATGTATGAATACATAAGGGGGGGGGGGTATGATCTCCATGTATAAATACATAAGGGGGGATATGATCTCCATGTATAAATACATAAGGGGGGTATGATCTCCATGTATAAATACATAAGGGGGGATATTATCACTATGTATAAATACAGAAGGGGTCCATATAGTAAACTTGGTGTTGAGTTATTCACTTTAAAGGGTAACTCCACTTTTGTAGGGAAAACATAGCAAATAAAGAAGGTTTCTTCACAGTAAAATGTAAAAATGTGGTATAGACTCCCTCCAGAGGTGGTTCTGGCCAACTCAGTGAATTGCTTTAAAAAAGCCTGGATTCCTAAATGTGCATAATATATGTGGGTACTAACATTTATAGGTAAAGTTGATCCAGAGAATATCCGATTGCCTTTCAGGGGATCAGGAAAGAATGTTTTCTCCTGCTGGAACAAATTGGATCATGCTTCATAGTTTTTTTTTGCCTTCCTCTGGATCAACTGTGGGTGTAGGATTGTTGTATATCAGATTGTATGATTTGTTTTTTACTTTTATTGGTTGAACTAGATAGACTTGTGTCTTTTTTCCAACCTAACTATGTAACTATGTACAGTATATATAGAGGTACCTTGGCGTGGGCACTGTGGCTTACGCATATATTTGCAAATGTGTGCGAACAAAATCTTCTATTTTTAATGTAAACTGTTAGACGGGCCAATTTGGTTGTTTTGCAGGCTGGTCGGTAAGTGTGCTGGGAATTTTCTTGTTTGTTTGTGATGTGCAGTTCCCTTCAATGTGCACGTTACTGCAAAAGCCAGCTATAGATTGGGGTGGTTTGTACAGTAGGATGTATGGTTCATTGTCAGGTAGAGGGGGACAGGGGATTGCTGGGGCCATGTCAGTTGGGTGGGTCCTGACAGGAAGGATGTAGGGTTCCCTGTCAGGTGGGGGGAGGGGGTCCTGTCAAGTAGGCTGTATGAGGCCCCATGATTTATAATGTCAGCCCTGTACCCAGCCATTGTCCATAATCACAAGCCCTTAAGCTGGATACACACTATCCAACTTTTGTGGTTAGATTTCCTTCAGATTTACCTTTTCTATGTAGTGCAAGGGCCTGCCAGATTGCATACAAATTGAAAGTGTTTAGGTTTGACCTCATATTATATGGTTTTGGTAAGTCTGAAGGAAAAAGTCTTCAGAAAATCTTATAGTGTGTATGGCCCATTAGTAAGTCTCTCAACTGAGTGCAAGCTCCGATGTCCACACTGGCCTTCAATATACGGGAAGGCATGGTTATTTCTGTCCTACAAGGTTGATAGTGCATGTTCAAAGCCACCCCATTCAGAGTATTATATACAGTAGGTATATTTTCCTGAAAATAAAATCAAGCTTTTCCTCCTTTTTTTCCCCGGGAAAACATTTCTGGAGGTGCGGAACAGCAAACTAATAGCATCATAAAGAACAATAAAACAACAGGTGTTTAGCACATGTACATGGCTTATTGTTAGATCAGGGGATGAAAAGTGACTGAACACTTTGTCAGATTTTAATTAATTTGCATTAATAATGATACCCCTGGCTGCGAACCAAACTGCTCCTTTTTTTAATGCATTTTCTGATGAGCTGTGTAAAAAAAAAAAAAATGCATAGCATGCCGGAGAATTCTAATTCCGTACTGTATGAATTCATGACATACAGAAACCTATAAATCTGCTTTAATTACCAGCGCAGAGCCTGAGGATCATCTATCTGGACTGTGAAAAGTTTGCAATTATCTGGTCAGGATATACAAATGAAAAAAAAAGAAATAATAAAAAAAAAAAATACCTCCATACATTTGATTTGCAGTGAACAACTTACTAAAGTGTTATATAAAAAAAAAACTCAGCTAAGCACCATTTCTATCCAAAATGGCCCCATAAAACCTGGGAAACATTCTCAGCACTTTATGCAGGAAAGAAGCTCTGTGTAACGTGTTGCCACCAGCCATGTGCATATATGTGGTAGCACAGTGGTGGGCTTTAGTGCTGTGCTGCCACATATATCCTGCAGGCACCCCTATTCTGTGCTAAGGGAGTGCTCCCTCAGTCAGCACCCCAAGCACTGGGACCGAGCTGTTACCAACAGCTGCTGGTTGCTGCTTTTGATCATGACCATTCAATGGGCTGGGCTCTTAATCACATGACTGTTGTGACAGCCAGTCACAGAAATCACATGGACGGGAGCCCACCTAGCTATCTCTGGCGTGAAGAACTTCTTATAGGGCCATTGGGAGTTTGTGGTACAAGGTAAAAGTTTATGTGCAATCAAAATGGTGGCACCTTTGCCCATAAGCCCCTGAAATCTGGGCATTCTCTGTATGAAGGTTCCAACTTTTATAAAGGCCAGAAATTACATACCTCTCCCTTCATATCCCACAATGCAATACAGAGCTTCAGCAGCCCACTGAGAGGTCAATAGGCCTTCACCCATTCTAAAAAACATCCTTGCAGCCATAAAAATAATTGTCATCCTCGACCTGTCAACCTAAGGCCTTGAGGTCTCTGTCTTCCTTTTCTGCCTCAGCTGCTCTTCCTTCACCGGATGGGTGTGGAGATCACGCTGAACTGACTTGATCCGTCACTGTTTGTAAGTAGGTGAAGGTGCGGGCTGGTGGGAAGAATTTGGTTCTAAAGATTAGTGTCTAACTTGAAAGGAGGTGGTGGTGTGCCCTATCGGAGCCTGGGTGGCTACCTCAGGATACAGCCTTATGGTTGATTCTGCACGTGATTTAGGAAAGTAGATGATCCAGTTGATGTAAGTTTGAAAAGATGTTTCATTAGGGGTAGCAACACGTAAAATGAAGCCAATACATTTTGGGGGGCATAGACTCCCCCTTCTTCAGGGCTGGTGCGCAGTCATGTTGAACAGGCCATCCCCAAACTGTTCCTACAAAGTTGGGAGCATGAAATTATCCAAAATGTCTTGACATGCTGACGCCTTAAGAGTTCCCTTCAAGGGGCCAAGCCCAACCCCTGAAAAACAACCCCACACCATAATCCCCCTTCCACCAAATGATTTCGACCACTGTGCACAAAGCAAGGTCCATAAAGACCTGGATGAGCGAGTTTGGGGTGGAGGAACTTGACTGGCCTGCACAGAGTCCTGACCTAAACCCAATTAGAGCTTGATTGTAAGCTAAGCCTTCTCGTCCACGTCAGTGTCTGACCTCACAAATGTGCTTCTGGAAGAATGGTCAAACATTCCCATAGACACTCCTAAACCTTATGGACAGCCTTCCTAGAAGAGTTGAAGCTGTTATAGTAACAGAGGGACAACTCAATATTGAACCCTATGGACTAAGACTGGGATGCCATTAAAGTTCAAGTGTGTGTAAATGCAGGCGCCCCAATACTTTTGGTAACATAGTATATATATATATATATATATATATATATATATATAGATATATATAGATATATATATATATACTTTTTTTAAAATATATCTGTTTGGATTGTTCTTGCAAGGATTAAACAAAGCTGTTAGGAGTTATCGTTGCACTCCAGCCAGCTGGGTCATATAGTTCACCAGTTACTTGATTTCACAGCTGACTTTACACTTCCAGCACACCGTTTAACACTAGCCACGCACGTTCCTCCCTGACTAAGATGGGTCTGATAAACATTCCGCCACTGTATTGGCAGCCGAGACGTACGCTTCAGCAGCGTTCGGAAAGCAAATTCAATTATGCTGTGGGCAATTTCTAATTATCTGTGCCGTGCTCCTGTGTGGAAACAGCGCGCGGCTCCGATAGAGAATCTCACCCCCATAGTTCGGAAAATGAGCACGAAAATACGTCTCCTGGTCGTCTGGAGTGATGGGGGAGCCCGACTTCCCGCTCGTGCTTTACTACAGAAACCCAGTGCCTAACAGCACCGCGTTCGCCCATTACTACCATTAAACCCTATAAAATGATAGGCCGCGCTTTGCATTTTTTCCCCGAGATGTAATGTTAATATAGATATTAACTTACTGTTTTACGGTTACAAGGCTCTCAGAACGCACTTCCTGTTACGAGTGTTAATTCTTTCTTTTAAATCCTCTCATAAATATCGCAGCATAGGGTAATAGCTGTTTATTGTTCCAAATTAAAAAAAAAATCTTGTTAGCCTGAATGCAGGAAGTTGCCGCAATACAGTGTATAGTATTCTGAGATCATTGAAGAATGCGGTGCTGCATCAGGTAAAGATAGCTTAAAGGGAACCTGTAAATGGCTTGGGCAGGGAAAAGAAAAAGGATGACATTATACTTGCCTCTCCTTTTATCTCCTTCCACTCTGTTTAGCCATCAGGAGTCAGGAAAATACCCCATACTTTTCAGTATGGTGGAGCAGGTGACCTACTCCCTTTTCTCTTATGAGACAGTGCTGGTGCTTGGTAGGAGTGGGGAGACAGTTCTAGTCTTCTAAGCTTAGGGCTCATTTACACAAGTGGCAAGGCCTACCATGCCTCTTTAAAGTGATCCACAATATGCAATATGTTGCCCCCTCACCACCAGTTTTTACCCTCTAAATGGCACATGACAGCACTGCAATGCATGCTGTAGTGTGTAGTTTGCAGTGTTGAGTTTTGGGGGGGGGGGGGGCGATAGTGCCTGCAGAATGTTCGGTTCCTGCCTTGGCATGTGTACACCCTCGACCAATGCTTTTGCAGTATACAGATGAGTGGTTGGCATAGCTCCCAACTGTCCCTGGTTTTGAGGGACTGTCCTGGAAAGTCCCTCTGTCCCCTCTTTCCTCCTCATTTGTCCCTCATTTTGGTCTGATCTATCCAGTTGTATATGAAATGCACTATTTAACTTATAAAAAGTGTTTCCCAGTGCTAAACCTTTCGTCTAATTTCTAAATTGCTGTATTTGCATAGCTTTAAGTGGGCAGGTATGCACTGGTACTCAGTACCGCCACTTCCAAATATGGCTCTTGAGCATACCGCCACCTCTCCGTGCACCTTAGCGTACCAGTACACTCATTTTGGACATCAATTGCCCCACCCCCAAGAATTTTTTCCCATTTCAGAGCCAGATCAGTCACCACCAGTGAGTCCCCCTACTCCGGAGTCCCAGCCCAACCCGGGGGGGGGGGGTGCTCTGTGGGGACCCTGATGTGGGGTGGGGGGGCGACAAAATGTATAGGCTATAATAGAGTACCGGCACCTCTTTTGGGCCACTTAAAGCACTGTAGTATTTGTAAATGTCAAAAGCCAGTATAAAGGAATAATAGTGGTTACAAAAAGCACTTGTGGGTTTAACTAATCTGTTTTTGTATTATGGTCCTTAAAGCGGGCGTGGCAGGGGGTGTGTCCTTTGCCTACATACTTTTGGTAATAGGTTTTCCTAGTTCCCATCTCAAAAAGTTGGGAGGTATGGTGGTTGGTGATATATAAAATTGCCCCCCCCCAAAACCCAAGTGTAAAAAGTCCTTAAACTTGTCTTTTTTCCATGATCCCAACAACTAAATGCACAAGTGGAGAAACCAAGGGAAGGTAAGTATGTGCTGCTGGGGAGGGGACCAGCATTAATGCTGAGCTCCATGCAGATATAAGAGGCACAGATTAATGCAGCTCTGTATTCATTAATACACCATTACCTGTAATTTATCTAAGTACAAGCAGTGTAAAGTACCTGAATGGGACTTGGAATAAGCCTCTTGTATTCCCTGTACAGCAGAGCTCAGTCTGGAAACATGAGGACAGGGGGAGGGAATAGAAAGACAGAGAGATGAGCTCATGGGTCTGCTACTTCTCCTTTTCACTGTCCAATAACAACCTGGGGGGGGGGGGGGGGGGGGCTGTTAGTGTTACTGAACTTCAACAGTGAAAAAATCAGGTCTTCTGTCCTACTGTCCTACATCTGTGTGGCAGAGCTGTATAAACCTCAGGACTGGATTGACAGAAATAGAAATCCTTTCAGCAGCCAGAGTAGCTCTTACATCATCCGTGTATTTAGCTGTGTTCCTGGAGTTTTCTTTACACTGCATAGACAAAGTATCAGTGCACTCTACACTGGCTACAGATGCATGAATTCTGTGTGTATATATATATATATATGATAGATAGATAGATAGATAGATAGATAGATAGATAGATAGATAGACAGACAGACAGACAGACAGACAGACAGACAGACAGACAGACAGACAGACAGACAGACAGACAGACAGACAGACAGACAGATAGATAGATAGATAGATAGATAGATAGATAGATAGATAGATAGATAGATAGATAGATAGATTATAGATAGATAGATAGATAGATAGATAGATAGATAGATAGATAGATAGATAGATAGATTTTTGTTATTAATAATATTTTTAGATGTGATTCAAATGTTGATTTATGTTGATCCCTTTAAATATTGAAGTTGATTTACTAAAACTGGTGCAAAATCTGGAGCAGCTGCGCATGGCTTTGACAAAAAGAAAATGGAATCTGATTGGTTTCTATAGAGCTGCACCAGATTTTGTGCTCTCCAGTTTTAGTAAATCTCCCCCATGTCTTTTTGCCTTGCTTTGCACAGTTTTGCACCTGCAAGATACTTGTTAGTATTGAGAAGTACGCCCAAATACAGCCATTGGAATCTCCATGCTGACCGATGTATTAAACAGATAGGCAATCAAATCATTTTCGTACTTGGGTTACCAAATCACTCCCAAAAAAAAGAAATTTGATTGGACTGGCTTCCTTTTTGGTGCCAACGTTTTTATTTTAATTCAAGAGGATAAAATGGTAACAGATAGAGCAAACACAGCAGGAGTTGCAGTTGGCTACACAGGGGTTGTAATTTGATGAGTCACATTATGCTGTGAAATATATTCTACATACAAGGTATCAAAGAATATGCAATGGATAACAGGAACAGAAATTTCATATTTTTAGATCAAGATGTTTGAGATTTCCAGAATTGGTGTTATGGTTTAGGGGGGTCCCCCTAAACAAGTGGAAGGAAGTAGAGGGTGAATGGGATAGCCTGCCAAGAATGTGCTAGGGGGGCATAAGCAGTTGGTTAAAGAATAGTATGACCGGTAATGGGGGGAGGGGTGTGAGATGGGACTCTTCTCCCCTGAAGAACATATTTTACATACAAAGTACCAAAGAATATGCAAGAGATGACAGGAGCAGAAATTTCAGATTTTAGATCAGGATGTTTGAGATTTAAAGAATTAGTGATGGGGGTTAGGGGGCGACTCCCTAAACAAAGGGAATGAAGTGGAGGGTGCATTGGGTGGCCTACCAAGAATGTGATAGGAAGGCATAAGCAGTTGGGTAAATAAGAATATGACTGGTAATGGGTGAGGGCTTTGAGATAGAAGTCTTCTCCCCTGGAGAACATATTTTACATAAAAAGTACTAATGAACATGCAATGGATAACAGGAACAGACATTTAATATTTTTTGATCAAGATGTTTGAGATTTCCAGAATTGGTGTTATGGTTTAGGGGTGACCCCTTAACAAGGGGAAGGACAAAAAAAAGGGTGCGTGGGATAGTCTGCCAAGAATGTGATAGGGAGGTGTAAGCAGTTGGGTAAAGAACAGTTTGACTGGCAATAGGGGGAGGGGTGTGAGATGGGAGTCTTCCCCTCTGGAGAACCTATTCTATGTACAAAGTACCAAAGAATATATAAAAGATGACAGGAGCAGAACTTTCAGATTTTAGATCAGGATGTTTGAGATTTAAAGAATTGGTGATATTGGGGTTAGGGGGCGACTCCCTAAACAAGGGGAAGGAAGTGGAGGGTGCATTGGGTGGCCTACCAAGAATGTTATAGGAAGGCATAAGTGGTTGGGTAAAGAAGAGTATGGCCAGTAATGAGGGGGTTGAGATGGAAGTCTTCACCTGGAGAACATATTCTACATAAAAAAATAACAAAAAATATGTAAGAGATGCCAGAAGCAGAAATTTCAGATTTTAGATCAAGTTCTTTGGGATTTCCAGAATGGGGGTTAGGGGGTGACCCTGTTCAAGAGAAAGGAAGTAGGGGATGCATAGAGTGGGCTACCAGGAATGTGATAGGAAGACATAAGCGGTTGGGTAAAGAAGAGTATGAATGGTAATGGTTGAGTGAGGGGTCTGAGATAAGAGTCTCCTCCCTTCTAGAGAACATATTCTACATACAAAGTTCCAAAGAATATGCAAGAGCTGACATGAGCAGAACTTACATATTTCAGATCAAGATGTTTGAGACTTCCAGAAGTGGTCATACGTGGGTTGGGGGGTTACCCTACACAGGCAAAGGGGTAGCCTGCTATGAATGTGATAGGAAGGTGTAAGCAGTTGGGTAAAGAAGAGAATGTCTGGTAATGGTGGAGGGGTTTGAGAAGGGAATCTTCTCTCCTGGAGCCTGGAGGTGGGGTTATATGTTAATTTCCTTTTGATGGGTAGGTTAGGGATAGTGGGCTTAGAGCATGCAAGGAATAGCAGAATCAGGAATCTGGAGTAAGAATCATTAAGAAATAGTTAACTTCAGCTAACTTCACTGAGCACTGGCTTAAAATTCAGCTTTGACTTGAGTGCTCCTTTAAAGCTGGTCTACAAACAAGACAGTAATTGCCTTTGGTTGCAATTGCTTTAAAAAAAATCAACGTTATTGCAAATGTCACTAGTGCCAGCAAGGAGTTAAATCTCTTACTAACAAGCTATTGAAATCTCACGCCTAAATTGGCTGCACAGAGCCGAGTCTGAGCGCCATTCGGAGCCGCCGCGTGCCATGTACTAGCTCTACCCGGTGTTCACAGACTTTCAGTTGCCAGGTGATCAGAATCATTGATGCATCACTTTCCTAGCACTGTGCTTTATGACTTCAGCTGTGCCTCATTAGCATACAAAACGATGGGCCTCTGAAAAGGTTAAGTTACAGCGCCAAACACGATCGCCCTTTTTGTATCCTGCCTGCGAGTTGTTGGGATTTTTTTTTCTTCAAACATCTGGCACATGCTTTTTTCATACTGTGCATCTCCTGTATCGGGGCACGCCTGTACGTTGTGGTGACAGCCATGTTGGAAGACTGCACCAGCAATTTTCAGAATGATGCCTGTTAGCATTTAAATTGCTGGTGACATTGCAAATGTGTATAGTTTTATTTATTTCTGGATTATTCTTTGCTTGTTTTGCAAAAAAAAAAAAGTAGACAACACAATAAATTTTCTTTTAGCGTTGTAAAAAGTGTCCCACTTATATTTACAGCTTTGCTCAGAGGGTTTTTCAGCTATATTCCTATTTAAAGTTTTTTAATAAAAGACCTGATTTTTTTTACCTGACCATCACTAACCATGTAACAGTAGGATGGAGAAGACAGGAGAGGACAGGAGAAGAAAGTTAAAGGTTAGGCAGGAGTGGAAAGGAGAGGAGAGAGGAGGTTAAGGATGGATTCACGCACCGCATCAGAATCCCAGGCAGTCCCCACTGCGCTCTGCAAACTGCTGAGGGTGTCATTTTATACCCAAAATTGGTTCACAGAACTGTGGAATTGGATGGAATCAGATTGCATGGGTCTGAACACACATGCAATCCGATTCCAGTGCAGACAAAAAAAGGGTCCTGCACAGTTTTGGGGTGGGTCCAGTGCTAATTGAGCCATACATAATGCATGACTTAATTTGCACCGCACTGAATCCGCATGTCATTTTTACAGGAATCTGGTGTGATTTCTTTACAACTGACATGCGATGCGGTAACCGCATCAGTGTGAACCCAGTCTAAAAGAGAAAAGAGGTAAAGAGTAGGCTAGAGCAGAGGAGAAGGAACGTTTTCAAGAGAAGGGAGGATAGGAAAGGGAAACATTAGAGTTGAAGCAGAAAAGGTGAGGAAAAGAGATAGTAGAGGAGTTCCAATTCTATAAAAGGAAAGGTGAGAGAAGAGGGTGGGAAGGTGCAGCGTGGTGCGGCAGCACTGAACACGGTTGCAAAAAATCTTAAAACTTGTATTGAGCAGAGTGCCAACGTTACAAACACCCTAGCAGGAGAGCACCGCTTAGGGAGAGAACTCACAGTTCAATGTAGTTAAAGATGTGGCTGAGGTGGGGTGCCAACAGCGTCTGTTTCACAGGGTAAAGTGCAGTCTGGCCAGTCCAGTCTCAAGTTGGGATGCTACTTTCCAGGTTAGCAAGTCCCTAGCCTGTCCTTACTCATCAGAAACCTTTCCCTACCGCTAGTTGCTTTCCCTAACAAGCAGGGTCTCTCTCCCTACACTAGCCACTCACAAGAATGTGTGTCAAAACCAAGGGGAATGGATTTATATATCCCATGTGGACCCAAGATGACCACCAAGGGTCACATGGCTGCAGTGTGCCAATCGAAACAATGCTTCAATGACCCTGGAAACCATAGAAAAACTGTTTCCTCTTAACCCCCTCTCCAGGCCGTGGTACCACACGGCTTGAGCACCACCTATAGTGAAGAAAACAGACTGTGCCTGCCACAAAATGAAGATAGGAAAGGTGAGGAGGAAAGTTGGAGATAAGAAAGGTGAAGAGAAAGGAGAGGGAAAGGTTAGAGAGGTGGGGGGGGGGGATATGTGAGGAGAGGAAAGGTTTGGTAAGAGAAGAGGAAAAAGTTTAGAGGAGAGGAAGAGGAAAACTTAGAATAGGTGAGAGGAGAGAAGAGAAGAGGATAGGAGAAAGGTCCGAGGAGAAAAATGGAGAAGGTGGTGGAGAGGTGAGGGGTGGGGAAGAAAGAAAGAAAGAAAGAAAGAAAGAAAGAAAGAAAGAAAGAAAGAAAGAAAGAAAGAAAGAAAGAAAGAAAGAAAGAAAGTAAGAAAGAAAGAAAGAAAGAAAGAAAGAAAGAAAGAAAGAAAGAAAGAAAGAAAGGAAGGAAGGAAGAAAGAAAGAAAGAAAGAAAGAAAGAAAGAAAGAAAGAAAGAAAGAAAGAAAGAAAGAAAGAAAGAAAGAAAGAAAGAAAGAAAGAAAGAAAGAAAGAAAGAAAGAAAGAAAGAAAGAAAGAAAGAAAGAAAGAAGAAAGAAAGAAAGATTTGTGGTGTATAGAAGCATTCATAGAAGTGGGAAGAGCAGATCCAATCATTTTCCAGCTGCAAAGCATTAAATTGTCGTATTGTCACTGACAGAAGCAAAAAAGGGAAAATATGGATGATGTCTTTCAATAATTGGTCCCCCATGACGTAGGAAGAGTGATAAAGAGGAAGGAAGGTAGAAAGAGATGAAGCAGAGATATACAAGGAAAAAAGGCGACAAATGAAAAGAAGACTTTTGTCATGAACTAAGATGTTTATTAGTTAGAAATGTTTTAGAAAAAAAAGTATAGTTCAGATTTCATGACTTGTTCAATTAAGCAACACACAGCGGGAGGCGGATATATAAAAACCCGCTTCAAATGAAATTTTCAATTCACGAGTAATCGAGTAATCATCATAAAATAAAAAATAAAAACGATGACTTATACACTTTATTACGCAGCAGATATTGTAAAAAGATATTATAGAAAAAAATAATATTTTATAATATATGAAATACAGTACTAGTAAAAGTTTTGTTACAAAACGAAAAGGTCTAAAACATAACCACTGACACACAGGGATGCCATTTTAACCAGGGATATGAGAAAGAACATAACTTCCAGCGTTCACAATCTATCTTTTCATTAACATAAACAATTCTGGTTTTTGAAGCATCTTCACAACGGCAATTACACGTCTGCTGTAAAACATATAGGTGAAACAATTTTCAATGTCTCATTTTTAGCTAATCTGTTTGATGACTGAAAACAAAACATGGGGAAGAAGGTTGTTTGCACCGCGGGGTGCTAACCGGTAATAATTATAGGCTTTAGTCAAAAGCTCTTTGATACAAATTCATCGACATAAAACAGAAACCAAGACTAAATTTTAATGTTGCCTACACGAGTTTAATAATTACAGGTTGGGTGCTTTGTGTCCTATCTTGGTTCATTTGCATATCCCATGCAATTGTTTGTAAGCCCTGAATCACTCCGATACTAATTACCGGAAGATTCCGTATTCTGAACAACTCCGAAACAAAGTTAGAATGCATCGTTTTTTTATGGCTTATTTCCCTTCTGGAACTATTTTTTTTTTTTTTTTTGCTGGTGTAAAACAAATCGGAATTTTAGAGCACGCATAATGGGAAACATAAAAAAAAAATCGGAATTTAGGATAATAATATTCACAGAGGAAGAAAGGAAGAACGAAAACACACAAAGAGTTGGGTTTATGGCATGGAGTTTGGGTAGTTGTAAAATAGAGTGTTACACATAGTACATGTCTTAACTGGAGGTAGTGGAGGCCTGGAGACGTTTAAGGGGTCACTCAATAGGGTTCCAGGTGCCCAACTAAGTAGCCCCTGACTTTAAGGCAGAAAAGATGTATTGTGCTGAACAAAAGCTTCTTAATGCCCTGAATATTGCCCCCTAAAGCAAATAGTGTAGAATACACTGGGTTGGCGGCCAACACAGGACCTCATTTCTAGGTATATTGCTACAGGCATTTTAGCAAAAATCTAATTTGATAGATTCAGAGGTGTGTGGGGGGGGGGGGGCTCTGTCAGGTAGGCTGTATGGGGCACCATGATTTCTAACAGCAGCCTGCCTCTTAATACCCTAAATATTTCCCCCTGAATCAAACAATGTAGAACCCAACAGGTTGGTGGCCAACACATGACCACATCAGTAAGTAAACTGCTACAGGCCTATTGACTTTTATGCTGGCTATACACAATGTCATTTTGGGGCGATTTCAACCACTTCCAATTACAGATCAAGGAAACCTACCATCAAGAGTTACGTTTAAAATCAGAAATTTTTAATTTTATTCAGGAGAACCTGCACTAAAGGTTGCAAAACAGTTCCCCACAGCAAAGAGATCCTTTCTAGGCATGAAAGTCATTGACCACTTGAATTGTGGAAAATTGCATCATGCTTGTGTGTATAATGACCATGCCATAAAAAATCGCTTACGTAGCCCTAATCATGGCCCAGTGCTAAACCGACAAAGAGGAATTGTAACACTCACCATTACATTGATACATTGCAACAATTCGCCCGAGCAAAACTGAAAGAGGCGAGGGGTAATTAGACAATAACGGATGGCGACAGCGGTTTCCCAAAAATGATCTGTCACTGCTCCCATTTGTTAAGATGCAGAGATTAATTTACACCCCTGCTTCTGAATCAGTGGGGCATCAACCAAACCTGTTTTTCTTCCTCTTGCAAATTTCTCTATACAGGAGGAAACAAATTAACTCAGCGTACCTACAGCTTAATTTATGATCAAATGCCTGACAAGAACCTCATTGCGCCTGACAGCACTCTGCAATAAAGAAAAACTCTGATCACAAATACAAAGAACTCCCATTCACAATCAAACATAGAATTGAATGACTTTATTTATTTAAAGATGAACAACGGAATAAGTAAATATTTTCTGAATACAGTCTTCATGTGTATTCTTTGAAATGGTGATAGTGGCTAGCTTGCCTGACTTATGGCAATGTATGACTCCCCTATGCTGCCCCCAGCTTTAGGAGACGGACATCCAACTCCTCCAGACCTCACTCACCTTTCACTTTTGCCGTGCTGCTGGAGCCAAAAGGAAGGGATCTAATATAAAGAGGGAATATGTGATTAATGGCTCTGTAATGTATGAAGAGGGGCTGTGTGATTGAGGAACTCTGTGATTGGGGGGCTCTGTGATTGAGGGTCTCTGTGATAGGGAGACTGTGTGATGATATGGGGGGGGGGGGTTCATCTATTGGGGGCTTCTGATGTATAGGGGTGACTTTGATGTAAAAGAGGGGCTCATGTATTGGGAGCTTCTGATGTATAGGGGTGACTTTGATGTCACGGGGGGGGGGGGGTCATGTATTGGGAGCTTCTGATGTATAGGGGTGACTTTGATGTGATAGGGGGACTTATGTATTTGGAGCTTCTGATGTATAGGGGTGACTTTGATGTGACCGGGAGGGGGGTCATGTATTGGGAGCTTCTGATGTATAGGGGTGACTTTGATGTGACCGGGAGGGGGGTCATGTATTGGGAGCTTCTGATGTATAGGGGTAACTTTGATGTGACCGGGGGGGGGGGGCATTTATTGAGAGCTTCTGATGTATAGGGGTGACTTTGATGTGATAGGGGGACTCATATATTGGGAGCTTCTTATGTGTAGGGTGACTTTGATGTGACAGGGGGGCTCATGTATTGGGAGTTTCTGATGTATAGGGGTGACTTTGATGTGACAGGCGGGCTCATGTATTGGGAGTTTCTGATGTATAGGGGTGACTTTGATGTGACAGGGGGGCTCATGTATTGGGAGTTTCTGATGTATAGGGGTGACTTTGATGTGACAGGCGGACTCATGTATTGGGAGTTTCTGATGTATAGGTGTGACTTTGATGTGATAGGGGGACTCATGTATTGGGAGCTTCTGGTGTATAGCGGTGACTTTGATGTGACAGGGGGACTCATGTATTGGGAGCTTCTGGTATATATGGGTGACTTTGATGTGATAGGGGGACTTATGTATTGGGAGCTTCTGATGTATAGGGGTGACTTTGATGTGACAGGGGGGGTCATGTATTGGAAGCTTCTGATGTATAGGGGTGACTTTGATGTGATAGGGGGACTTATGTATTGGGAGCTTCTGATGTATAGGGGTGACTTTGAAGAGACAGGGGAGCTCATGTATTGGGAGCTTCTGATGTATAGGGGTGACTTTGATGAGACAGGGGAGCTCATGTATAGGGAGCTTCTGATGTATAGGGGTGACTTTGATGTGATAGGGGGACTCATGTATTGGGAGCTTCTGGTGTATAGGGGTGACTTTGATGTGATAGTGGGACTCCTGTATTGGGAGCTTCTGATGTATAGGAGTGACTTTGATGTGATGGGGGGGGGGGGGTAATGTATTGGGAGCTTCTGATGTATAGGTGTGACTTTGATGTGACAGGGGGGGCTCATGTATTGGGAGCTTCTGGTGGATAGGG
Source organism: Pelophylax lessonae (assembly GCF_965119305.1). NCBI lineage: Eukaryota > Metazoa > Chordata > Amphibia > Anura > Ranidae > Pelophylax > Pelophylax lessonae. The sequence goes on along the minus strand of NC_138779.1, from coordinate 16,650,900 downwards.
GTGACTTTGATGTGATAGTGGGACTCGTGTATTGGGAGCTTCTGATGTATAGGGGTGACTTTGATGTGACAGGGGGACTCGTGTATTGGGAGCTTCTGATGTATAGGGGTGACTTTGATGTGACAGGGGGACTGGTGTATTGGGAGCTTCTGATGTATAGGCGGGACTTTGATGTGACAGGGGGGCTCATGTATTGGGAGCTTCTGATGTATAGGGGTGACTTTGATGTGATAGGGGGACTCGTGTATTGGGAGCTTCTGATGTATAGGGGGGACTTTGATGTGACAGGGGGACTCGTGTATTGGGAGCTTCTGATGTATAGGGGTGACTTTGATGTGACAGGGGGGCTCATGTATTGGGAGATTCTGATGTATAGGGGTGACTTTGATGTGATGGGGGCTCTGATGTATAGGGGGGGCTCTGATGTGAAGGGGGGTTTGATGTAAAGGGGAAGCTCTGATGTTGTGGGGGTACCTCTGAAGTGATGGGGGAACTTCTAATGTGAAGGTGGGCTTCTCATTTGAAGGGGGGCTCTAATATGATGGGGGGGACCTCTGAAGTGATGGATGAACCTTTAATTTAAAAGGGGGGCTTCGGATGTGAAATGTATTTCATCAGGGCGGTTGTGTGCATCATCTTAAACTCAGGTTTTCCATTGATAAGTAACATTTGCATATTTTAGACTTGGGATTTTGCATACTTTTAAAGCAGTAGTAAACTCACAATCCATAATTTCCCTCATTAGAAGCAGTTTGCTATGCCTTACTTGTCACTACAGTTTTGCTGTCCTCACTTGAGCCATTTACTAGCTGCAGCCTGATTTCTACTTTAGTGACGTCATCGGTGCATGCGCAATATGTCCGTCGTCCACGGCACGTCAAGACGGCCCCCTGCCGTGCCAGTGTCACCATTACATGCAACATAGCTATTTAATATCACAAGAGTACTGTTCCCTGGCTGATTTCCTGAAACACTAAGGTGCAAGATTACTGGCTGTCATTATAGAGAGTGGGTGGAAGCAGTATCATGTTGGATGCAGAAAGGTACATACCCAAGATGGCATGGGCTTCGGTTGCAATATATAAAGAGGAAGGTAAGGAAAGAAATACTTCTGATACAAGCTTTTCTAGGAAATAATATAGCGATGTGCATTGTCATGATTTGAACTATTGCCCGTGTGTTTTTTTCTATTCATGGTGGCTGGGTCTACTACCACTTTAAAGGGTGGCTGAACTCAACTGAAATAAATCCCTCTAATGCTGGAAAGGCTTGCACGGCCTGGGAACGAGATCTCGATGTAGCCCTTTCTCCTGAAGAATGGGATCACATTTTCATTAATGCCCACAAAGGGTCTCTTAATGTTACGACTCAGAAAAGTTGTTGCAAGCTCATTTTGAGATGGTATCGAACTCCCGCTCTGCTACAGAAAACAAACTCGAACTTTCCTAAGTGTTGTTGGCGATGCAACCAACAAGATGATACGTTAAGCCCCGTACACACGTAGCGATTGTCGGCCGTAAATATTCGGCCGCCGAACGTTTGGCCGATTGTCGGCTTGTTAGTATGATGCTTCCGACACCCGACATCGACTTTTCGGCCGAACAGAATCTGTCATGCAGGCATTAAAATTTTTGTTGGCCAACACCAGAACGGCCGATTGTTCGCCAGTCAGTACAGAATTCGGCCTACAAACAGCCGATTAGCAAGACTGGGCATGCTCAAAAAAGAAAAAACACACGGAAAGTTAACCATCACATGACATCACTACTGCAGTCGGCTGTTGTTGGCCGACAAAATTCATGTGCAGTCTTTTGCAGTTTTCAGTCGACAGGACAGCACCGGACAAAAGACGGCCGATCGTTCGGCCGACATTCGGTACGTGTGTACGGGGCTTTACTGCATATCTGGTAGGACTGCCCTCAGATACAACCCTCCTGGTCGAAAGTCCACTCTCATTTCTCAAGTGACAACATACACTTTAGAATACTCCTCTGTGCAATTCCTTCTTCACCACACTTCTCTCTCCCACATAGCCTATTATAAATTGCTTGCCAGGCATATGGTGAACGCAGCCAAAATGTGTATCCCGATTCACTGTGGTACGACCCACACCCCTTCCCTGTTAGAATGGTTTACAGGCCTTCTGAAAATTGCTGATTTAGGAGATCTCATTAACCTGACAAATGATTCCCCCTCCGTCCAAATTCACACCTTCCTGGGCCTGTTGGTCGCGCTTTCAAACCACTGATCAATAAAAACGACTCATAGGTAATACCGTTTGACTCTCACTTAGGTCAGTAGCCTTTTCACCTGAAACAGATTTAACTGGAGGGGATTTTTAGCGACATTTTTATATGACTAACGAGCCTCATCCCTCCAGTAGAAGGGATACAGTCGGATCCTTGCTGCAGGGACCTCATGATGGCCCACCACTCCCCCCTCCCTTTTTTTTTCCTTTCTCTTCTTTCCTACCTCCCCATCTCTTTTATTCCCCCCCCCCCTTTTTTTTTTTTTCTTTTAGTAGTCCAATGCAACTCCTGACCCAGCCTTTTTCAGGAGGATCTCATTGACCATATTTTCCATTCTTTTTGTTTCCGCCTACTGTTCAGCTTTTTATTACTCTTCTTTTATTTACATATTTTTCCTTTTTTTGTGGATCCTTCAAATACCTTCCCTATAGACATGCTGGGACTTCTCCAGATGCCTGATGATCAATATTTACTGTTTTCATGTCCTAATAATTTGTGCATTAGCGGTTCTTTGTTCCCGTATTCTGTTTTATGTGCACTGGTTCTCATGCTGATCCTTGTATAATATCAATCCTATGACTGAGACATGTTTGCACTATATGTAAAACCCAATTTTTTTTTTTTTTCTTAATAAACTCTGGATAAAAAAGAAAAATGTTGATAAATGCTGTCCTAACAATAAATTCCAATATGGAGGCTCTCATTCTTCAATCTCAACCCAAAAGGGTGAAGGTCATGCCAGCATTGGTATATTTTCAGGGGAATGGGGGGATTAGAGTTTATTGAAGAATCTTTAAGCCACAATACCTTTGCCAAATTTGTAAGAAGGATTTGTTTTTTAAATTCTTTATTTTCAGACTCCATTATAGAAGAGTTAATGGTTACAGGGTTCTATTCAAGACAACATATCAAACATCTTCCATTACAAAAGGAAGAGAATTTCAAAGAGACAGATTTTAACAATTTAAAATCTGATGGTTGCAGTTTTTTTTTTAATCATTTTATGTGACAAAGTAGCATGTGGAGCAATTATATGTGTTCTATCAATTTTGTAATAAATCTTGAGTTTTCTTTCAATCCTCTTGCCCCAAGTCCTGTTTTATTAATCCCGTCACATTGAAGTATTTCCCAGCTCTCCTAATACCTGCAATTCAAATCTCTCCTTGGAATCCCGTTTCTGATACTTCTCTTGGTTTCTGTTTGTTTGGGGAATTTATTTTTCACGCAATACAAAGCAGCTTGTGTTTCTCCCACCAGAGGCGCTTCTCGGGGAAACTCCCCAGCGTATGCGGGTTTAAGAAGTGCTAGCAAATATAAGATGACAATGTTATACGTGGGAACCAGATGAAAGGTATACATCTGGGATGGAGTCTGTTTGGTAGTTAGCAGGCTTATTTAGATTAAAATTGCTTTTTTGATCAAATATCATTATACAAGCCTATAGCTGGTAATATTAAATATGCAGATATAATCACGGGGGGCCTTTCTACTAATTTCTAGAAAACAACTGTCAGTGGCTGGGCCTAACATGACGGGATTAACATGCTTTTGAAGGATGTTTCATACATGTTTTTAACACTTTTTCCCATGAAGGGAAATAAATGAATATGGAGAGTGACAGCACAGGGGGCTGACTGCAAAAAGGAACGCCATTCACAGAAATTTATGTGCGGTACACTCAATTACTAAATCAGACATTTTGAAAAGGTTTAAATTTTTTTTTTTTGGGGGTGGCGGGGGGGGGGGCAAAATATATAAAAAGCAAAGTCACTACATCTTTGCAGTACATGCACCCTTCCACATGCTTTATTTCTTTGAAAAATTGTAGGTAATGGAGAACAGGGCCCGGACAAGGGGTGGGCAGAACCATACCTCCTGCTGGCCATTGTACCCCCCAGCCTCTTCCCTCCCTTCCCTTCTCCATACCTCCTGCTGGTCATTGTAACCCCCTGCCTCTTCCCTCCCTTCCTCATACCACCTGCTGGTCCTTGTAACTCTATGCCTCTTCTCTCTCTTCTGGCCTTCTCAATACCTCGTGCTGGTCCTTGTAATCCTCTGCCTCTTCCCTCCCTTCTCCATACCTCCTGCTGGTCTTTGTAACTCTCTGCCTCTTCCCTCCCTTCTCAATACCTTGTGCTGGTCCTTGTAACCCTCTGCCTCCTCCCTCCCTTCTCCATACCTCCTGCTGGTCATTGTAACCCGCTGCCTCTTCCCTCCCTTCTCCATACCTCCCGTGGGTCCTTGTAACTCTCTGCCTCTTCCCTCCCTTCTCAATACCTCGTGCTGGTCCTTGTAATCCTCTGCCTCTTCCCTCCATTCTCCATACCTCGTGCTGGTCCTTGTAATCCTCTGCTTCCTCCCTCCTTCTCCATACCTCCTGCTGGTCCTTGCAACTCTCTGCCTCTTCCCTCCCTTCTCAATACCTTGTGCTGGTCCTTGTAACCCTCTGCCTCTTCCCTCCCTTCTCCATAACTCCTGCTGGTCATTGTAGCCCCCTGCCTCTTCCCTTCCTTCTCCATACCTCCTGCTGGTCCTTTTAACTAGATGCCTCTTCCCTCCCTTCTCAATACCTCGTGCTGGTCCTTGTAACCCTCTGCCTCTTCCTTCCCTTCTCCATACCTGGCTCCTGCTGGTCATTGTAACCCCCTGCCTTTTCCCTCCCTTCTCCAAACCTCCTGCTGGTCCTTGTAATCCTCTGCCTCTTCCCTCCCTTCTTCATACCTTGTGCTGGTCCTTGTAACCCTCTGCCTCTTCCCTCCCTTCTTCATACCTCCTGCTGGTCCTTGTAATGCTCTGCCTCTTCCCTCCCTTCTCAATACCTCGTGCTGGTCCTTGTAACCCTCTGCCTCTTCCCTCCCTTCTCCATACCTTGTGCTGGTCCTTGTAACCCTCTGCCTCTTCCCTTCCTTCTCCATACCTCCTGCTGGTCCTTGTAACCCCCTGCCTCTTCCCTCCCTTCTCCATACTTCCTGCTGGTCCTTGTAACCCCCTGCGGCTTTCCTCTCTTCTCCATACCTCTTGCTGGTCCTTGTAACTCTCTGCCTCTTCCCTCCCTTCTCCATACCTCGTGCTGGTCCTTGTAACTCTCTGCCTCTTCCCTCCCTTCTCCATACCTCCTGTTGGTCCTTGTAACCCTCTGCCTCCTCCCTCCCTTCCCCATACCTCTTGCTGGTCCTTGTAACCCTCTGACTCTTCCCTCTCTTCTCCATACCTCCTGCTGGTCCTTGTAACCCCCTGCCTCTTTCCTCCCTTCTCCATACCTCATGTTGGTCCTTGTAACCCCCTACCTCTGCCCTCCCTTCTCCATACCTCCCCCTGGACATTGTAACCCTCTGACTCTTCCCTCTTTTCTCCATACCTCCTGCTGGTCCTTATAACCCTCTGCCTCTTCCCTCTCTTCTCCATACCTCCTGCTGGTCCTTGTAACCCTCTGCCTCTTCCCTCCCTTCTCCATACCTCCTGTTGGTCCTTGTAACCCTCTGCCTCCTCCCTCCCTTCCCCATACCTCTTGCTGGTCCTTGTAACCCTCTGACTCTTCCCTTCCTTCTCCATACCTCCTGCGGGTCATTGTAACCCTCTGCCTCTTTCCTCCCTTCTCCATACCTCATGCTGGTCCTTGTAACCCCCTATCTCTTTCCTCTCTTCTCCATACCTCCCCCTGGACATTGTAACCCTCTGACTCTTCCCTCTTTTCTCCATACCTCCTGCTGGTCCTTGTAACCCTAGGACTCTTCCCTTCCTTCTCCATACCTCCTGCTGGTCCTTGTAACCCCCTGCCTCTTTACTCTCTTCTCCATACCTCCTGCTGGTCCTTGTAACCCTCTGCCTCTTCCCTTCCTTCTCCATACCTCCTGCTGGTCCTTGTAACCCCCTGCCTCTTTACTCCCTTCTTCATACCTCCTGCTGGTCCTTGTAACCCTCTGCCTCTTCCCTTCCTTCTCCATACCTCCTGCTGGTCCTTGTAACCCTCAGCCTCTTCCCTTCCTTCTCCATACTTCCTGCTGGTCCTTGTAACCCCCTGCCTCTTTACTCTCTTCTCCATACCTCCTGCTGGTCCTTGTAACCCTCTGCCTCTTCCCTTCCTTCTCCATACCTCCTGCTGGTCCTTGTAACCCCCTGCCTCTTTACTCCCTTCTCCATAACTCCTGCTGGGCCTTGTAACCCTCTGCCTCTTCCCTCCCTTCTCCATACCCCCTGCTGTTTCTTGTAACCCCCTGCCTCTTCCCTCCCTTCTCCATATTTCCTGCCAGAAATACTGGAATATAATAAAAAGATAACGACGCAGCTGAGCGACAATGCCTGACCACCCATGACACAAACTAGAGAAAAGAATGGGTGCCATTTTTCTAGCGGCTAATCCCAGGAATAATCAACCAACAGTTCAGGTTGTCCATCTTTCAATGCAGTCGAAAGCCCCTTCATTGAATTAGACAATATTATTATTTCTGGTTATTGGGAATATATTAATCTGCTCTCCTGTGTCTTTGCAGCAGCGACATGAATACAGAGTCACCGAAAACCTGATGAAGGCTTTAAGACTACTAAAAATCTATGCGTAGCGGAATTATAATTACATCTTGAGGGCTTCGGTTGGGGGATAAAATAAGACACCCATATTTCAGACATATTTTAATAGCTACATATAGTAAAGCCCCAAGTCTATTGCATTTGGAATGACCACCCTGTCCAATGCCGTATTATATATGACACATTCTTCAAAGGAGCCAGGTAACCTCAGGTCATAATAAGTTGAAAAAAGTTCAGGAGATTTTAAATAGATTTTAACGTTGGGGAATATGGGAGTCTCTGTCTCTATTATGTGGGCAAAGTTATAGAAATGGTGCCATTGTGTCATAATGAACGCTCGGGGTCTTCTTTCCCTTTTCCTTTTTGAAAAAGGACTTTTTTTTATTATTTTAATTGTGCACGTCTGTGAATGCTCCGTGTGATACCTTAAAGTTAGGGGCTCATTAAAATATATGCCATTTTAATATTAAATTAACTTTTAATAAAGCGCACCCTTGGTCTGTGTAACGGAAGCAGCCATTTTGTTCAGTTTGTAGCCTTCTAGCTATCAGATGAAAAGGCTGACCAAGCGGAAATTTATGTTCTTTCATTTAACCAATGAGAAGAAAAACATAAGGAATGTAGGGAACAACAGGAAGTCTGGAAGAATAGATAAGGAGACAAGAAAAGAAAGCTGGAGGAAGCAAAGAAAAGATATGAAACATAATGGTAAAACATGGGGGGGGGGGATAAGGGGAAGTATTGAGAGGACAAAAGAAAGCAAAAGGCAGAGACAAAAGGGAGAAAAAAGGGAAGAGGAATAGAAAAGAAGAGAAGGGAAAGAAAGAGAGAGAAAAGGAAAAAATAGAAAGGGGAGGAGAAGAGAAAAAGGAAGAAAGGAAGGAAGGAAGGAAGGAAGGAGGGAGGGAGGGAGGGAGGAAGGAAGGAAGGAAGGAAGGAAGGAAGGAAGGAAGGAAGGAAGGAAGGAAGGAAGGAAGGAAGGAAAGGAGGGAGGGAGGAAGAGAGGGAGGAAGGGAGGAAGGAAGGAAGGAAGAGAGGGAGGAAGGAAGGAAGAGAGGGAGGAAGGAAGGAAGGAAGGATTAGAAAAAAGAAGAATCGGAAGGAAAGGGAATAGAAGAAAGAGAACTAGGGAAGGAAACAGCATACACGAATGAAGAGAAGGAATGGCAAAGAAGGTAAGTAAATAAACAAATAGAAGGAAATATGAGGAAGAGGCAGAAGGCAGGGGAAGAGAAATGATGGAAGAAAACAGAGAAGGTGAATAAGCCCCGGTTAACATCAGTGCAATGACAGACATCGGAGCGCACTGCTCTGAAAATCACACGTGATGTCTATGTGATGCAAATTCAGCCATACAGATTATATGGATGAACTCGCATCGGATTCGGATACAACACGCACAGGACCCTTTTTTGGGTCCGCAGCAGAATTGGATCGCATGGTGGTTCACACCTATGCGATCTGATTCATGTCCGAACTGACAGTTCGCACTGTGATATGCAAACTGATCTGGGGGTGTCATTAACATTGTATTGACACCCCTAGGGATTCGCATATGGCAGTGTGAACTGCCTATGATTTGAATGCGATGTGGGAGTGGATTCTCAGGGTTCCCCCATCTAATATATGTGAACTGGCACTAAGAATAAAAGAAAGTAGAGGAGACAGGGAAGTGAAATTGAGTAAAGGGGGTGGAAAGAGAGAGAAGTAGGGGAAGCTTATACGTGAACAAGAGAGAAAAGGAGCCATAGAAAAGGAAGAAGGAGAAAGGAAATAAGGGAAAAAGAGAGAAGAAAGGGGAAAAAATGAGGTTAAGATAATGAATGACAATTAAAAAGATAAGAAAAATAAAGAAAGAAGAGGCAGGGGGAATATCAAGGAGAAAGTAAACAGTGGAAAAAGGTGCAGAAAAGAAGAAGACAGGATAGAAAGGTGATGAGAAAAAACAGATGAGAAGAGAAAAGAGGGAACGCATGAGAAGGGAGGGGTGGTAAAAGATGAAGTTAAAAAGGAGAGAATAGATAAAAGGGAAGTGTTGGAACAGATGAGAACAGAAGGGAGCGAACAGAGGAGAAAGGAAGGGTGAGAACAGACCAGAGGGGAGGGATGGGAACAGATGAGAAGGGAAGGGAGATAACAGATCAGAGGGGAAGGATGGGAACAGATGAGAAGGGAAGGGAGATAACAGATCAGAGGGGAAGGATGGGAACAGATGAGAAGGGAAGGGTGAGAACAGATCAGAGGGGAAAGATGGGAACAGATGAGAAGGGAAGAGAGATAGAAGATAAATAAAGGGAAAAAACAGATAAGAATGTAAGAGAATGAAAAAGAAAGGGGAGGGGTAGTAAAAGATGAGCTTAAAACTTACAGAAGGGAAGGGTAGGAACAGAACAGAAGAGAAGGGAAGGATGGGAACAGAAGATAAAGGAAGGTTGGGGACAGAAGATACGGAAAGGATGGGGGCAGAAGGAAAGAGTGGGAACAGAACAGAAGAGAAGGGAAGGGTGGGAACAGAAGGGAAGGGTGGGAACAGAAGATAAAGGAAGGTTGGGAACAGAAGATAAGGAAAGGATGGGGGTAGAAGGAAAGAGTGGGAACAGAACAGAAGGGAAGGGTGGGAACAGAAGATAAAGGAAGGTTGGGAACAAAAGATAAGGAAAGGATGGGGGCAGAAGGAAAGAGTGGGAACAGAACAGAAGAGAAGGGAAGGGTGGGAACAGAAGGGAAGGGTGGGAACAGAAGATAAAGGAAGTTTGGGAACAGAAGATAAGGAAAGGATGGGGGCAGAAGGGAAGGGTGGGAATGGGAACAGATGAGAAGGGAAAGGTGGAAAGATGAGAAGGGAGGGGAGAAAACAGAGGCGAAAGGTTGGGGGATAAAATAAGACACACACATTTCAGACATATTTAATAGATACATATAGTAAAGCCTGAAGCCTATTGCATTTGGAATGACCACCCTGTCCAATGCCGTATTATATATGACACATTCTTCAAAGGAGCCAGGTAACCTCAGGTCTTTCCCTTTCCCCTTTTGAAAAGGACTTTTTTTATTATTATTTTAATTGTGCGCGTCTGTGAATGCTCCTTGTGATACCTTAAAGTTAGGGGCTCATTAAAATATATGCCATTTTAATATTAAATTAACTTTTAATAAAGCACACTCTTAGAAGGTTGGGAAAAGGAGATAAGGAAATGATGGGGGAAGAAGGGAAGGGTGGAAACAGAAGGGAAGGTTCGGAACAGAGCAGAAGAGAAGGGAAGGGTGGAAACAGAAGGGAAGGGTAGGAACAGAAGAAAAGAGAAGGGAAGGGTGGAAACAGAAGGGAAGGTTAGGAACAGAACAGAAGAGAAGGGAAGGGTGGGAACAGAAGGGAAGGGTAGGAACAGAACAGAAGGGAAGGGTGGGAACAGAAGGGAAGGATGGTAACAGAAGATAAAGGAAGGTTAGGAACAGAAGATAAGGAAAGGATGGGGGCAGAAGAGAAGGGAAGGGTGGAAACAGAAGGGAAGGGTAGGAACAGAAGAAAAGAGAAGGGAAGGGTGGAAACAGAAGGGAAGGTTAGGAACAGAACAGCAGAGAAGGGAAGGGTGGGAACAGAAGGGAAGGGTGGGAACAGAAGGGAAGGGTGGGAACAGAAGAAGGATGGTAACAGAAGATAAAGGAAGGTTAGGAACAGAAGATAAGGAAAGGATGGGGGCAGAAGGGAAGGGAAGGGTAGGAACAGAACAGAAGAGAAGGGAAGGGTGGAAACAGAAGGGAAGGGTGGGAACAGAAGGAAAGGATGGTAACAGAAGATAAAGGAAGGTTAGGAACAGAAGATAAGGAAAGGATGGGGGCAGAAGGGAAGGGTAGGAACAGAACAGAAGAGAAGGGAAGGGTGGAAACAGAAGGGAAGGGTGGGAACAAAACAGACAAGAACGGAAGGGTGGGAACAGAAGGGAAGGATGGGAACAGAAGATAAAGGAAGGTTAGAAACAGAAGATAAGAAAAGGATGAGGGCAGAAGGGAAGGGGAGGAACAGAACAGAAGAGAAGGGAAGGGTGGGAACAGAAGATAAAGGAAGGTTGGGAACAGAAGATAAGGAAAGGATGGGGGCAGAAGGGAAGGGTGAGAACAGAACAGAAGAGAAAAGAAGGGTAGGAACAGAAGGGAAGGATGGGAACAGAAGATAAAGGAAGGTTAGGAACAGAAGATAAGGAAAGGATGGGGGCAGAAGGGAAGGGGAGGAACAGAACAGAAGAGAAGGGAAGGGTGGGAATAGAAGGGAAGGGTGGGAACAGAAGGGAAGGATGGGAACTGAAGATAAAGGAAGGTTGGGAACAGAAGATAAGGAAAGGATGGGGGCAGAAGGGAAGGGTGGGAACAGATGAGAAGGGAAAGGTGGAAAGATGAGAAGGGAAGGGAGAAAACAGATGCGAAAGGAAGGGTGGGAACTAATGAAAAGAGAAGGATGAGAACAAATGAGGAGCGAAAAAGTGGGAACAGATGAAAAGGAAAGGATGGGAACAGAATGCAAAAAGTAAAAGAAGGAAAATAAAAGAAATTCAAGCAAACTAGTCAATAAATCACCTTTCATAAAACATATCAGATATTCTATTTTTGCCTATACCCTAAATGCAGTCTTTTAATCAATAAAAAATAATGACAATCGCACTAACAATCTTCTGTTCTAGGGAAGGGTGAAATCTATAGAAAATCACAGAGTCACAGTTCTCAGGGTAAGATGAAACATACGATGAATTACACAAACCAACAGTTCAATAACACATCTGACTGGTGTAACCATTGTCTGTAAAAGTTCCCTTGACATTTTGCGCACATCTTTTTCTTCTGCAAGGTGAAAGGTTGAAAAGATGATTCTGTGACCCTTGAAATCCTAACAACTGCACCGCATGGTCCACAAACCGTGACATTATCCTTCACCGACTCTTTAGTTGTGAACAGGTAGGTGACTTTGCCATAACATATCCCTTCCCCTGCTGGAGAACCGACAAAGAGTTAACGACTCATCTGCATGCCAATTAATACTCCTTCCTAATTTCTTCACCGTCACCCAAACACAACAGCACCAACTTTTATTTAGAGCTGGAACCTCGGCACGGAGAGCACAATGAATGGCTTTTAAATCATCCTCATTTAATCGCGCACAGATTGTCAAGGAAAAATTTAGTATAATCTAGTTATGATTTTGTAGTCCCCTAGGGCTTTCGGTTGGGTTTAATCCTATTCATAGTCGAAATGACCTGCCATACAAAGTGCTGTATGTGTACCAAATCATCGGCAGAGATGTGGGCTGTGACTGGCAATTTATCACCCGGCTACATCGCCGGGCGCCGCGGACGCAGATTTGACTTTAAACACGGATGGAATCTCCGACGAGATGGAGCTGAATAATTTAGAATTTAAAAATTCTGTCACGGTAAAATATACAATCGTTATATTTAACTGCGTTGATAGAGAGAAGCAATCAGGTTGTCACAGCACAGTGCGGTGATACTGTCTCCGCCGGTAGCCGGCTACTTCAATCCTATGTTATAATCAGGACGGATTCTCCCAGGGCTTACACACTGGGAAAAAAAAGCATAAAAACCTAATCAGACTTGCAAACCACATTATGGCTCAGGTTGCTGTTTCTCAGAAACAAAAAAAAAAAAACTTTTGTTCCTTTCTGTTGAAAGCGGAAAACGAGTTGATCACAAAAGGCGGCCATGAGATCACCGCTGATCTTGTTGGAACTTTTTTTTAAAAGTTTATCAACATTATCTCCAAACTGTGGCCCTGGGGCCAGATGTGGCCCTTTGCTTGCTTCTATCCAGCCCTTGGGGCACTAATCCATCTACAACTGACACTAATGATGGGGTGCTATTCCTCCCACTGATATCAACAATGGGGCACTATTATTCCCACTGATACCAACAATAGGGTTCTATTCCTTCAACTAAAACCAATGATGGGGCATTTTCTACTCCCACTGCCCACAGTTTGGCCCCTTAAAGTCTTAAGGACAGTCAAATGGTTTAGAAAGTATGGAGACCCCTGATCTACATCATTGCTCCCCGAAACATAATTAAAGTTAATTAACCACTTCAGCCACAGAAGGTTTTTACCCCCTTCCTGACCAGGTTTTTTTGCAATACGGCATGCTTTAAGTGACAATTGCGAGTTCGTCTGGCACCACAGAGTCGTTCCAGGGTCTGGAAAGATCAGGTCCATATGGAGGGGATCTCCTCACATGCCTGGACCCGCACCCGGCTCAGCCTCTCATGGAGCGGCTGAGAGCCTGAGCTGGTCGCTCCTCCCCCCCTCCACAGCTAAACGCTCCAGTGAGCGCGGGGAGGGGAGGGGGGGGTTAGGACAGAGCAGAGAACCGGTGACTTATAGTAATCAGCTCTCTGCTCAGGGAGCTCTGAGAACAGAGTGATTGGCGCTGTTTGATTGCTCGGTTCTCAGTCTTAGAGCCAGCGGAAGACCGATGCCGCCTCCACCTAGGTAAGTATGATTAAATAAAAAAATCCCATACTTCTCTTTTAGAGAACCCACTTTATTGCAGCCAATGTAACCACCCATTAATCACTAAGAGTCCAACTAAACCAGCAATCTAATCCCTGATGAAGGGGAAACCTTATAGCCCTCAAAATGCATTGGTTGTCATCTATTATTTTTGGACTTCAGTAATGAAGCAAATACACTTTACAGACCCCTACACTTTTGTAGTCATGGCCAAAAATTGATATTGCAGAATATGGTAGATGCCGGTTAAAGCACAAAGTGGGGTTGATTAACTACAACTGGAGCATGCAAAATGTGGTGTGGCTCTGCATGGAAACCAATCAGCTTCCAGGTTTTATAGTCATAGGTTATTGAACAAGCAGAAGTTAGAAGCTGATTGGCTACAATGCACGGCTGCAATAGAATATGAGTGCTCCAATTTTAGTAAATCTCCTAAAAGACAACAACAAAAGAAGGGCGCACCGACCTCGTGCATTACCACTATAAAAAGTTTTATTGTAATCCAAAGACAACACACATTATACTCACAAACGAGTGATGATATAGCACATAAAAGATAATGGAACCGGTCATCTCCAAAATAACCAGGGAACCCCTGTACTGGATGACGTGCTGGTGTCAGCAACTATATGGCTGGGCTGACGCATTTCGAGAGAGGACCGTCTTTCTCAGAGCCAAAACATTCCCTGGTTGTTTTGGAAACGACTAGGTCGGTGCGCCTTTCTTTTGTTGTTGTCTTTCAGTACATTTTGGATACCCTTGATCCTGAGGGGGCAGCAAGACCTAGAGTGGTGCATACCAAGACCATATAAGAACTCTCATGCTTCATTACATACCACCCAAGCGCAGGAGAATTTTTGTTTAGTAAATCTCCTCCAGTGGGTTTCAAGGCGTGTACACAGGGCCGGGACAAGGGGTGGGCAGGAGGGGTAGTTGCCCTGGGCACTGTAATATCATGCGAGATGGCTCACCAAGTGGAGATGGGGGGAGGGGATTTGGGGGGCAGCAGGGTGTTAGAATTGTTCTAAGAGGGGAAACTTAGGGGGGTGGGTGTGCTAGGAGTGGTATTTTTAGGGGGATTTGTGTTGGGAGGTGGGACGGGGGAAGAGGATTTGTGGTAGGAGGTGGGATTTGGGGAGTTTGTGCTAGAAGAGGTGATATGGAAGAGGGGAGAGGGGAAATGTGTTAGGAGGGAAATTTGGGGGACAGCAGGGTGTTAAAGGGGTTTCTGCTAGTACGGATCGGATGAATGGGGGGTATTTGTGCTAGAAGGGGAAGTTTGTGCTGGGAGGGGGGAGGGGTTTGGAGTGGGGGGGGGTGGTTTTGTACTCAGAGAAGAAATTTAAGGGATTTGAAAAGGGTTTGTGCTAAGAGGGGTGATTTATTTGGGGGGGAGGGGTATTTGTGCTGGGGCGGATTGCAGTAGGGAAAGTGGATTTGTACTGGGAGGAGGGGACATTTATACTTAGAGGGAAAGCCTGCAAATTTGTTCTAATTTCTTTTGTTTTGGGGGGGGTTTCCCAACCCATAATGCTCATACATATTGGGGGGGCGCAGTTTGGCATGCTCGCCCTGGGCTCGAGATGATTATGTCCGGGCACTGCATGTACCATATTCACTTTTGCTTCTTCCCGTTCTTTAAAGCGGAGTTCCACTCAAAAGTGGAACTTCCTCTTATCTCTCTCCTCCCCCCCTCCGGTGCCACAATTGTCACCTTTCAGGGGGGAGGGGGAGCAGGTACCTGTTTTTGACAGGTAGCCTGTCCCCACTTAAGTCGGACCTCGTCAGAGGTTCGACCCCCTACTCCTCCCTCTGCTTCGTGGCCAATTACCGAGTGCAGCGTGCTTCGCGCATGCGCAGTAGGGGCATGTGTAGCTGCTGACTTTTAATTTTTGGAGGAGGGGGCGGAACTCCGCTTTAATGAAAACCCAGACAGGAGGCATGGGAATACACTGGTTGCAACAAAACAACTGTGACCCTTTCCCTCACAACCTAAAAAAAGAGTCTGTCTGGAGTTCCACTTTAGTGTATTTCTAGCAGACCTATCAGAAAGCTCCACAGTGAAGCATTTACAAAAGCTAGTTAAGGTTGATCAGGTATAAATACTGAGAATATTCAAGCATATTTTCCCCGTTTTTCCATAAGAATGGTAATGTACAGATGGACGCCCTTGACACAGCCTGTGAACATAAGCGATTGGCCTGTACACATAGCAGGCTGATGCTGGGGAGCGACAAGGACGAACCTAAAGAATGAGAATACAGCAACTCTGGATATTTCAATAAGTGAGATTGCATGGGATTGTTCGGAACAAAACGTTCGTTTTATTGCCTTGACCTTGCATGAAACCTTTTAAACGCTGGCAGTATGTGCTTTGTGACAACAATATTTAATAGTGCGCGTTCTAAAGAGTAGAAAATTCGTCTGCACAACCTTCTTCTCGACTCTTCCCGTGAGACTGGTTATATCTGACTGCTGTGTTGCACTACACGAGCCTGTTGGGTCAGAAGCTCAGGGCTGTAATATTTGGGGCAGGTGATTATTAACCACTTTTTTGTGATTCGGCACTGCGTTACTTTAACTGACAATTGCGCAGTCGTGCGACGCTGTACCCAAATAAAATTGATGTCCTTTTTTTCCCACAAATAGAGCTTTCTTGTGGTGGTATTTGATCACCTCTACGATTTTTATTTTTTTAGCTAAAAACAAAAAAAGGTCAGACAATTTAAAAAAATAAATAAGTAAATATTTTTTACTTTCTGCTATAAAACACATCCAATACAAAATTAAACAATCACATTTTTTTTTAGGCCAATATGCATTCTGCTACATGTTTTTGGTAAAAGAAAATCCCAATAGGTGTATATTGATTGGTTTGCGCAAAAGTTATTGCGTCTACAAACTATGGGATATATTTATGGAATTTTAACATTTTTTAAATTTTATTTGCTAATAATGGTGGCGATCAGCGATTTTTAGCGGGACAACGACATTGCTTCGGACAAATCTTACACTGTGTGACACTTTTTGGGGACCAGTGATACCAATACAGTGATCAGTGTACTAGCACTAAATTTCACTGTACTAATGACACTGTCAGGGAAAAGGTTAACATCAGGGGCGATCCAACGCGTTCCTAGGGAGTGCTTTCTAACTGTGCGGGGGAGGTAATGTGACTGGGGGTAGACAGAGATCCGTGTTCCTGCTTAGCAGAAACACAAGATCTCTATCTTCTCCCCGGTCAGAACGGCGATCTGCCTTGTTTACATAGGCAGACCACCATTCTGCCTCACTCGGGAACGAGGCTCCCCCTCTGTCTAATCAGCGCACGATTGCGCCTCCATGTCTATTGCACAAAATCGTACAGGAACGTCATTTCATGCTATAGAGCCAACCTGCCGCAGTACAAGTACGTTAGGTGATCAACAAGTGGTTAAAGTGGTTGTAAAGCCTAAACATTTTTTACCCTAATGCATTCCTTGTATTAAGTTAAAAAATATTCAGGTGTCAGTAACCCTTCATCCCCCCCCCCTTTACTTACCTGAGCCCTCATTTGACACATCTGCAGCTCTTCTCTCCCCTCACTTCTGGGTCTTTGCTTTGCTGGGTCACTGGCAGCCATTGGCTCCCAGTGCTGTCAATCAAAACCAGAGATGAGGGAGCAGAGGGCGGGGCCGATCCCCGGTGTCTGTGTCAATGGACGCAGCAGCGAGGCTCAGGTTCGAGCACGCACGAGTGCCCCCTTGGGGAGCGGCTTCCGATGGAGGCACTGTACAGAGGGGAGGGACCTGGAGCTTCGGCAGGGGACCCCAAAAGAGGAGGTTTGCGGCCCTTCTATGCAATTCCTTTGTTCCAAGTGTAGACATGTTTGTTATTTAACAAAAAAAAAAAAAAACTTTTTCTTTACAATCAATTTAAATGTACTGCAGCTTACCAACTTTTCTATTGTCTGACCATTGCTTTGGTCACGTCACGCCAAACCAGATGTGTCTGGCATGCCGTCTCCACAATACTGATAAAAAGCAAATTAAAAATCAAATAAAAATCACTGGATTGTCAAGCAAACCGCACATAAGTCTCACAGAACGGTGGTCTGCCTTGTTTAAATAGGCAGACCAGCATTCTGCCTCTCTAATGAATGATCGCGGGGTGCTGGCGAACATCGGGTCTGCGGGACTCACTGATGGGCTCCCGCTGTGTCCAATTACAGCAGGTCGCCTGCAGTGCGTGTGTGCCCCAGACCCAGTGAACGAAACGACATACAGGTACGTCATTTTGCACAGGAGGGTCACCCTACCGCAGTTTATCTGCGTGGGGCAGTCCAGAACTGGTTAAAGGGATACTAAACAGAGAAGTGTTCATTGCCATAATTCATTCAAATGAATCGAATATATCTGCCGGAGGATTTTGTTTTTTAAAAGCAACTCCTCTAAGTACCTTATTCCTGCAGCGCTGTTGTGTGATCACATGATCTTTCCCTGTTTTTTGACATCTGCATGGAATGATCATTGGTGGAGGGGCTTCAATTACTCTGCTGATGTATGCTCTCTAAATTATGAGTCTGTGTCTGGCCAGCCCTGATTGGTGCTGTGCTGGTCACATGATTAAAATAAAGTTTCAGAAGAGCAATTTATATTTAAATTGTAAATATTAAATAACTGTTTTACAGCTCCCAATAAATCATTATAGACCATCAAATGTGCATTTTTTTGTGCATTAATATGGTGTAGGCGGAGTCAAAGTTGATTGACACTAGCTTTAATTTCATTCAAATGGCATATGCATCCAAGGCTCTTTTTTATTTTACAGGTATTAGCAATTACATGCAATATATTTAATACTGATTTTGTTAAAACTAAGTTTTTTTGTGAGTTTCCTCAATAAATCAATCATAATCAATCAGCATTCTATATCCCGCTCCCATAGTGTTTAGCAATAGGAGAACATGGAGGGAGGGAGAGGAGTGTCATGTAGCACTCTGTATATGCCCACATGTGTGACTCTATACTCATGTGGGCTGCACAGATAAGAAAAGGGACTGTTAAAAGAAAAAAAAATGGTAAAAGAAAAGAAAAGTGAGGAAATGAAGAGCCTAGAAGGGAACTGAAACTGGAGCATGCTCAGTAGATGACAACAATTAGTCTACATAGTCTCAGGTTGCAGTGGGGCACAAAGAAGATAGGAGGGACAGCTGAAGGCAGTATCAACCAGGTATATTTCTCTCTAAACAAAATAAATGCTTTAGTAGTTTTGTGAGTATGACCACTCTGTTTTATAGCATGTAATTAGAGTTTTTCATAGTTTGGGTTTAACGACACTTTAAAGTAAGATAAGTTGAAAAACATAATTCCTAATCAATATGTGAAAAGAGTTAAGATGAGGTGCTTAGTGCATTATCCCAATCAGATTTTATTTTAGTGTAGATCTGATAGCTCTGCTGTACATGAGCTTTGAAGCCCCCCCCCCCCAGTAATTCTGTCTAAAGCCCCCCCCCCCCCCCCCCCCAGTAAAAATATCCTAAAACTGGCCAATTGCACTACAAAACTTCTCTTTTCTGCATAGTACAGTTTGTTATGGTCTTTTCCTGTTCCCGTAGCTTTTACATTGGAAAAAATAAAGGTGATATCTTGCACACCTATTAACAAATGTATGTGTAGTATTAGAAAGAAGTTTAAGGGGTTCTTAAACTGATTTTAGGGAGCTATCCCCCCAATGCAAAAGACCACTGTATATATATATATATATATATATATATATATATCTACTGTGTATATACACACATATATATATCTACTGTGTATATACACACACACATATATATATATATATATATATATATATATATATATATATATATATATATATATATATATATATATATATATATATATGTGAGTTTTTCTTTTTTGCAGTATTCAGCAGATATATTTATATATACAGTATATATATATATATATATACATATATATATATATATACAGTACATACTGTAAATATATATATATATATAGTTACGGTATATATATATATATATATATATATATATATATATATATATATATATATATATCATATACCATATAAGTATGCACTTATAAGTAGGGGTTTTTGTTTGGAATGTTTTTGAACATTTTCAAAGAGTGGTGAGTGGTGGAGTGGAGTGGTGAGTGGTGGAGTAGAGAGGAGGTGGAGTGGTGAGTGGAGAGTGATGGCCTATGGGCCAAAAATGTATGACACACCAAAAAAGCTTCTAGCAACTGAGTGTAGGGATGTGAACAAACTGTATGAGATTCCTTTTGTTTATCATTGTTGCACGTAGGCTTAGGACCAAAAATATGTGCACTGCATTCTTAATATGCACACTGTATTAGGCTATATACAGCCAATGCAGTGGATAAATAGTTAGTTAAACCCAGAGCCCCAGCACTGCAATGTTAGACTAACCCCAAGGAACTCCCATATTCTGCATGGAATTGGTATGCTCCTTCTGAGTTTATGTAAGTTGTATTATTGGTATGCTCCTTCTGAGTTTATGCAAGTTGTATTTACAAACCAAATCAATACCAGTAACTTATCTAGTGTCTGTCTGTACACTCTCTGTGGGTGTCAAAGGTACATTAGAGTGTAAGCTCCTCGGGGGCGGACACTAATGGTTCAATATGCACCATAGACCTCTACATAATATGCTTGTGCTATAATAATACAGGAAAAAAAAATACTGAATACAAGAAGTGAGCATACCTGATTTTAGTCCTCTGTAGCAAACATTCAATCAGCTATATAACTTTACTGTCAGTCTCCTGTGCATTTCACCTCCTGTATAACTTTGACTATTTTGCACATCAAGACTGAAATTAATAGCTTATTAGAAGATTTTCTGTAAAAGAAAGAATGCTGATGCTGAGCGTTGTAGCGAAATAATTAAATCGAGAGAACCGGCAAATGATGGTAATTAATATGTAACTATATTGCTATTTAATAGACTTTAATAATAACACTAGTGGCCTTCCTTGTTTAAAATTCCATTAGTGACACTCCATTAAAGGATTACTACTAACTGTTCGATGGAACACACTCACATGGTAGATATGTACGTCTGCAATGATGCAAAAATAACCCTCTATGTTTATAAAATCCGCATTTAGGTTTAGGCTAGCGGAACCGATAATTAGTACCTGTTACCTGCAATTCTTATCTAAACTAAGTATACATCAGATAAAGTTCTGGTCACGGGGGAAGACATTTCCCTACACACAGCTGACTTCCTGTTTTTTTTTTTAATTTTCATTTAGTAGCATAAGGCCCCTTTTACACTTGTGTGAATTGTCCTTGCTATTTGGGACTGCAAAGTCGCATGACAAGTCGTACTCCATGATTTCCAATGAGTACCGCTAATATCTGTACGCCTTCAAGTCGCAACGACTTCAGAGTAGCCCCTGCTCTACTTTTTTAATGCATTTTGAGGTCTAAAGACATGTCCAGTCAAAATTGCGGTAAAATCGCAACAGCAAAATTGCGGTAAAATCGAGCGACTTTTAGGTTCCATAAGTGTGAAAGGGGCCTAAGAGTGACCTCATTGGTAACATTTTGGGCCACAATCACAAAATCGACCCCATCGTTCTTATAAGTAAGACCGCAAACCCCCAAATTGTTTAGATGTGAAATAATGTTTACTATCATTTCACCACAAAGAAAACCCCTGGTGTAGAACATCGCTGAGGATCTCTATAAGTTTACCTTGAGCAATCTGTGATCTATATAGGTACGAACAATTACAGGCAATTTATCCTTAAAATATCTAATGATGCAACAGATTTGTAATTGTATCACACTTTACGATCAACTATAAAATCGTGATCAAAAATGCGACCTGTCAAAAATCTCAACTATCAACTGAAAAAAAGTGGTTGACAAAATGTTGCCCCGGTCAATTGAGTCAAAACTGATAAACAGTTCACAAAGCCAATCAAACAGTGGGTCTATGCTTCGCTATTTTCTGTCGGTTCCACCAGTTTATTTGCAATAAATGATTGACCTAATGATCATCATGATATGTTTGTGGCCACCAGTACAAGAGCAGGGGAAAAGAACTCCCAAAAAATTAAAACGCATTTGCCACAAGGGCAATGTCATTGAGAGGTTTTAATAACTGATTAGCCGTTGGTGCAATTGTTTTGCAAACCGGTAATTTTAAATATATATACAACATTATAATACCATATATATATATATATCATTTAGAGAATGTTGATCCAGAGAATATCTGACTACCTTCTTGGGGATAAGAAAGGAATTTATTTTTCCTCAGCTGGAGAAAATTGGACCATGCTTTATGTATTTTTTTCTATATATACGCTCACTGAACAAAATTATAAACGCAACACTTTTGTTTTTGCCCCCATTTTTCATGAGCTGAACTCAAAGATCTAAGACTTTTTCTATGTACACAAAAGGCCTATTTCTCTCAAATATTGTTCACAAATCTCTCTAAGGCTGGCCATACATGTTCAATTTTCTTGTACAATTTTCTGTTAGAATTACCAAAAACCATATAATAGGCGGTCAAAACTAAACAACACTTTCAATTGTATCCTATACGGCAGGCCTTTGTACTACATAGTTGAAGGTAAATTGAAAGAAAATTGTATGAAAATTGTATCATGCAGAGCTAGCCTTAGGCTGGCCACAATAAAGGCCACTCCAAAATGTGCAGTTTTACTGTATTCGGGGGGTCCGGGGGGGGGGGGGGGTCCGAAAACCAGTCAGTATCTGGTGTGACCACCATTTGCCAAAGGTAGTTCAACACATCTCCTTGGCATAGAGTTGATCAGGTTGGTGATTGTGGCCTGTGGAATGTTGGTCCACTCCTCTTCAATGGCTGTGCGAAGTTGCTGGATGTTGGCAGGACCTGGAACACGCTGTCATATACGCCGATCCAGAGCATCTCAAACATGGTTAATGGGTGACATGTCCAGTGAATATGCTGGCCATGCAAGAACTGGGATGTTTTCAGCTTCCAGGAATTGTGTACAGATCCTTGCAACATGGGGCCGTGCATTATCATGCTGCAACATGAGGTGATGGTCGGGGATGAATGGCATAACAATGGGCCTCAGGATCTCATCACGGTATCTCTGTGCATTCAAAATGCATCAATAAAATGCACCTGTGTTCGTTGTCCATAACATACGCCTACCCATACCATACCTCACCATGGACCACTCGATCCACAATGTTGACATCAGCAAACCGCTCACCCACATGATGCCACACACGCTGTCTGCCATCTCCCTGTACAGTGAAAACTGGGATTCATCCATGAAGAGAACACCTCTCCAAAGTGCCAGATGCCATTGAATGTGAGCATTTGCCCACTCAAGTCGGTTACGACGAACTGCAGTCAGGTGGAGACCCAGATGAGGACGACAAGCATGCAAATGAGCTTCCCTGAGACGTTTTCTGACAGTTTGTGCAGAAATTCTTTGGTTATACAAACCGATTGTTGCAGCAGCTGTCCGGGTGACTGGTCTCAGACGATCTTGTTGGTGAAGATGCTGGGTGTGGAGGTCCTGGGCTGGTGTGGTTACACGTGGTCTGCGGTTGTGAGGCCGGTTGGATGTACTGCCAAATTCTCTCTGAAACGCCCTTGGAGACGGCTTATGGTAGAGAAATGAACATTCAATTCACAGGCAACAGCTCTGGTGGACATTCCTGCAGTCAGCATGCCAACTGCATGCTCCGTCAAATCTTGGGACATCTGTGGCATTGTGCTGTGTGATAAAACTGCACATTTTAGAGTGGCCATTTATTTTGGCCGGCCAAAATAAAGGAACCAATCAAAAGACAAAGTTCTATGCAGAGGTGCTGCTGAAGAGAGAGACAGATAGCTTGGTATTATTTTCACTGTATCTGTTTTTGATGGTGAACCCCCCCACCATGGGCAACTGCTTTTTTGTTGCACTTTGATTTTGTTTATTAAAAGTGGGCTGAAGAGTCCTAAAGTTCGGACTGTCATAGACTCACTAAAAATGCTTCTACCACTGAGCTAACAACCCCCAATATATATATATATATATGTATATACACTGCTCAAAAAATTAACGGAACATTTTTGAATCAGAGTGTAGCATCAAGTCAATTAAACTCCTGAGATAGTGCTCTAGTCAGTTAAGTAGCAGAGAGGGTTGTTAATCAGTTTCAGCTGCTTTGGTGTTAATGAAATTAACAACAGGTGCACTAGATGGGCAACAATGAGATGACCTCGAAAAAAGAATGGTTTTACAGGTGGAGGCCGTTTAAATTTTTTTCCCTACTCATCTTTTTTAACTGTTTTTCACTAGTTTTGCCTTTGGCGAGGGTCAGTGTCACTAGCATGAGGCGTTGCCTGGACCCTATAGAGGTTGCAAAGTCATTCTAACTCCTCCAGGATGGCACATCAATATGTGTCATTGCCAGAAGGTTTGCTGTGTCTCCCACCACAGTCTCAAGAGCATGGAGGAGATTCCAGGAGACAGGCAATTACTCTAGGAAATCTGGACAGGGCAAAGAAGGTCCTTAACCCATCAGACGAACTGGTATCTGCTCCTTTGTGCAAGGAGGAACAGGATGAGCACTGCCAGAGCCCTTCAAAATGACCTCCAGGCCACTGGTGTGAATGTCTCTGACCAAACAATCACAAACAGACTTCATGAGGGTGGCCTGAGGGCCCAACGCCCTCTACTGGGTCCTGTGCTCACTGCCCGGCATTGTGGAGCTCGATTGGCATTTGCCATTGAACACTAGAATTGGCAGGTCCGCCACTGGCACCCTGTGCTTTTTACAGATGAGAGCAGGTTCACCCTGAGCACATGTGACAGACGTGAAAGTGTCTGGAGAAGCCGCGGGGAATGTTATCCTGCCTGTCTCTAACATCATTCAGCATGACCGGTTTGGTGGTGGGTAAGGGATGTTCTGGGAAGGCATATTCATGGAGGGACACACAGACCTCTACAGGCTAGACAATGGCACCCTGACTGCCATTAGGTATTGGAATTAAATCCTTGGACCTGTTATCAGACCCTATGCTTGTGCAGTGGGCCCTGGGTTCCTCTTGGTGCATGACAATGCCCGTCCTCATGTGGCCAGAGTATGCAGCCAGTTCCTAAAGGATGAAGGAATTGATACCATTAAATGGCCTCCACCATTCGCCAGGGTGCACCTCAGTCTGTTTAGGAGCTCAGTGATGCCCCGGTTCTGATCTGGGAGGAAATACCGCAGGCACCACCTGTCGTCTCATTAGGAGCATGCCCCGAAATTGCCAGGCATGCAAACAAGCACGTGGGGGGCCATACAAACTACTAAGTACCATATTTAGTTGGTGCAATGGAATTCAGCAAAATGGACTAGCCTGCTGCATGATTTTTTCACTTTGATTTTTGGGGTGTCTTTGAATTCAGCCCTCTGTAGATTGATAACTTTTCATTTCCATCAAACGATGTGGCATTCTTTCATTCCTAACATATTACCCAGTCCATACCAGTATAGATATCCAGCATGAAATTTTTCCCCATTGAGATCTGATGTGTCTTCAAAGTGTTCCTTTCATTTTTTATATGCAGTATATATCTATAGTGTGTATGTATATATATATATATATATATATATATATAATTTTTTTTTTTTTATTCAACATTGACTCTCATATTTCAAGCATCCATATGAAACTCTCAACTTCCTACTTTCACCTACTACTATCCACAAACCCACAAAAAGTTTTCTTTTATCCTGTGCCCGAGCCGTGACATTGCTTCTATCTTCTTTTCTTTTCTCTAAACTTTGTTCCTGGCACGTACCATCTCCGTCATTTCATCTCAGCCATATTCTATGTTGATCAGTAATTACCAGCACAATGCTGAGCTTGCAAAAATAAATTCCAAACGCATGTCGGGGCCAGGGCGATCTGGCAGCCTATTACTGTACGGGATCCTAATGGCTTCTCTGCATCCAGCCTGCCCCAATTAGCCTTACAGGAACAGAGCAATCGTTTTCTAATTTAACGATAAAATGCAAATCACCAGTGGAGCCCATTAAAAAAAATAAAGGCATAATAAATAAATAAGAACGCCAGGTAGATGCAACAAATCTGTAAACAACATGCAATCCTTCATTGTGTTTAATCCCTGTTATCCCATGTACACCGACTGAAAAATAATTTTACATTAGAATTATTTTCTTTCAGGTGAGATTGGGTAAACGTTTGAACCTCTGTTGGGTTTTTATTCTGTTGGTAAGATTAGACTTTCACATTTTCAATGAGACAGAAAGTTATAGGAAACCATCCAAACAGGGACAAAGACAGGGATAGACTCTATAGGTGGCCATAGACTGGTAGATTTTCGAACTAATGTAGATTTGATAACAACATCAAAGACTTGAATGAAATTCAAAAGTACTTAAAAATTTAGTTTGATCTTAACATTTGATTATTATTTGATTTTGGTATTATGGGAAATTCGGGAAAGAAAAAATGTGTTTGCTTGAGAAAAATTTCCCACCCTGCTCCTTCAAATTTTTGGTCACTATGGTCTAAGGCAGGGGTCTACATCCGTCTCTTTGCAAGATTTTATCTGGCCCATAGACAGATAAAGTTATTAGTATTAGTGGTGTATCCTTAATGTGCACATATTGAGGGTTAAGGTCAGCAGTGGTAGTGGTGTCTGATGTAAACGGGACCCTGATGTGAGGACGGGTTCTATTGGGGACCCGGGTGTAAAGAGGGACTCTGATAGAGACCCTGATGTAAGGAGGAACTTTGATGGGGACCCTAATGTGAGGGGGACAGGTGGGGACCCTGATGCAAGAGAGCATCCTTATGGGAGCTCTGATGGGGATCCTGATGTAAGAGAGGACTCCAATGTAAGAAGGACTCTGCTGTAAGGAAGGACTTTGATTGAGACCCTGATGTAAGAGGGGACTGATGAAGATCATGCTTCTAATGTAAGAGGGCTGATGTAATGGGGGCTCCGATCAGGATTTTTTTTCGGGCCACAAATAATTGTAAAATATACAAATACCGTAGCTGATGGCTTTTAAAAATCAGGTACTTACATCTGCCTGGGGTCCAGCACTGTCCGATTCTTCTTACTGATGTGGGTCCCCAGGTGCCGCCATCTTGAATAGGGGAGCCGGCAGTGGCTTCCTGAGAAACCACAGCTGGCCCCACACTGAGCATGTATGAGCTTGTATGGTGCTTCGTGAATGATCCTGCATTGCCCGGGATATGTGATGGGTCCCAAGAGGCTGTGGGCATGGCAAGGTTTGCAGAAGTGAAAGCGGGTACCGATAAAAATCAGTTCTTGCTCCCCCCTTCCCCCAAAACAACCTGTAACTTAGTTACATGTTTGGGGAGACAGCGTACAAGCAGGACTTTAAAGTTTGAGTCTCATTGTGCATTGGAGTTTCATTAACCATGCCCGGTCAATCAACATAGCCGATAATATCGTACCTGAGTGAAAACTGGGCAAACATGGTGGCACCGGCTATTGAGAAGGAGGCGCTTATTTCTGTTTTAACATCTTTATTTTCATTTAAAAGGGTTTTTTTCACTCACTTAAATCTGCAGTTTACATTAATCCCTGGTGAACCTGCAACGAAGGTCCTTGTTTAGGCACTTCCTGTTATAGTGACCATGCTTTGTCCCTGTCTCTCAATTTTGCTCCTGCCATTGTCACCCTGTCACAGAGGCTTCTGGCAGAAGCTACGATTGGCCACCTTAACACACATTATGCAGACATGGTCTATTGTCACCATTAGGGAATCCACTCGGAAAAATGCCATGCAGCCATCGCTGGACTACCTTTAGACAGTAAGTGGCTACAAAGAAGCTTCAGGGATCAATAGAAACAAAAGGATGAAAAATAGTGAAAACAGAACTGTAATAAAAAAAACATTAATTGTTTATGATGCGCAGTGCTTTAGCAAACCGTCATTCACTTAGTGTTTACATCTACTTTAAGGCTCCTGTGTGATCATAAGGACTCATTGGCAAATAATCTGAACTTGGCAAACAGGTCGAAGGGAATTTTTATAGATAAGATGCGCTGCGTTCCCGCTGCCATCCGCCAAACGGCTCGACAGAGAGAGAGATGGAGAGGGCAAGACAGGGCAAAGGCAATTTGATATGGTTCCGCAGGGACTCTATTTCGATTTAAGACGCTCGTAAGCTCGATGGATTTTTGGTGGCATCGAACTGAGGCCCCGGGGAACGGTAGTTTACCATCACAAAATCACCTTATATAATTCAGAGAAATTTGGATGGGAGACAAACGCGAGCAGTTAGCTTGCAAAATGCTACATTATTTTTTACTGGAGCTCAGGGTGGTCCCAGGAAGTTAAGACGGAGGTTAATGACAAATCAGTAGGTGGGAACCGGCTCGGCATCTGCTAGCAATGTGTTCGCACGCCGCGAATTGAGGGCTTGGTGGCCCTATAACGCTAATGACATTTTCATAATGTTCACTCAAATGCATACATTTATCCCTCCATCTGCATACATTAAACTAGGTGAGGCAATTGCAGCTATTGTTCGGCACTCAACTCCAGCATTGCAGAAATAAAATTCAATAACACAGACAAGGAGAGTTTGGCGGATTAGCTCACAGACTACAATTGTTCAGCTCATTTTCACTCCTAAAAAGTCTGTCTGGTGTTTAGGGTTGAGGTGGGACCTAAATATGTTCTCAGCACAGGATTTGCTGGGGTAACAAGATTGCATGGCTCTCAAGGGCCTTGCATCTCATAGTGTTGGTACTGATGCTTCTAAAGCTATTTCCACAGTTCCCCTGTACCCGGTGTTCTATCAGATTAGCAAACGGAAGTGATGTTCTGTGCGCAGGGCATGCATTCCACCACTACCAGGTTTGCTAATCTGACAGAACACCTGCAATCAGAAGGCCGCAGCGGACATCTTACTTCACTCAACTACATCTTGAATTTCAGAGTAATTTTAGCAATACACTGGCTGTATATAAATAAATATAGTATATTAATATCTGTAATGATGTTTAATTTTGAAAGCCTAAGGGTTTAGCACTGAGCAGCGTGGGGTGTACCAACATGGCCTCCGCCACCTTCCTCCTGTTGGCATCCAGCTTCTTTCAAAATGTAACATCAAAAAAGAATCACAGATGTCAATATACTATATTTATTTAAATATGCTCACTTTATTGCTAAAATTAATGTGAAATACAAGATGTAGCTGGGTGTAATAAGATGTCCGCTGCCGCCTTCTGACTGCAGGTGTTCTGTCAGATTAGGAAACCTGGTAGCGATGAAATGCATGTGCAGCTGATGAAACGTCACTTCCGTTCACTAATCTGATGGGTTCGCTATTGTGATAGAACACCTGGTCACCAGGTGAATGTGGCAGATTGACTTTCCGATAAAGAAGGCCAAAAATATGCTGAAATAGGATATATCTGTTTGCCTTCAGGGGATTATGAAGGATTTTTTTCTTCCCTCGCTGGATCAAATTGGATAATGCTGTACAGAGGGTTTTTGTTTTTTGTTTTTTGCCTTCCTCTGGATCAACTGTTGGTTTTAGGGTTCTGTATATTAAAGTATAACTAAAGGCAAAACTTTTTTTTTTTTAGTTGTGGACAGAGTGGAGATGAATTAGAACTCCTGTCTGTGCCCCCCGTTAAGCTGGATACACACTATACAATTTTCTTTTGATTTTTACCTTTACATTTACCAAAACTATATAATATGAGATCAAACCTAAACACTTTCAATGCAAACAGGCAGGCCCTTCCACTACATAGTTGAAAGTAAATCTAAAGGAAAGCAAACAACAAAAGTTGTATAGTGTGTATCCAGTTTTAGGGAGATTCACCCCCTCTATTTGTCCTGTTTACCATTATCATTGAAAGTGAAAGTAAAAGAAAATCCCACATTTTGGTGTATCCCCAGAAAAGCAATAGAGGGGAAATCGTCCAATGGGGACACTAGTTCTGGTGACCTGGGGGTCCCCAAGTAATTCCCTTTAATTTGCCGGGATTATGTCTCACTTCCTGTTTTAACTATGGGACAGGACGTGAAAGGATATCTCCCCAATGAGCCAAAGATGACAAAAAAAAAAACTTACAGTGGTTATAACCCTCCTTTACTCTATTCAAAATGAAAAAAGAAAAAGTTTTGCCTATAGTTCTACTTTAAGGTTTTCCAATTATTTATTTTGTTTATATTGGTTGAACTAGATAGAATATTTCAACCTAACTATGTAGCTAAGTAAAAGTCTCCTGTTATCGGTTGACCAAAAATCCCCTACTTTGGGCCACCTAACCAGTATCTAGACATTGGTCGCATGACATTGTGGATGAATGATCAGCAATATTTTGGAACAGGAGAAAAAAACAGAGAAGTAGCACATAGTTAAAGTAGACCTTTCATTAGTCTCCAGAGAACACCTCCCACTTTCTTCATCTCTATAACATAGTATGGAGGTGATCTGCAGTCCATAGAAGTGCACCATGAAGGGCTGATATTTGAAATCACACTGCAGAGTGCACAAGAAGGGGATTTCTGGCAGGAACAGCAGTTTTCTGGCCTTTATAACACAATTCTTTCAATCGTATGTAGCACTGCCCCCTAGGGGACTGCTGTGAATTGCACTTTCTAGATTCCCCTGGGTTACCCATAGCAACAGTCTGTGGAAACTTATCGCTTTAGATGCTTGGGTCAGACACTGAACAGTCCAGGGGATTTGTTTTTTGTGTTTTATTTAGAACTGGGGTGGGAGAAGGGATGAGTGGGATACTCCAACTATGAACTATGCACAATTCTGAGGACAACTGACTGTAGTGTGTGCGGCAAGGCCGCTGCTTCACCTTGCCACTGAAGTGAAGATAGAAAGTATGATCCTGTTAAGTTACTCTTCAGGGTCTAACTTGGCACCCCTTTTCTCACTTGCTGTGTGTGCTGAACTCCTGTCCACTGACACTCGACTGGAGCCGTCCCCTTTCTGGGCAGATGCCTGACAAGCTTCCCGGTACTCCCGGACACTGTTTTTCCCAAGGTTGCTCTGCCTCCAACTCCACTTGTCAGTCTCCTGGACCTCCTGACTCAGCACCACACTCCTGATCCACAAGGTGGTGACGTGTCCCAGAAGATTGCAGGGAGGTAGGGGAAGAGGAAAACTTACGCTCGAGCCACCAAGCGGCCTGAGCGGAAGTGGGAGCAGGTACCTGTCAAAACTAGGTCCCGGCCCCCCCCCCCCACCCCAAAAAAAATGACATGCCAAATTTGACATGTCAGGGGGTCAGGCGGCCTTAAACCAGAAGTTCCACTTTTGTGTGGAACTCCGTGTTAAGGGGGCTGGATTTTGGCCAAAGGGAAAAGAAGATGCCCTGGTGTCAGTAAATAAATCCTCAGAATTGGTGGTGTTGAAAATTACATAGAGCTTGTGGTCACTAGGAGGAGGAATAGTGCCCCATAACTGGTGCCAGTGGAAAGAATAGTACCCCATCACTGGTGTCAGTGGAAGGAATAGTGCCCAGTCAATGGCATTAGTGGGGGGAATAGTGCCCCTTCTTTGATATCAGTGGAAGGAATACAGCCCTATCGTTGGTATTAATGGGAGTACTCTTATAGTGCCCCATGGTTTGTATTAGTTGGAGAAATAGTGTCCCATGGTTGGTATTAGTGGGAGGAATAGTGCCCCATGGTTGGTATTAGTGGGAGGAATAGTGCCCCATGGTTGGTATTAGTAGGAGGAATAGTGCCCCATGGTTTGTATTAGTGGGAGGAATAGTGCCTCATATCAGTGTGAGGAAAAGTGCCGAAGGCAAGCAAAAAGCTGCATCTGGACCACGGCCATAGCTTGGAGACCACCTACTAAAGGACCCCTTCATTAGTTCATAATGTACAGAAAGATTTTAAAAGGACAGTCCACCATTTAACCAAAAAGTAGTAACTGCTACAACACTGATATTATGATCAATGTCCATTTACTACTTTTTTTTTTACATTGAATCTAATGATCAGTGCATTGCGGGTGCAATGCGTACCTCCAGCCTGAGATCTGTATGGACCTAGGCTGGGGAAAATATGGCTGGACTACATGGGGTGAGGGAGGAGGGATCGCCAACATGACTCCGCACTGTCCCACTGCCATGATGGAAGATGGGACTTGTAGTATTTTCATTCAGTGATCCCCATGAGTGGATGAGGCAGTTGTGTGAGTGGAGCCACGCCGAATAAAAAAAAAAAAAAACCAAGCTTCAGCAAGAAGTACCGCAAGATTCAGTTAAGGGGAGGCAGTTTGGGTTTAGTTGGGTGGTGTATGGGACCATGCTTCATTTTAGACCCTAAATATGGGAGTAACATGAAATATGGTCTAAAATATGATGTTAGCCTTTAAATATTGACTTGGAGAACTTGGGTCCATCTACCCTCCCTAATTCCCAGCTATATGTTTATTACCAGTCCTGTCTGAGATAGAAGTTTCCTGCCTACTAGCAAAGCTTCATGGTAAATTATGCAAAGTTATTATATCTGTGGAAAGAAGAAAAAAAAAGAAGGGAGCGGACTTGAACTTGTCATCTTCTTACATTCCGTGACTCATTACTGTGGGTGAATTAAATGTTAAAATTTTAAGCGAAGGTGGCAGTTTTGTGTGAGAGATATTCTCTGTGGTTGACAGAGACACAACCTCACTAATCTCAGGCAGGAGGGTCACAGAATACCTGGCAGGAAGCGGCCTTGTTGAAATCCTCTATAGAAAGCATTAGGCGATAGAACATTGGAGATAATTAAATGGATTTGAAATAAGCTGTCTCTGAGTTTGAATCCCTGTACAAATAAGGCTGGAGAAAAAAAGGTAAAATAAATCTTAAATCTCAATTATGCTATGGGAGAGATGGCAGGCGGTGCGGGTGTGCACTGAATAATTCTCCGCAAAGACAAAAAAATATTGACTTCCATAAAATAGCTGTCAGGGTCAGACACTCGGCGCACTTGGTATTCCGACCGTCCGTCTGCTGCTCCCGAAAATTCCAGGCCTGATCGAGAAATGCTAAATTCCCTCTGGTGTGATTTTAGAGAGGAGACATACTTTGTTTAAAGGGATACTCTAGACAGTCGTCAACTGGTATTGCTGGACAGAAAGTGTTATAAATGTGATAAAGCCATACAATATATTTCATCCAGGTTGCCCCTATATTTCATCCAGGTTACCCCTATATTACAACCAGGTTACCATAAAAGGACCTCCACACTACAACACGTTACCTTGACATAATCACATTTGCACTCCACATGTAGGCAGGTGCAGTCTACTTTACCCACTGTGGTTCCTTTATGGTTTATTGGGTCACTAGGGAAGCTATCCAATTGGATACTGCCACCCCATGTGACTCTAGCAGTCATCATGGGTCAGGCAGAGCCTATTTAATGCCCTGGCTCCCAAGCTTGGCATGCATTTCACATGTGGGTAATGTAGGGACAGGTCACTCATTTAACAGGGACAGTGATTAACGGCAGGGAGAGGTTCAAGACGAGTAGTAAAACGATAGGGACACACTACTCCTTCTGGAAACGTCCTTATTTGGGTACGGACCGGCCAGGCTGTATTTCCTCCCTCAAAACAGATGCTGTCGGCACACCTGAGACCTGTTGCACTTTACACTGCTGATATATTCTGTAAATGTTCCCAGTTGGGTGCCTTCCCGCCAGGTTTGTTGTGAATTACTGAATTCTACATTAATAAGTTCTGGTCTCTGCAGCTGGACTCTGAGTTTTTACTGCCGCTGCAGCACACTGCACCTCCCCACAAACATGCTAAACTGCATTCAGTTGCAACAGGATCTGTGCACAGTGCCTGCAGATCAGCCCCGATGAAGGGGTTGTTTTTAAAATTCCCACGCCTTGCAATGGTGGCTTTGTTTTGAGAGCAGCCTCCTTGTGTCCTTCTGGAAAACCTAGCGAGTCGTAAGTCACTACAACTGCCTTTGATGTTCTGGCACCATCAATCATCAACATTGAATACCTCGAACAGTCAGCCAAACCATCAACTTGTATCTTAATGTTAGGTAGATTATGGAGAGTTAAAACCCCAAACAGTCTCTTCTGTCTTTGAAGGACTCTTTGGGTGAGATCTCCATGCTAAGTTAATAGGTTTGTACAACTTCTTTGCCTGTTACGAGGGGCTCCCACCATTCTTACTGGAGGTTTTATTTACTTTTTAATATGAAGAATTGAACAGAGCAGAAGAAGCTAAAACACACAAATGCAGACAGGAGAGCCCAAAACATTCAAATGGACCAGAGACCTTACTATTGTGTATCCAAGACAGAAAAAGCCAGGCAGTTAATGAGCCCACCAGGTTTAATATTTTCAGGGTCTGTAATGTGTATTCTTCCATCACTACTGAAATACAGACCTAAGCAAAAAATGTGCATATCAGGCATCATGACATGAAGTTTCAAGGACATTGACTCATTAAGCAATGAATATAAGGATAAGGAAAATAACATGCATCTTGAAGAACACATTTGTACTGGCACTTCCCAAATTTTATATTAATATTCAGACAAGTTCCTTTACTTTTATTATGACCACATTGTACTACTCAAAACTCATCTTTTAACTTACCTGCAACAGTAACAAGTAATGATATATCATCAATGGGCAACATGAAATATTCTCTTTAAATAAATACAATTTCCATATATCTAATTTAAATAATAGTAAATGAGCTCATGTAAAATCTGTCCTTCGATAAGATATTACCTTTTAGCTATAAGTATACCTATTGTATATAAGAATATTTGGGCACAATGTATGAGGACACCTTACCACCTATTATAAGGCCATTGTGGGCATTTCTTCAAATGACTGAATTCAGAGTTTTCCTGTGAAGAGTACTGTTTAAGTGGTTGTTAATCTCAGACTTAAATATGAACAAAGCCTATCTCTCTACAGTGTGTAATCATTTCAATCCAGAGCACTAAGTCTTCTTTCTGTCTGCAACTTCTTTTTTATGCTATCAGCATGAATCACTTCTGACAACGCTCCAGACACCAAGAGAAAAAAAGTGAAAGAGGAGGGACTTCCAGCACACAGCCTGTGATTGACAGCCTCAGCTCTGTGTCCTGTGTGAAGTAGGGGGGTGTCCCTTTCCCTCAATCAGCTTTAAGAGTTCTCCTTACTGAGCTCTGCAGAGTGTGACTTTAGCTTTCCTCATCTTTTTTTTTCTGAATGCTCAGACAAGCTTCATAAATTCTGGACTTTGAACAGATGTAGAGTAGAGAATACTGGCGATAAACAGGTACAACTTATGTTAGAGGATTTGTTTAATCTCTGTGTATCATCTGAGGCCAGTCACTTCACTGTAATGCTACAGCAAACATGCCTATGCCATGAAGAGTTAAGGCAATTCTCAAGGCAAAATATGGTCCAACCCGATATTAGCAAGGTGTACCTAATAAAGTGGCCGGTGAGTGTACTGTATATTAGACAGTTGTGTGCTTCCAACCTTGTAGTAACTGTTTTTCTGTTCCAGCATGACTGCCTCTGTGTATAAAGCCATAAAGATATGGTTTGATGAGTTTGGTGTTGAGGAACTCAAGTATACTCCACAGAGCCCTGACCTCAACCCTACTAAACACCTTTGGGAACTCATTCCAAGGATGTTCAGTAGGCTGGAGGTCAGGGCTCTGTGGAGGATACCTGGGTTCCCCAACACCAAACTCTTCAATCAATTGTCTTTCAATCAATTGAGAGACAAGTCTTCTCATCCAACAGGAGTGCCTGTCCTCAAAAATTCTCTTTTGAGCAAATCGGCACAATTTTCCACAGACACTTCCCTGTAGATTTGGGGCTGTTATAGCGTTATAGCTGAAAAGAGGGGACCACCTCCATATTAGTGCCAATCGTTTTGGAACAGCATGTTCAACAGGTGTGATGGTCAAATGTCCATGGACTCTTGGCTACAAATATCAGTACACAGGTTCTCTTAATGGCACAATAGATGACAACGCTCTCTGGAGACACCTGTATCTACTTCAGAGTTCACAGCTGGTCTATGAGGCAAACAAATTGCAAACATCAAAAAAGAAACACAGGGGGATACTTAAAAAAAATAGACATGCATTTGGTAATAGCTGCTGAACACAGAAGACATGGCAATACATTAAAGTCATGTGGATGAGGAAAACCCCAGCTAAGTCACCGTCTTCCTCCAGTTATTCCCCAATTCCCCGGAGTATTACTCAGGCCTGGGGCCTAGGGAAACACAGAGACTTCTCATTTTCTGTCAGAAGATAGAGTGGGCCTTATCTATTTAGCCGAGAAGTGCTGGGGTTGCAGAATCATTGAATGTCAACGTTGTGAAGCTCCCTCGGGGACACGGCCTTCTGGTTTTATTCTCGTGAATCTATGTTCCTGTTTACATCTATTTATCAACCATCACCTGCTATTACATTGCAGATATGAGGATACATCAAAGTGAACACTGTAAAGTATAAAAACCTCAATTACCCGGGTCACTTGGTAGCCCTCCTTGTAGTACATAAAACGCCAAAAACAAATTTCATGCTGACTTCCTTGTCAATATCAATGTTCTTATTTTATTTTCAGGCTGGTCTTTTTTTTTTTAGAAAACACACAACACTTAAAGCAATATTAGTGGGCCTGAAAATAAGAGTCACAAAAGGTCCTTCCCTAATTGTGTGGGATGAATTAAATTGCAGGTTTTTGAGAAGCACTGTGGAGATGAGCTAAGCCACATATTTGAGGACTGCTGCACTCTCAAATTGATGTTGACATTTGAAAAATGAAAGGTCGCAATGTAGAATACAGAATGGTCATTTAAAGAGATTGCACTTAAAGTGGAACTCCAGTAGCTTAAAACTCTTACTCCCCTGCAGGGCATTTCTGCCACCTTCTCTTTTTTTTTTTTTTTTTTTTTTAATTTTGAAGAAATTGTCGGCTCTCTCTACTCTGGTTGGACTATGAGTTTAATCTCCATAACTTTTAATATTTCCCAGAAACCACCTGTGCTTGTTCTTTGTGAGACTTGCTGCCCAGCATTCAGTGTCTTTAAAGAGTGGGAACCCAGAAACACATGAGAATGGCATTGGAACAAATATTTGATTGTCCGTCTATTCCTATGGTCACCAGGATGGATAGTCTTGTTGAAGTAAGAACATTTAGGCCCCATTCAGACTTCGCGTTCCCGCTCATGATTTTGTGTGAGTCATTTTCACACGATTCCATGTGTCACATATAGGGCAGCCCATTCACTTGAATGAGATGCCCTATGCATGTTTGTTGCCCAAAAGAAACTCCTGCACCTTTTTAAGCAACAAGCTTGACTTGATTTATAAAGGCATGTTTTGCCACGATTGCAGCGCGATTCTGTCATGTGACAATCGCACCATGTTTGGGGTCTCATTTAGAGTCAATAGCACCCAAACGAGCATTGGGCATTGAGCTGGAATCGCAGGCAGAATCGCAGCAATTCTGCCTGCGACTCCATATCACCAAGTGCAAATGGAGCCTAAAAGCCTCAGGGAAGGCTCATGTACAAGTGGCTGCTATAAATATATTTATCCAGTCATTTATTTATGTATTTATTTTTAAATCATTGAAGCTGACCTGATTTTCATTATTCAGACCTGTTCAGCTTTGGTAATGGCCATACACAGGAACAGAAATTAAAACCCCCACATCTCATGCTTCACTACAAGCTGCAGGTCCTTAAATGCTGCAGCCATTCCTGTACAGCCAGCTTCAGGTTGGAGGAATTATTCAGCCAATAAAAAAGCTTCTATTAGATCTACTTCTGCAAAGGTTTAAATAGCTAAGTCATCAGTAGGGGGAAGGGGCTATAAGGAGAAGGTTTAAATTGGGCAACCTCAACTCACAAAGTGAAGATTTTCTATCATAGCTGTATATCTAAAGTGTAATCATCTAAGGCAGTGATGGCGAACCTTGGCATCCCGGATGTTTTGGAACTACATGCTCATGCACTCTGCAGTGTAGTTGAGCATCATGGGAAATATAGTTCCAAAACATCTGGGGTGCCAAGGTTCGCCATCACTGATCTAAGGCAATGCTACCTCTGGCTTCTAGTCTTATCATATTTGTAGTGAGATGTGGTGATGCCACTACTGTGCTGTTCACTTTTCTTCCTGCATGAGAGGAAGCTGTACCTGAAGATCTGCATTGCAAAGATCCCCCTGCTTCTGCTTTCAGATTCTGTCGATCTGTGCTTTTTCCACTTATCCTGCTGCCTAAAGATTCTCCCAGCAGTCATCACCAGATGACTAGTCATTTGGAGGGTAAGCTCTGATATGAAAGCTCTGCCTCTACCAAGATGGCCACCTTCATAGTGTTGTTCTTGCTGGAGGCTCTGACACAAGGAAGCAAAAACCCTGCCTCTACCAAGATGGTTAAAGATGGTGTCCCCAACACCTATTTGCAAGCTGATGTATACTATAAAAAAGTTGCTTTGGTACATAAGTATATATGTATATAGCGAGATTGTGATTTGTTTTCAGCATCTCAAGAACATCAACAAATGCTATTGGAACAATGTTTGCACAGGACTAGTTTTGCTCATCTATCACAATGGGGAAATAGATACTATTGAGGTATATCATAAATGATTGGGCAGGCAGTGTACACTTTTAAGATCTTGCCATTGTTTTAGAGGAGCTTTTGTCAAACACAGAACCTAACTTATGTCATTAGGTCTAGGGTTTGGAGTGAGGAAATGTTTCCCTCAAAGAAACTGGTGTAAGAAGATGATGAAAGTAGAAAGGGTTATGTCCATGTGGGAATGGCAAAAAACTTTCAAAATAAAATCCAGTAGCACAAATTGAAGGGATGACTTCACCTGTGGACAACACTAAATCTACACTACAAGGGATCCAGTTCAACATACTGCTTTCCATTTGAATGCTTAAAGGAGTTGTAAAAGCAGAAGGTGCATTCTATGCATTAAGATAAAAAGCCTTCTATGTGTAGCAGCTGCCCTAATACTTACCTGTCCCCCCCTCTCTATCCAGCAATGTCCACGAGTCCATCCTGGACTCTCCCTCCTGATTGGCTCAGACACACCAGCAGTGCCATTGGCTCCCGCTGTTGTCAATCAAAGTCAATTACAGAATCAGGAGAGAGAGGGGGCGGGGCCGAACAGTGCCTGTGTCTGAAAGGACACAGGGAGCTGCAGCTCGGGTCGGTGCCCCCATAGCAAGCTGCTTGCTGTGAGGGCACTCGACAAAGGGAGGGGTAAGAAGCACCAAAGAGGGACCCGAGAAGAGGAGGATCTGGGCGGCCCTGTGCAAAACCAACTGCACAGAGGAGGTAAGTATAACATGTTTGTTATTTAAACAAAAAAAAAAAACACGAGACTTTACAATTACAAACTCTTTAATACCTGAAGTCCTGCTCAAGGAGGAAATTGTGGACCAGCTATAACAGAAGCTAAAAGATTTTTGTGTACCCTTACTGCATACATACCATTGTTAATTTGCTAGAAAAGATTAGTTAGGCCACTTAGTGTGTATCTTTGTGTTACTGTATGTTCTGTAATCTTTCTTACAGCTATAAATAATTTGTACTGTATATGCAACATTCTTGTTTAGTAAGCATATTACTAAACTACAGATTTTTCATTTCCCTGATTTACTGAAAAGTAGTCGCAAAGATACAAGTTAAATAGTTGGCCACCTTCATGTAGAGATACAATGCAGAACAAGGCATGGCAAGTCACCAATAGGATAAAGGTCAGTTGCAGTGGGACTGCAGCAAAACAAATGACTAGTCATTTGCCCCTTGCTTGCCCAGTACAGGTCCTCTTTAATCTTTAACTTTGACTAAAAATATTAATACTATAAGGTCTGCGGGGCATGTTATAAAGCACACAGATATTGTATGGTTAAAAGTAAAATGCTTTCAGTAAGCTTTTATTATGCCCTAACAAGATGTATGATAAGTTCCACGCTTTTAGTTGTGTATAGAAACACTTTAGGAATTTCTGGTTTTGGTACATTAAGTTAAAGGCTCTCTTCCAGAGCCGCAGTCACCATGAGACTCCTTCCTCCGCCAAGCATCATTGTTACTCATCTTTGCAAATTCAGGAATCCTTTACAAAAAAAATAGCTCATATTAAGTGAATCACGAGCCCATGAATGCTCAGAACTGAAGAAGAATATATAGGATACCTTTAGATAGTAATCCATATGTTCATCCTCTTCCTTTTTTGGAGAACTATCTGCGTAAAAGCATCTTATCTGAGCTGAATTGGTCTAGAGGACACATTGAGACTTGCATGGTTAGCTTTGCTCTTTTCTAAATTACTTTGGAGATTATTTGGATGGTCATAGCTAAAATACCAAAATCTGTATTATAGGTCAAAAAACTCATTTAAGAGAGATGAGTCAGCCAGAATATTAACGCCTGAAAAAAAAATTGTACTTGAAGCTTTGTGATCCTAACAAAGCTTGTGAACTGGAACTCTTAGTGTCATTATCAGCAGGTTATTGTTTTCACTCAAGATGCCTTTTTGATAAAGCCGTGAATATGATTTGAGAAATAGGCAAGGTTAAGTCAATTCTTTATCTTTTGCTTTCTCTTTGATCTCGGCTTTCAGGGTTTGTAATTTTTAATTTGCTCCAGTTAGGCTTATTAAGTTGTTTTCTTGTTTCCTACAGTGGAAATAAAGAGGAAAAAAACAGAAGACGCAGACAAAAATATTGTTTGATTCTGCTTAGTTTAAAGCCATAGTTTAATTTTGTGAACCACGGTAAATCACAGTGCTAAGCAAGTGGGGGGGGGGGGGAGGAGAGATTATAAGAGAGAGAAGGAGGAAGAAGGGAGGGAGAGAGTAAGTGAAAGGAGGTCATGACATGAGAAGAGACACAGAGAAAAGAGAGACAGAGAAGGAGAGACAGACAGACAGAGAGAGAGAGTATAAGAGAGAGAGAGTATATAAGAGAGAGATAGAAGGGAGGGAGAGAGAAGGGAGGAAGGGAGGGGGAGAGAAAGTGAAAGGAGGTCATGACATGAGAAGAGAGAGAGAAAAGAGAGACAGAGTGGGAGAGACAGTGAGAGAGAGAGTATAAGAGAGTGAGAGAGAGAAGGGAGGGGGAGAGAAGGGAGGGAGAGAGAAAGTGAAAGGAGGTCATGATATGAGAAGAGAGAGAGAAAGAGGGAGAGAGTCAGAGAGAGAGCCGAGGGAAAGGAAGTAATGACATGAGAAAGGAAATAATGAGAAAAAAAAAAGAGAGAATAAAAGAGTAAGAAAGAGAAAAGTAGTCATGACTTGAGAGAGGGAGAGAGTAAGAGAGAGAAGCACAAGAGAAAAAGAGAAAGGACAGGACAAAGAGAAAGTAGAGAGAGACAGAGAAGAGAGAAAGGAAATAGCAAAAGATAGAGAAGGGGTAAAAAGAAAATAAAAGAGAGAGGGAGAGAGAAAGAGACAGAGAGAAGAGAGAAAGAGAGTAGAGAGAGAGAGACAGACAGACAGAGGAGAAAATAAAAGAAAGACAGAGAGAGAGAGAGAGAAAGAAAGAAAGAAAGAAAGAAAGAAAGAAAGAAAGAAAGAAAGAAAGAAAGAAAGAAAGAAAGAAAGAAAGAAAGAAAATATAAATTGGATGGAGATACTGTACATAGCTGTACTGCAGATCTATGAGGGTTTTCAGCACCATGGACAGCTAACACACACCATCTACATTGCTCACTCTTGTCTTATCTGAGTCAATCTGTACCAAACCTAAAGAATGTCCTCTTGCAAAAAAAATCCACTTTTCTCTATCTGCAGCTCTGAAGTGACATGCTACATGTTGAGTGGCACAAGTGTTTAGATAGCACACACAGATCAAAATCAGATTGTAATCTAGGAAACACAGGAGACACTTGCAGGCTAACACAACCATACATCAAGGAACAGAGTGCTAGTTACATCCAAGGACTAGAAACTGCAATAAATTATTTTTTCGTTTTAGGGTACCCACAGAATCCAGAGCAGGGTCACATGTGAAGGTGGGATCTAAACAATTAATTAAATGTCTTATTCTGCTTGAGAGATCTTACCCCAATAAGGTGGTAGGAGACTATCCCGAGAGGTTCAGGAATAACCAATGTTATAGAATTGTTTCCAGATCCAACTGTAACTGATTTTGCCCCATGTTACATGATCTGTGGGTATGTGGAGGATAAGTATATACAGTACACATGTGAATAGCATTAAAATGTAAGCTCTTTCTCAGTGTGTCATCACGTTTTCTGTTCATCTTATGTGGTTTATTCACATGCACCTTATTATAGGACGTAGTTCAGCACCCAGCATGCAGGTAATATTGTCACTATGCATTTGTACGACACATCAACAGTGCATTTCCATATGCGCTTGCTGCATTTACAATTTATTTTTTTAGAGTATCATTAGATGGTAATACATTATCTAGTGGCAATGATTACATCCAAAGTAAAAACAAATAACAAAAAGCAATATCTGCATGGCATTTCTCAGCGTGGTTTTACTAATGGTGACAATGTGTAATTTCTGTTGGTAATAACCACTGGTAGTGTCCATTTGTAGAGCATGTGAGAAGGTGACAACACAGGAGCACAACTGGATGTCAGCGACAGAGCATTGTCCCCCAATAAGAGGAATTGCCTGAACAAGGACCTTTATGGCAGGATCCCCAGAGATTATCTTAAAGAAGAATTCCAGGGAATTTTTGCATAGTTACTTTGATCCAGTGTATACCATACCTGTGGGATCCCTCTAGAAGCTGGAAATCACTGTAGTAGACTACTACACATCGCTACTACAGTGATCTCCACTAGCTGTATTGTGAACACAGGAGGTTGGCCACTTGACATGGGCGCCATTCACGGAATGCAAATGAATGCAAAAGCTCTATAATTAGATGAGGTGTAGAATGCAATGTCACTGCCCGGCTTTTCCAACTTGTCCAGTCAGAGAACACTTTGTATTCATTGAATGAATGCAAAGTATTCTCTGTATGGTGCCCCTGCTGAGCAGCCAACCTTCTGTGTTCAGAATGCAGTCGCTCAACAAGGGACCAGGTAGCTAGTGGAGAACACTGTAGTAGTGGTAGTAGTGGTGTAGTAGTGGTGTAGTAGCAGTGCCTATTACATTGATCCCCACAACTTTGAATCCCCAGCCACTTGCAGGTTTATACCCCTTCCTGCCACCTGTTTTTGTGCTTGCAGCGCCCCAGGTCTTGTAGTAAAGACTGGGTACCTGGGACCCTCAGTTCCTGATCACCTGATCACTGTGACAGTCTCTAATTGGCTATTACAGTGATCAGTCACCGTGCAGCCTGCCCTTTTTTTCTCTCCTCTGAATGAAGAAGAAAATACATTGTATCTTTTTCTCCTTAGCAGGAGAGAAAAATGTAAACAAACAAAAATGAAAAAATAAAAAATAGATAGAAAAAAATAAAGAAAAATAGGTGGAAAATGAACCTTGGCTCGTTTAGATGAAAACGTGTGCACCAAGTAAGGGCTCTTTCACATGGGCGGTCCGATCAGATCCGCCTGTCAGTTTTTTAGGCGGATCTGATTGGATCCTCCATGCAGCTCTATGGGGCAGCGGATGTCAGCGGAGACATCTCCGCTGACACCCGCTGCCATCCGTATCCGATCCTGTCCGTGAAATCCGGACGGATGGAAACCCTATTTTTCCATCCGTTCAGGGATCGGATCGGATGAGAGCGGACAGGCGGTTCGCTCTCATCCGATCCCCCATAGAGAGCAGCGGGAGCTGTGACACCTCCCTCTCCGCACTGCAAGCAGAGACGGAGCTGTCATCCGCCGGCTCAGCGGGGATCGGCGGATCGATGCTCGCTGAGCAGCACGGATCCGTGTGAAAGAGCCCTAATGCAACCAGTAAATGATACATGAATCACCTGCCCTTACTCAAGATGGCTAAAGCTAGAAATGTTAGGGGGGGGGGGGGGTTTCAAAGTGATTTCTCAGCAAAAATAAAGCATAGAGACATGGAAGGATTGGGGGGGGGGGGGGGGGAGTGGAGTTTGCTTTGAACATTAAAAATGAGTTAAACGGTGGAAGTTTTTTTTTTTTATCTTAATGCATTCTATGCATTTAGATTAAAAAAACATCCTTGTGCAGCAGTCCCCCTCAGACCTCCTAGTGCTTACCTGAGCCCCATCTCGATCCATCACAAGAGCCTCCGCTGTTCGAGGACTCTCCCTTATTGGCTAAGACAGCAGCAGGCGCCATTGGCTCCCGCTGCTGGCAATAAAAGTCAGTTATTCAATGAGGAGAGAGGGGGGCTGAGCCCTGGCTCCCTGTCTGAATGGACTCACAGAGCAGCAGTTCGGCTTAGGTACCCCCATAGCATGCTGCTTGTTGTGGGGGAACTTGGCAGGAGGGAGGGGCCAGGAGCGCCAACGGGGGACCAGAGAAGAGTTTTGAACCCAAAAAAACAAACAAACGAGACTTCAATACCACTTGCTGACCGTCAGCAGTGC
Organism: Pelophylax lessonae; assembly: GCF_965119305.1. Taxonomy (NCBI): domain Eukaryota; kingdom Metazoa; phylum Chordata; class Amphibia; order Anura; family Ranidae; genus Pelophylax; species Pelophylax lessonae. The sequence continues at coordinate 16,607,102 of NC_138779.1, read as the reverse complement.
ATATATTGCGGCAGGTCGGCTCTGTCCCGCGAAACAAGGTAACTGTATGTCGCTTCATGGGACCACTAGTGGGGACACAGGGGGAGCCAATCAGCGGGTCCGGCGGATGCGATCGCTTCCTGTGGAGACAGAGCGGCTCCTGTGTGCCTCTTATTTAGGAACACAGATTTCTGTGTTCATTCAGTGAATACAACCCCCCCCCCACAGTTAGAAAGCACCCCCTAGGGACACCTTTAACCCTTTGATCGCCCCTGGTGTTAAACCCTTCCCTGCCAATGTCATTAGTACAGTAACAGTGCATATATATAGCACTAATTACTGTAGTAATGTCACTGGTCCCCCCAAATGTGTCAAAAATGTCAGTTAGGGGTCCGATCTGTCCGCCGCAATGTTGCATTCCCGCTAATAATCGCCGATCGCTGCCATTACTAGTAAATAAATAAAAATGACATAAATCTTTTCCCTAGTTTGTAGGCGAGATAACTTTTGCACAAACCAATCAATATACACTTATTGGGATTTTTTTACCAAAAATATGTAGCAGAATACAAATTGGCCTAAAATGATGAAAAAATTAGATTTTCATTTTTTTTTATTGGGAATGTTATATAGCAGAAAGAAAAAACAAATATATATATATATATATATATATATATATATATATATATATATATACAGTATATATATATATATATATATATATATATTTTTTTTTTTTTTTTTTCAGAATTGTTGCTCCTTTTTAGTTTATATAGCGCAAAAAAATAAAAATCGCAGTGGTGATAAAATGAGGACATCAATTTTATTTGGGTACAGCGTCGCATGACCACGCAATTTTCCGTTAAAGTAATGCAGTGCCGTATCGCAAAAAATGGCCTGGTCATTCAGGGGGTAAAACCTTTGCGGTCCAGAAGTGGTTAAATAGCATGATTGGCTTGTGGTACTCAGATGCAGTGTAGTTCCACCTTAATATACCAATAAGTACACAAACATGCAGATATGGTGAAGTGGCTTTTGCGCTTTACATATATATTCATTGGAATTTACTTTCCTTATCAGAATGCCGTTTTAAATGTTATTTATTAAAAGAGATATAAAAAAGACACGGCGTAATATCACGGGGAAGTCTTCACATCCAAGGTATGAATTACCCCATCTTCTCTTCCAATCCGTTTGAAGACTAATGTGGTTAGAGCAGTGATATGGTCTTGACGTAATTTACATTGGAAATGCGCTTACACTGGAAATGAGAAATCTTCAGGTCCGTAAGTGGAATTTGCATCAGCCCCGCTCCTGGTTTGGTTCTTTCATGCCGTATATAAACAAAGGTTATGCAGTAATTGGTGAACTATCAGAGGGACGTTATTGCTCAGGAATGAGCACCATGTCCAACACAAATAGCTGCTTAATAATTTAGATTGAACGTGTCGCTGAGTTGATGAGCAAACAGGTCAAACGTTAAAAGAGCTGTAGGTTTCCTGCGAGAAGTAATTTTCTAACCTCGACACAATATTCAATGTATTTTTGTGTAATAACATCAGCTATGGGCTTAAAAAAAAAGGGGGAGAAATTTTATATAAAATAAACCTTAACTACTGTATATTCAATTACAAAAAGGTTGGTCCAAGACTTAAAGGGCAACTCCAGTCAAATAGCTAAATACATGACTGGCTTGCCTTTTGGAGGGTTTGTAAATGAAAGCCCATTCTGTGATTCATTATAAAAACAAAAATGAACAATTCTTTTCCAAGGCTGCAGTCCTATCGGTTTTGTTTCGCTGTTCCGCCTCTTACCTGCCCTTTGGACTACTAGCATGTTTCTCTATATTGTCATTAACCAACCAAAGCTGTCTTCTTTCTGATGAGCTTTCAGATCATTTGAGGTAAAAACATAAAAATTCTTACATTCCAGTTCAACAAGGTTTTATATTTTCTTACATGATATTCACCAGTAAATGTTCCAGATTTTTGGTTCTTGACAGTTAAATTTTTATTTTATTGTTAAACATATAAAAATCACAAATATTCCAATACAATACATTACTCTGCACAAGGAATAATATTATCCACACATACAAACACACAAAAAAAAAAAAAAAAAAAAAAAAAAAAAATTCTTCGGGAGAGGAAGGGAAGGGGAATATCAATAAACCAATTTAAGAACAAAGGGAAAAAAAAAAAAAAAAAAAAAAAAGAAAAAAAAAAAAAAGGAAAAAAAATTTTTTTTTTTTTTTTTTTTTTTTAATAATAATAATAATAAGTGCCTACTTATATCATTATGGAACAGGTGACCTCGGCTCACCTATAGCGTCAATCCAGGCTGACCAGACTTTATCAAATTTTTTTGGGCAGTTCCTACTACCGTATGTAAAACGGTAGAATGGAAGTGTCTTAGTAACGGCAACTATCCAGGATAATCGGGTGGGAGGTTCGGGTAACTTCCATCGCAAAAGGATTTCTCTCCTGGCATAAAACAGGGTATATGTAATGCACATTTTAGCATATTTATCCCCAGCCAGTTCTGTAAGGTTACTCAATAAAGTTACCTTTGGGTCCAAAGGAATCATGATGTCAAAAATTTCACCAATAGTGTCCGTCACTTCTTTCCAAAAAGTTGCCAGGTCAGGGCACGACCAAACAACATGTAAGAATGTACCTATTTCATGCCCACATCTAGTACACAAAGGATCTTTCGTGGGATATATCCTGGCAAGACGTTGCGGCGTGTAATATGCTCTATGTAAGAATTTGAGTTGTATAAATCTGTCCCTAGCCGCTATCATTGAGGGGATATAATTATTAACCGAGTCCTCCCACTCTTCAATAGTCAGATCTGGAATGTCCTCCTTCCATTTATTATAGGTTTTCTCAGGGGACTGACTATGATCTGTTGAGAGTATGGAATATATAGCAGAGAGAGTTTTCCCTATTACCTTAAAAGTTAACATTTTCTCCAAGGTGTCTGATTCCAGGACAACAGGGCCTTGGAATTGAGCCCGCATAGCATGACTAAGCTGGCAGTGACGAAACCTCATGGTGGGAGGTAATGAATGGGTAGACTGAAGAACATTAAAGCCTTGAAGTCTTCCATCTTTAATAACATGTTTCATAGTCACAATCCCTCTAGCAGCCCATAACTGTGGATCAGGGAGATGATATAAATGTTTTAAATTAGGATTACCCCACAACGGAGTGTGGGGGGATATATGCAATGGCATATTATATATCACCCGCGCCCGAGTCCATATCCGCAGAACAGTCTTCATCAGACTGGTTATTTGAGGATGTGCCTGTTCCCCCCGAAAAACAAGATTACTAAGGGCCGCATATGAACCCAGTAGTGCTGCTTCTAGTGTAACTGCGGAGTTAGTTTTGGGCTGGGAGAACCACCACCGGACCGTCACCAGAACAGCCGCCCAAAAATACAATTTAAAATTAGGAAGCGCTAAGCCTCCTCTTGCAAGAGGAAGGTATAGCGTGCGTCTTGCGACTCGTGGAGTACGCCCGGCCCATACAAAAGTTGTTACAGTACTATCTAATCTCGAAAAAAAGGTTCTAGTCATATCAATGGGGGAATTCCGAAAAAGATACAGAAATTTCGGAAGATAGTTCATTTTTATTAAATTAATTCTGCCAACGGGGGACAAGGGAAGCATGCGCCAAGACGCACACTTTTTATTTAATTGTAAAACTAAAGGGTCAATGTTATTTTGCTGGTATACCTCCAATGTTGGACCCACTTTGATGCCTAAGTACACCATATCCTGTACCCATTTCAGCGGTGTCTGAGTATCAATTAAAGGTATCGATGGGTGTAGTGGAAAAAGGACGGACTTAGACCAATTAATACTTATACCTGAAAAACGACCAAACATGTCAAATAATTGTAAGGCCCTATGTAATGATGTGGAAGCATCCGCCAAATAGATCAAGGTGTCGTCTGCATATAAAGATAACTTCTCTTCAATGATCCCCACCTTAATGCCTCGGACTTGTGGGTCCGCTCGCAACTTAATCGCGAGCGGCTCCAAAGCCAAGGCAAACAAGGCTGGGGATAACGGACATCCCTGTCGGGTACCCCTCCGTAGAGGGAATCTATCCGATAGAGATGTATTGGTACGGACTCTAGCCGTAGGGTTCTCATAGAGAAGCTTAATCCATGAGACGAAATTAGGGCCAAACCCGAAGCTAGATAGGATCCTCCAGAGAAATGGCCACTCAACAGAATCGAATGCTTTCTCGGCGTCGAGGGAGGCGACCACACCTGCTCCCCCCCCCGACGCCAAGGCCATATGTGTAAACAATCTCCGGATATTGATATCAGTACCCCGTTCAGGTATAAATCCAGTTTGATCCGGATGGATCAAGCCTGTTATAACACTATTAAGTCGGGTGGCCAAGACCTTTGAAAGGATCTTCCCATCAACATTTAATAAAGAAATAGGTCTATATGATGAACATAAAGATGGGTCCTTCCCTGGTTTAGGGATCACAACAATAACCGCTTCAGTCATTGTTTTAGGGAGTTTCCCCTCATTTAGAGATCCTAGAAGAGTGGCTAATAAATGCGGGCCCAAAAGGTCCATATGGGCCTTATAGAATTCAACAGGAATTCCATCCGGTCCTGGTGTTTTATCAGGATTTAGGGAGGCCACCACTTCCTGGATCTCCAAAAGAGTAATAGGGGCATCTAATTTGGCCCTATCTCTATCAGTTAAGGCTGGAAAGTCCACTGCCTGTAGATAATGATCGAGTTCATCTCCTGAATAATTAACCTTAGTGTTATATAGGGCCCGATAATAATCAGTGAAGTTATGATTAATAGTTTCTGGATTAGAGTGAAGAATACCCGATTGATCCTGAATATGTGCTATACTATAGCCACTTGTCTGTTCCCTAGAAATTTGCGCCAGCATTTTACCGTTATACTCTCCATGTACGAAAATATGTTGGGATTGAGAAAGCAGTTTTTTCTGTGTAAGGGCTGTGCGTATTCCCATTACCTCCCTAGTCAAGGATTGAAATCGTGTATAATGGGTGGGGTCTCTAGTTTGTATGTATAGATTTTCCATATCTCTAGCTTCCTTTTCTTTTTGCAATAGATTTGTTCGCCTATATCGTTGGATCTTCCCAATAGCTGTCTGATAATACCCCCGGGTGCAAACCTTAAAAGCGTCCCAGACCATAGCCACTGATGACGTGCCCGGATTTATCTCCCAAAAGGCCGCTATCTGGGGTTCGACTAAAGGGTTTATATCAGAATCAGCGATCCAATATCTGGATAAACGCCATAATCTATGAGAGGGGTTACCAGATAATTCCATATTTAAGAGAAGTGGAGCGTGGTCGGAGATCCCACGAGGAAGAACCCGAATCTCCCGCACCCGAGATAGTAATAACCTACTTGCAAACATTAAGTCAATTCGAGAAAAGGTTTTATAAGTGGCGGAGTGGCAGGTATATTCCCTAGCATGGGGGTGGTGCCAACGCCATAGGTCTGTCAACCCATAGATCTCAGCCCATTCAGCAAGATCCGATCTGGTGGAAGAATCTCCAGTCATTCTATCCATGTTCGGATCTGGAACCATATTAAAATCACCCACAATAAGTATGTTATCATTCTCATATTTTGCAATTTCTTTAAAAATTTTATATAACAGCCTGATTGAAGCCGGCGGAGGTATGTATAACCCTACCAGCAATAAAGTAAAGGATGATATCTGCAGATTGAGCAAAACAAATCGTCCATCCGGGTCCAGGGAAAGATTCATTAGTTTGAACGGGAGAGACTTGTGGATAAGAATGCTGACTCCACGAGCATACGTAGAAAATGTAGAGTGGTAATGGTGCCCAACCCATGGTTTCTTAAGGGCCAGCGTTCGAGTACCCAACAAGTGAGTCTCCTGCAGGACACATATGTGGGGATTAAACGCTTTTAAATATTGAAACACTAGAGAGCGCTTCTGCGGGGAATTCAAACCTCTAGTGTTCCAAGAAATCACCCTTAAAGATTCCATATCCACTCAAAAAGCAATGTATACAACATAATAACAGTATATATAAAAAAAAAAAAAAGGGAAAAACAACTGAAAAATACAATAAATACAATAACAGAGTAATGATTCAAACATCCCCATCCCCCCCACCCCACCCATCTCCCCAAAATTGGAGAGGGTTTGTATCCCACCCACCGCGGACCTCATAGTCCACCCTAGGGGGTAAGTGTCAAAAAGAAGGCGCTATATTACCCCCCCCCCCCCCCTTAAAAAAAAAAAAAAAAAAAGGGGGGGGGGAGAAGACTCCGGCGTTCAAAAAGGATGAAGGAAAAGAGAAACTTATATCTTAATTCACCCAGCTGTCATGTAGAATTTGGGAAAGCAAACTATGACAAACCAAGAGGAAGGAGAAGAAAAAAAAAAAAAAAAAAAAGGGTTCAGTCTCAGTCTTATTTGTATGTCTCATGCCAGGATAATACCTCTTTTGGGGAAGAAAAGAGACGCACATGTTCACCATCTTGTACCCGCAATTTAGCTGGAAACAGAGTACTATATTTCAACCCCCTTTCTCTTAACTTAGAACGGGCTTGATCAAATGACTTTCTCTGACGCTGTGTTTCAACAGAATAATCTGGAAAAATAAAAAGTTTACCTCCCTCGTATTTCACTTCACCCTGAGAGCGGGCTGCTCGTAACACAGTGTCTCGGTCACCATAATGAAGGAACCTCAAAATAAAGGTGCGTGGAGGAGAGCCAGGAGGCCCTCGCTTCCCTGGTATCCGATGTGCACGTATCACTGAAAAAAAAGCAGAAAATTTAGCTTCTGGAAGAATGGTTGGAAGTAAGTGCTCAATAAAGGTCACCGGGTTTGCACCCTCGGATCCCTCCGGAAGACCTATAATCCGTAAGTTGTTCCTACGATTGCGGTTTTCTGCATCTTCTGCTCGTATTTCCAGCTGCTTAACCCTGGCTTTGAGCAGCTGAACATCCGAGTTGTAACCTTTCTGTGTGTCTTCTACTTCTGAAACCCGCATTTCCATCTCGGTAACTCTATCTCGGAAATTGTCCATATCTTTACGGATAAGTCCAATATCTGATTGTACAGAATCAATTTTAGAAGTCAGAGCCGTCTTACAGTCTACTATGGCATGCATGAGTGTCTCTAAACTTGCAGGCGGTTCTACTTCCCTGATCACTGTTGTCTGTTCGGTTTGAGACGCCATAGTTACTGTAGACTTAGACGGTGATGTCACGACTGCACGGCGTGTCTGTACACCCCCTTTATTTTTGGGCATTCCTCCCAAAAAAAAAAAAAAAAAAAGGGGGGTAAAAGGGGAGGCAAAAAAAAAAAAAAAAGGGGGGGTTTATGTAATTAATAGTTTACTACATAAACATATATACTGTGGCCAGAGAATAGATGGTATTTAGTGTGGCAGGCTGGCAGTATGCAGCAATATGCGGTAGAATGTGCTTAAATTGCAAAAAAAAAAAAAAAAAAGGGCTGGAAAAAAAAAAAAAAAAAATTCATTTAAATAAATGAAGGAGCTTGATCCAGCTTGCGTATTGCAACTTGAGTATTACTCACTGCTTTTCCTTTGACCAGGGTTTACTCACTGCTTTTCCTTTAACCAAGGTTTCACATGGATTACCAGCTTGTCGGCATCTACAGGGAGCATAGGAGCATAGGAAGACCGGCCAGTACCAGCAGTCCGGTAACTACCAGCCAAGTCAGCTCCTCTTTACTTTCCCTCTACTTTCCCCGATGCGGCGTCCAAGGATCTACCAACGGATCCACTCAAGCACCCCAGCTGTCCAGTGCACGTTTAGTCCGTGCACCTCACACCGCTCATACTGCTGCAGTCAGTCCCGTCCCTCCGGTCTCTGGTCTCAGCCAATATTGCGGCATCCAGCTCCTCAGAGCAGCCGCGAAGGGGACGACGGAGCTGATGAGCCGCCCAGCACAGCCCGCCAGGACACCAGAAGACACCAGGAGACACCAGGAGACAGCCGGCACCAGTCAACACAATGAACGCTGGATTGCCCGACGCTGGATAGCCCGACCTCCACCTATCCAAAAGCTCAGGATACCGACATCAGAGAGTGGAAGCGGCCGAACACCAGGGGGATCAAGCTGGGTGTATTGTCAGGATACACGCCGGAGTCGGGAGCTCAGTTACTGCACGTCTGCTCCCGGCGCCATCTTAGACTCCTCCTCCCTCCTTCCTTCCTTAAGATTTTTGGTTCTTAAAGTAGAACTAAAGACAAAGGTTTAAAAAAAAACAAATAAAAATTAGAAAGATCAAGGGAGGGTTATAACCCCATTTTTTCTTTTTTGCTATCCAAATCCCATTGGGGGGGATTAGGGGAGATTTCCCATTCATTTCCTGTCCCATAGACACAACAGGAAGTGGGAGGAAATCCCTCCAAAGTGAGGGAATCCCTGGTGGTCACCAGAACCAGTGTCTCCATTGGTAGATTTCCCCTCCATTCCTGTTCTGGTGACTACTCAAAATTGGAATTTTCTTTAAATTTTAGTGATTATTGTCACCAGGAAAAATAGAGAGAGTGGGAACACAGACAGCAATAAAAATCTGACAGGTTTGCCCTTTAAAGCAGAACTTTACCCATAACAACTTGATCAAAAATAATGTTCTTTAGCAAGGAAAAAACATTCCCCATTATTAATTATGCTACCAAAATCAGTGTGTGCTGTATATTGCCTCCGGCATTGCTTCTGTTTCTTCTTGCCAGACACTGCCAATTTGCTGAAGCCCAGAGCCCCTGAACAGCAGGAAATCTTTAGGCTGTCAGCAGATCTACATTTTTGGCACATTGCCTAAAAATAGAGGGCAACTTAGCATGTGCAGCGCAGGATGAGACTAGGTACTACTGGATTCTAAACAGTATAGGCATTGCTTTTTAATAAGGAATGTCCGTAAGCCACACATCAAAGCAGACCCGTGTGAAGGAATGAATGACATAAATGGCAGCCTCGGCCTGGGCTTCAACCAGGGCCAAGGAAAGAGGATGCTGCTACAGGTGAAAGTAATCCAGATGTATAGGATTTGATGGGCTGGGTGCTAGCCTCAGCTCGCCACCGTAGTGTGAGGGAAAAGAAAGGAAGATATGGCTGCACACCACCATTGATCCAACATGAATTGATTGGGTCATCATAGACTGTCACCAGGACATGGGACAGAAAAGACGGGTGACACATTTCACACTTAACTCATGCTTCTTCAAAACCAATCCAGCCAGGGCCCACCCCCAACACTTACACTCCACCCCCTGGAGCTTAATCATGGGGATAGTGAAGCTCTAAGTGGCAGAGCAAATCGCATTGGGGGCATGGCCTGGTTGAAGCCCAGACTAAGGCTCCCATTCATGACAATTATTCCTTCACACGTTCCTTCATTGCTTTAATATGTGGCTTACAGACATTCCTTCTGGCTCATTGAAGCTTGGAGCTGGGATGAGCTCCCAACCTAGCCAGCACTCAGTTTAGCTTTGGGACGTCACCTCTTGCCTGAGTGGCACCTATATTTTGTTTTTGGTTTACAATTATTTTTATTTTTTTTTCACAGCTAAGCCTGCAAAAGGGGCATGAAGTCATCTAGAAGGACTTCATTTTCTGATTGAAGTTCCACTTTTGAGAGCTGTAATTGTAATTGTCCTTTTATTCACCTGTATATATATATATATATATTTTTTTTTTCTTTTTAAAGAATAAGGATAAGATTTAGGTTTTTGCTATCTGTGTTCCATCTGGTAGATTTGTCCTCACTTCCTGTTCTGGAGATACAACAGGAAGTAAGAGAAAATCTCTTTAAAGTGATTGGATATCCTTTCTTAGACTTCACGCACACAGGGTGTTTTCCCAGCTCTCTTAATTGCCTTTCCTCTTTGTAACAACGTATTGCCAAAAAAAAAAAAAAGCATCACTGGGACTGATGATCATGTGATTAAAGTAGCCCCCCCCCCCCCCCCCACAGCACTATATAAATCTCTAAATAAATCTCAATATAGTGCAGCACAAAATCCCTACATAACACAAATAGTAAGTACATAGATCAAAATAAAAACAAAATATATAACAGCATAGCAATATGTGTCTTCAATAGTCTCTCATATGACTCCAGATATCAGTATTCCAATATCACACCACTTTGTCTTGACAGTGACAGTATAAATCTTCACAAGTGTGTCCTCTGAGCCACCACCTCTAAGTGCAATGCCTGCTCACCGCCAGAATCAGACCCCACTACAGAGTCTCATTCACCTTTACTCCACTCCTCCTGCGAGCTTCTCACCACCTCTCCTTGAAGCTCCAAATCAGGTGTCCAGATTGTCCCCCCATGCGTGTTCCTCAATCATTAGGATATATCATAAAATAAAATAAGGGAGAACCATAGTGCTCTCTATTTTCCAATGATTTATTCTGTTTAAAAACAAAGGTAATACAAACTTACAAAAATAGCATAAAATCAAGCATTGGATGCTCTCAGCTCACCGCTGATGCTCAGGTACCTGTGTGACATCATGGGCTTGGCTCCTCCCACATATACGCGTTACGCCCTGCTATTGGGCTTCTTCAGTAGGGACTGATCATGCATAGCTCCCAACTGTCCCTGATTTTGAGGGACTGTCCCTCTTTTTTCCTCATTTGTCCCTCATTTTGATCTGATCTATATAGTTCTATATAAAATGCATCTTTCAAAAAAGTTTTCCAGTGCTAAACCTTTCATCCAATTTCTAAATTGCTGCATTTGTAAATATCAAGAGCCGGTATAAAGGAATAGTAGTGGTAAAAAAGCACTTGTGGATTTAACTAATCATTTTATTTTTATAATTCTCCTTTAGGTGGCGTGGTAGAGGGGTGTCCTATGCCTACATACTTTTGCTAATAGGTGTCCCTTGTTCCCATCTCAAAAAGTTGTGAGGTATGCACTTATGGTCAAAGTAGGCATTCCCTCCCTCTACAACACCCTTCAGTGCTTACCCTGAGAAAGGTACAGTAATGGCCTATCTCAGTACCTGCACAGCAGAAGCAGGTAAAAATCTCCAACACAGTTTTTAGAATCTTTGTCGTTGTCTTTTGATCAAATCGTAATGTTTCTGTTTAAGAATTGATCATGTTTGTTTCTGTCTTGGAAACTTGCAATTGTTTCCTGCCATGTTCTCAATCTGCCCCCCCCCCCCCCCCCCCCAACGTACTTCAATATTCGGAGTATTATTAACGCGCCTTTCCAAGCTAACTAACTTTCGTAGGATCTGGGGGATTTCACGGATCCCTTGGCAATCTCCATTAGACCTGCCGGTAATGCAGAATAGGTCCGTACAAAGAATTAATTATGACATATTAAATTTAAAGGTACACTGTACGGACGCGTCGTTAAATTTATTGGTACAATTAGTTCTTTTATCGTTCCGGGGACGCGTTTTAGTGACTTCCAGATGTTTAAGGCAGTTGATTTGCCGGTGGGATTCGGCTGGGATGGAGTGAATGGAGTTTTCTGTTTCTTGCTGTCTTGTTATTAGTTCAAGGAGAAAGCGATTAAACAACCGACAAATCTGCAACTAACTTTACGCTGTTTACTGGGAGGGGACAGAACTGAAATACGAGGCTGTATTGGTGCGGAAGGCTTTGTGCTGAACAGTGTAAAAGCCAGTATACTCTTACTGCAGCAGGAGGAGTGAGACTCAGGGGCAAATTATGAATGTTTCCAAAGCCATTCGTAGTTTCCTCCAGACCAGAGTCGAAAGGTTCATGATGGCTAAATACCTTCCTTGGATGTCTGAGGGATAAAAAAAAAAAAAAACTGTCCTTGAGTTTCACTCCAGTGACTTTGCCTAGGTTGAGATGATGTCATCAGTCTGCTGCAGGCAGAAGGAAGCATTTTCTTACTCTCCCCTACGCCAGTGATCAGACTGGGGATATTCCCTGCATACTTACATTTCCAGTAAAGTTAATCCAGGGAATATCCAATTGCCCCTCAGGGAATCAGGAAGAATTATTTTCCCCTGCTGGAGCAAATTGGATCATGCTTTGCTGGGTTTTTTTTTTTTTTTTTTTGCCTTCCTCTGGATCAACTGTGGGTAAAGGATTGTGTATACTTGTTTTTATTGCACAAGATAGACTAGTGTTTTTTTTTTTTTGTTTTTTTTTCAACCAGGCTAACTATGTAATCAATGATGTAATCAATGATGGGGCAATATTATTTCCACTGACACCAATGATGGAGTACTATTCCTCCCACTGATACCAATGATGGGACACTATTCCTCCCACTGACACCAATCATGGGGCACTATTCCTCCCACTGACACCAATGATGGAGCACTATTCCTCCCACTGACACCAATGATGGAGCACTATTCCTCCCACTGACACCAATGATGGGGCACTATTCCTTCCACTGATACCAATGATAGGGCACTATTCCTCCCACTGACCCCAATGATGGGGCACTATTCCTCCCACTGATACCAATAATGGGGCACTATTCCTCCCACTGACACCAATGATGGGGCACTATTCCTCCCACTTACACCAATGATGGGGCACTATTCCTCCCACTGACACCATTGATGGGGCACTATTCCTTCCACTGACACCAATGATGGGGCACTATACCTCCCACTGACACCAATGATGGGGAACTATTCCTCCCACTGACACCAATGAAGGGGTACTATTCCTCCCACTGACACCAATGAATGGGGAACTATTCCTCCCACTGACACCAGTGATGTGGCACTATTCCTCCCACTGACACCAATGATGGGGAACTATTCCTCCCACTGACACCAATGATAGGGACTATTCCTCCTACTAATAACAACAATGGGGCACTATTCCTCCCACTGACACCAATGCTAGGGACTATTCCTCCCACTAATACCAACAATGGGGCACTATTCCTTCCACTGATACCAATGATGGGGTACTATACCTCCCACTGACACCAATGATGTGGAACTATTCCTCCCACTGACACCAATGATGGGGTACTATTCCTCCCACTGACACCAATGAATGGGGAACTATTCCTCCCACTGACATCAGTGATGTGGCACTATTCCTCCCACTGACACCAATGATGGGGAACTATTCCTCCCACTGACACCAATGATAGGGACTATTCCTCCCACTAATACCAACAATGGGGCACTATTCCTCCCACTGACACCAATGATGACGCACTATTCCTCCCACTGATACCAATGATGGGGCACTATTCCTTCCACTGATACCAATGATGGGGTACTATTACTCCCACTGACACCAATGATGGGGAACTATTCCTCCCACTGACATCATTGATGGGGAACTATTCCTCCCACTGACACCAATGATGGAGCACTATTCATCCCACTGACACCATTGATAAAGCACTATTCCTCCCACTGATACCACTGATGGGGCACTATTCCTCCCACTGACACCATTGATAAAGCACTATTCCTCCCACTGATAACACTGATGGGGAACTATTCCTCCCACTGACACCAATGATGGGGAACTATTCCTCCCACTGACACCAATGATGGGGCACTATTCCTCCCACTGACACCATTGATAAAGCACTATTCCTCCCACTGATACCACTGATGGGGCACTATTCCTCCTACTGACACCAATGATTACTTTTAGCAATTTACAAGGTGAGAGTCTGCAGCAGGGGCCAAACTGTACTAGAATTTTTTGGGAGTGTTCACAAAAGTCTAAGGATGGGGTTACTCAAGTGTATCCTATTATTTCTTAGGAGATGAGGATTAGAGGGCTGACAACGCTACTGCAAATTCAGCAACGTTGTCAGCCCTCCACAGGATATACAGACTACACAGTGGCACCAGCAGAATCAATGGGTAACTTTTAATCCTACCAGGAGGAAAAAAAAAAAAGTTTATTGCCTGGCTATTTTTAACATTGTTTGCATACATGTTAAAATCTGCATTTTTTAGAGAAATGACTGTGAACGCCCCCAAAAAATATATTTTCTGAAAATAGACCATGGAGAATAAAATGGTGGTAGTTGCAATTTTTTATGTTGCGCAGGTAGTTTTCTAATGTAAAAAATAAAATAAATGAATTTTACAAAAATATACCCAATTTTATGGTAAAATATAAAGGTTGGGGTTACCTTGAGTAAATCGATACCCAACATGTCAAGTCCTAAACCCCATGCACACTGGACGTTCTGCTATCTCTCCTAGACTCCTGTCCTCCTGGCAGCAGCGTTTTGCCAGGCAAAAACGCTTGCCGCTTGTAAAGCCAATCAGAAATCAGAATGAGAACCAGGCAACTAGAATTCTAAAAAGGAGGTCACATATTGCTCCTGTGATGAGTTGCCTTTAAAAAAAAAAAAAAAAAAAGAGTTGAATGGGGAACTTTTTTTCTCACGTAATAACTGACCATAAAAGCGCCAGCAGACGTAGTTTACGGGTTCATCATATAGGCATTGCGCGCTGTACATATGCCCATATGGCACTGATGCCACTCCGGGGGCTACAAGTTCAGATATTATCAAGACTTGGCAGGAGAGACCACGGCATGCGTAAAGTCAGTTGAGGAGTTTGTGGATCTCCTGCTGGAGCTGTAGCGCTACAATACGACCATCAGCTGTTCTGCGTTGCCATGCAGGGGAGGCAGGGGGCTCGGCTGAGTTATGAAAACGTCTTTCTTCCCACATCTGGTCTTCTGAGAAATCATATAAATGTCAGGAGTCCGGGAGTCAGGGAAACTTATAGCAACGACCCCGTAAAAGTTAATTTCCAATCAAGCAAATGGAAAAAAGAATATAGAACGTTTGAGTTTAAGGTAGGTCTAAACCACTGAAATCTCAGATAAACTTTAGAAGACCTTTACAAGTTGTGTTTAATCACTGTAAATCTGCAACTTTCATTAAAATAAACCTAGGTGATCCTGCCATGATGGTCCTTCCTCAGGCACTTCCTGTTACAGGGTGACAACGCTCTGTCCTCTGCCTAATAATGGTGCTCCTATGTTGTCAAACTGTTAAGGCCCGTACACACGTACCGATCGTCGGCATACAAACGTCGGTGGACGAAGGATCTGCCGATTGTACGCGTGTTAGTATGGTGCCTCCGACAGATGTCTGCGCACAATCCGCGGACAAAAGTCTTTCTTGCAAACATGAAAATATTTGTATGCCGACACCAGAACGGACGATTGTTCGCCTGTCAGTACACAATTCGGCCGACAGACCGCAGATTTGCAAGACTGGGCATGCTCAGAAAATAGAAAACACAGGGAAAGTTAACCATTACATGACATCACTTCTGCAGTCGGCGGACAAAATTCTTGTGCTGTCCTTGTGCTGTCTTTGCACTTTTCAGCAGACACCGACATCCCGGGGAGAAAAGAGGAACATTTGTAAGCCGACCATCGGTACGTGTGTACGGGGCTTTACATTATTGCCTGCTGTGCTGACACACATTGTGCAGGCTTGGTCCACTGTTGTCACTGGCAGGAAGCCGGTTCAAGTGATAGTAACCATTTTGTTTTTTTTTTTTAATTTCCAGCAGCAGATGTCAGGAATTTCAACCTAACACTGTTTAAAAATGTTCACTCCCCCCTCCTGCTACCTATCTTGCCTATCCTGTGTAAAAAAGATCTGTATATTTGCCTTTTTTTTTTTTTTTTTTATTTACTCTGTTTTGCTCACATGATCCCCTCTGTCAATGAGCGGCGGCTACAGGGGAGAGGAGAGAGCACGCGACAACAGCTGGAAACTCCCTCCTCTCCACTGCAGCCCCTGCTCAGTGCTCACTGACACAAGGAAGATGAAGTTATGGAATCACCAGACCAAATTTTTTAATGTAAGTAGATAAGTATCCAAGTGTGTCTTTCCATTAGTCTTCTGGGAATGGAAGGGGCAGCATGAGTAGCCAATCAGGCTCTGAATACACATGTGCTGTGAAGGAATTTGCTGATAGGAGGCGAGAACAGAGGGATTCTGTTGTAGTATGCTGCTTATTGTTCAATGTGCAAATTGGGGGAGTTGTTTTTGACCAAGCTATGCTGCTGCAGCAGTGGAGGTCAAGGATCAGACTGTGCGGTATGGCAGGGAAGTCTGGATCACAAGATCTGGTCTTGGTCTGGTCTTGGTCTGGTTTGGTCTGTTCTGGTCTTGGTCTGGTCTTGGTTCGTTCTGGTCTTTGCTTAGTCTTGGTCCGTTGTGGTCTTGGTTTGTTCTGCTTTTGGTCCATTGTGGTCTTGGTCGGTTCCGGTCTTGGTCCGTTCTGGTCTTTGCCTAGTCTTGGTCTGGTTTTGGTCTGTTCTGGTCTTGGTCCATTTTGGTCTTGGTCCATTTTGGTCTTGGTTCATTCTGGTTTTGGTCTGGTCTTGGTCTGGTCTGGTCTTGGTCTGTTCTGGTCCTTGCCTAGTCTTGGTCTGGTCTTGGTCCATTCTGGTCTTGATCTGTTCTGGTCTTGTTTGTTCTAATCTTGGTCTGTTCTGGTCTTTACCTAGTCTTGGTCTTGTCTTGGTCTGTTCTGGTTTTGGTCTTGTCTTGGTCTTTGTCTGGTCTGGTCTTGGTTTGGTCTTGATCTGGCCTTGGTCCCTTCTGGTTTGTTCTAGTCTTGGTCCATTCTGATTTTGTTCTATATTGGTCTTGGTCTTGCTCTGGTCTGGTCTTGTCTTGGTCTGGAAGAATTAATTGGCCATTCTGAACTATTGGCTTAAGTAAGTTGAGGCTTCTGTGAGCTGAACTGTTCATGACCTGCTGGTCATCATGAGTTCAGTTAACCCATTAACATCCATGGTTTTGAACAGTTCAAAGTAATTGTTCTGTCCTATTTACATTCAAATTTTATGTGTGGTACTGAACTGCATCAAGTTGTTATTGTTTAATAGTATGCTGACATCTAGTGGAGGTTTTAGGCCACTATAATGTGTTTACTATGTGATTCTGGTTTTTCCCTCTGTCCGTTCCTACTTAGCGCTAGTTCAGCCCTACCAGACCGTCCCTCTTTCTTCCATATTCGCTCAGTAAGTCTTAGTTCTTCGCAGAGACAGGGCTTAGGAAAAGCATTGACTGCTTAAACTTCATAAGACTGGAGAAACGGCCCCTGTACTGGAGTTGCTGCAGTTATCTGAAGTAAAATTGCATTGGATTCAACTCCTGTGTCTTAATGATGAGTTAAGCTGTCTGTGGATAATGCCAAGTCAGCAGCTGGCCATACTGTCCGGACAGACTGGGTTTAATGAGTAATGTCAATGCATAATGCGGCATTTGAAATAGAACAGTATACTAATCTGTATTTATCATAGAGAGAAGTAATATGATGCAAAAAATATGTAAAAATATAACATTCACATGAAAGGTTACAATAATGCAATATACATGTTCCCTTCAAATACAATAAAGTTTCCCCTTTAAGTTCAAAGCCTCTATATTACTCCATAATTGTATTTCTGACCTTCAGGAAATACCCCCAAAAAGGCAATCTAATACCAAGTAACAAATGTTCTCCTCCGCAGTGACTGAAAGGCACTTCCAGCTGTACGGAGAACTCGAAGACGCGGAGATGACGGCTCCGCCGGCTCCAATAAGTTGCAATCAAGTATTTATTGAAGCCATTGATCTGTGTTGTGTATCCAGCAATCATTTTCTCATAAGTCACCGCCGTTTGTCTATTTATTTGATTACCTTGTTTGTGCTGTAGGTTTGTCCTTTGCCCGTCAAGGACCTTTAAAGAAAGAAAAAAAACGCGAGCCGACACTATGTAATTATGTCGTGTAATACTCGCTATTAACACCATGCAACCGTGTCTAGTCACTCATTTCAGGAAGAAGGTAACATCAATCAGTGAGCCGATAGAATGTCCAGTACACACCATCAATGTTCTAGAAAAGTCCCCAAAACTTATTGAAATTCGTTTTCTGATGCCACACTGAGCAGGGCTTTCAGCAGGACTACAGCCTCTTTTTTAAGTGACCAGAGACATCAAAACTCCTCCATTTCTCTCTCTCTCTATATATATATATATATATATATATATATATATATATATACAGTATCTCAGAAAAGTGAGTACACCCCTCACATTTTTGGAAATATTTTATTCTATCTTTTCATGTGACAACACTAAAGAAATTACACTTTGCTACAATGTAAAGTAGTGAGTGTACAGCTTGTATAACAGTGTAAATTTGCTGTCCCCTCAAAATAACTCAACACACAGCCATTAATGTCTAAACTGCTGTCAACAAAAGTGAGTACACCCCTAAGTCAAAATGTCCAAATTGGACCCAATTTTCCCTCCCCGGTGTCATGTGACTTGTTAGTGTTACAAGGTCTCAGGTGTGAATGGGGAGCAGGAGTGTTAAATTTGGTGTTATTGCTCTCACTCTCTCATACTGGTCACTGGAAGTTCAACATGGCACCCCATGGCAAAGAACTCTCTGAGGATCTGAAAAAAAAAAAAAAATGTTGCTCTACATAAAGATAGCATAGAATATATGAAGATTGCCAAGATCCTGAAACTGAGCTGCAGCACAGTGGCCAAGACCGTACAGCGATTTAACAGGACAGATTTAATTCAGAACAGGCCTTGCCATGGTCGACCAAAGTTGAGCGCACATGCTTAGCGTCATATCCAGAGGTTGTCTTTGGGAAATAGACGTATGAGTGCTGCCAGCATTGCTGCAGAGGTTGAAGGGTTGGGGGGGGTCAGCCTGTCAGTGCTCAGACCATATGCATCAAATTGGTCTGTCATCCCAGAAGGAAGCCTCTTCTAAAGATGATGCACAAGAAAGCCCACAAACAGTTTGCGGAAGACAAGCAGACTAAGGACATGGATTACTGGAACCATGTCCTGTGATCTGATGAGACCAATATGAACTTATTTGGTTCAGATGGTGTCAAGCGTGTGTCGCGGCAACCAGGTGAGGAGTACAAAGACAAGTGTGTCTTGATAACAGTCAAGCATGGTGGTGGGAGTGTCATGGTCTGGGGCTGCATGAGTGCTGCCGGCACTGGGGAGCTACAGTTCATTGAGGGATCCATGAATGCCAACATGTACTGTGACATACTGAAGCAGAGAATGATCCCCTCCCTTCAGAGACTAGGCCACAGGGCAGTATTTCAACATGATAATGACCCAAAACACACCTCCCAGATGACCACTGCCTTGCTAAAGAAGCTGAGGGTAAAGGTGATTGACCGGCCAAGCATCTCTCCTGACCTAAACCCTATTGAGCATTTGTTGGGTATCCTCAAACGGAATGGTGGAGGAGTGCAAGGTCTCTAACATCAAGCAGCTCTGTGATGTCACCATGGAGGAGTGCACTGTGCAAGAGGACTCCAGTGGCAACCTGTAAAGCTCTGGTGAACTCCATGCCCAAGAGGCAGTGCTGGAAAATAATGGCGGCCACACAAAATATTGACACTTTGGACCCAATTTGGACATTTTAACTTAGGGCTGTACTCACTTTTGTTGCCAGCAGTTTAGACATTAATGGCTGTGTTGAATGTGTATATAGGTTGAATCAGCGCTAAATTCCATGGATATCATGTATGAATGAATATGTATAGAAACAAAAATAGATATGTATTCAGATAAGTGCAAAAAAATATATATATCATATAATCTTCACATAAATAGCATAAAGAACAAACAAATAGAAATAAAATCAAAGTGGTGGTGATGACTCTTGTGTATCCATATGTGTACAATAAAATGCTATTTGATAAAATTATAATTAAAGTGCACCAGTGCAGAAGGTGAATGTAACAATACAGTGCTTATAATATCACAACATAAGCAAAGTGTAAACAAATAAACAAGCTAAAAAGTCAAATTTCAAGCATAAAGTGCAAAACGATGCAGATGCGACTTGTGATCGTTATGTGAGTGACGTAGTATACACTCAATTCCAATCTTTTTACCAATGTGACTGATATCCACAGTGAATCCAAACACTGGTAAAAATGGCCGCTCACCTTAAAGTGAATAGTAACAGGCGTAGTGTAACAGCTATATCTCCTGACAAGCCTTAATCTGATGATCCAGGGGATGATTGGTGTGGTTAAATGCTGAGTACCCAGCCAAGCCTTTGACCAATAACCAGGGAAAGTGGATGTGAGTAAAACCGAACTGCATTCACTCGTCACTCTCCCTCATATGGATGTAAATAAGAAGGGGCTCATGGTGCAGTATATCCACATATTTATTTATTAAAAAACATAGTAACTTACATTTAAAAATTCACTGACGCTCCGCCGCAGCTTGCGGGGTATAAGGAAAGAACTTTAATCTAAAAAGGCCTGCACCACCGTCTGTCTGATCCATCTGGAAATGGTCGTGGCAAACGCGGCCAAACCATTGCGAGGTCCATCCATAAGGACAAACAGCGAGTCTGATTTCCTAATCGACTCAGTAGCCGCCAAGTACATCCTGAACACCCGAACCACATCCAGAGAATGCAAGGCAATCTCCTTAGGATGCCTACAACAGCGATTACTGAATAACCGACAGCACCAAGTTGAGATCTCATGAGGTCAATGGAGACCGCACTGGGGGAGCCAAGTGGCGAACACTGTAATCTCCCAGTTGTCCGTCAGAGCAGTCGGAGACTCTGCTCACAGAAGATCATCCAGGTACCCCAGTATCGTAATCCCCAATGCCAACACCGGGGCCAACACTTTTTGAAGACCCAAGGAATTTGAAGGTAAGCGTCCTTGATATCGTTAGAGGCCAGAAGATCCCCCTGATATAGGGATGCCACTACCGTACGAATAGACTCCATTCGAAAAATCATTACCCCTACAAGCGTTTCACAGCTTTGAGGTCCAATATTGGACTACCTTGTTTTCCTTCCTAGGACCTGTAAACATGTTTGAATAAAACCCATGACAAAAAGTTCAGATTCTGAGACCGGAACAATCATCCCTTGTAGGAGCAAGGTTTGCATAGAGTGTATAGAGTGCCTATAGCAGGAAGTGGGAATATATCGCCTGGGACTGCCCGATAGGCGTGGTAAAGCTTTTTCCTGCCTAGTGTCCTACTCCTGTAGGTGGCAGCATAACCCAATAGTCAAGAAGATTCTGGATCTGTGTCTGTCAATGAACGAAAGAGAAATCAAAACTTTGCGATTTGTCATGCGATTTAACAGTTCCAATTCGCATGACAAGTCGCACCCCATTGCCGGCAATGGAACTGTTTATGCCGTGAGTGGCAGAGGAATTGAGCATTAGCATGGACACGGTGCGCACCATTGTCTGCAACGATTTGGATAAGTGGAAGATCTGTTCCCAGTTTGTGCCACACAAGCCGACAGACGAACAGAAAGAAAGCAAAATGGTCAGAAACATATGGAGATTTCATTACCATGTGTGACCCGGATCCATCCTTTATGCCAATCATTGTCACAGGGGATGAGACCTGGTGCTACCAGTTCAATTCGGGATCCAAGCGGCAATCGATGGAATGGCATTCACCGTCTTCCCCATGACCCAAAAACTTCTCCGCCTGAAGAGCGTCCTGAAAGGCGCACATTTTGCAGACATGGCGGCACTCCAAGAATGTGTGACAGCAGTTCTGGGATCGATTACTATAGAGACCTCTACTGACAGTTTACAGAAGCTTTATGAACTTTGCCAAGTGTGTTGTGAAGGATGGAGATTATTTTGAAGGCCAGTAAGAGCCGGTTCACACTGAGGCGATCCGACTTCGGGGGGCGACCTTTGGCGCGACTTGCAGGGACTTCCCATAATGGAAGCCTATGCAAGTCACTCCCAGGTCGCCCCAAAGTAGCACAGGACCCTTTTTCTAAGTTGGAGCGACTTGTGTCGCTCCTATTAGAACGGGTCCTGTACTACTCAATGGACCGCGACCGACCGCGACTTTTCAGGCTGACAAGTCGCCTGACAAGTCGCGCTAGTCTGAATGGGCTCTCAAGGTCATGTGTTTATATCATCTGTTTTGTTTGTTTTCTGATACATTTAACCAAACTTTTTAGACATGCCTCTTATATATCCATTCCTAAAAGAGGGGCTCGGACAAGGGGTGAGTAGAAGGGATGGCTGCCCTGGGCGCAGTGTGTATTGTTGGGATAGGGTCGCCACAAGTTCCTTCTACTACAAAGCTGTCAGGAGTAGTGACAGCGGCATCACTACTTCTGTCAGCCCAGCGCTGGTAGCAGCAAGGAGAGGAGGAGCTTGCAAATACTGACGGGGGGGAGCACAATTTTCCATCTTTTCCCTGGGCACTGGATGATCTTATACTGGCACTTGTTGTGGAGGCAAGAGGAATAAAGAGAACTAAATAAAAAAAAAATTAAAAAAGACACTCTTTTAGAAGGAGGGATTGAGCGAATTCAGCATTTGCACACATCGTTGTAATTGTTATCTCATTGTAACTTTTGTAACCTTTTTGGTTTCGTTACTTCGGCATCTAGGTGTAGCCGTGATCCTTTCAATGAACTTCCCTCGTTGTCTTTAATTCTGCTGTAGAAATGCTAATTCTCTCCACACAAACCATAACTGGCTGCATCAGATTCAAGAAATAGAGTACAATCTCTACATCCACCGACAATTAACAACCTGCTCCTGAAGATAACTCTTGCTTCGAAGTATATTAATCTTGGTTGTAAAACCATTAAGCCTCCTCGGATGTGACATCGCCTAATTTGTTACTTTTCCAAAACCCCCTTTTTTTTTCCAAGAGTGAAAATTCATGAGGGACTAATATGCAAACATCTCTCTTGCGTTCGCAGGAGGTCACCGAGCGGCGGACCCATATTTTATCAGGAAAGGCTACAAAAAAGCGCAGAGGTCTACAGGGAGACAAATAAACCCCAGTGTATGGTCGATATTTTCTCTGCTGCTAAGGCAGCAAAAATACATCTTATATCATCGTATAAAAATTAATGAACTTCAGTAAGAGAAAATAAATGAAAAAAATGCACTAGTAAAGAAAATGTATGGTGATTATTTTTATTTTATTTTTTTTATTTACCTTATACAATCAAGACTAAAAATAAAATTTGCAAAAATATTTTTTTTCTTTTTATTTTAGTTAGGTACATGGGAGATTTTGCATATTAAAATGTTGTATTTCCATATGTAGCCAGCAGGTGGAGCTATTGACTTCTTTTCCCATGTTTACCTTGCTGCATTAAGCTGCAGTGTTCTGTAAAAAAAAACTAAAAAAAAAAAAATAGGGTTTCCAAGCTCAATAGTTCAAAGTAACTAAATTAGTCCTATCAGTGACACTGTCCCCCACCTAAAGAGATAATCTGAGGATCACTTTTCAGAGGTGTTTACAAACCTTCAGCATGTTTAAAAAAGGCACTCATTTCGGCATTGGGGACCATGAGTAGATGGTCTGTGCATAATTAGAGGTGGGGTTTGGTTGGACCACTCCAGTAAGTGGGCGGAGCTTGGATGGCCACAATTGGATGTTTCAGGCATAATCAGAGGTGGGATTTGGGCAGGCCACTGCAGTAACTGGACAGAGTCAGGGTATAGGTGGCCATAAATAAGTGGTCCCCGCATTACCATAGGTGGGGTTTGGGCAAACCACTTCAGTAAGTGGACAGGGTCAGGGCATGGGTGGCCATAAATAGGTGGTCCCTACAAATATCAGAGGTGGAGTTTGGGTAGGCCACTCCAGTAAGTGTCAGGGTATTTGAGGCAATGAATAAGTAGTCCCCGCATATTCAGAAGTAGGGTTTTGGTGGGCCACTATAGTAAATGGGAAGGGTCTTGGTGGTCATAAGATGGTAATCTCTGCATAATTAGAGGTAGGATTGGGATGGGCCACTCTGGTAAGTGGGCATGGTCTGGATGGCCACAATTTGGTGGCCCCTGCATAATCAAAGGCAAGGTTTTGGTAGGCCACACCAGTAAGTAAGGAGGGCCTAGGTGGCCCCCACTGGGTGGTCCCCGCATAATTAGAGGTGGAGTTTGGGCAGGTCACTCCAGTAAGTGGAAAGGGTCTTGGTAGTCATGAGTGGGTGGTTCTCCATATATAGAAATGGGGTTTGGATGGGCCATGTCTGGGTGACCTTGACTGGGTGGTCCCCAAATAATCAGAGGTGGGGTTTGGACACACCACACTAGTAAGCAGGCAAAGTCTGGGTAGCCATGAGCGGGTAATTCCCTCATAAATAAAAGTGGGTATTTGGGTGGGCCTCTCCAGTAATTGGGCAGGGCCTGGGTGGGGTGGCTTGTTCATGGTGGGTCCAAGGTGCAATTAGGGGTAATTGTTGGTAAGTATGTAACACGTAAAAGTTTATATGAGATTTTAGCGATTGCTGTTATATACTATAAAGTTTTCCAGGTCCCGATACCTTGTATCCATCTTTAACAATTATCCATAAGGAGAAAAATAGAAACTCATCCTGAATTCTGCACAGAAAAATAATAGAACGCATGTGCTGCTTATGTATGGTAAATTGCGCTTACAACCAGCTGTTCCCATATTGCACAATACATCCAGTTGACGTGCTGCACACGGGGGTTTTTAGCGAGGCCTGCGCGCTGGGAAGCTGCGGGTGGGCCCTCGGCAGCCAGTGTCGCAGTAGGCGTCCCAGGGAAGGGAACAGGAAGAACAATCACTTTACATGCCCGTGTCTTATTAGGTTTCAATGTAAGCAATGCGTCCGCCCGTCATCGCAGAACTGTCCAGTTTATGAAACAATGCGTACAGACAGATTCCCATACACAAATCACCTCAGCCTCTCCCGAGAATTCCCCTCTCTTCTCATCTGCTAATATGACGACGTGGAATGAAGAAGACTCTGTCAGCTCCGGAAAAAAAGAACTAAAATAAAAAAGACAACACAATGCAGATTTCAAGTCAATCTAATTATAGAGGTACAATGAAAACATTTGCTGGCGAGGCACTTTCCAAGAAAATGAAACTTTCGTTATTCATCACCGTAATTTGCAGGCATTGCTGCGTGATGACCGAAATGAATGGCGATGGAGCATTGTGGATGTGTGTTGTCACACCGGTTAGTGGGATTTAAAGAGGAACTCTAACCAAAGCTTTATAATACAGTAAGGGAAGGTTGGAACCTCTAATGTTTTATTTTTTTTTGCTGTCAGTTACTCCAGTGGACAGAGTTTCTCTCACTTCCTGTCCTGGTGACCACGACAGGAAGTTAGGGGACATCTCCTACACTTATATGTGCTCAGATAGGTGATGGTACCATTGTTGCTATTTTTACTAGACTTAGGGAAGAAAATAGACATGAGCAGTTCGTTTCGCATAAATATTCTGAAAAATTTGTCGCTTTTCGGAGATTCGGATATATCTGAATACCCGAATTACAGTAAAAACAAAGTTTAACAAATGCTCCGAATAACGAAACAAAATTTGTCCGAATTTCAGAAATTCAAATGGAATTTTACATTGCATTCCAGTCGAATTCGAACTGTAAACATATTTCTGAAATCAAAGACTGTGTGTTATTGGAGTACCATTTGGAAATAATAATGTTTTTATTAAGCCAAAGATGATTTAAAGAGTCATTCTAATCATTTGATGAAGATTTTTCTTTTGTTTGTTCACTTTGCCACATTCGAAAAAAATAAAAAATAAAATCTAAAGTTCTAAATTCGACTGATTCAAAATGTATCGGTTTGAACGTGTCGAACAGAAAAAAAATCTGTAAATTTGAAGAAAATTGCAAAAAGACATAAAAGAAAATTCTGAATACGAATCCCGAATACGAATTGAATGCCCAAATTTAACAAAACAAAATAACTAGATGAACGAATCTAAACAAAACTAAACACATTTTTTCGTCATGCACGTGTCTAGAAGAAAATCTGTTCAGAAGACAGGATCACTTTAAGGAGATTATAATTAAAGGAGGTATGCTGTGTGAAGTATGAATACTGAAAATACTTGTTCCCTGGCTATCATTCTAATTCAGTGGTTTCCCTACAGCTGAACTCCAGGCATAGAATCTTTAATTTAATACATTCTTTAATGACTACAAAGGATAGAAATCCACTTTGTGTCCACCAAATACCTTTGCAAGCCCAGTTATCACACTGTGCTGTACATAGCCTGTGCAGAGAGCATAGCTGTGAGAGGGATCCAGCAAGCTCCACCCACTACAGGTCACCTGCAGATAACTACAGGAGGGGCCGGAGACATGACCAGTCACCCTTCACAAGGAGAGCAGAGATGTGGGAGCCCATCAGTCTCCACCTACGACAGACAACAGCAGGAGGGGGCGGAGACAAGACCAATCCCCCTACACAAGGGGAAAGACCAGAGCTGTGGAAGGGGTCCAGCAAGCTCCACCCACTACTGGTCGCCTGCAGATAACTACAGGAAGGGGAGGAGACATGACCAGTCACCATGCACAAGGAGAGCAGAGATGTGGGAGCCCATCAGGCTCCACCCACAACAGACAACAGCAGGAGGGGGTGGAGACAAAACCAATCCCCATGCACAAGGGGAAAGACCAGAGCTGTGGGAGGGTTCCAGAAAGCTCCAACCACTTTAGGCTGCCTGCAGAAAACTACAGGAGGGGGTGGAGACAAGACCAGACACCCTGCACCAGGAGAGCAGAGCAATGAAAGGGGCCCAGAAAGCTCCACCCTCGACAGACAACAGCAGGAGTGGGTGGAGACAAGACCAGTCACCCACCCCTTAGCCCTGCACGGCGGAGGTTCACCTTAAGGTGTTTGTAAACCCTTCCATATACCCAGTGAAGTGACTGGCCTCAGGTAATACACAGAGATGAAACAATCCTCCTACATAAGTTGTACCTGTTTATCTGCAGTCTTCTCTTCTCTACAACCATTCAAAGTGCAGAATTTATAAAGCTTGTATGAGCTGTCAGAAAACAGGGGATGGAGAGCTGAAATTACACACTACAGAACCCAGTGAGGAAAGCTCTGAGAGTTAATTGAAGGGAATCCCCCCCCCCCCTTCCCTCCCCTTCTTCACACAGCACACAGGAACATGGCTGAGGCTGTCAATCACAGGCTGCATGCTGAAGCTCCCTCTTCCGTCACTTTTTTTTCTCTTAGTGTCAGGTAAACTTGTCAGAAGTGAGATAGAAGAGGAATGAGGCAGCAGACAGAAATGAAACTTGTTCTGGATTGAGACAAGCACAAACTAAGGAGGGATTGGCTTTGTTCATTATTACAACCACTTAAAGCAGGCCATACACTGGTAGATTATGGTATGATCGTTCGTACAAAAAAAAAAATCTCATCATTACATTTGATATCTCGATAATAAATCCATCAATGTCGTTTGAAGGTAGTTCAACATTTGATTTTGGATTGAATGGAATTTCCTAAATAAAAACCAAATGCAGATGTTAGAAATTTGGTTCAAGAAATATTTTCCATCCTCTTCCTCTGAATTTTTCTTGTCACTGTGTTTGCAAAATTTAACGCACCATCAGAAAGTTGATCAAAACCAAATTGTACCCCCCCCCCCCCTCCTCCAATGGGACTTTATAAAGAAATCAGAAAATGGATCGAACGTTGTGAAAATAATTCTACCATTGTGCGGCCAGCTGAAGTCACTGAGCTGGATGAGTTCTTTTATCTGCATTCTCTGTATTTCTGTGATAATCTAATATAACAAGCATACAGTCATCTCATTTAGTGCAATAAAAGCTTTAGAGATTTGGAAAAGTCATTTTTCAGCCGTAAAATTGTAGCAAATAATATAAGAAAAAACAAACCTGTTTGCTATGATTTACTGAACTGACCCTGATCATTGTGCTGCTGCTACCTGCAAATGTGTTAGCTCTATTCAATTATAAAAGTTCTAGCAGAATCTCAGCCTTTTCTAGTGGAACTCATAGAGCACAATGAACCACTTGCCATCCCACCCCCAGTCATTTTCCTGCGGTTGGGCGGCACAGGCAATCATAACCACATACACGTACATTGCCTGGGACACGGGCTCCCAGCGTGCCACTCCTGTGACTGCTGCCACCGGACACAGCAAATTACTGTTACCGCTACCTGGCTGCTTTGAGTGGCCTGAGGATCACATGATCACAATGTAAACACAACTGTTCTTCTGGAGATCAAGTGGTTAACACCCCATTCACACTTGTGTGACATGTCATGTGACTCTGGAAATGTTCCCCATGTTTTCCAGTGATAACCATTCATGTACACATGAATTACCAAAAGTATTGGGACGCCTGCCTTTACACACACATGAACTTTAATGGCATCCCAGTCTTAGTCTGTAGGGTTCAATGTTGAGTTGGCCCACCCTTTGCAGCTATAACAGCTTCAACTCTTCTGGGAAGGCTGTCCACAAGGTTTAGGAGTGTCTATGGGAATGTTTGACCATTCTTCCAGAAGGGCATTTGTTAAAGTTAGGCACTGATCTTGGACGGGAAGGCTTGGCTCACAGTCTCCGCTCAAATTCATCCCAAAGTTGTTCTATCGGGTTGAGGTCAGGACTGTCACGTTCCTTCACCCCAAACTCGCTCATCCATGTCTTTATGGACCTTGCTTTGTGCACTGGTGTGCAGTCATGTTGGAACAGGAAGGGGCCATCCCCAAACTGTTCTCACAAAGTTGGGAGCATGAAATTGTCCAAAATGTCTTGGTATGCTGACGCCTAAAGTTCCCATCACTGGAATTAAGGGGGCCAAGCCCAACCCCTGAAAAACAACCCCACACCATAATCCCCCCTCCACCAAAGGATTCAGAGCAGTGCACAAAGCAAGGTCCATAAAGACATGGATGAGTTTTGGGTGGAGGAACATGACTGGCCTGCACAGAGTTCTGACCTCAACCCGATAGAACACTTTTGGGATGCATTAGAGCGGAGACTGCGAGCCAGGCCTTCTCTTCCAACATCAGTGCCTGGCCTCTGGAAGAATGGTCAAACATTCCTATAGACACACTCCTAAACCTTGTGGACAGCCTTCCCAGAAGAGTTGAAGCTGTTATAACTGCAGAGGGTGGGCTAACTCAATATTGAACCCTACGGACTAAGACTGGGATGCCATTAACAGCTTCCGGACTGCCCCACGCACATATACTTCGGCAGGACGGACTTTCAGCATGAAATCACGTACCTGTATGTCTTCTTTTTTCCGGGTCTGGGGAGTGCATGCGTACCTCCAGCGACCCGCTCCGGCTGTGATTGGACACAGCGGGAGCCAATCAGCGGGTCCGGTGGACCTGATGTTCGCTGGCACCCAGCGATTATTCCTGATCGTTCTGTCAGAGGGGAAGATGGAGATCCTGTGTTTCTGCTAAGCAGGAACACGGATCTCTGTCTTCCCCCAGTCAAAGCACCTCCCCCACACAGTTAGCAAGCACTCCCAGCAAACACATTTAACCCTTTGATCGCCCCTGATGTTAACCCCTTTCCTGCCAGTTTCATTAGTACAGTGACAGTGTATTTTATTTAGCACTGATCACTGTATTGATGTCACTGGTCCCAAAAAGTGTCACTTAGTGTCAGATTTGTTCACCTCAATGTCGCAGTCCTGCTAAAAATCGCTGATTGCCACCATTACTAGTAAAAAAAAAAAATATTCCATAAATCGATCCCTTAGTTTGTAGACGCGTTAACTTTTGTGCAAACCAATCAGTATTCACTTATTGGGATTTTTTTTTAGCAAAAATATGTAGCAGAAATCATATTGGCCTAAATTGATGAAGAAATTAGATTTTTTGGATGTTTTTTTTTTTAGCAGAAAGTAAAAAATATATATATATTTTTTTTCAAAATTGTCGCTCTTTTTTTTGTTTATTGGGCAAAACAATAAAACCGCAGAAGTGATCAAATACCACCAAAAGAAAGCTCTATTTGTGGAGAAAAAACAATCAATTTTATTTGGGTACAGCATCGCACAACCGCGCAATTGTCAGTTAAAGTAACACAGTGCCGTATTGCAAAAAATGACCTGGTCAGGAAGGGGGGTAAACCTCCTGAAGCTGAAGGGGTTAAAAGTATGTGTAAAGGTAGGTGTCCCAGTACTTTTGACAATATAGTGTAGGTCTGAATCAGCTGATGATTTGATATCACCTTACAAAAAAAAAAAAAAACTTTTAAAAACGTTTTCCTCTGTTTTTACCAGTTATATTTTGTAGCCTGTTAATGCCAATTAATTCTGGTATAGCACCAACAATATCCATAGTGAATACAAAGAAACCTTTGCACCAGGTGTATATAGCAGTTTAGGTAATATAAGGTGTGTGTTTTGATTGGTAGACGCGGCGTCTGTTGGGTAAATACATAACGTACTATATGATATCCTGCAAGGACGGCGAGGAATCTTCTAGTGTCTTCCCCTTCCAGTCCTAAATCTCTCCATAGAACAGTTTGTTTGGGAAGATTTACCAAGGATTCGGCCACAGAGACCCCAGCCTAAGACTCGGCTTGTCACCGCGTCTCCCTGTACCGCCAGCCACACAAATTACACCGTACGTTCTGTAGTGGAGGCTCTCCGCATTCTGACATAAATTGTATGTTTGTGTACATCCCCGATGCCGTCTCATAAACCATCATTATTAATAACTCCCCCGCCACCTCGCAGCCTACATAAGTTTATTGTGTTTAAAAATGTAAATCTGCGAGAAGCCACAGATTGGTGAGAGGAAAACTGAACACCGTCCTTCATCCTTCTTACCGAAAACCTTTTCTATCACCTCCAAAGACATTAACTCAGCCCTCTGGCCACGGGCCCCGGAGTTATACCCCAGCATTATGACACATTGGTACTAGGGGTCCCAGCATTATGACACATTGGTACAAGGGGCCCCAGCATTATGACACATTGGTACTAGGGGTCCCAGCATTATGACACATTGGTACTAGGGGTCCCAGCATTATGACACATTGGTACAAGGGGGCCCAGCATTATGACACATTGGTACTAGGGGTCCCAGCATTATGACACATTGGTACTAGGGGTCCCAGCATTATGACACATTGGTACTAGGGGTCCCAGCATTATGACACATTGGTACAAGGGGTCCTAGCATTATGACACATTGGTACTAGGGGTCCCAGCATTATGACATATTAGTACTAGGGGCCCTAGCATTATGACACATTGGTACTAGGGACCCCAGTATTATGACACATTGGTACTAGGGGACCCAGTATTATGACACATTGGTACTAGGGGTCCCAGCATTATGACACATTGGTACTAGGGGTCCCAGCATTATGACACATTGGTACTAGGGGTCCCAGCATTATGACACATTGGTACTAGGGGTCCCAGCATTATGACATATTAGTACTAGGGGCCCTAGCATTATGACACATTGGTACTAGGGACCCCAGTATTATGACACATTGGTACTAGGGGACCCAGTATTATGACACATTGTTACTAGGGGCCCCAGCATTATGACACATTGACACTAGGGGACCCAGCATTATGACACATTGGTACTAGGGGTCCCAGCATTATGACACATTGGTACTAGGGACCCCAACATTTTGACACATTGGTACTAGGGTCCCCAGCATTATGACACAATGGTACTAGGGGTCCCAGCATTATGACGCAATGGTACTAGGGTCCCCAACATTTTGACACATTGGTACTAGGGTCCCCAGCATTATGACACAATGGTACTAGGGGTCCCAGCATTATGACGCAATGGTACTAGGGTCCCCAGCATTATGACACATTGGTACTAGGGGTCCCAGAATGGGAACACTTTGGTAATAGGGGTCCCAGCATTGGAAAACATTGATTGTAGAGGTCTCAGCATTATGGCACATGAACACTAGGGGTCCCAGCATTGAAATACAGTACATTGGTCTCAGCATTATGACACATTGGTACTAGGGGACCCAGCATTATGACACATTGGTACAAGGGGTCCCAGCATTATGACACATTGGTACTAGGGACCCCAACATTTTGACACATTGGTACTAGGGTCCCCAGCATTATGACACAATGGTACTAGGGGTCCCAGCATTATGACGCAATGGTACTAGGGTCCCCAGCATTATGACACATTGGTACTAGGGGTCCCAGAATGGGAACACTTTGATAATAGTGGTCACAGCATTGGAAAACATTGATTGTAGAGGTCTCAGCATTAGGGCACATGAACACTAGGGGTCTCAGCAGTGAAATACAGTACATTGGTCTCAGCATTATGACACTTTGGTACAAGGGGATCTCAGAATTATGACGCATTGATATGAGGAGTCCCAGTCATAAAACATATTGATGCTAGGGGTCTTAGCAGCCATAAGACATTTTATTACTAGGGGTCCCAGCAATAAGACATATTGATATTAGAGGTTCTAGCAGCCATAACACATATTGGTACTAGGGGTCCCAGCAATAAAACATATTGATACTAGGGGCCCAAGCAATAAGACCAATTGATACTAGGGGTCCCAACCAGCCAACAGACATTTTGATACTAGGGGTCCCAGCAATAGGACACATTGATTATAGGAGTCCCAGCCATAAAACATATTGATACTAGGAGTTCCAACAATAAGACATATTGATACTAGGGGTCCCAGCAATAGGACATATTGATACTGGGAATCCCAGCAATAGGAAATATTGATACTAGGGGTCCCAGCATTAGAACACATTGGTACTAGGGGTTCCCATAATATTGACAAATTGACACTAAGGGGTCCTAAGCAATAGCAAATTGGCACTAGTGCTCTCACATTAGGACACTTTGGTACCAGGGGGTCTCAACATTGAAACACATTGATACTAGGGGTCTCAGCATATTGACACTAGGGGTCCCTGAATATTGACCCACCAACACTAAGCGGCCCTGAGGTATAACACATTGATGCTACTGATCTCAGCATTATTCATTGGTACTAGCAGCCCCAGTAGTATCACACATTGATACTAGGGGGCCCAGCATTAAAAAACATTGGTACTAGGGGCCCCAGCATTATGAAACATTGGAACTGCGATTCGAACATAATGACACATTGATTCCAGGGGTCTCAGACTTATGACACATTGGTATTAGGGCTTCCAACATAATGACACATTGGTAGTACAGGCCCTAACATTATAAAACATTGGTACTAAGGGTCTCAGCATCATGACACATTGGTACTAGGGGTCCCAGATGTATGTATGTATACAGTATATATGTATGTCTATAATTGTATGGTGAGTGGTTTTGGTTTTCTATGTGAGATGTAAATCTATAAACTTACATTCCGCCGTGTACGAAAGGTGCGCGAAGACCAGCAGAGTCACTTGCTAAAATTTTTACAAAGATAATGAGCTGTATAATGTATGTAAATGACTTGATGCTGCAGCATTTTTTAGAATCTATTATTTATTTTTGCATTTTTTGTACATTTTTCAATAAAAAATTAATTGGGCATTATACCTTCTCTTGTTTTATTAATATGCATTAAATAAAACATAGCTGTGTGTTGTAGCTTCTGTATGGTAATATCACTAAACAAGGGATATTTATTTATTTTTATTAGTTTTTTTTTGTTTGTTTGTTGGTTCTTTATTTATTTTTTTGTTTTTTTAAAGTGCGGGAGAACAAACTAACTATGGAATATTTTGTGTATATTTTATGACTGGCATCGGTCCATTCTTTATAGATGTGTTACTGTGATCAGATCAAAGGGAATTTATCACGAGAGAAACATATGACCTGCAATTCTGAAAAAAGCTAGTCGCCTGGCTGTATTATACAACTCTGGCTAGTAATTAGCATGCCAATAAGAACGTATGACTTTCATATGACTTTCCCTCTCTAGAATAAAGAAATATAATGTTGATTGTACAATTACGTTGGGGTAGGAACACATTTTACCCCATAACTGGATTTCCCCTTGAAAACAGATTATTATTAGAAATCATTGATGGTCGTTGGATTTTGAATAGGATGTATGACAGGCTCCTATAGGAGTGATGGACAGGTGTTCATGAACTGTTGGAGATATAGTATATCCACTGATATATGTGAGACATGATCATGAATATACCTGGCAACAAGAATATATGAAAACAAATGTAGATCACGTGTCAAAATGTTCATTCAAGCAAAACACAAAATGAAAAATGACTGAAGAAAAATGTGAGATTTTCTGACCCAGACAGTCTATCAATAAATAGAAAAACAATATATATAATGATTCCTATGTAAGGCTCTGGTTATTAAAAGTCACCCATCCCTTTCATTCTGCAAAAAGCAATGATTTTCAATACCTGCCAGAGTACAGCTTTGCTCACAGCGCTATTCTAGCAGAAGGCGGTCATGTAGGCCAGGATCCTCCCTGTAGCAGCCAATACAGAGCTACTAATGTGTTATTGCTCTTGGACCCCTAACACCAATGTCTAAATGCTGGGATCCCTAGTATCAATACATCATTGATACTAGGACCCCTAATGTCCACACAATTGTACAAGGGGAGCCCAGAGTTATGACACATTACATAGTTACATAGTTACATAGTAGGTGAGGTTGAATAAAGACAATAGTCCATCCAGTTCAACCTGTGTAGGTGTGTGTGGCTGTACTCATCTCACATACCCCTGAATGTTCTGATCCTTGAGATGTAAGTCTAAGAGTCTTTTGAAAGCCACCATACTACCCGCAGAAACCACCTCTTGTGGTAGAGAATTCCACAATCTTGTAGCCCTAACAGTAAAGAACCCCCCACGTTGCCTGTGATTAAAACGCTTCTCCTCTAATCGCATTGTATGCCCTCGAGTCCTCATGGAATCCCTTCGACTGAACAGCTTTTTTTCTAAGCTGGGATCCCCATTAAGATATTTATAAATTGCTATCATGTCCCCCCTCAGACGTCTCTTCTCCAGGGAGAATAAATCAAGCGATTGTAGACGCTCTTCATAGTCAAGGTCCTCCAATCCCCTAAT
Organism: Pelophylax lessonae; assembly: GCF_965119305.1. Classification (NCBI taxonomy): domain Eukaryota; kingdom Metazoa; phylum Chordata; class Amphibia; order Anura; family Ranidae; genus Pelophylax; species Pelophylax lessonae. Next base: position 16,572,258 of record NC_138779.1, on the reverse strand, counting down.
TAGTTTAGTTGCCCTTCTCTGGACTCTCTCCAGCTCCAACATATCCCTCCTGAGGACTGGCGACCAGAACTGGACAGAATACTCCAGATGCGGTCGGACCAGAGTTTTATAAAGTGGAAGGATTATAGTCTTATCTCTGGAATACATCCCTTTCTTTATGCATGCTAATATTCTGCTGGCTTTGGCAGCTGCCGCTTGACATTGCATGCTGTTGCCTAATCTATCATCAACCAAGACTCCCAGATCCTTCTCCATTTTTGATTCCCCCAAGGGTTCCCCTCCTAACGTGTATTGTGTTTTTATGTTTTTAGTCCCCAAGTGCAAAACCTTACACTTCTCCACGTTAAACCTCATTTGCCATGTCCTTGCCCACTCTGTAATTTTGTCCAGGTCATTCTGTAGGATATCTGCTTCATGCTGTGCAGTTATTGCCCTGCCCAATTTTGTGTCATCTGCAAAAACTGATATTGAACTACTGATCCCGACCTCAATGCTGTTTATGAATAAATTGAACAAGGTTGGTCCCAGGACTGAGCCCTGGGGCACCCCGCTTACAACCTCAGACCAGTCTGAGTATGCGCTGTTTATTACCACCCTTTGGACACGCCCTTTAAGCCAGTTCCGTATCCAAGAGCAAACCCTGCTTTCGATACCTGCAGACCTTATTTTATAAATTAAGCGCTTGTGGGGAACTGTATCAAACGCCTTAGCGAAATCCAAGTACACCACATCCACTGGTCTGCCCCTATCTAGCTCACAGCTCACCTCCTCGTAGAATGTTAAGAGATTGGTTTGACAAGAACGCCCATTTGTAAACCCGTGCTGATTACTGCTGATGATGTTGTTGTCTTTAGCAAACTCTACGATATAGTCCCTTATCATCCCCTCCAGAAGTTTACATACTATTGATGTCAAACTGACAGGCCTATAATTTCCCGGGATATGCCTCTGGCCCTTTTTGAATATCGGAATCACGTTAGCTTTCTTCCAATCCCCTGGTACATCCCCTGTCCTAATACTGTCAGCAAAGATCAGGAACAGTGGTCTGGATATAACCTTACTGAGTTCCTTGAGTACTCTCGGATGTACGCCATCCGGGCCTGGTGATTTGTTTGTGTTAAGTTTATCCAGCCTTTCCCTGATTTCACCCTCTGTTAGCCATAGTGGCAAATCCTGTGTATTACTACTAACCATACAGTCATGGTCAGTGTACCCCTCCTTTTCCTGTGTAAAGACTGACGAGAAAAAAGCATTCAGCACGGTTGCTTTTTCAGTGTCCTCTGTAACCATCCCCCCATCATCGCTAATTATGTGTGCAATATGCTCTGCCCTAGTTTTTTTGCTGTTGGTATATTTAAAGAATTTCTTTGGGTTTTTTTTACTATCCTCCGCTATTTGTCTCTCAAAGTTGATTTTAGCCATTTTGATTTCGTGTTTACTTTTCTTATTTGCCTCCTTGTATAGCTCGAAAGCCAATACAGTGCCCTCTGATTTATATTTCTTGAAGGCCATTTTTTTTTCCCTAATACGTTTTTTAACGTTACGGTTTAGCCAGCCAGGTTTGGCTTTGTCTCTTCTAAATTTATTTCCCATAGGAATGCACTGCAAGATGCCTTTGCCTAATATGTTCCTAAAGCATTCCCATTTTTCCTCTGTGGTCAGGGATCCCAGGGTTTGGTCCCAGTTTACGCTTTCCATCAATGAGTACAATTTTGGAAAGTTTGGAAAATTGATGCTAAGGGTCTCAGCATTATGGCACATTGGTACTAGGGGTCCCAACATAAGACACATTAGTATCAGGGGTCCCAACATTAGACACAATGTGGAAGAGAATTCTACATCCTTATCGCCCTGACAGTGAAAAACCCCCTACGCAGCTTAAGGTTTAACCGCTTCTCCTTCAATCTCATTGTGTGGCCCCATGTCCTCTTACACTCTCTGAGAAAGAATTTTTTTTTCCTTTGCTGGCATCACCATTGAGGTATTTGTATACTGTTATCATGTCCCCTCTCAAGCGTCTCTTCTCCAGCGAGAATAAATTTAGTGCCTGTAGTCATTCCTCGTAATTGGGGTCCTCCAGTCCCCTTATTAATTTTGTTGCCCTTCTTTGGACCCTCTCCAGCTCCAGCACATCCTTTCTGAAGACTGGTGACCAGGACTGGACAGAATACTCCAGATGAGGCCATACCAGAGTTTTATGAAAAAGCAGGATAATAATTTTATCTCTGGAATGTATCCCTTTTTTATGCATGCTAAAAGTCTGCAGGCTATGGTAGCTGCAGCTTGAACTTGCATGCTATTGCTCAGTCTGTCTTCTACCAGGACCCCCAGATCTTTCTTTATGATTCCCCCAGAGGTTCTCCCCAAAGTGAGTAGTTTGTGTTTATGTTTTTAGCCCCCCAAGTGCATTACCTTACATTTCTCCACATTAAACCTCATTTACATGTAGTTGCACACTCTATTATTTTGTTCAGATATCTGTAAATTTCTATATCCTGATGTGAAGTTATTGCCTTGCTTATTTTTGTGTTGTCTGCAAAAACTGAGATTGAACTATTTATCTAATTCTCTATATCGTTTATGAATAAATTAAACAGAATTGGTCCTAGGACAGAGCCTTGGGGTACCCCACTTACCACTCCAGACCAGTCTGAGTACACATTATTTATCACCACCCTTGGGACATGCCCCTGTAACCAGTTTTCTATCCAAGAACAAACCTTATGGTCCATGCCTGCATCAGGACACCTTGGTACTAGGTGTCCCAGCATCAGGACACATTGGTACTAGGTGTCCCAGCATCAGGACACATTGGTACTAGGTGTCCCAGCATTATGACACATTGGTACTAGGTGTCCCAGTATCAGGACACATTGGTACTAGGTGTCCCAGCATTAGGACACATTGGTACTAGGTGCCCCAGCATCAGGACACTTTGGTACTAGGTGTCCCAGCATCAGGACACATTGGTACTAGGTGTCCCAGCATTATGACACATTGGTACTAGGTGTCCCAGCATTGGGACACCTTGGTACTAGGTGTCCCAGCATCAGGACACATTGGTACTAGGTGTCCCAGCATCAGGACACATTGGTAATAGGTGTCCCAGCATTAGGACACATTGGTACTAGGTGTCCCAGCATCAGGACACATTGGTACTAGGTGTCCCAGCATCAGGACACATTGGTACTAGGTGTCCCAGCATTAGGACACATTGGTACTAGGTGTCCCGGCATTATGACACATTGGTACTAGGTGTCCCAGCATCAGGACACATTGGTACGAGGTGTCCCAGCATCAGGACACATTGGTACTAGGTGTCCCAGCATTAGGACACATTGGTACTAGGTGTCCCAGCATCAGGACACATTGGTACGAGGTGTCCCAGTATCAGGACACATTGGTACTAGGTGTCCCAGCATTAGGACACATTGGTACTAGGTGTCCCAGCATCAGGACACATTGGTACGAGGTGTCCCAGCATCAGGACACATTGGTACTAGGTGTCCCAGCATTAGGACACATTGGTACTAGGTGTCCCAGCATTAGGACACATTGGTACTAGGTGTCCCAGCATCAGGACACATTGGTACTAGGGGTCCTAGCGTTATGACACAATGGTACTAGGGGACCAGCACAGCCCCTAAGCCAAATTAGCCAACTGAATTGAAAAATGATTTGATGACTTGCCTAAGTTATAGATACACAATTTCCTAATTTTGTCTAGCGTTCCTCCTTAACAGAGGGATCAACCTCATAAATGGCTGCGTTGTACAACAGCAATAAAATAAAACTACAACTTTTCCTCCCTTATTCAAACGTAAGACCAAATAATGTTGGAGTTTTTCTCTTTGGTTGGTATCCAACTAAATGAGCGCAGTGTAAAAAAAAGAAAGAAAAGAAAAAAGCGATGGTTTGCATTGCATCAGCTCAAATATGTGTAACAATTGTTCTTTGTCTGTCCCCGGGGGTTGGTTCCAATTCTCTTTGTTATAAGTCAGTCCATTCACAATATGTCAATGGGAGTGCCATTTACAAGAGAAACACATTCTTTATTTCTCCTAGAATGAATTTTTGTCTCTCTCCCCTCTAAGGCGGCTCACATTTGCAGAGATTCCATCTGGAGGCCTGCAAGAAACAGAATTTTATAGACTGCCAGTTATCATCCATATAATGAAAGCCAGTTGATGGAGCTATAGACAAAGTTGTTTTATTCGAGGGAAATAACTGATTCTTTCCAGTTCATGAGGAAATGACCGCTTGCAGAAAATGTATCAAGCTGTCATAAAAATCTGACATATTTCTCTTTCCTATGCCATCTGATCGATGCATATTATATGTAGCATAGCTCCAGTGAGGATAGACTATTGTTTCATTCCATCCAGCAAACTTCCAAACCTTCCAATTAAAACAAAAATCTGGACAGTTATGCACAAGTAATCTTCCATCCAAGCCTACTGCTAATTTAGCTGTGTTTTATGACAATGCATCCCAATTAGCTAAGTCCCTCCCCTTATGAGATTATGCAAAGTTTGATGTTGGCCGGTTCAGGCTCAGCAGGGCACTGATGACTACTCCTTTGGGAGCCCCAGGCTAAACTGATGGTGGTCTGATGCTATGCTTGTGTCTAATTGAAGGTCTGGGAGATTGATGCTTCCTGGCAACAAATCCCCCCCACCACCTTTTATTGTTAAATAATCTCTATATGCCTAACATCCATTGTCTAGGATGGGACCAATGTGGCTAAAATATACTTTATACTTTTCTAAGGTGTCCACTATGCCAATCTACTGTGCAATATAGATGACGTTACTGCTACGGTGGATGGGTATTATTCTTGGATATTGAACACATTAATTGAGTCGTCGCCATGACTATCATTCCAGGTATCAGGGCCCGGATCTGAACCTGCATGCTCTGTTGTGTCTGGCAATGTCTCTCTTTGCTGAACTACCTGGAATGCTTGAAAGCTCTCTGGACAATTCCAGGGATGATGAATGATCCTGGCTTGAACCTTGTTTCTATTGAACTTCGAACTCCTTGCTCCTCCCAGGAACTTTCTATTTCAGCTATTAAGCTATGCCTTTGAACTTCCTTTTTGCCAGATTATTGTGCTCTCTCCAGCCAATATCTCGCTCTGCTGCTGTACAAATGTTGGCTACCACTCATTACCAACCTATGGCTTGTTCCTCGACTACACTTCTGCTTGACCACTTGTTATTGACCTTTTGCTTGTTCACTGACTACGCTTTTGTTTATCCCTATCTTCTACTGGACCCCGACTTGCTCACCTCCTGGTGGGGTGATCATGAGGACCGTGACCTAGAACTAACACGCAGCAAAACCCATCTCCACCATCAGGAGGTCTGGTGAACATCTGCTAGTACTTAGATTCCACTCCTCAGGTGAGCCTGTGTAATCTGCCAGAGTGACCGGCTTCTATACATATCCAGCTGGTTGGTGGGAGCCTCCCTACTGCTATAGATACTGGGCTTCAATCCTGGCTCCAGATGATGACACTGGGTTAATGGAATATGGATTACCTAAATAAGGCCATATGAGTAGCTCTTGGATACCACTTCTCCTGCACTCCTTCCTTCTGTTTTGGTGCCCAACCCGGGAGTTTCCTAAATGGTTGCTGCAGTTACAAGCTAGCTGCTAGCAGTAACCATTGTTTTCTGCTGGCTGGGAATGCTCCCCATACCCTCCCACACACAAAAGCGGGAGGCATTCCCCCATCAACACTAACTGTCTTGATGGGGGAATCAGGTGATTTCCTTTCTTTCCACCTGTGATGGAAGGTAAGAAATGCAAGTACTCTATGGGCTGCTTAATCAAAATATAGGTTTTATTATCAAAGCCTAAAGTGATACTAAAGTCTTGTGTTTTTTTTTTAACAATAAACATGTTATACTTACCTGCTCTGTGCAGTGGTTTTTCACAGAGCAGCCCGGATCCTCCTCTTCATGGGTCCTTTTTCAGCGCTCCTAGCCCCTCCCTCCTGTTGAGTGCCCCCACAGCAAGCAGCTTACTATAGGGGCATCCGACCCGAGTCGCAGCTCCCTCTGTCCATTCTGACTCGGAGCCATGGCCTGGCCCCTCCCCGTTCCTCTCCTCATTGGCTCACTGACTGTCACTTAGACATTGGCTCACTGACTGTCTCAGCCAATCAGGGAGAGCCCCAGACAGCCAAGTCTCTCATGCAACATCGCTGGATCGAGATGGGGCTCAGGTGTGTAATAGGAGGGCTGCTGCACAAAGAAGGTTTTCTTATCTTAATGCATAGAATGCGCCTTCTGCCTTTACAACCACTTTAATTGAACAAGCTTGGGTTAGAGGCTGATTGGTTATTATGCACAGCTGCATCAGATTTTGTGTGCACCAGTTTTTGTAAATCTCCTCCATTGTCTTCTTACACTTCAAAAGACTGGGAAAACATCATCTGTACTGCACTTAGCTGAGGAAAAATTGTGTTGGATTCAGGTTCTGTATTTTATGGAAGAGTTAGGTTGCCTGTGTATAGTGCCAAGTCAGCAGGTGGCCGGACTGTCCACAGTTTGGGGGAGATTTACTAAAACTGAAGCACTCAGAATCTGGTGCAGCTGTGCAAAGTAACCAATTAGCTTTTAACTTCTGCTTGTTCAATTAAGTTTTGACAATAAGCCCCATTTCACACTACCGCGGCTTTAAAGTCACACAACTTTTATTCCGTCATCCCACGGCGACTTCACGGAGGCTTGTATATGACCTCTTTAAAGCGTAACTCCACTTTTGTTGAGAAAAAACATTCCCCTCTGGATAAACTGTGTACATTGCAGGGATTATAACAACCTTTGTTGCAGATTCATTCCTTTTGTTATTTTGAAGAAATCCCTGTTTGTTCCTCTATGCTGATAGGGTCTAACAAGAGTGGTTTCATAATTACCAGTCAGCTGTGCAGCTGCAGAGCACTGATGAGGAAATTCGCTGGGCCTGCATCCCTTTAGATGTGTTCTTGGGAGTATCTTGCCAAATATGACATTGCCTGAAATCTGACCTGCATCTTAGGCAGACTTCTGGGAAAATCGGTGAGCCAATCACACAAGTAGGAAATTATGTTTCTGGGGGGTGTGGTCAGTATACATTCTGTGTACAGAACACCTCCAGGTGGCCATATTGCTTTTCCACAAAATTACAGTGGCTGCAGATTGAAAAGGAAAAGTAATCTTTAATAACATTCAATTACAGTATGACTACGCTGTATTATTTTTTCTTTCTTTTTTTCCCTTTAACAGAAGTCAATGCAAATTGTACCGAAGTCACACCAAATGTAGTGCAGGAACCTTTTTCTAAGTCAGAGCGACTAATTGGAACTGTTCAATTGCAGTAAATGGGGTGCGACTTGTCAAGCAAGTTTGAACTCTCAAGTCACATAACAAGTTGCAGCAGTGTGAATGAGGGCTGGCTAAAACCTGGAAGCTGATTAGTTACTATGCACACCTGCATAAAGTGGCATTTGAAGCAAAACACTTAAGCCTCATACACAGGATCAGATTATCGGACACATTTCCATATGCTTTTTGTTGCATGCTAGTCTCATATCGAAAGTGAAGAGGTTATGGGCTATACACACTATACAATTGTCTTTAGATTTTTTTCCTTTTGATTTACCAAAACCATATAATATGAGGTCAAATCTAAACACTTTCAATTTGTATGCAATCTGGCAGGCCCTTGCACTACATAGAAAAGGTATATCTAACCACAAAAGTTGGATAGTGTGTATCCAGCTTAACTTTCATACGAAAATTCTCGTACGACAGAATTCAACTTCAGAAGTGATGTCATGTGTTGAATTGTTTTCTATGTATTCTTTTGTTTCCGAGCATGCCTAGTCTTGCTCTTACAATTGTTTTTGGACAAAAACTGTACTGATTAAATGAAAATCGGATGTTGTGTTTACATACAATAAACATTTTATAGCCTGAACATCCAGTTTTTGACGTTCGAAAATTCGTAATCAGCTGTCGAAAGCACCATACTAACGATCCGAAAATCAGCAGATTGTTCACCAGACGAAACGTTACTTCTAATTTTCTTATCATAAGTATGGGCCTTTACAATAGGTAAAAGGAAAAGTTGGCTTGATATAGGACCGCCCTGCAAGGGATAGGTTTAAATTTCCCAGCCTTGGGCTTTAAAGTAGCCAAAAAGGACAACAGTAATGAAACAACCCTTACAAAAATGATTTAAAGTGATTGTAAAGACTCATTTTTTTATTTTATGATATTAAAAATAACAAACATGTTATACTGTCCTGCTCTGTTGCAGTGGATTTACACAGAGAATCCCGGATCCTCCTCTTCTCGGGTCCCTCTTTGGCTCTCCTGGCCCCTTCCTCCTGTTGGGTGCCCCCACAACAAGCAGCTTGCTATGGGGGCACCCGAGTCACAGCTGAGGCCAGGCCATGCCCCCTTTCTATTCTCACTAGCTGACTGACTTTGATTAACAGCAGCAGGAGTAAATGGCGCCACTCTGCTGTCTCAGCCAATGAGGAGGGGAGTCCCGGAGGGCCGAGAAATTCCTACAACATCGCTGGAGCTAGAGGGACCTCAGGTAAGTATTAGGGGGGCTGAGGGGGGCTACTGCACACAGAAGGTCTTTTATCTTAATGCACAGAATGCACCTTCTGCCTTTACAACCCCTTTAATCCTGGTGCTCCAATTCTCTTACTAGGAGTAACATACCATTCTTTAAATGTTCCAGCCATTAAAACAATATGATGATTTTTAAATAGAACATATAACCTATTAAAGAGTCTTCGGTATTTGCAAACAGTGAGTGCCCAAGATAAACAGTTCAATGTCCACACAATGCTCGTTATTTTGGAAACATTTGGTATTTCAAAAGAAACGTAACATAATACAGCTGAGAACTGGTTCTTTGTTTCTAGCGTTGGGTAACACGGGATTTTTATCTTAACAGTGGTAGCTAAAATTGACACACGAGTTCATTGACATTTTCGATGGTGCAGAATTGTGTTAAGACAAACTACACCGGGGAATGCGATCGCCTATGACTCCTTCAAGGCTGATCCAAACACGGCATGGTATTTTCACTGCTGATCAAAAAGTTGGCACAGGCAACTAGGCTGAACGCGGTCCGTGAATATGGATTCCTTCAGGCTAATTCAGAGCTATACTGATTCCAAAACGCATAATAATTATAAACATTGTCAACTCCGTCCACCCCTTCTGTAGGAATAAAAGAGAAAGAGGGTTCTTAAAGTGGACCTTACATAAACTTTACAAGCCGGCCCTATGCTTTCAGGGTAGGTCCCCCCACCGTCGTGTGATGTCGGATGTGTCGTCTGGTCACGCCCCGACCGGTTTCGTCATGTCCGACTTCAACTGGAGGCGTCATCCGACATCACACGACGGTGGGGGGACCTACCCTGAAAGCATAGGGCTGGCGTGGAGTTAGCCCGGATGACTGGACGAGTTAGGTTTCCTTTTGCCAATAGATATGGGACAATACACCTATTGATGTGCCTATACATGTGAGTGCAATATTTTTTACCTTTTAATAAAGTGACTATAGTTACGTACTTCACTATGTGGGGCCATTCTTTCTCTCCATGATACCGCAATACCGAGGGAGTTTATACAAGCAATAGCTGTGGTGAACAGGTTGTGGCTCCATATCCATATAACACTTCTGCGCTGTTTGCTCTTGTGTGAGAACACCTGAGCATTGATTTCTGGTGAGTTGCCAATCTTACTATTACTTGGTGTGACACCTGGTGGTGGATGGTGATCCAGTAACTAACCTCACGCACCCTTGGATTTCATGGACTGAAGGGACATTATTCCTGAATCTTACTCTTCCTTTTTGATTGTTTGTCAAGCAATATCTTGGCCAGTTTGCTTACAACATCTTGAGTCATTTAACAGTGATTTCGTGCGCTACTTTCTTTTCCATTTATAACAGTGTGCATGCTCACAGCTCCAGATACGTCATTGAACAGCTGGAGGAGCTTAGCATTGCGCATGCTCAGAGGGTATGGTTTTTTCACGGTAGTGTGTGTAACGTTACACCGCATCAGCGGTTGCGGCGGTTACATTAAAACATCTCGGCTGCAACATGAGTCGTGTCCACTCCTACCCCTGTCACTTCCCTGATCTCGGCTACTAAATGTAAAAGCGGCGGCAGGTTTTTTCATAGACCCGCCGCCGCTTTTATATTTAGTAGCCAAGATCAGGGAAGTGACAGGGGTAGGAGCAGAGATGATTTCATGTTGCAGCGAGATGTTTTAATGTAACCGCCGCAACAGCTGATGCGATGTAACGTTACAACACACTACCGTGAAAATTCCCTACCCTCCGAGCATGCGCACTAGTAAGCTCCTCAGCCGTTCAATGACGTAGGTGCGACGTAGGTGCACCGGAAGTGAGGAGGGTAGGGAATTTTCACGGGTATGGTTTTTTCATGGAACACTGGCATGAATACATTCCTAATGTGTCACTATAACTTCAGCACACAAAAATTCCCCATTAATAGCTAAAAAGTAGTCATTGATCTCCAGACAGGTGACTTTGCCTAGGCTGGGATGATGTCATCAGTCTGCTGCAAGCAGGAGGTTTTCAAACTTTATAGTTAGGACTGCAGATAATACTGGGGTACCGTGACACGGTCTCTACAGCTTATGCATGTATTTGCAAATGTGTGCAAACGAAAACCCCTTGTTTTTAACGTGAGCTGTTAGACAGGACAATTCGGTTTATTGCAGGTTGGCTTGTAAGTTGAGCCGTGAATTTTCTTTGTCGATGTTTCAATGTTCTCCTTGCTGTAGTAAAGGCTGTAATTGAGGACCTGCAGTGCAAGAATCACCCTTCTTCTAATTTATCTATTCAGTGGATCTGTGCTTCCTATCATTCCCCTCCCAGTCTTTTTTTTTGTTTTTTTGTTTTAATACTTTTTATTGGTTTTCACACAAGGCATTACATAGATCATGATAGCCTTGATGTAGAAACAGGGGTCTAATAGAATGAAACATCAAAGTAAAGGGGCATTGGCAGAGGAGGTAGCAGGAAGACATAGATGGAAGAATCTGAGGAATCTGAACCTTACCAAGGTAAAAAACAAAATAAAAAAAGGTAGTTAAAGTGGTAGTAAACCCCCCCCCCCCCAAAAAAAAGGGCCCTCAGGCAGTTTAAGTCATAATGTGCTAGTATGCATCTCATACTAGTGCATTATGACAGACTTGCCTGAAAACGAAGCCCTCCAGTGGCCCGCTGTCCCCGCTGTAGACGCTTCTTAGGTCGTATGAATGGTCGAGCCGTGATGACATTACTCCCATACATGCGCACAGGAGGTACAGCCACAGCACAGGGTCCTGAATGGACAGTACATTCAGAGCCCAGAGCGCATGCACCAGTAGCATCACTGGCTTCTGCCAGAGCAAATATCTCCTAAACGGTGCACATTTAAGAGATTTTTACTGAGATATTCTACATTATTATGGGCTTATCTATAGGTAAAAATCAAATTGGTGACTTTACAACCACTTTAAAGAACAGATAACAGCATTAACATATAACAAATAAGAGCTTGGACCACATTTCCAGGAGACCTAGGGAGTGTAAGCAGGTGTACTAGGTCAATAAGGAGACAACCTAGTCCTCCAGGACAGATGAAGTAGCTGGGTTGACTATTACAGTGGAAGTATTGATTATGTAAGGCCTTTCTGAGAAATTGAAGGAGGACAACATAACAGAAGACTCGGAGTGTGGTAGGGTATATTCGAGGAATTCTTGCTATCTAGAGATGAAGTATTTGGTGGAATTGGAGCAGATTAAAACCCATTTCTAGGTATAGGAGAGTTTTTAACTAATTTTTATGTCTAATAAGGTTGGCCCAGTTGATGATGGCAGATATGGATCAAGTGGCAAACACATGTATGGCTCTTTGGTTGGGTCAAGGTGGACCGATCACCCCCTGTGTCCCCAACTAGTCTTTAAATCAATACTTTATGACTTTGGCACTTTGAATTACAAGTAGGCAGATATGGATCCAGTGGGAATCACATGTAGGGTTCTCTGGTTGGGTTGAAGTAGTCCCCCACCAGTCTTTATATCAACATCTTTTGGACTGAGGCCCTTCAAAGTATCAGTAGGCAGATATGGATCCAGTGGGAATCACATGTATGGCTTTCTGGTTTGGTAAAGGTGGACTGATCGGTCCCTGTGCCCCCCACCAGTCTTTAAATAGACAATTATCAGGAGCTCTGACATAAGGAAGCAAAGCCCTGCCTCTACCAATATGGCTGTCTCCACACAGAGACACAATGCAAAACAAGGCATGAAAGGTCAGAAGGGTGAAAGGTCATCTGCAGGGTGACCACAGGCATTACTAGTGACTAGTCCCCTGCCCTCTGCTGGCCTTTTTTTGGGCACGGCTTCCAGAGTTCAGTTCCCTTTAAATCCATCATTATCATCTATTAATATTTCCTGGGTGCTTATGTTAATACATATAAAAGAGCAACCTTTAAAAAACGAAAACTATTGCTTGATCTGCGGTGCGACAAGAACACCGACTGGGACACGTTCACAGGAACATCACCTGTCTCCAGAAATGATTTTAAAGAGCTGCCAGTTGTATTATTGTATGAAATGGAGCCATCTGGCTCCTGGGTGGTCCAGGCAAGCGATTAATAACCACATTTTAGCCGGTATTGTATCCGAAAGGTGAAGTTTCTCTCCTCTTACCTCAGCTGCTGGTTTTATGTCTTTCAGAGGAGTAATTAATAGGCCCCTAAAAATAAACAGCCCTCGGGTATTTATGACCTTTTAATAGTAAATCATGTGGATGAGATGGAGCATGAAGGAGCGCACTCAGACACAAGCCAACAGTCTGCCCATTGGCGGCTGACGCTGGAAGCTGGCAGCTTGGCACTGGATGCTGCTGGGTGTATAGGGACGGCACGGAGCTGTCGAGCGGACCAGAGATCACAGCGTGACGCATTGTGTAACGCGGCGTGTGTTACTGTACCCTAAACGTACCCATAGACCGGGCAAGGCAAACTGGTGCTTTTTGGGCTGCAAATGTTCTTGGTGGCCTGCAGCCAGTTTAAGAAGCCAAACTGCATGGGGCTCCAGCTGTTTTCCAGGGGATAAGGGCTATGCTAAGATACTGGATATGGTTGGGAAGATAACATTTCTGAACGATCGGTGCATCTAAGACATATGATTGGATATGGAAATCTGTAACAAATATTTCCAGCCATATTTAATAAGGACTGGTAAACATGAACTCCAGGCAGATAGAAAAGACACAACATATTGCAATCATTAACCACTTGACTTCTGGGAAGTTTTACCCCCCTTCATAACCAGGTCACTTTTTTGCTATATGGCACTGCGTTATTTTAACTGACAATTGCTCGGTCATGCAATGCTGTACCCAAATAAAATGTATGACCTTTTTTTCCCACAAATAGAACCTTTTTGGAGGTATTGATTGCTGTTTTTTTTTTTTTCTTTTTTGCACTGAAGACAAACAATTTGAAAAAAAAAAAAAAAAAAAAAATATATATATATATATATATATATATATATATATATATATATATATATATATATATATATATATTAGTTTCTGCTATAAAACATATCCAATAAAAAAATGTAAAAAATCTAATTTCTTTATACATTTAGAACAATATGTATTCTGCTACATATTTTTTGGTAAAAAATCCCAATAAGCGTATATTGATTGGTTCAGGCGAATGTTATAGCGTCTACAAACTATTGGATATATACTTGAATTTTTATTATTTGTTATACTAGTAATGGCAGCAATCAGTGACTTATAGCAGGACTGCAATATTGCAGTTGGACACTAACTGACACTAACTGACACTTTTGACACTCTGTGGGAATCATTGACTCTTATACAGTGATCAGTGCTAAAAATATGCACTGTCACTGTATTAATAACAAGGTGGAAGGGGTAAAATATCTAGGGCAATCAAAGGGTTAATTGTGTGCCTTGCCAGTGTTTGTGTTTACTATGTGTGCTGCTTTTGCTAGGGGAAGAGATGGATTTGAGTCCCGGCTTTTTTAGGAAAACAGAATCCATCTCTTCCCACCTGTCAGAACAAAATTCTGCCTTGCTTACATAGCCTGAGTCTTTGCCGGTCGATTGGTGGGTGCCGGCGGACATCTTGTGCCCGGCACACACCAATCAACTTCTGCTGTGATTTATCACAGCAGAAGCAGCGCGCACCCCTGCAGGCAAAAGTGTGGGATTATGTATATATACATGATCCGGCGCAGGGCTGCCCCCTTGTAGCAGTAAAACTGCTATAGGATGGTCAGCAAGTTGTTAATACATCATTCATTTTTTTTTATTTTATTTTTTTGTAAGCAGTGTTACATAGTTACATAGTAGGTGAGGTTGAATAAAGACAATAATCCATCCAGTTCAACCTGTGTAGGTGTGTGTGTCGGTAATCATCTCTCATACCCCTGAATGTTCTTCTCCTTGAGATGTACGTCTAAGAGTCTTTTGAAAGCCACCATACTTCCCGCAGAAACCACCTCTTGTGGTAGAGAATTCCACAATCTTGTAGCCCTAACAGTAAAGAACCCCCCACGTTGCCTGAGGTTAAAACGCTTCTCCTCTAATCGCATTGTATGCCCTCGAGTCCTCATGCAATCCTTTCAACTGAATAGCTTTTTTTCTATGCTGAGATCACCATTGAGATATTTATAAATTGTTATCATGTCCCCTCTCAGGCGTCTCTTCTCCAGGGAGAATAAATCAAGCGATTGCAGACACTCCTCATAATTAAGGTCCTCCAATCCCCTAATCAGTTTAGTTGCCCTTCTCTGGACTCTCTCCAGCTCCAACACAGTGTAAGTACCTGATGTTACCTGGGTACAAGCCTCTTGCAATCCCTATACAGCAGAGCTCAGATTGGGGGAGAGAGAAGTAGCACAAGGAGCCAATTGCATGTCCTGCAGTGCAGTCTAAGAACCTGAATTTAAAGTGGTATTAAACCCAAAAACAAAACAAAAATATATTATATTGCAGCTTACCAATCCTGAGATTTTTTATTATTTATTTTGACCTGGTGATCCTACCAGTAAGTGTGATATTTTTCAACTTCCTATAACAGACCAAGCTGTCCAGCAAAAGTAGCAGTTAGAGTGTTGAGATAAACCATTTACCAATGACAGGGGTACTTACATTGGTCAGGTTTTATTTATGTAAAACCTTTATGCCAAAAGGAGAAAAATAAATTGCTATAACTGTTTATAAATTGTTAGCTGGAGTTTGGCTTTAATGTGTTAGTCAAATCCATCTACATCTGCTAGTCCATCCAACAATACCCTCCCCCCCAGACTGACAAGGGTGTCTCCGTTGCTCCTCTATCAAAAGTGGAACCACCCTAGGACAGGAAGCGTGTTACTGGCCAGATCATCAGGTAAAGAATAAAGAAAAAAAGCCTAAAAATAGAAAACTAAAGCAACCACCACATTTAAGGATTGGTAACCTATTAACTATTTGAAGAAACGATATAGAAAAAACTATATGGAAAAAACTATCTGGATAAACTATATGGATAAACTACCTAGGGCAACTATTTGGATAAACTATATGGATACATTTTATGGAGAAACTATTTGGATAAACTATCTGTGGAAACTATCTGGATGAACTGTATGGATAAACTATATAGGGAAAATATATAGGGAAACTATTTGGATTAACAATATGGAGAAACTATATGAAATACCTATCTGGATAAAAAATATGGGGAAACTATTTGGATAAACTATATGGATACATTTTATGGAGAAACTATTTGGATAAACTATCTGTGGAAACTATCTGGATGAACTGTATGGATAAACTATATAGGGAAAATATATAGGGGAACTAATTGGATAAACAATATGGAGAAACTATATGAAATACCTATCTGGATAAAAAATATGGGGAAACTATTTGGATAAACTATATGGATACATTTTATGGAGAAACTATTTGGATAAGCTATCTGGAGAAACTATCTGGATGAACTGTATGGATAAGCTATATAGAGAAACTATATGGGGAATTTATTTGGATAAACAATAGTGAGAAACTATATGAAATACCTATCTGGATAAAAAATATGGGGAAACTATTTGGAGAAACTATATGGAGAAACTATCCAGGAAAACGTTATGGAGGAACTGTATTAAAAAAACTATATGGATAAACTATATGGAGAACCTATAGTGAGAAACTTTATGGGAAAAACATACCCCAAATCTATCCTAATAACTATCCCAGTCGTTGTCAAAACCGTAAACCAAACAGCCGTTGTTCAGGTTTCCGTAAACACATAAAACAAAATTCTTTGTGCTAAAAGTTGACCCTCTTTACCCTTACTAATCTCAGAAAGTCAGGCGGCACAGCCTTATACCATTATTGTGGCCCTTACCATATGGTCAAGATGAGCTATATAGTGAAAATGTATAGAGAAACTGTATGGAGAAAACAAACCCTAACTGTATCTTAATATCTATCCCAGTTGTCATCAAAAACAGTAAACCAAACAGCCATTGTTCATGTTGCCACGAACACATAAATCATTAAAGATATTTAATGAGTGCCAGTACTGTATTTTACAAGACAAGCAGACTATTTAATAAGGATGATTCTCAATGATCAATCCACTTGCAATTCTTTTTTTTTTTTTATGTGTTAATAATAAATGGGAATCTTTTGCATCAGTCATTAAATGCTACATAAGTTATGGCAACAGAGATTAAACTACCAGTTGGTATTTTTTTTCTCCCACTGTCATGGAAAGATTTAAGCTCGGGGAAGTAATATATGCAGCCTCTCCACTTTCCACCATGACTATACCAGAGGGACTGGAGTAAATGAAATGTTCCTTCTCCGTACCCAGCGCATCAAAATTTAAACTAGATTAACTGTTTGCTTCCTAGAGGCAGAAGGGGATGGATGGGATACTATTTGCAATAATACGGTGCTGGCAGCCTCTTTTATCAAAGTTGGACCCCCTAGCAGGTCCAGTTATAAAAGGACTATCCAAATTTTGGGGTTCTGAAAGGGATTGAGGTTAAAAGTAGCAGTGGTGGGTTCCGACTGGTAAAAACTGGGTGCAGAACATTTTAACCAATAAGAGAAAATGATCCTGGAAAATGACTGATCCAAGAATTGAGCCCAAAAACATTGGAACACATGGGGAGCTGATACTCATGTCTTGCCTTGTTTAGAAGATTTCAACTGATTGGATGCCACGGGTATCCAATGTCATCCAATGTCTGTGCCCTTACTGGCTGCAATGGTTCTAGCTAGCCACTTTCATTCCCATGTGGATATGCTGATACACTGACTTTTTTAGTCTTCAAGGGGAACTTTAGTCCTCTTTTATTTGGCTCCACCTTCCCTCCAGCACCACCATCTGCATACGTCTGGCGCATGCACAGAAGTGCGCAAGGGCAATGCCTGACCTTCAGGCCCTGGCAGAACCCTTTTTGTATATCTGCACACACGCACACTTTGCGTTCACAAACACTGCAATTGTGGACCCTCCATAACAGCCCACCTGTGCGCATCCCACACGTGCAAAAATGTGCAGGGCATTTAAAGTTAATTTAGGGTAAAGGTCTGCTTTAAAAATTGGATTTTCTACTTTTTTGACTCCATTTCTCTGATGTTTGTTGATGGACACAGCTCCTGATTCTTCTTAACCATTGGGTTATACCCCCCCCCCCCTACAGGAGTAGGACACTAGGCAGAAAAAAGCTTGACTGCGCCTATGGGCTATAGGCACTCAGTTTTGTTACAAGCAGTGTTAGAAGAAAGCCAACTAAACAGAAGGGTGGGTGCTGTGTTCGTCAATGAATATCAGAGAAATGGATTTTACGGTAAGTCAAAAATCTAATTTTCTCTTTCGTTCATTGACGGACACAGCTCCTGATTCTTCTTAATCATTGGGACGTACCAAAGCAGTGTCAAACATGAGGGGTGGGAAAACAGCAGAAAAACATTCCCAAGGCTTACCATAGGCAACCAGGTAACATGGAGCTCAACCATAACAACTGGAGCTCACCTGAAAAAAACAATACACCCTCAAAGAGGACCAGGTTCTCTAAACAGCAGCCTGCAAAACCTTGCGGCCAAAAGAAGCACCTGCAGATGCCAACACATCCACTTTATAAAACTTTGTAAAAGTGTACACCGACGACCAGATGGCCGCCTGCAAACCTGCATCACTGATGATGGAAGGCCCAGGAGGACCTAAGCGCCCTAGTAGAGTGTGCCTTAACAGGGAAAGGAGGAACCCGACCCCTAATTGAATAGGCCTGAATTACTGTCTGTCTGATCCATCTGGAAATGGTCACAGCATAAGCGGCCAACCCTTTTTGAGGTCCAACCGTGGGTACAAAGAGTGAGTCTGACGCCCTATAAGACTTCGTAGCTACCAGGTACACCCTGATTGCCTAAACCAAATCAAGGGAATGCAGAGTAATTTCTTTAGGATGTTTAGGCCTGGGCCATAAGGAAGGCAACACAATGTCTTCATTCAAATGGAAATCAGAAACGACCTTTGGAAGGAACAACAGACAGGGACGAAGAACCACCTTAGCTCTGTAAACCAGCAAGTAAGGTGAATGACAAGACAACGCCGCCAGCTCGGACACCCTGCACGCAGACGTAATAGCCACCAAAAAGGCCACCTTCTGGGATAACGTAAGCAGGGGAACCCCCCGATATTTTTGAAGGGAGATTCCTGGATAACTGACAACACCAAGTTGAGGACCAACGGCGGTAATGGAGACCGCATCAGAGGAACCAAGTGTCGAGCTCCCTGGATGAAGATACGCACCAAGGCAAGAAAACCGCCAAGGCCAAACCCTGGCTCTTGATGGTACTCTAGGCCATGCCCTGCTCAATCCCCCGTTGGAGGAAAACCAAGATCCGAATCAGTGAAAAGGAGCGAGGGAGAACCCCAAAAGACTCACACCGCGCAATGTACGTCTTCCAGGTACGATGGTAGATCTTCCTAGAGGTAGATTTTCTAACCTTTTTTTTTCCAAATATATGTTTATTGAAAATGTTTGCATAGAACATACAGAAAGTAGACAAGAATCAACAAATACCGATATACACTGTAAAAAGATCACAAAGCGTGAGTAATAGTCACAATTATGCAAAACGTCATCAGAGAAATATAGGCCTATAGATTTTCTAACCTTTAACAGCGTAGGAATACTGATTCACAACAAAGATAGGACAAAATCCATTTAAAAGGAAATAAATTGCCAGGACCAGAAGTCAAGTGCCTGGCAGCAAAATAGGCAATGAAAGAGGTGCTAGTCACATGACCTCTACCAATTCAGGTGTAGCACCCTCTTAGTTTGGATATAAGGAAAATCTAGCTTGACTGCTCTGTGGCCAATGGAGCAGCATTTGATTACTTTAGCCTGCACATGGTTTCACAAACTGCTGGTCTAAAGATTTCGCCCTGTATTCTAGAAGGTTCTGGAATTAAAGTGGGAGGAAGGGCAAAAGGGCAGTCTGAATATTCATTAAGAGATACAGCCAATCCCAGGGAGGTGTGCCCAGTAGGTGGCTGGAGAGCTAATAAACAACATGAAGTCTGGAGCAGGAGTTGAGTTGGTTCTGGGTCCAGTCCTGCAGGAGAAGCTCCCCTGCCTAAGGGGCTCCTGACCCTAGGGCAGTCCTCTGAAACGCTGCTGGATGTTCATCCAGGTCCCAGTTGTAGCATAGCTGGGGGGCCTACTTTAAAGGTTCTAGTCTAGGATTTTGGTTTGGAGAGCTCGCTGAAGAGTGTCCGGTGAAAGTTGGAGGAGGGTGATTAGCTGTCCTGTTGTATTGTGAGCTTTGTTTCTCCTCACTGAATCCAGTGGATATCGGAAAAAGGCAACCGATGATCCTGTGGCATTGTGAGTATTAACCTACATTCTGAGCCCTAGTGACTGGGTGCAGGTTCTCTTTTCTTCAGAGAGCCTTTTTAACTGTTCAGCCAGCAGTGGCCCTTAGGAGAATGTCATTTCAGCTACTTCTCCTGCCCTAAGGCACAGAGACTGTTAAGTAATAGGAAAGGTGTCCTCAGATTATTTACTGTTCTGGGTCTATCTCATGTTCCCCCCACCCTATCCAAGTTTAATCTGAAATAAAAAAAAAAGCAGAAAAGACACCCACTAGACTATTTAATAGAGAGAGAGAGAGAGAGAGAGAGAGAATGCAGTGAGCCTGGCTGCCTCTACACTAAAATTGGGGGATGAACCCATCAAACCACATCGGCTCCTTTGGGGGTGCACTACACAAAGGATTATGGGAGACTGGGGGTCGGGAGAACAGTCTCTTCCTTAACAGTCTGCTGATATCTGACCATCAAGTTTATCAGGCAATGACCATGTCACCAATGACTCCACACTGGTCATACAACTCTGCATTAGCCTGTTCCCGGGATCACCCGATTTTAAACCTTTATTTGTTTTTACTTACACCCTGAGAAAACGCATAATACTAATTCAAAAGAGAAGGCATTTTATTGTGTATAGGTCCCCTTTAACCACTTTACCGCTGAGTACCGTAGTACTACTGCGGCAAAGTGGCTCGTTATCGTCTGACGACGTAGACCTACGTCGCCAGACTCCTCCCCCTGTAGGCGGCGCTCGCGCGCCGCCAGAGGCGCGCTCCCGCTGTTTTCATTCACAGCGGGAGTCGGGCCAGGGGAGGAGCAGCGGCGATCGCCGCTGCTCTGCCCCGATCGTCGGGGAATCCAGTTTGGAGATCCGCCCGCCTGTGTAAACAGAGCGGGCGGATCTCCTCAGTGACAGGGAGTGACAGATCGGAGTGTTCAGTATAGCTGGACATCCGATCTGTCCCTGTCTCACACAGTCACCTCCCCCCCCACACGTCAGTAAGCACCAGGCATACATTAACCCCTCCCTCTCCAATAAAATTAACCCCTTCCCTGCCAGTGTCATTTTTACAGTAACAGTGAATATTTATAGCACTGATTACTGCAGTAATGTCACTGGTACCCCTAAAAGTGTCAAAAATGTCAGTCAAGGCTCCAATCTGTCCACCGCAATGTCGCAGTCCCGCAAAAAAAATCGCAGATCGCCGCCATTACTCGTTAAAAAAAAAAACACCAAAAATGACATAAATATTTCCCTTTGTTAGTAAACGCAATAACTTTTGCGCAAACCAATCAAAATACGCTTATTGCGATTTTTTTTACCAAACATGGGTAGCAGAAAACAAATTGGCCAAAATTTTTTAAAAAAATTGGTTTTTACATCTTTTTTGGGGGGAATTTCATATAAAAAAATGTTAAAAATATTGTTATTTTTTCAAAATAAACGCTCTTTTTTCGTTTATAGCGCAAAAAGTAAAAATCGCACAGGTGATCAAATACCACCAAAAGAAAGCTCTGTTTGTGAGAAAAAAAGGACGTAAATTTTGTTTGGGTACGGCGTCGCATGACCGCGCAATTGTCAGTTAAAGTCGCACAGCGCCGAATCGCAAAAAGTGGCCCAGACGTAAGACAGCAAAATGCTCTAGTGGTAAAGTGGTTAAACCACCTCTAGTTGCAAAATTTTCCCAAAAAATGTAGTAATTTCCCTACTGGATTACTGAACACGGCAAGCCGTCAAAAAGCCAATAAAGTTTTCAGCATGGCAAGCTTATGCGCGGTGATAGCAAATGCGTACCTGGCGATTTCACAATGCCCAAGGTCAGTCCAGACTCGCCTCACCCTGATAATAAAACTATTTATTCCAGTCTGTTAGACTTTGGTTGTAACACTGCGAGTGTTTTAGGTGAAGCTGAGGTTTGGCTGGTGATCGATTGCTCTTAATTCTGTAGCCCCCGGAAGAGGCTCTCGTCTCTCTAGGGCCGCGGCGGTACAGAAAACGCCTGTCATTTTAACTGCTGATGTCAACAACTATAAGATTACAGCAATAAAACAAGTAATCAGTATTCATCCATCTTTTATTTGCGTTCCTCCTTGGAAGGCTTTTTTCCTTCTAATTCGCTGTGTCATCCACATTATAGAGATGTCGACATCTTCGCTGCTACATGCACCAATTATTATCAGTTTTGATGTTGTATCAACGATACCCTTCAGTCATTATCTTGGTGAACATTCCTTTATAATGCCGACTGACAGAAGTACAGACGCAACAAGAAATAAGACCAGGAAACTAATACTTAAAGGGAACCCCAATCTTTATACCTTTAGACATTTTTTCTTTTTTTACAACAGACTTGATACGATTTTTTTTTGGATGTGAAGAAGAACATGAAGGCTAATTTGTCAGTGTAACACTAAACTACCCAATTAACTAATTTTTAACTGACTAAATAATAATTAACTATAAAAAAAAATAAAAATACTGTAATTGAGTACTAATAATAAATAAAAAAAATTAATTATATTAAATAATAATAATTTAAATAATGGGATTTTTGACTTACCGTAAAATCTATTTCTCTGATGTTCATTGACAGACACAGCTCTTTATCTTCTTGACCATTGGGTTAAGCTGCCCCCTACAGGAGTAGGACACTAGGCAGGAAAAAGGTTGACTACGTCTTTGGGGCAGTCCCAGGGGGGGGTTTACTCCAACTCTCAGCCATAGGCACTCAGTTTTGTTACAAGTGGTGTCAGAAGAAAGCCAACTTCACAGAGGGGCGGGTGCTGTGTCTGTCAATGAACATCAGAGAAATGGATTTTATGGTAAGTCAAAAATCCCATTTTCTATTTCGTTCATTAACAGACAAAGCTCTTTATCTTCTTGACTATTGGGACATCCCAAAGAAGTGTCAAACATGAGGGGTGGGAACAGCAAGAAAAAATTCTAAGGCTAAAACGTAGCCAACCAGGTAACATGGAGCTCAACCATAAACAACTGGAGCCCACCTGAAAAAAACAATACACCCTCAAAGAGGACCAGGTCCTCTAAACAGCAGCCTGCAAAACCTTGTGGCCAAAAGAGGCATCCACAGATGCCAACACATCCACCTCATAAAACTTTATGAAAGTGTGCACAGACGACCAGGTGGCCGCATTGCAAACCTGCGTCACTGATGCCTGATGACGGAAGGCTCAGGAGGCACTAAACGCCCTGGTAGAGTGTGCCTTGACAGGGAAAGGAGGAACCTGACCCCTGATGGAATAGGCCTGAACCACCATCTGTCTGATCCATCTGGAAATGGTCGCAGAGGAAGTGCACAAATAGAGAGTCTGAGTTCCTGAAATACTCCATAGCTGCCAGGTACACCCTAATTGCCCGGACCACATCCAAGGCATGCTAGGCAATTTCCTTCGGATGTTTAGGCCTGAATCACAGAGAAGGCAATGCAATGTCTTTATTCAAATGAAAAACAAATCAAAGAGTTCATATTGTGGTCTCCAGGTTTTCCACCAGAGCAGAGGGAGACTCCGCTTGCAGAAAGAGATTGTCCAAGTAGCCCAGTAACGCGATCCCCAGTTAGCGTAGCAAAGCTGGCAGCGGGGCTAACACTTTTGTGCAGACCCAAGGAGCAGAGGCGAGACCAAAGGGTAATGCCACAAACTTATAATGCTCCTTTCACATAGCAAAGTGAAAAAACGCTGGTGACTGGCACATATTGGAATGTGCACTTGCCTCCCTTCCTGGGGACTGTGAAAAGGTTTGAGTAAAAACCCTGAAAACATTCCAAAGTTGACCCTGAGGGACAAAAAACACCTCTTATGAGCTGAGAAGGAGTGCCCATGTCTATGACGAGGTTCCTTGCCTTTCTTAGCTGGCGGAAGAAAGGTACTCTTCCCCCCTGTAAGACCTTTAATGATGTCATCCATGGTAGCTCTAAACAGGTGATCTCCTTGGAAAGGAAGATCAGTCAAGGCCTTTTTTGAAGTCTGATCCGCAGACCAGCACTTGAGCCAAAGACGTGCGGAAAGACCACTGCCAAAACAGAGAGGCGAGCCAACAGGGGAGCCGCAGCCAAAGAGACATCACAGATAAACTGCAGCCCCTGGACCAGCTGGTCCGTCAGCACAGCAAAGGCAGGGGGGAGCTGTTCCCCCTCTAGGTC
The DNA here is from genome assembly GCF_965119305.1 of Pelophylax lessonae. Lineage (NCBI taxonomy): Eukaryota > Metazoa > Chordata > Amphibia > Anura > Ranidae > Pelophylax > Pelophylax lessonae. The sequence goes on along the minus strand of NC_138779.1, from coordinate 16,548,138 downwards.
ACGGCGTAAGAGTTTAGCCCACTCGGTCAGAGTTTGTGAAACTAGGGCAATATGGTGAATACCGGCCTCATTGCTGAACCAGCCAGAACCAGTACATATTGCGGGCCACAGTCTCCGCCTTTTGGTCAGCCAGATCCTTAAAGGAGGGGGACTTTTCAACTGGAATCATGGTTGCCTTGTTTAATCTGGAAACCGGAGGGTCCACCACCGGTGGCACAGTCCACATCTTAAGAAGGGACCCCTCATAGGGGTAACACCTAAAAAAGCGCATAGGAACCCCACGGGGACACTTTGGTCATCCCCACTCTTTAGCGACAATTCTGTCAAAATAGACAGGGAAAGGAAACACCTTGCCGCTCTTGATGGCTTGTGAGTGCCAAAGGGTACGAGCACCACCACCATCTGTACGGTCTCACGCACAGATACAATCAGTGCATCCACCAGCAATTTTTTGTGTGCATTCACAGACGTATAGGAATTATCCTCCCTATCAGAGGGTTCCAGGCGCATGGTTGCAGACCTAGCAGGGTGACCCACGTCCGCCGCAGCCGAATCAGATGCAGGCTCTGATGAGATAGATGAGGCAGGGGAAGGCGTGAGTGCTTTTTGCTAGCCCGTCGCCCGAAGCCACCTCCACCGGAGCACAAGAGACTCCAGGACCACCGTCAGTGCATGGATGGATGGTGGGACCCAGAGGGACCCGAAGCCTCTGAAAGGGGATCAGGTGGTGAAATGTGCTTCAGGGTCTCAATTAGAGAAGAGGGGAACCTACAGAAAAAAAGGTGTATAACACCGCTAGGGAAACCCCTACCACATTGGTACAGAGCTCTACCACTGCTATAGCAGAGAGGGGGAGAGAAAACCCCACAAATACTCACCATCACCAATCAGGCACTTACACCAGGCAAACTGCACACCATGCGGCGATCAGGAGGAGAAAGATCCAGGAGTCAGTACCAGGGAATGAGGAGGGGCTCTCACCACCGAAATCACCGTCATAGAGCCTCAAAAACATGGCTGCCGCTATTTTCAATGAGAAAAAACACGCCGAGGCAACACAAACATGGCTGCCGATCTACAGCACAAAAGGCTACAAGAAAACGGCGGCACCACACGGCTCCCGGGGGCCCAGGGGGGACCTAAGTGTCATTTCTGTCTGCTGCCTCCTTCCTCTGCTATCAGCATGAATCACTTCTCATGAGTTTTCTTGACATCAAGAGAAAAATGGTGATAGGGGAGGGATCTCCAGCAGATTAACAGCCTCAGCTCTGTTCCGGTAAGCTGTGTGTGTGTGTGTGTGGGGGGGGGGGGGGGTCTCTTCCCTCCAATTATCTCTCAGAACTCTCCTCATTGAGCTCTGCAGAGTGTAACTTCAGCTCTCTGTCCCCTTTTTTCTGACAGCTCAGACAAGCTTTATATATTCATCACTTTAATGGATGTAGCAAATAGAAGATAAACAGGTACAACTTATGTAGGAGGATTTATTTGATCTCTGTGTATCACTTGAGGATAGACTGGTTGTATGTGAGGGATTACAACCATTTTAAATCATGTAGGCATTTGAAGTACTTTGGACAGTCTAGTCATGATTTGACCCCCAATATGCAATAACTAGGGGGCAACTCCATAGCAATCCCTGAACAATTCAATGTGGGCAAATCTCAAAGCCATTCTTTGGTCCAGATCTTCCTTCCATTTATTGTCCTTCCATTAGGGATTGAACAGTAGTACATATCAATGCTTTCTTTTTGGAGATTCCTTTTGGAAACCATTCCTTTTGCAATGAGCAATCTTCAAAACTTTTAATGTAAAAGATACAATTGATTTGCAGAGAAATCCAACGAGCCTTTCCCTGGTGCCATCACTTCTGAACAATTGGGAATAGATTTTTATCATGGTCACCCCCTTCTGTTCTGTGTTTTTGATTGGTGTTCATTGGTCTGTCATTTGGTTCATGTTTATCACATGTTTTAGATTGAACGATCGCGGGTCAATACATTATTGATCACTTGGTTCTCGTGCCTGGTTGATTGTTTGTAGAATTGATCATAATTTGTAACATCTATGCCCACCTTAAGAGGCCCCTTAGCATGACGTTTAATACAATTTCCAGAAATCGCTTCCCTTCGCTTGGATCACAAATAAGTAACAATACAAATTATCTCTTGAATTTATTTCCCGTTGAATGTTGGGAAATGATTTTCACGCATTCTTTCTTTTTTGGTTGGGAAAGGATAAAGGAATAAATAACCACACGCTCTCTATAATTTTCCCGCCATTACAAGGCAGTCCAACCCCGGGACCTGCTTATTGTGATAAATGACAATCCATTTTTTTCTGTGTGTTTTATTCTTCTTTCTCCTCTAAAAATGTAACTCAGAAGAAGGATTCCGATCAATACCGAGACCTGCTACATGAAGCCGTGTTGGGGGAATCCAGCCTTTGAATCGGTGCGCAGGACGCATACAGAACATAGCAATGAGCAAGATGCATGGGGACATCACTGGAGATAGGGTGAGTATTGCGGTGAGATGCAGGGGACATCACTGGAGATAGGGTGAGTATTGCGGTGAGATGCAGGGGACATCACTGAAGATAGGGTGAGTATTGCGGTGAGATGCAGGGGACATCACTGAAGATAGGGTGAGTATTGCAGTAAGATGCATGGAGACATCACTGGAGATAGGGTGAATATTAGGATGACATGCAGGGGACATTACTGGAGATAGGGTAAGTATTGCGTTTAGATGCAGGGGACATCACTGAAGATAGGGTGAGTATTGCGGTGAGATGCAGGGGACATTACTGAAGATAGGGTGAGTATTGCGGTGAGATGCAGGGGACATTACTGGAGATAGGGTAAGTATTGCGTTTAGATGCAGGGGACATCACTGGAGATAGGGTGAGTACTGCGGGGAAATGCAGAGTACATCCCTGCAGATAGGGTAAGCATTGCCTTTAGATGCAGGGGACATCACTGGAGATAGGGTGAGCATTGCGGTGAGATGCAGAGGACATCACTGGAGATAGGGTGAGTATTGCGGTGAGATGCAGGGGACATCACTGGAGATAGGGTGAGTATTGCGGTGAGATGCAGGGGACATCACTGGAGATAGGGGGAGAATTGCAGTGAGATGCAGGGGACATCACTGGATATAGGGGTAGAATTGCAGTGAGATGCAGGGGACATCACTGGAGATAGGGTGAGTATTGCGGTGAGATGCAGGGGACATCACTGGAGATAGGGGGAGAATTGCAGTGAGATGCAGGGGACATCACTGGAGATAGGGGGAGAATTGCGGTGAGATGCAGGGGACATCACTGGAGATAGGGTGAGTATTGCGGTGAGATGCAGGGGACATCACTGGAGATAGGGTGAGTATTGCGGTGAGATGCAGGGGACATCACTGGAGATAGGGGGAGAATTGCAGTGAGATGCAGGGGACATCACTGGAGATAGGGGTAGAATTGCAGTGAGATGCAGGGGACATCACTGGAGATAGGGTGAGTATTGCGGTGAGATGAAGGGGACATCACTGGAGATAGGGGGAGAATTGCAGTGAGATGCAGGGGACATCACTGGAGATAGGGGGAGAATTGCGGTGAGATGCAGGGGACATCACTGGAGATAGGGTGAGTATTGCAGTGAGATGCATTGGGACATCACTGGAGATAGGGTGAATATTGGAGTGAGATGCAGGGGACATCACTGGAGATAGGGTGAGTATTGCGGTAAAATGCAGGGGACATCACTGGAAATAGGGTGAATATTGGAGTGAGATGCAGGGGACATCACTGGAGATAGGGTGAGTATTGCGGTGAGATGCAGGGGACATCACTGGAAATAGGGTGAGTATTGCGGTGAGATTCAGGGGACATCACATGAGATAGGGTGAATATTGGGGTGAGATGCAGGGGCCAGGGGACATCACTGGAGATAGGGTGAATATTGGAGTGAGATGTAGGGGACATCACTGGAGATAGGGTGAGTATTGCGGTGAGATTCAGGGGACATCACATGAGATAGGGTGAATATTGGGGTGAGATGCAGGGGCCAAGGGACATCACTGGAGATAGGGTGAATATTGGGGTGAGATGCAGGGGACATCACTGGAGATAGGGTGAGTATTGCGGTGAGATGCAGGGGACATCACTGGAAATAGGGTGAGTATTGCGGTGAGATGCAGGGTACATCACATGAGATAGGGTGAATATTGGGGTGAGATGCAGGGGACATCACTGGAGAAAGGGTGAATATTGGGGTGAGATGCAGGGTACATCACTGGAGATAGGGTGAATATTGGGGTGAGATGCAGGGGACATCACTGGAGATAGGGTGAATATTGGGGTGAGATGCAGGGTACATCACTGGAGATAGGGTGAGTATTGAATTTAGATGCAGGGGACATCACTGGACATAGGGTGAGTATTGCGGTGAGATGCAGGGGACATCACTTGAGATAGGGTGAGTATTGCAGAGAGATGCTGGAGGCACTACTGTAGATAGGGTGAGTTTTGCAGTAAGAGGCAGGTACAGCCATGGAAATTGGGTGAGTATTGCAGTAATATGCAGGGGACATCACTGGAGATAGGGTGAGTATTGCAGTAAGAGGCAGGGACAGCCATGGAAATTGGGTAAGAATTGCAGTGAGATGCATGAGACATCACTGGAGATGTATATGGACTCTCCCTCCTCCTCTCTGAGCTCTGCTGTACAAAGCATACAGTGGACTGCAGGAGGCTGCAACCAATTCTGACCCTTCCATATACCCAGTGAAGTGACTGGCCTCAGGTGATACACAGAGATGCAACAAACCCTTCCACATGAGTTGTACCTGTTTATCTGCAGCTCTTTCTTCTCTACCACCATTCCAGGTGCTGAATTTTAAAGCTTTTCTGAGAGTTCAGAAAAAGGGGGCGGAGAAGCTGAAGTTACATTCTGCAGAGCTCAGTGAGGAAAGCTCTGAGAGCTGATTGGAGGGAAGGGACACACCCCCTCCACACAGCACACAGGAACAGAGCTGAGGCTGTCAATCAGCTGGAGCTTCCTCCCCTGTCTCCATTTTTCTCTTGGTGTCAGGAAAACTTGTCAAAAGTGACTAATGCAGATTGCAGAGGAAGGAAGCAGCAGACAGAAAAGTGCTCTGAATTGAGAGAAGTACACAATATACACACAGGGATATGCTTTGTTCATATTTCATGTCAGAAGTTTACAACTTCTTTAATGAATTACAGAGCTGCATTGGTCTTTTTATATCTACCTGGAGTTCAGCTTTAAAAGGCTCGCTCCAGCTGAACACATGAGCCCAGAAAGTGCTGAGACTCAAAGTCCTTCACCAACTACCGAACAGCTGAGCGCAGTCCACGACTGATGTTAAATGTGCCGGATAAATAGACAGGCGCGCTTTTCAAAGATCGGCGGAAACCCCTGTGTGGATTTTTACATCCGTGTTGTAAGATTAATGCTGTAACTGAATACTCTTACATTTCCATAGACATCCTTGCGGGGTAATCTGTAATAATGTTAAGGGACTCCGGTGCTGATAATTAAATACCACTTCTGCATGCGGAATGGAGCTTTCACTTCCCCACCTGTACTTGGGGGATTTTCCTCTTACAAAAAGCTTAAAAAATAATGAATGCGGATGCGCGGCTCGCCGGGCCTGCCTTTGCCATCTCGCAGACCTGTATAATTAGCTCTGAAAAGTTTCTGAGAGACCCGGCGACCTCAGAAATGTCGGGTGCAGCGGGTGTGGCGTTTTGGGAGCAGCACATAGGAAACGGAGGTGGCTTTTTAAAGGGTGACTCTAGGCAAACATCTCAATGCACAGATGAGATATACACTATATTTCCAAAAGTATTGGGACGCCTGCCTTTACGCGCACGTGAACTTTAATGGCATCCCAGTCTTAGTCCGTAGGGTTCAATATTGAGTTGGCCCACCTTTTGAAGTTATAACAGCATCAACTCTTCTGGGAAGGCTGTCCACAAGGTTTAGGAGTGTGTCTATGGGAATGTTTAACCATTTTTCCAGAAGCACATTTGTGAGATCAGGCACTGATGTGGACAAGAAAGCCTGGCTCGCAGTCTCCGCTCTAATTCATCCCAGAGGTATTCTATCGGGTTTAGGTCAGGACTCTGTGCAGGCCAGTCAAGTTCTTCCACCTCAAACTCGCTCACCCATGTCTTTTTGGACCTTGCTTTTTGCACTGGTCCAAATCCTTTGGTGGAGGGGGGATTAGGGTGTGGGGTGTTTTTCAGGGGTTGGGATTGGCCCCTTAGATCCAGTGAAGGGAACTCTTAAGGCGTCAGCATACCAAGACATTTTGGACATTTTCATGCTCCCAACTTTGTGGGAGGAGTTTGGGGATGGCCCCTTCCTGTTCCAACATGACTGCGCACCAGTGCACAAAGCAACGCCCATAAAGACATGGATGAGCGAGTTTGGGGTGGAGGAACTTGATTGGCCTGCACAGAGTCCTGACCTCAACCCAATAGAACACCTTTGGGATGAATTAGAGCGGAGACTGTGAGCCAGGCCTTCTCGTCCAACATCAGTGCCTGACCTCTCAAATGCGCTTCTGAAAGAACTTTGTGGACAGCCTTCTCAGAAGAGTTGAATCGGTCCTGGTAAACTGACATCTTAAGAGTTCCCTTCACTGGAACTAAAGGACCAAGCCCAACCCCTGAAAAACTACCCCACCCCTAAACCAGCACCTAAAGCAAAGTCCATAAAGACATGGATGAGCAAATTTGGGGTGGAGGAACTTGACTGGCCTCAACCTGATAGAACACCTTTGGGATGAATTAGAGCGGAGACTGTGAGCTAGGCCTTCCTGTCCAACATCAGTGCCTGACCTCACAAATGCGCTTCTGGAAGAATGGTCAAATATTCCCATAGACACACTCCTAAACCTTGTGGACAGCTGAAGCCGTTACAGCTGCAAAGAGTAGGCCAACTCCATATTGAACCCTATGGACTAAAATGGGATGCCATTAAAGTTTTTGTGCGTGTAAAGGCAGGGGTCCCAATACTTTTGACAATATAGTGTATATATACTGTGTGTGTGTATATATATATATATATATATATATATATATATATATATATATATATATATACAAACCCAATTCCAAAAAAGTTGGGACACTGTACAAAATGGGGGGAAAAACAGAATGCAATGATGTGGAAGTTTTAAATTTCAATATTTTATTCAGAGTACAACATAGATAACATATCAAATGTTTAAGCTGAGAAAATGTATCATTTTAAGGGAAAAAAAAGTTGATTTTAAATTTCATGGCATCAACACATCTCAAAAAAGTTGGGACAAGGCCATGTTTACCACTGTGTGGCATCCCCTCTTCTTTTTATAACAGTCTGCAAACGTCTGGGGACTGAGGAGACAAGTTGCTGAAGTTTAGGAATAGGAATGTTGTCCCATTCTTGTCTAATACAGGTTTTTAGTTGCTCAACTGTCTTAGGTCTTCTTTGTCGCGTCTTCCTCTTTATGATGCGCCAAATGGTTTCTATGGGTGAAAGGTCTGGACTGCAGGCTGGCCATTTCAGTACCTGGATCCTTCTTCTTCACAGCCATGATGTTGTAATTGATGCAGTATGTGGTCTGGCATTGTCATGTTGGAAAATGCAAGGTCTTCCCTGAAAGAGACGACGTCTGGATGGAGCATATGTTGTTCTAGAACTTGGATATACCTTTCAGCATTGATGGTGCCTTTCCAGATGTGTAAGCTGCCCATGCCACACGCACTCATGCAACCCCATACCATCAGAGATGCAGGCTTCTGAACTGAGCGCTGAGAACAACTTGGGTCATCCTTGTCCTCTTTAGTCCGGATGACATGGTGTCCCAGTTTTCCACAAAGAACTTCAAATTTTGATTAGTCTGACCACAGAACAGTTTTCCACTTTGCCACAGTCCATTTTAAACAAGCCTTGGCCCAGAGAAAACGCCTGCGCTTCAGGATCATGTTTAGATATGGCTTCTTTTTTGGTCTACGGCAACAGCGAATGGCACGGTGGATTGTGTTCACCGACAATGTTTTCTGGAAGTATTCCTGAGCCCATGTTGTGATTTCCATTACAGTAGCATTCCTGTATGTGATGCAGTGCCGTCTAAGGACCCGAAGATCACCGCCATCCAGTATGGTTTTCCGGCCTTGACCCTTACGCACAGAGATTGTTCCGGATTCTCTGAATCTTTGGATGATATTATGCACTGTAGATGATGATAACTTCAAACTCTTTCAAATTTTTCTCTGAGAAACTCCTTTCTGATATTGCTCCACTATTTTTCGCCGCAGCATTGGGGGAATTGGTGATCCTCTGCCCATCTTGAATTCTGAGAGACACTGCCACTCCGAGAGGCTCTTTTTATACCCAATCATGTTGCCAATTGACCTAATAAGTTGCAAATTGGTCCTCCAGCTGTTCCTTATATGTACATTTAACTTTTCTGGCCTCTTATTGCTACCTGTCCCAACTTTTTTGGAATGTGTAGCTCTCATGAAATCCAAAATTAGCCAATATTTGGCATGATATTTCAAAATGTCTCACTTGCAACATTTGATATGTTATCTATTTTACATTGTGAATAAAATATAAGTTTATTAGATTTGTAAATTAGTCCATTCCTTTTTTACTCACAATTTGTACAGTGTCCCAATTTTTTGGATTTGTGTTTGTATATATATATATATAAACACACGCTGCTCAAAAAAATTAAAGGAACACTGTGAAAATACATCAAATCTCAACTGCCTTCCCAGAAGAGTTGAAGCTGTTATAGCTGCAAAGGGTGGGCCAACTCAATATTGAACCCTATGGACTAAGACTGGGATGCCATTAAAGTTCATGTGCGTGTAAAGGCAGGCGTCCCAATACTTTTGGTAATATAGTGTATAAATGTGTGTAGATTCTGTTTCTAGTCAAATGATTTTTAATTTGGTTTCACTAGTGTTATAACTTATACCGAAACTGTGTTTAGAGGCTATCATTGACTTTAATGGTACTGTATAAGGACTTACATACATACACATAGATAGATGTACAAAAAGTAGTATTTATTACATTTTAAAAATACATATAAATAAAGATTGTGCCACAAAAAGGTGCTTAATTTCTTTCTATTTACTGGGCAACAGTATAGTGATGGCAAAAGCCTACTTAAAACCTATCACATAACATATCCAAATCTTCTCAGCGTGTTTTGCGGAGAAGTCCGCTTCTTCAGGAGTTTTAGAGAGTGAGCGCAAGAATTGTTTATACAAAAAGGAAATTAGTGATTATACCAACAAGATAATAAGGAAATATAATATGTTTGATCACATAAAGGCTGTGTAAAATCTTACTCCACCCAGGGAGTGACTACATGCATAGCGCCATGGTATAAGTCTGTCCCGGCGAGAACACTATAACAGGGGGTATATGTTCCTGGTCTGGATCCCCAGCGGGTATCACAGCAAGAGCGAGCCACTGGCGGCACGCATTCACACACCTTACCCACAAGTGCGGGATCACGTATATTTACAATGAGACGGTGCACAGCTGCCATCTTGTAGCAGTAAAACTGCTATAGGACAGTCGGCGAGTATCTTAAGCACACCAGTGTGAAAAGGCTCCTAAAGTGGAACTTTACAAGTCTGGAGGACTACATTCCTGATATCCAGAATATGGCAACTCTTGATAAAGAATGCAATAGCTTATTGAAAGTAAAACATACAAACTGAGCCAACGCATTTTAGTAGAATTGCCTCCCCCTTCTTCAGGGCCGTTGGTACACGCTAATGGAGATGGGTGGACTGCGCCATGGTACCTACGTTTCTTATGATGGTGCTTCTGCATCATACAAGCCGTCATCGGCTATCATAAGAAACGTAGGTACCACCACAGAGTGCACTCATCTCTATTAGCGCACATGAACAGCCCTAAAGAAGCAATTCCACCGTTGGCTTGGTTTGTATACGTTTTACTTTTAATAGTCAATTGCATTGTTCATCAAGAGTTGCCTTGATCTGAATATCAGGAACAGCCCTGAAGAAGGGGAAGGCAATTCTCTCTAAACGTGTTGGCTCAATCTGTGCTTGTTGTCTTTCAATAAACAATTGAATTCTTCATCAAGAGTTGCCTTATTCTTGATATTAGGAACAGCCCTAAAGAAGGGGGAGGCAAATCCACCATTGGCTTGGTTTGTATATGTTTTATTTTTAATAAACGATTGCATTCTTCATCAAGAGTTGCCATATTCTAGATATCAGGAACAGCCCTGAAAAACGGGGAGGCAATTCCCTCGAAACGCGTTGATTTAATCTGTGCATGTTTTATTTTAAATAAACAATTGCATTCTTCATCAAGAGTTGCTTTCTCACCAGAAGCAAAATCTCTTTCATACCAGTAAGGTAGCAGCCCATACCAACACCACCAGTCACCTGCCAAACCACCTACTATCTATCAAGAACCGTTTAATCAGTCCAATGCAGTCTGTAGCTCAAATTATACATTCCCTATATGTCCCATTATACAGCAACAACATCATTTTTAAAAAAAAGCTATCAATACAAAACACTTTAGGTCACTGACTTTGCCTAGGCTGAGATGATATCATCAGTCTGCTGCAGTCAGAAGGAAGCATTTCCTCAGTCTACCCTCCCCCAGTGATCAGGCTGTACATTGTACCTTCTGAAATGGGTCACAAGGAGAGGCTGTGGATGGGTCTGATCTGAGTTAATACATTTTTGAATGGTTTCGAGGCCTTAAATTATTGTTTGTTTTCATCTGTAGTGATGAGAAAATTGCAAGGTGCAGTATGGAAAATTTTTCTTGAGCAAAGGAATTTCTTAAAGTGAAAGTAGTTTTCGTTCAGAAGATTAAATTAATTCCAAAATTAAATGTCAACAGTTAAGAATACTTTTGCACAATGTTCATCTATTTATCGAATGTACTGAGAACGTTTGTCCGATAATCAGCTCAAGATCATTTAAAGTAATGCCGGCCTATTTTCTTCTCAGAATCAGACAAAAATTGGGCACTCTCTGGAGTCCCTTCCCCCGGGGGGGGGGGGGGGGGGGTCCAGCTGCAACTCTCAAAATCTCCGTAATTACAGGCTTGTATGAAGCGCTGACAAAAGTCGATTGTTAAACGCGCAATATCCACAAACAGCAATTTGATCCTTTCATCGCTAGTAAAAATAATTACCCGAGATAACTACTTGTTTGTGTTTTGTCTCTTTCCTCGGGAAACTAACAGCATTTTAGCAAATTAATTGAGCCTGCTGACCAACCGTAACCGTGCAGAGGCGCCGATCCATAAGGACTATAGATCCAACCCTTCCTATCGACCCGCTCGCTACATATGTACATTTGAGCAAATCTAAGAGTTAATTTGAGTTGATTTTTTCCTTTTGCCTCTTACATCCTGAAATCTCCATTTGTTTCTGGATGCTTGTGTCTAGCGGATGTGCGATTGTAGGAAAATAAGACGTAAAACAAGGACAAATAGTAAATAAAATACAAAAAAAATTCTTATAAACCAGCAGTCTCCATACTGTGGCCTGGGGGCCGGATGTGGCCCTTTGCTTGCCTTTTCCTGCCCTTGGAGCACTATTCCTCCTACTGACACCACCCAAGGAGACAGAATTATTGCCACTGAAACCAACAGAGGAATATTCCTCCCACTGATACCAGTCATAAGCACCCTTCCACCCACTAACATCAATAATGGGGCATTATTCCTCCCACTGACACCAATGATGAGGCATTATTCCTCCCACTGACACCAATGATGGGGCACTATTCCCCCCACTGACACAAATGGTGGGGCACTATTCCTCCCACTGACACCAATGATGGGGCACTATTCCTCCCACTGACACCAATGATGGGGCACTATTCCTTCCACTGACACCAATGATGGGACACTATTCCTCCCACTGACACCAATGATGAGGCATTATTCCTCCCACTGACACCAATGATGGGACACTATTCCTCCCACTGACACCAATGATGAGGCATTATTCCTCCCACTGACACCAATGATGGGGCCCTATTCCTCCCACTGACACCAATGATGGGGCACTATTCCTCCCACTGACACCAATGATGGGGCACTATTGCTCTCACTGATACCAATGATGGGGCACTATTCATCCCACTGACACCAATGATGGAGCACTATTCCTCCCACTAATACCAATATGGGGCACTATTCCTCCCACTGACACCAATTATGGGGCACTATTCCTCCCACTGACACCAATGATGAAGCACTATTCCTCCCACTAATACCAATATGGAGCACTATTCCTCCCACTAATACCAATATGGAGCACTATTCCTCCTACTGACACCAATGATGGGGCACTATTCCTTCCACTAATACCAATTATGGGACACTATTCCTTCCACTAATACCAATGATGGGACACTATTCCTTCCACTAATACCAATGATGGGCACTATTCCTCCCACTGACACCAATGATGAGGCACTATTCCTTCCACTAATACCAATGATGGGACACTATTCCTTCCACTAATACCAATGATGGGACACTATTCCTGCAGCTTATACCAATGATGGGACACTATTCCTGCAGCTTATACCAATGATGGGGCACTATTCCTCCCACTGACACCAATGATGGGGCACTATTCCTCCCACTGACACCAATTATGGGGGACTATTCCTCCCACTGACACCAATTATGGGGGACTATTCCTCCTGTTGATACCAATGATAGGGGCACTATTCCTCCCACTGATACCAATGATGTCCGCCCCCCCCCCCTAAAGTCTGAAAGACAGTAAACTGGCCTTTTGTTTACAAAAGTTCGGAGACCCCAGTTATAAGCAATCCTCACACTGATCTGTAGGAGAGCAGACAGCAAGCAGCGCATATGTTGGGAAGAGATGGTGTGGTGCGGCCCTGTAATAAGCTGCCAGGAGTTCTTCTTTAGGCTAGGTTCAAACCTTAAATGTAGAGTTCAAAGATCCAGATGGCTGCACTCCGAAAAACATCCCACTTTTTTAAACGTTTAAAAACAAGCAAATGTAGCACTTTGACACCATGAGGACAGAAAGGTAAGTCAACGCGTTTCACACTAGTGGATAGATAGTCATGATTATGAGCTGAGATTACCGTTCTGTCCTCATGGTGTCATAGTGCTGTATCTGCATTTTTTAAAAAGTGTAAATATAGTTGGACGTTTTTCGGAGTGCAGCCGTCCGGATCTTTAGACTTGACACAGAATGCAGTAAGACAAACTGGGGTGGGGGCACCTGAACACAAAAAGGGGGTGAAGGATAGTCCACCTGGAGCAGCAGCTTGTGTATGTCGGGAACACGCACAAAATCGTGCACTTTCTCAACATGCACAGAAACACGCTGCCCTTTAGCAGACACATGGCAGGGACATTAATTGTTAATTGCACCCCCATGCATCTGCTACTGCATGCATTTTGACGTTCACCAGATACCATGCAGTTCAGTGCAGGCCCTGTTTTGGAAAAGAGTCAGAGACTACTTTTCTGTTTCTCATGTGTAGGGCACCACTACACGCTTATATTATGCCTGTCCTGGCTCCTCCTCCCCCCCGCCATGATTGAAAGAACTGAAATCAAGTGAATGAAAGTGATGTTCTCCCTCTCTGAACAAGTAACTGCACAGTGAAAGGAAAAACTGCAGACTGATCAGCTCATCTCACTGTCACTTTGCTCGCTCCTCCTTTCAGCAAGTCTCTTGAACTGCAACACAACTGATTGGCACCTTGTGCCGTTTCTCCTTCCCTCAGTCTGAGCTCTGCTGTACAGTGGTAGACTGCAAGAAGCTAATACCTTTAATGCTTTCATTAAAAAAGTACCTTTAATATTTTTCATATTTAATTGTATTATTTTTTTTATATGTAATATGTATATTTAATTTAATACAAAATGCATAAAATAATTTATTTTTAAATAAGTGATATTAAATAAAAAGGTGCTTTAATATCTGCATGGCATTCTGTTAAAAAAACAGAGTCATGTGACATATGGCTGAAGTCCCTCCCAGAAGCACATGTGAGAGCTGTCCATAATACGGCAAATTAAACAGATTTTAGCGCCTTTGTTTACCCCTTTCCTCGCCTGTCTTTGAACAAACCCGACAAGAGTTAAACGCCATATCTCCCACACAGGACAATGTTGTTGCTTTTCCTTTTACTTGACCATGCCCCCTCTAACCCCAAAGGCCGCTTCTCCTGACCCTGGCCTCATGATAAATGCCAGTCTAACTTGCCAGGTCTGCAAATTCCTGCAAGCTTGCAGATTTCTCTGCACTGCCTTTAATTGTCTCCCATATCATTCTCATTTTTCACAGCCTGTCTGAATACAAATCAGAGCTTGCTGCAAATAAATCCCGGACAACCCCCCCCCCCCCCAACCCCCCTCGCCTGCCATCCCAGCTCCCTCCTTATGTTACCGAACTTCAATCTGTTAGTCTGCAAATGACAGCCAACCAGACTGGTGCCCCAATGTGACTTCCGAAAATGGCATCATCAGATCCAATAATTGTAGGCTAATGGTGAGGCCGTTTCACGAGGATGACGGGAACTAAGAGCCTGCCATGTTGGAATGAGGTTAGAAGGAGGAATGATCACACTTATGAAAAGCAGCACTGATCATAATACATGCCGTACAGGATGGCGCCGGGTCAGCAGGGGTGAGGGCATCTGCTGGCTGCTTACTATGAAGCCTGGAAAGAGATGGTTTTATGTGGCAGATTGTGAGCAATGCTAAATGGCTGTTCAGGGAATCTTCAGTGTATCTTTCTTTTGATTTAAAGCTGAACTGCAGGTATGCCAAGTTTTACATCATTACATTGTCCAGCTTGGACCAATGTGAATATGTTGTCGGGCGATTGTTGCCCGACAAATCACGGCAAAATCGCGCAAACAAAATCGTGGGGCACCTGTCACCCAAAAAATAACGCGCCAGTAATCCGGAACGCCTAGGTCTGAACGGAGCCTTAGAATATCTGAATCCACCACCCGTTCGTTCTTGTGTTTTCACCATCTCAGACATCACCAGCTTTTGTAAGAAACAACAAAACAAAACAAAAAACAAAGTAGAAATTAATTCTATACAATGGAAGACATTGGGCGAGAAAAGGGGAAGCGCATGCATGGAAATGCAAGCTCTAAAATAATTAAACCTGCAGTTTGCACTTATTTAAATTCACAGGCAAATTAAGGATTAATCCCAATGAACCATCCCTGCATACCTGCATATCATTAGAGAGGGGCCGAGGGGGTCAGAGCGAGCATGGAGGAAAGTGAAACCTTGCGCCACCATTCTTGGGATGAATAATAATGGTTTCATTTTAAAGGTCCATGCAGAACAATGCTCTCTCTCTATTTTTTTTGTTACAATTATCATACGTAGATTACATCTCCTCATCCCGCACTGAATTTTTTATAAGGATTTGGAGACTGGAGTTGTTGTAAATTACTAAGAAGCCGCCCCGGTCCTCTTTGATAATGCGTATTTCCAGCCACAAAACAAAGCAGAGTCAGCTATTGGCCGCATTGTAAATCGAAACCGTATTTTTCTATTTTTAGTAACAACGTATGTCTCTTCCCTCTCCCCCACCCCCTTCCCGCGCGCTTTTCTAATCTGTTTCTTAAAGTTTTTTTTTTTTTCTAAGGCAGCAACCTTCTCTGGGCTACATTATCCACTGGCGATATTAAATATTTACACCCGTATATACTCCGAAAATCTACAATCTCACATAGCAGTTACAAGTGTCAACATTTGGGGCCTCATGCATAAAACTGCCTTAAAGGGATGTATAGAGCTATTTTATATGTTCTTGTTGTATTATTTTTGTAGTAAAGCACATTTTCATGTCCATCTCTTTCTAATCGGGTAAATGTGAAATCTTGCATACCGATTTTTCGCATAAATCAGTCACAGGCAGTATTTTTCGAACTGCCACACCCTGAGTAGAAAAGCCCGTCAATTGCCAGCATGCTGTAGAGACCAAGGCATTGCTCCCTGTGTAGAAGCAATGGTCTCCCTTTAGAGGTCTCATATTCCCACTTCTCAGCCAGAGCTGGAGCTCTCCAATCTGCAGGGGGTGTTTCTGACATCTGCAGAGAGGTCGCTGCTTCCACACAGAGAGCGAGGGTCCGACTCTGCAGTTAAATGTGTTTCAGATGCATCAAAACAAAATATCTGCAAAGTCTTACAAACTTTTTTTAGAAGCAGCCACTGCCTGAGTTGAAAAGCCTGCCCCTGCCAGCAGGGCCATCTTACTGAATGGGCACGCTGGGCAGTTGTCCGGGGGCCCTACTTGCGCGGGGAGCCCTACCTGCCTAGCAACCCAGCCAAGCATTAGTCCCAATTCCTGTGTGCATCCTGCCACCAAATTTAGCAGGTGGCAAGTGCCTGTCGGCCCTGCGCTGCTCCCAGGCCACTTGGGTTGTGGAGGGGGAGCCCACAATTGCAAGAATGCCTGTCCGCCTCCACGGGAACAGGCAGGCACACAAAGGACAGTCGAGTCTGACTCCTGCCCGTGTGTGTTCCACAGACCCAGCCGCTGAACTTTTAACCTGTCATTAGCCTGGCACTGCTGTAATATAGCCTTATCGATAATTTGCATTTTTATTCTCGTGGGTGATTGTGTAGGCTGGGCCCCAGTGCGCTGCATTGCCCGGGGCTCTTTAACCACTTAAGCCCCAGAAGATTTTACCCCCTTCCTGACCAGGGGGTTTTTTGTGATTTTTTACTGCGTGACTTTAACGGACAATTGCGCGGTCGTGCAACGCTGTACCTAAACAAATTTGACGTCCTTTTTTTCCCACAAACAGAGCTTTCTTTTGGTGGTATTTGATCACCTGTGTGATTTTTTGATCATGCGCTATAAACAAAAAAAGAGCAACAATTTTGCAAAAATAACAATATTTTTCACATTTTTTTATATGAAATTCCCCCCAAAAAAAAAAAAAAGTAAAAATCTAAATTTTTTAACATTTTCAGCCAATTTGTTTTATGCTACATATGTTTGGTAAAAAAAAAATCGCAAAAAGCGTATTTTGATTGGTTTGCGCAAAAGTTATCGCGTTTACTAACAAAGGGAAAGATTTATGTCATTTTTGGAGTTTTTTTTTTTTAACAAGTAATGGCGGCGATCTGCGATTTTTTTTGTGGGACTGCGACATTGCGGCGGACAGATCGGACCCTTGACTGACATTTTTGACACTTTTGGGGTTACCAGTGACATTAATCAGTGCTATACATATGCACTGTTACTGTAAAAATGACACTGGCAGGGAAGGGGTTAACTGTATTGGAGAGGGAGGGGTTAAGTGTGTCCTAGGGGCGTGTTTCTAACTGTGATGGGACATGGCTACTAGTGTAAAAACAGAGATCAACGGTCCTACATAGTAGAACTGTCTGATCTCCATTTTTACACAGGGGAGAATGACAGGCGGCTTGTTTACATTAGCCGCCTGCCTTTCTCCCTTCCCGGCGAACGATCGCGAGTGACCGGCGGACATCGGGTCCGCCGGTCACACGCACTGACTTGTTAGGGAACGAGCCGCGGCGGGTGTGCGCCTCAGCGGGCGCGCGCCCGCCCGCTATTGGCTCACATGCCAGTGACAGGCTAGTGACGTACCGGTACGTCACTTTGCCTGGCCGGGGCTGACCGCCGCAGTATATGTACTTGCGGCGGTCGGCAAGTGGTTAATGCTCTTAAGATGGCCCTACCTGCCAGCATGCTGTAGAGACAGAGGCCTCGCTCTCTGTATGGGAGAAGTGGTCTCCCTGTAGAGGTCTCACATGTTCTCTTCTCAGTCAGAGATGGAGCTCTCCAATCACCAAATAGCGTGAGGATTGCAGATTGGGAAACAAATAGTCTGACTCAGCAGGGGACACGTCTGCAGAGAGATCACTGCTTTCACATAGAGAGCGATGGTCAGATTTTACAGCTAAATATGTTTAAGATGCATCAAAACAAAATATGTACGTCTTACAAATAATTATGGGGAAACAGCCACAGCCTAATTAGAAAAGCCAGTCCCCTGCCAGCAAGCTGCAGAGAAGGATCCTTACCCTCTGTATGGGAGCATACTTCTCAGTCAGAGCTTGAGCTCTCCATTCACCAAAAAGCTTGATGTTTGCTGATTGGAAAACTGTAGCCTGACTTAGCAGGGGACGTGTCTGACTTCTGCAGAGAGATCCCTGCTTCCACACAGAGAGCAAAAGCCCAACTCTGCAGCTAAATATATTTCAGATGCATCAAAACAAAAGGTGCGCAAAGTTTTACAATTCATTTTTTTTTTCAAAAAGCAGCCACAGCCTGATTATAACAGCATATCATTTGACAGCATGCTGCAGAGAAGGACCCTTGTTCTCTGTTTGGAAGCAGTGGCCTCACTGCAAAGGTCCGAAACAATTCATGCTGAGTTGCAGCTAGAGTTCTACAATCAGCAAAGCTCATTCTCTCTGCTGGGTATCTCTCTACAGCATGTTGGCAGGGGACAGGCTTTACTACATTGGCTGTTTTCTAACTGTAGGACATAAAAAATAATTGGTTGATTTAAACTCAAAGTTCAGCGAGACTTTAAAGAAACCTGGCCAGATTACACTGAGAATATAATGAAAGGAAAGCAATGTGAGCGATATGTAGACAGTTGAAGTTATTAGCGAATCTTAACTTTTCCATGACTATTCACTCTTTTGTGCTTTAGCCCTGGTTCACACCAGTGCGATTTGTCATGCGATTTGACAGTTCAGAACTGCATGACAAGTCGCCCCCCATTGCCGGTAATGAAACTGTTCAAATCGTTGTGACTCAAGTCGCAGCGACTCTGAAAAAGGTTCCTGCACTACTTTTTGGGATTTCATTGCGACTTGTATAGACTTCAGTAAAGGCCCCTTTCATACGGTCCACCTGTCAGTTTTTCAGGCGGACCTGATCGGACCCTCCATTCACCCCTATGGAGTGGCGGATGTCAGCAATGACATGTCTGCTAACACCTGCCTATTCAGATGGTGGTCCTCAGGGGAGGACTGGGCCAGGTGGCTGGGGGGCAATTGCCCCCTGGGCCTGTCCCAGCTCCCTCAACCGCCCCCAGTAGGCCAGGTTGGGAACCCGTATTCATTCGGTGAGTAGAGAGTACCTGGAGCAGGGCTTCAGCCTGGAATGGGGGTCAGAAGGAGGACAGGAAGAGGGAGAGTGGGAGAGGGGCCGAGTCACTGCACCATGAGCCTCTGGTTTGTACTTGCCCCCTGGGTTGAAAGTTGCCAGTCTGCCCCTGGTGGTCCTATTTCCCATCCATCTGGTGAATCGGATTGGATATGTTTGGGTGAAAACAAACAGGCGGTCTGTTTTCACCTGATTCCCCCATAGAGAAGAGCAGGACTGTGTCTGCACAGTGAGCTGAGACGGACATGTCATCCACCCGCTCAGCGGCGATCAGTGGAGGGTTCCCCCGCTGAGCAAGCAGAGGCGCCCGTGTGAAAGGGGCCAAATGAACTTGCAAACCACAATGAAATCAGAAGTCCAAATCGCACTGATCTGTGGCTTGGAAATTGCACTGAGGTAGCGCGATTTCAAATCCGCACTGGTGTGAACAGGGGCTTAATATATCGGGGATCCTCACTGGCCTCAATGGAGGCTGTCCATGGGGAGTCCAAGCTTGACTTTTCCAGAAGTCCAGATTTGTATGTAACTTCAGCTCACAAGTCTATATCCATTCTCAGTTCGGCTCGTCTAGGTACGGCCCAGGATTATTAAAACTTTCTTTGTTTGAAGATCCAAGCACAGCTCCTTCCTCTCATGTCCTCCTCCTGCACCGCGCTCTGTGCATTACGACAGGACAGGTGTTCTTTAATACCTACACTCGCTTTAGTCGCGCCTATTAATAAAACATACTGGCAGGAGATGGGCCGTGTCCTCAGGCTGTGTTCTTGAAGGACTGCGTTCTTCAGCTTTATTGAAAGGTATCTCCGCAGCAGGAAGCCCACTTTGAACGGCAGATTATAAAACAATGAAGTGTAATTTTATAAATTTAAGTCGTACCTTTTTATTTATTCTTTAATTTTTATTTTTTATTTTTTTTGAAGAACACTTAATGCACGCTAGCATCTGTATTATCCCTTTTTTGTTGTATCTCCCAAGCCAGCATGCCACTCATCATTTTTATATGAGGCACAGACAGTAAATCAAAGTAAAGTTACCTGTGTAACGCGCTCTGCCGCAACTCAGCAGGGCACGCCACACAATTTTAAGGCTTCAGCTTTAGCACAAGAAAAAAAAAAAAAAAGTCACGTAAATTATG
The DNA here is from genome assembly GCF_965119305.1 of Pelophylax lessonae. Lineage (NCBI taxonomy): Eukaryota > Metazoa > Chordata > Amphibia > Anura > Ranidae > Pelophylax > Pelophylax lessonae. The sequence continues at coordinate 16,527,801 of NC_138779.1, read as the reverse complement.
CTGCTTGCAAGTTCGGGTAGAGTACAAAGTATACTCCTGGCCTGTTTATACAGAAGCCGAGAATTTTATTAACCAATTCAAGACGAGGCCTTTTTCTGACATTTGTTGGTTACAAGTTAAAATCAGTATTTTTTGCTAGAAAATTATTTAGAACCCTTAAACATTCTATAAATATATATATATATATAAATATATATATATATATATATTTTTTTTTTTTAGCAGAGACCCTAAAGAATAAAATGGTAGTCATTGCAATATTTTATATCACACTGTATTTGCGCAATGGTCTATCAAACGCAATTTTTGGGGAAAAAAAAAACTTTAATAAAATTTTTTTAAAAATCCGAAACAGTAATATTATCCTAATTTTTTAATATAATGTGAAAGATGATGTTATGCCGAGTAAATAGATACCTAACAAGCCATGCTTTAAAATTTTGCACACTTGTGGAATGGCAACAAACTACGGTACTTAAAAATGTGCATAGGCAACACTTTAAAATGTAACTGTTACCAGTTTAGAGATACAGAGCAGGTCTTGCACTAGAATTATTGCTCTCGCTGTAATGATCACAGTGATACCTGACATGTGTGATTTGAACACTGTTTACATTTGCAGGCGTAACTTACGTTTGCATTTTCTTTGGCCTGCGAGCACAGAGGGGTCGGGCGCTTTTAATTTGTTTTTTCTTATTTATTTCATTTTTTTATCTTTACACTGTTCCTTTAAAAAAAAAAAATTCGGATCACTTTTATTGCTGTCACAAGTAATGTCAACATCCCCTGTCACAGTAATAGGCAATGAGAGGTAATCTTTATGGAGAGATCTGGGGTTTAAAAGACCCCAAACCAGTGGCGTACCAATGGGGGGGGCGGGGGGGCGGGCCGCCCCGGGTGCCACGCTCTGGGGGGTGTCAGCCGGTGTCCTGCCCGGTGTGTTCAGACAGATCCCGCAGTGTGAAGGCAGCTGCAGTGGCAGCTCCTTCAGTCCGTGCTGCTAGCGGGGGGCGGGGGGGGGCTGCGGAGTCGCGGCGGGAATACGGGGGCGGAGCCTCGGCGGGAATACGGGGGCGGAGCCGCGGCGGGAATAAGGAGGCGGGGCCTTGGCGGGAAGAAGGGGGCGGAGCCTCGGCGGGAAGAAGGTGAGTGCCCATTGCCCAGGTGTGTGTGCTGGATAGGAGGGGGATGGGGCTGCTGCATATAGAGGAGTTCATCTTTCTCTATTCTTCCTGCAGCTGCCTGCTGAATAACTGATTCCCCTCTCCCTCCTGCAGGAAGAATAGGGAAAGATCAATTCATCTATATGCAACTGCCCCATCCCCCTCCTATACAACTTCTTTTGCTGGCCCCCCTCCAGTGCTCCTAATCTCCCCCCCTCGGTGCTCTTAGCCCCCCTCAGTGCACTAGACCCCCCCCCTGTTCTTTAGCCCCCCCCCCCCATGCTCTTCAGCTCCCCACAGTGCTTTCTCTCACCCCCCAAGTGCTCCCTGTCCCCCCCAGTGCTCTCCACCCCCCTGGTTTTCCCTGCCCACCCCCCAAGTGCTCCCTGCCCCCCCCCAGTGCTCTCCACCCCCTGATTTTACCCTGCTGGCCCCCCAAGTACTCCCTGTACCCCCCCAGTGCTCTCCACCCCCTGCACCTTCCAACCCCCCTACAATGCTTTCCAAACCCCCTCTTAATTCTCTCCAGCCCCCCCCCCCCCCCACCGTGCCCTTCAGCTCCTCCAGTGCTCTCTGCTTCGTCTGTGCTCTCCGGCCCCCCTAGTGCTCTTCTATCTTCTATCATGTCTGCAGTCTCTGAGCATCTCCTGTATCATGTTCTCAGTCTCTGACCATCTGTTGTATCATGTTCTCAGTCTCTGACCATCTGTTGTATCATGTCTGCAGTCTCTGACCATCTACTGTATCATGTCCTCAGTCTCTGACTATCTCCTGTATCATGTCTGCAGTCTCTGACCATCTGTTGTATCATGTCTGCAGTCTCTGACCATCTCCTGTATCATGTCTGCAGTCTCTGACCATCTACTGTATCATGTCTGCAGTCTCTGACCATCTACTGTATCCTGTCTGCAGTCTCTGACCATCTACTGTATCCTGTCTGCAGTCTCTGACCATCTCCTGTATCATGTCCGCAGTCTCTGACCATCTCTTGTATCATGTCCTCAGTCTCTGACCATCTACTGTATCATGTCCTCAGTCTCTGACTATCTCCTGTATCATGTCTGCAGTCTCTGACCATCTGTTGTATTATGTCTGCAGTCTCTGAGCATCTCCTGTATCATGTCTGCAGTCTCTGACCATCTACTGTATCATGTCTGCAGTCTCTGACCATCTACTGTATCATGTCTGCAGTCTCTGACCATCTCTTGTATCATGTCCGCAGTCTCTGACCATCTACTGTATCATGTCTGCAGTCTCTGACCATCTACTGTATCATGTCTGCAGTCTCTGACCATCTCTTGTATCATGTCTGCAGTCTCTGAGCATCTCCTGTATCATGTTCTCAGTCTCTGACCATCTGTTGTATCATGTTCTCAGTCTCTGACCATCTGTTGTATCATGTCTGCAGTCTCTGACCATCTACTGTATCATGTCCTCAGTCTCTGACTATCTCCTGTATCATGTCTGCAGTCTCTGACCATCTGTTGTATCATGTCTGCAGTCTCTGACCATCTCCTGTATCATGTCTGCAGTCTCTGACCATCTACTGTATCATGTCTGCAGTCTCTGACCATCTACTGTATCCTGTCTGCAGTCTCTGACCATCTACTGTATCCTGTCTGCAGTCTCTGACCATCTCCTGTATCATGTCCGCAGTCTCTGACCATCTCTTGTATCATGTCCTCAGTCTCTGACCATCTACTGTATCATGTCCTCAGTCTCTGACTATCTCCTGTATCATGTCTGCAGTCTCTGACCATCTGTTGTATTATGTCTGCAGTCTCTGAGCATCTCCTGTATCATGTCTGCAGTCTCTGACCATCTACTGTATCATGTCTGCAGTCTCTGACCATCTACTGTATCATGTCTGCAGTCTCTGACCATCTCTTGTATCATGTCCGCAGTCTCTGACCATCTACTGTATCATGTCTGCAGTCTCTGACCATCTACTGTATCATGTCTGCAGTCTCTGACCATCTCTTGTATCATGTCTGCAGTCTCTGACCATCTACTGTATCATGTCCTGAGTCTCTGACCATCTACTGTATCATGTCTGCAGTCTCTGACCATCTACTGTATCATGTCCTCAGTCTCTGACCATCTACTGTATCATGTCTGCAGTCTCTGACCATCTACTGTATCATGTCTGCAGTCTCTGACCATCTCTTGTATCATGTCCGCAGTCTCTGACCATCTACTGTATCATGTCTGCAGTCTCTGACCATCTACTGTATCATGTCTGCAGTCTCTGACCATCTCTTGTATCATGTCTGCAGTCTCTGACCATCTACTGTATCATGTCCTGAGTCTCTGACCATCTACTGTATCATGTCTGCAGTCTCTGACCATCTACTGTATCATGTCCTCAGTCTCTGACCATCTACTGTATCATGTCTGCAGTCTCTGACCATCTACTGTATCATGTCTGCAGTCTCTGACCATCTCTTGTATCATGTCCGCAGTCTCTGACCATCTACTGTATCATGTCTGCAGTCTCTGACCATCTACTGTATCATGTCTGCAGTCTCTGACCATCTCTTGTATCATGTCTGCAGTCTCTGACCATCTACTGTATCATGTCCTGAGTCTCTGACCATCTACTGTATCATGTCTGCAGTCTCTGACCATCTACTGTATCATGTCCTCAGTCTCTGACCATCTACTGTATCATGTCCTCAGTCTCTGACCATCTCTTGTATCATGTCTTCAGTCTCTGACCATCTCCTGTATCATGTCTGCAGTCTCTGAATATCTCCTTTAGCAAGTCTCCAATCTCTTACTCAAACTTAAACACATTGCTAATAATATTAGCTATCTATTTATGCTGAAGGTAGTACTGTGCAGGGGAGGCAGAGAGTGCAAAAGGGGGAACTGTGATTAGTGAGACGGAGGGAAGACTGCAAGGGGCACTGTGATGGGGGGGCTGTGAAATCTGTGCAAAAAATATTCTTGAACACATTACAATTTTTTTGTGGGTGTTTTTACATTTTAAAGTTGGGGGGGGGGGGGGGGGGGTGCCAGATATAGGATCCGCCCCGGGTGCCAAATGCTCTAGGTACGCCACTGCCCCAAACCCCTCCTCTGCACTTAGAAGTATTAAAAACGTCAAGATCTGCATTTTTGAATACTGTAATTTTTTTTTTGTCACGTCACTTCCAGGCTTCTACATCAGTGACCCGTTTAAAGCCGAATCTGGCTTTGTTTGGGTCTCTGGCCAGCCGGCGGGAGTGCGCGGGCCTCTATGATGTAGCAAAAATGTAAGTCTTTAGTCCTATCTGTGGCTATTGCTCCCACTACCACCTTTTCAGGCCCTCCTGGCTGCAGCTGCCCCTTTCCACTGCGCGTGCCACCACAGTCCTGCTGACTCTCTCTGCACCCACCCCAGACTGGGGTTCCATCCCAGTCCTACCAGGCATGCCTCCAAGTCCTCCTGACTGTGTTGCACACACCAGCCCTCTTGGCTGTTCCTTATTCCTCTTGGAGACTTGCCTGGCAGTGTTCTTCCACTGCCAGGACATCTCCATGTGTCTTAAGAGGGTCCCATCCACACCCGAGCCAAGGCCCAAGGTCACCCCCCCCCAGACTGGGAAGCTCCCTCAAAGACCAGCCTAGCACTCTATTTCCAGCTTCCACCCGAAACAACTCCTCCCCAGATGGGCTGACCCAGAGTATTTGAGAGGGCCTGCCCCTGCCAATCCAAGTTGGGTATAGTCAGGTCCTTCAGAATACTCCAGACAGCCCCACCTTACCTCCCCTCCCTTCTTCTGGAAGTTTCCAGCAAGTTCGAGAAGTAGGGAGGGGGTCTCAGTAATGCTGCCTGTGGGTCATGCAGCTCTCCTTGGATCTCTGCCTAACCCAGGAAACAAAACACAGACAGGCTTGGCTGCCAGCTAGGCCTGCATACATTTTCATACACTACCTCTATTTACACTTCTAGCACACTAGAGGGTTCTACGAAGGAACTCTTCCGGAAGAGTGCGACATTTTTCATATCCACCCACTCCACCCACACCAACGAATATACGAAACGAATGTCGGAGATCCAAAAATGATTTCCTAAAACAAATCGGTTTAACATAACGAATATGACAAAATGTTTTTCTTCAGTGTACAAATGCTTCTGAAACTGAACAAAAATTGCCAGCGTGCACGTGTCTAGCCACAAACATGGGACCCACTTTGCCTTGGATCAGCATCATGAGTTGCCATGGTGCGGGCAGACAGGCCACCAGAACAATAAAACAATGATGTGCTAGGACCAAGACGCACAGCGCCTCTCTTTTCTATAGTGATGACGGCTCGCTCGCACCATGGCAACGCATGACTCTGATCTGGGGCAGCTAGCATTCGAGACCATCCCCAGCATTCAGGACTTCACCCCCTTCAGACCTCATGCACCTCCCAACCTTTGCTGTGCAACTGAAGCCAACAGATTTTTGGGGGGCTCTGTAATAGAAAGGAGGGAGGATGATTGTGGGACTCTGATTGGAGGGTTCTGATGTGACAGGGAAACTCTGACATCAAGCGGGGACTTTTGGTGTGGAGGGAGGAGTCTGATGTGAAGGCTGTCACTTGCCTGGTGAAGGGGCCCTGCATGGCTCTGAAACGTTGCTTTTGCATGTGCCATGTAACCATGAAAAAAAGCTTTGGACCCGTTTGAGAAATCCTTGGTGTGCTGGTGACGTTTCTTCACATTGAGTATCTATGGTTCCCAGCCTGGGGTCACTGCAGCACCCACTAACACTAAATAGCCCTCTTTAGGTACATATGCATTGGGAATATTGTGACTGATGTGAAGGTGGGGGCACTGGGGTGTCTTGAGATTTTGCATTGATGTCGCAACTGAAGAAAGGTAGGAAGCACTGGTTTACATAGGGCCCATTAACATTGTGTGTTTCGGTAATAAATGTGCGCTAATTGGTGGTATGTGATGTATTAACCTACTTGCATTAAGGCTAGGTTTAGATGCAAGGCTTTATTTTGCTTTGCCTTTGAAAAGCAATCACTGTTCAGATCACCTTTCAGAGGTGTTCCCCAGACAGTGAGGAAGTGATGTGATGTCTCCTTACCTTCTGTTTTAACTGTGTCTCCATTTGCCTAAATGACTTGCAATCAGCGGTGGTCTGCCTGCCGAACATGACAAGGAAAACATTTTTTGCCTCAAGGTTGAAGAAAAGCAATGCATTTGCTGACTTTGCACTTTGCGGGGTGATTGAAGGCCCTGAAAGATGCAGCTCAACCATGTGCTTTTTAACGCCGCCCAACCACAAGAATAAATGACCCCTAAGGCAGCCCATTGCACTCAAAGGCGTTCCAATGGACCAAACCATCCAAAAAAACGAGCATGGGCAAAACATGTTTTGCTGGGATGATTAATGGTGCCTTGCTATGCCCCAGATCATGTTTTAAGGTATATTCAAAATAAATAACACCGTATTGCATTAACGCGTGTATCACGTGCGTTCCCACGTGCATATGTGTAAATTGTCCCTTAAAGAATTTGTCAACCCAAAATGTAATTTTCCTAATATGTGTATGAAAAAGTCTCATGTTCTTGTTGTATTGTTTGCTAGTTTCTCTGCTTTCCTATTAAAAACTGACCACACTAGGCATGTGGTCAGTTTTCCAGCCATGCTGAGAACTCAGCCTGCTCTCCTTCAATGATCAGACTTGTCCTCCTGATCCCCCCCCCCCCCCAGCTATTCACTGAGAAGACCAGTGTTCTGTTGTTTCTCCTCCCACCTCTCTAAGATCCTTATGCAGCTGAAAGCAGAGGGAATGTGATCATATAAAAGAGGAAAAAAGGTATTTATAATGTTTTTTTTTAAATAATTTTTATATCTATACACAAAATGTTTTACCTTTTATTTCTTTTTTAAACCAAATGGGTTGTTTTATAAGGTAATACTTTAAGGTTTTCTTTTTTTTTACTCGCTGGTCACGATTTTGAAGGCAGCCATGAAAATAGCTTTTTTTTTTTTTTTTTAATTCCAACTAGAGTTCCACTTTACCAAACAAAGAAAATCTCCTAATGTAATCTGTGGATTTACAACACCCAGAGAACATTCAACTTGCATTAAAAGGAGATAGAGATAAGCATGAAAGCGGAACACAGAGGATGCGGTTGCCATGGTGACAGAATCCACCGCCACCCCCTACACACCTGTGCATTCAGAATGATTCCACATCAGCACCACGCCGCTGTCCATTTCAGGGTACAGACGCACACTGACACGACAAATCAAAGAACATTGGTGTTGTGTAAAGTACGGAGCAAACCAATCTGATTCCGGTTTACTGTAGCTGGCCCGGAGACAGAAGATGGGAATTCCGATTGGCTGATATGGATTATTATATACTTTGTACATTGCTCTTCGCCTCAATAATAAAAGTTGCTATTCCCTCTAATATGTACACTGCTTCCACTCTTGATATAACAATCTATTTTTCATCCGCAATGCAGAAACAACATCCACAATCCTACAAATGAACAATTATCTGAAACAATCCCAGAATCTAGGACACCAAATGGCCACACCATACGGCATCATAGTATCCGGCCGGCGGCCGCACAACGTAGCAAAACTCCACCAAATATTAGGAAACACCCAGCCTACCTCCACTCCCTGCACTTTGAGTTTCATGTGATCTTCCCGCGTTGTTTTCCCGTCTTTTCGCTTTTTCCAGCAGTATCCATCTTTCCGATATTTCACCTTCTTACGATTGTACAAGATCATGGAACCATTCTGTGGCCTGCAAGAAAAACACACAAAAAAAAAAGTTATACGATTTTAATGTCTTCATTTCAACGACCCCTCGAGATCATTTGCAGTGTATTTGGCAAATTTGACAAGTGCAATCCTACGTAAAGCAGGTTTCAGATGTCCTCCCAAGTGGCCGCCTACACCTGCCCTCCAGCTACCAGACTTAGATTATCAGTAATACTCTCCAGCGCTATGTTAGCCACAAGCTCTTTTTTCCATTCTCCATGTTCTAGATTTTTTATTTTTTTCCCGAACACAGTAAATCCCCGGCATCATATATCACCGGCAAAAGAGCCCTTCTTACTTACGAGATCTCCTTTTATACCCATCATTGACACATTTAATTCATTAGCTGCAAGATCCACAAGTAAATGTTTGCAGGTCATAAACTATCTCAGGAAATCCGGCCCCTGGAAACAACACATGAAAAATGATGCTTGCTGAAATCTAGGATATTGCTTTTCTGTAACGGTTTCTCAAGACCCTACTTTTTGTTATGCTTGTCACTTACATGTTCAGGATTTTAAAGTGTAAACTCCAACAACTGTGGGAGTAAACAATACCCCAGCATTGGTATCAGTGGGAGGAATAGTGTCTCATCATTGGTGTCAGTGGGAGGAAAAGTGCCCCATCATTGGTATGAGTGGGAGGAATAGTGCCCCATCATTGGTGTCAGTGGGAGGAATAGTGTCCCATCATTGGTATCAGTGGAAGGAATAGTGCTCCATCATTGGTATGAGTGGGAGGAATAGTGCCCCATCATTGGTGTCAGTGGGAGGAATAGTGTCCCATCATTGGTGTCAGTGGAAGGAATAGTGCCCCATCATTGGTATGAGTGGGAGGAATAGTGCCCCATCATTGGTGTCAGTGGGAGGAATAGTGTCCCATCATTGGTGTCAGTGGAAGGAATAGTACCCCATCATTGGTATGAGTGGGAGGAATAGTGCCCCATCATTGGTGTCAGTGGGAGGAATAGTGCCCCATCATTGGTGTCAGTGGGAGGAATAGTGTCCCATCATTGGTGTCAGTGGGAAGAATAGTGCCCCATCATTGGTGTCAGTGGGAGGAATAGTGTCCCATCATTGGTATCAGTGAGAGGAATAGTGCCCCATCATTGGTGTCAGTGGGAGGAATAGTGTCCCATCATTGGTATCAGTGGGAGGAATAGTGCCCCATCATTGGTGTCAGTGGGAGGAATAGAGCCCCATCATTGGTGTCAGTGGGAGGAATAGTGTCTCATCATATGTTTGTTTTGCCAAGAGGCTGGCACTGATAGCTTTTGGAGTCATTGCACCTTGGGTGGAAACAGTGGTCTCTATGCAAGGCTTGACACACCCTATGCTAAGTCAGACCTATAGTGCTGCAATCAGCAAAGCTTATAACCACTGCTGATTGGAGAGCCATCGCTGTGACTCAGCAGGGAGTGTGTCTGACTTCTGCAAAGGGACCACTGCTTCCACACAGGGAGTAGTTAGACTTTAAAATAAAAATTATATCTGAGGATAGGTCCACTTTATTTACTTCCAGTCCAGGTATTTTTGTGGCACTTTTTGTTCACATGTAACAATCAGTATTTTTTGCTAGAAAATTACTTTTAACCCCCAAACATTATATATTTTTTTAATGCAGAGGCCATTGAGAATAAATCAAGAATTTTTTATGTCACATGGTATTTGCGCAGTGGTTTTTCAAACACAATAATTTCGGGAAAAATACCCTTTTTTAATTTTAATGCAAAAAAAAAAACCACAATACATAAGCCAATTTTATTGTAAAACATAAAAGATGAAGTTACGCCGAGTAAATAGATACCAAACATGTCACTCCCGCCCCACGACGACAAACAACCTAAATTTTACCATCCATAGGGAACTTTTAAAAAGCCTTCACAGGTTACCACTTTAGATGTACAGAAGATATCTGGTGCTAGAACTACTGTCTATGATCTGACATTCTCAAATGTGTGGGATGATCGCTGTTTGCGTGCATGTAGGACCAAAGTGCATGTTGGCCTTTTAGTGCAAGCATGGGAGGATGGTGGGCACTTTAATTTTTATTTTTTTTAATTATTAATAATTAATTATTATTTTTTTCCTTTACACTGTTCCTTTATTTATTTTATCACTTTTATTGGTGTTGCAAGGAATGTAAACATACTTGTTACAGCAATAGACATGTGACAGGTCCTCTTTATGGCGGAATCTGGGGTCTATAAGACCCCCAATCCCTCCTCTGCACTTAAAAGCATTCAAAAAGCCAAGATCAGTGTTTCTAAATACTTTTAATTTTCGAAAAATGGGGCTGATGGTTTCTGAGTTTACTATAAAGAACAGCCGATCAAAGCTGATCTCGATTTTGCTTGGCAGTCCGGATGAGCCTGCAGTGCTGGTCGCTCGGGTCCCCTGGTGGGTTGGGAGACCTGAGAAAGCTGTGGAAGTCGGCAGGAGGGGGGCCGTCCCACTGCTTTTAATAGCAATCGAGCGGCTGGTAAGCTGCTCCGGTTGCTATTACAAGAGAGCCAACTCTCAACCCGGCTCTAAAAAAACAATACCGGGGTGATGCTTGCAGCTGCATATTATCCTAGTATAACCACTGAACGTCCAGTGACGTCCGGGTATGTCACTGGACGGGAAGGGGTTAATACTGCAATGGTTTTACTCCAAGCTCAAAAATAAGTCATACGTTTAAAGGTTGAATTAACCTATTTTCATGGTAAATTCAATGGTACATTTAAATATTAAGCTACAAAACATATTTGTAACTTTTAGGGAGTGAAAAAGAATAGGGACATTTTTATCCTCCATGGCAGGCATTCCTCTGTTGCGATATACTGAATGGATTGCTAAGTATGGAAACATATGCTAAGCAGCGGCTCTTCATTTTGAAGTGATATAAAAAAAAAATACACGAGGAACGACGGCGCGCAGCCCACAGAGACAAGAATCCGCATTTGCAAAAATTTACAGTGCTCTGTTAAGGCGCAGTAATTGGCTTTCCGAAAACCAAAACAGAAAGAAATACAACAACGCCAGCCGCAAACAGGAGCAGTCGTCGTAAAAAACTTTCCTACCCAAAAAAAGTGCGAGCCTGGCAATAATTCATGGGGAAAACTCCCCGGCGACATTAGCTAAAATGATAACGAGGAACGGGGTTGTAATGTGTGCGTGATCACGAGGACGGAAATATTGTTAACTGACAGAATTGCGTGCGTGCTCCGGTCCAGGTAATTGAGACTTTAAGTTACATTCTTTGGTTTTTTCAAAGTTTTGTAGAGCTCCTATTGACTAATAAAACAAAACTACCTGGAAGTTTGACAAATGCTCGGTCCAAAAGCCATTGCATAGGAAGTGTAATGTGAACTAAAAAAAAGAAGTGTAATGTGGCCAAGTGGCCAACAGGGGCGCTTTTAAAAATATGTATAAAGGAACTCTCACTTTTAATTAAAAAGAAAGGATATAAGGCTGTAAAGGCTGAGTACAGTATTTGTAAATTACTTTTCTTTTTTATTTTGCCAAAGCATTCCATTTTTGCTTCTTTGCAACCATTGCAACAGCACTTCAGTGCTCAGGACTGCACTGTACAGGACACTCCCTTAAAGTGTATCTAAACCCCAAAAAAATAATAATAATTATTTAAATGTAATATATATTCAGCTTAACAACCCTTAGATATGTTGGTTGCATTACTAAATAGATAGGAAGGTATATTATTTTATTTGTTTTAAACTTTTTTACATTTCTCAGTTACTTCCTGGTTTTTGGCCTAGGTTGGAATAATGTCATACATCCCAGGAGTCTTCTGGAGGGGAGGAGGGGTTTTTACAGCTAAGCATACCCTCCTGCCTGCATGCCTGAGCTAAGGGCAGATGGATTCCAGGGAGTAAATGCTACATGAATCAACTGCCCATACTCAAGATGGCTGCAGCTACAAATGCTAGTGGGGGCGCTTTATAAAATATATTTAAAGGAACGCTCCTTTTTTAATTAAAAGAAAGGATATAGCACATGTAAAGTACTGTATTTGAAAATTACTTTTCTTTTTTATTTTGCCAACGCATTCACTTTTTGCTAACTTGCAACCATTGCAACAGCACTTCAGGACTACATGTGCTGAAAAGGAGACATGTATAAAAATGTGCTGAGGAAAAGACCTGGCATAGTTTGCAATACTTTATACGCTCATTTGCGCAGAAATGCGCGCATGCGTACGAATGTGCGCACAAAGGTTCGCACTGGCACATGTTTACATTGTCGCATGTTCACATTGGCACATGTTCAAGCACATCTGCCAGAACTGGCGCCAAGCGTCCTATATAAGGTCAGTCGCTGCGCTTTGCTGGATGATCTTCAGCCACCAGTACTCCTTGCTCCTGTGTTCCCTGTATTCTTTGGATTACCTGTTGCCAACCTGGTTTCCCCCTGGACTTCTCTGCTGCCTGATCCCTGGTTTTGACCCCGGCTTCTCTTGCTCTACCGTGCATTACCCCAGCTTGCTCTTGACTACCCTTCTGTTTGCTCCACTGGATCCCTGTGAATGACCTCAGCTCTGTTCTTGACCACGCATCTGCCTACCCCCTGACTTGTCTTCCTGAGTATGACTTCGGCTCCCATCCTGACTACGCTTCTTTAGTCCAGTCCGGCCAGCCTGATCCTACTTCCTCAGGTGCCACCTTGTCTATGTTCGCTGTCCTGGTTCTGCTACACCCCCAGGGGCTACAGAGGTCCTGACAGACCAGCTGATAGCTATTCAGTTCTGCCGTGCCACAAGCAGCTTCCAGCATATCTACCTAAATGGCACCCATGCTTCTTTGAGCCTAGCACTCTCTGTTCTCACCTTTAGGGGTGCTTGGAACTTAGCTACAAGGGAAGCCCTCTCGTCAAATCGGCCTCAGACCAGGTACTTGACAACTGTACAGGATGCTACTATAAAGGGAATCTTCACTGCATCTGAGCACCAAAAACCAAAAACACTATTTCATTCATTTTTAATATTCAAAGCAAACTCCCTCATCCATCTATGTCTTCATGCATTATTTTGTTGAGAAATCACTTTGAAAAACAGCCCCTAGCATTTCTGGCCATGGTCATCATGAGTTAATATAGCATTTACTTCTTGGAACTCATCGGCCCATAGTTCAAGCATGCATGCAGGAAAGTGAGCTTAGCTAAGAAAACCCCTCCTCCTCTCCTTCCCTCCTGAAGACTCCTGGGATGTATGACATAATATACCTAGGCAAGAAACCAGGAAATACCTGAAGAAATGTAAAAAAATTTAAAAACAACTAGCAACATGAGGAATAAAAATAATCAATATTGATTGGGAGACTCAAGTACCACTTTAAAGTATCTTAACTAAAAAAAAAAATAATGATTATTTAAATGTAATATATTTCAGTCTACCAGCCCTTAGATATGTTAGTTGCATTAGTGAATAGATAGAAAGTTATAGTATATATATTTGTTTTAAACTTTTTTACATTTTTTCAGTTGCTTCTTGGTTTCTGGCCTAGGCCAAAATGAAGGCATCAGTCCCAATAGTCTTCAGGATGGGAGGAGGGGTTTTCACAGCTAAGCACACCCTCCTGCCTGAATGCCTGAGCTAAGAGCAGATCAATTCCAGGAACTAAATGCTACATGAATCATCTGCCCTTACTCAAAATGGCCGCAGCTAGAAATGCTAGGGGGGGGGGGGGGGTGTTTAAAGTGATTTCTCAACAAAACTAAGCATGGAGTAATGGATGGATGGGGGAGTTTGCTCTGAATATTAAAAATGAATCAAATAGCGTTTTGAGTTTGTGGTGCTTGGATGCAGTTAAGCCCCGCCCTCTTTGCCATCGCACATATGCGTCATGTGGACAGCAAGAGGTTAGGGAGTGCACGGTAGAGTCAGACATCCCAGCCACAGGTACATATTATTTAGCTTCTGCTTTTTGGAAATAAAAAAAAAAAACATGGAGTATAAAATAAACATCTAACAGAAAGTCTTATGTTCCTAATGGCCGGTGACACTCGGAGATCAGAAGACAAAACCTCCTCCCTCGGTCCCCTTCCAGCACCATCATCTGCTAGAATAAAATATGAGAGCCGCTAAACGTGCGATGTGCCAGGAAACGCCGCCTTGTATCGGCGCCAATTACAGGTCCCGCAATGAAGCTGCCCTGACACTTTGGAAAGGTGTTTCTCCTGCCAAGTGCCGCATTTGCATGATGATTCTGAGCCGGCTACCTGGTGTCATTTCACATCACCGGGAAAGTGACATTTAGTATTGCATTTGTCTGGTACCTGCTGAGACCCATTCCACCACCCAGTAAGCACATTGATCGTCAGTCATGCATCTCGCAGGAAACCATTAGAAGCATTTCATCTGAAAGTGCGCTTCTTCTCTGTCGCCGACGTGTCATAACAAGAGACTAGTCTGCCGTTGAAGGTACACCGTTGCGGCATCAAAGCCACGCACTGACCGCTGTATATTCCCGCTTTAATTGGGCCCAGGATGAATGGCTGTAAAAGTTTTCCTCTAATATTGTGACAACGTTCTCTCTGGAATCAACAGTTATTCAAGGAGAAACTCCAGATGAATAGAGGAGAACGGGGGAGGCCTGTTGGTGCTGCTGAGCCGACAAACTTCACTATGATCCAAATAGCCAAGGGATCAGGGAATTTCTGTTAGCCAGCTGGCCCGGATATCTGCGCACGCTCATACCTTTGTGAGTGATGTCCAGGCACGCGTGTGCATACATTCGTCATGGTATGTCCGCAGACGTATGTGCATGCCTGGAGCTAGCACTGGCACCTGACAACTTTAAGGCATAACACTGCCTGCCTCCTCCACCCCTCCCTATGTCAACCCCCTTTAAGGTTTTACCCCCTTCATGACCAGGCCATTTTTTTGCTATTTAGCACTGCACTACTTTACCTGGCAATTGTGCGGTCATGCAACAATGCAACACTTAATCCAAATGAAATTCATATCATTTGTTTACACAAAAAGTGTTTTCTTTTGGTGTTATTGGATCACCACTGGAATGTTTATTTTTTATTATATAAATCAAAAAAGTTTGTAAATTTTGAAAAAAAAAAAAAGAATTTTTTTTTTTTATTTTCTACTATAAAACATATCCAATAATATATATATATATATATATATACATATATATATATATATATATATATATATATATATATATATATATATCATTTCTTCATCAATTTAGGTCAAAATATATTCTGCTACATGTCTTTGGTAGAACGGGAAAAAAAAAAACCATTAAGTGTACATTGATTGGTTTGTGTGAAAATTAAAGCATCTACAAACTATGGTATATATGCTGGAATTTTTATTTATACATTTTTTTTTTTATACTAGTAATGGCGGTGATCATCAGCAGCTTATAGTGGGATTGTGGCTGACGCTGGCTCGGAGGTACACTAACTGACTGACACTGACATCACTAGTGACACCAATACAGTGATCAGTGATAATACTATACATTGACACTATTAATGACACTGGCTGGGAAGGGGTTATTCTAGGGGAGATCAAGGGGTTAACTGTGTGCTGTGCAATGTGTAATGTGCGTAATGTGTTTTGCTTTTTACTAAATATCTGTTTGTTTCTTCTCCCTACTTTGCAGGGAGAAGAAACAAACAAAACAGATAATTTCCTCTGTACAGAGCCCTGTGTATTTGTCAACACAGGGCTCCGGGCTGTGATTGGACACAGCCGATCAGCAGGTCTCAGCCATGAATCATTGGCTGAAACCTGTTGACGAAATCCGACTCTGTTCAATCACAGCGGGAGTCACCGGGGGCGGAGGTATCTGCATGCCCACCCCAAACCCAGAAGAAGGTGCCAACTTATAGGTAAGTGATTGTGTCTGTATGACCCGACTGCCCGCCTTCAGTAAAATCACTGTGGGCAGTCAGCATATGGTTAAATATTTCAGTGGAAATGCTGCTTCCTGCCCTTCCCCTCCAGTGCTCTGTGCTGGTAATAGCCCCACCCTTTCCTCACACAGGCTTGTATTGCAAGCAATGGGTGAGGGATTATATGATCAGATCTGTTACTGAGTGCTGATTACTGAGTGCACTGGGTCTGACTCATCACTTTTGGACTACCCAGTATTTAGATGTCTGATACACAACTGCTGTAACAAGAAAGTGTAGATAGGTCTATGACAATGGATGTTAGTGGTACGATGGCCATCTGACTGCATATCTATTTTTGTAAATTCAGTAGAACTTTAATATTTGCTACATGGGAGATTTGCAACCCGCAGTTTTATGTCGTCAACCGTTTCAGGTTCAGGAGTGATTGCAGTGTACTTCAAGGGCATTAAAGGGTATTAAAGGGCAAGAGGATAGATGCGTGTAGAGAAACTCCCCTTTGTCCCAGGCATAGAGTTATCCAAACATTTCCAGCTCACATAATCCGCCAATGCATACACAGAAGATCTGGACAGACCATGATTAGCGCTCTTGTATAAGCCAGATTATAATGAAGGTTTATTGGTCCTTCAAAGAGATTCTCCAGGCAAGATATGAAAGCACTCCATGTGAGACTCAAAGGGAAACTTTTCTGAGAGAAACATGGAGGAAGCTTTGGCTGCATTTTTATCCTGAAAATGTTATTTGCCTGGCTGTCACATTGAGTCATTGGCTTCAATATTTTAAATCAGGAGTCTTCAAACTGTGACCCGCTGCAAGATTTTATCTGTCTCACAGCTGGGGTCAGTGGCGTCTTTTCAAAGTGCACAGACTGAGGATTCAGGTCAGCAGAGGATGTTTATGGTCTCCGGGACTCTAATGTAAGGGCAAATTTGATGGGGATCCTAATGTAAGGAAACTCAGATGGGGACCCTAATGTAAGGAAACTCAGATGGGGACCCTAATGTAAAGGGAACTCTGATGGAGACCCTGATGTAAGGTTGATTCTGAAGGGGATCTAATGAAAACCCTGATGTAGGGGGGACTGTGATGGGGACCCTAATGTAAGTGGAACTCTGATGAAAACCCCTGATGTAAAGGGAAAACCCCTGATGTAAAGGGAACTCTGATGTAGACCCTGATGGAAGGTTGATTCTGAAGGGGATCCCAATGAAAACCCTGATGTAGGGGGGACTGCCATGGGGACCCTAATGTAAGAGGGAATCTGATGAAAACCCTGATGTATGGGGGACTCTGATGGAGACCCTGATGTAAGGTTGACTCTGATGGGGACCCCAATCAAAAACCTGATGTAGGGGGAACTATGATGGGGACCCTAATGTAAGAGTGAATCTGATGAAAACACTGATGTAAGGGGAACTCCAATGGGGACCCTAATCTAAGAGGGGCTCTGTTGGGTACCCTAATATAAGGGGTAATCTAATGAAAACCCTGTTGTAAGAGGGACTCTAATGATGACCCTGATGTAAGGTTTACTCTGATGTGGACTCTGATCTAAGAGAGGCTCCAATGGAGACCCTGATGTGCGGGGGACTGTGATAAAATCTTGATGTCAGGGAGACTCTGATGGGGACCCTAATGCAAGGGGGACTCTATTGGGATATTTAGGACAGGTATATGTTTTCTAATGTAAGGGGAACTTGTTTATTTTTATTTTTTTTTCTCGGCTCTCATTGTACAGCGTTGTATGTTTGGCCTCCATGAAGTTCATATGTAAAGTGCAGGACTCCTCCTGTGGGATCCCTCTAGAAGTTGGAAATTTATTGTAGTAGGAATCACTACTACACCACTACTACAGTGACCCCCACTAGCTTTCGGAATCCGAGCTGAGCAGCTGCCTGTTACATTGTAAATACAGATTGCTGAGTCTGCAGGGCCACCATTCAGAGAACACTTCCCATTTTCTAAATGAATGCAAGTGAGTTTCCTGATTGGATGAAGGGGAGATTGTGACATCACTGCCCCACCTCTCCCCTTTATTCAATAATAGAACACTGTACATTCATTGTGAAAATGGAAAGTGATCTTTCAATTGAGCCTGTGCCGAATGGGCAACCTCCTGTGTTTAGTAAGCAAAGAAGCCATTTTGCACAGCAGCTAGAAAAACAATTGTGCTTACTACAGTGATTTCCATCTTCCACAGGATTCCACAGGTATGGAATATATATACATACTTACATTGGTCCAATCTACACTGATGTGTCTGGGCAAAAATTGCCATACCTGGAACATTTCCATTTTCAACTTTCTAGACCAGGGGTGTTAAACTCAATTTTATTGCGGGCCGCATCAGCATTTATAGCTGCCCTAAAAGGGACGGTTGTATCTGTAAGACTATATAAATGTATCTAATCTTTATCATAGGAAATATTTGCCTCTGTATTGGATTTGTACTGGTTTTAGTAATAACTTCAAATTTAGGATATGAAGGGCAAGTACAGACCAGCAAGGAGGCCACTCACACTATTGTAGTAGATGATGCAAGTCTGAAAAGGAGGGTCACACACCGCTGGTATCAACCACAAGAAACTTTATTGGACACTGCTCAGACAGAACATGGTTCTGCCATGGTGTTGCGTCTGAGCAGTCCCCTATAAAGTTTCTTGTGGATGATACCAGCGGTGTATGACGACACTTCTCTTCAAATGGCAAAGAATGGTATTATTCTTACAACAGTTGTGCAGAGAACTCACCCCCCCCCCCCCCCGACTGCTTACATCAGATGTCAAGAAACCCCCTACTATCAGAAGTCAAGAGTCTCCCACCCTCCCTTATACTACAGTACACTCCACTTACATACCTTGTGCTGCTGTTAGGAGGAAGCTGGGGGCAGCGCTGGGGTGCAGAAAGTGCAGGGTCTGGAGGAAGACTAGAGGAGGGCTGGAATCAGCTGCTGGAGTCTGCTGAATTGTAAGACCAGGGGAGGTGAAGACCAGGATCTGTAAGAGGAGTTCTGTCTTCCTCTCTGCTACCGACTGCTGAGATGGAGGGGGGGGGGGGACAAGCCTCTCTGAATGGAAAAGCTCAGGATCTGATGGTGGAGTACTGTCCCTCTCTCTGCTGCCGACTGCTGAGACAAGTTGGGGGCAGAGGGAGGTGCCACATCTGCAGGAGAGGTGTGAGGTCTGAAATGAAATGGTCTGGTGGATCGGATTGGGCCTGTGAGCCTTCTAGACCCAAGGGTTCCTTTCTGCCCCAGAGTGCTCCTTAAAGTATAACAGATTTGTGATTTTGTTCTGCTAGTCTTTTGATTCACCAATTGGTAACATATTGGCTAAACAATTGTTGGTGAATCGCAAGACTAGCTGAACAGTATCACAAATGCATTTGGGACAATATAATCAGTCACATACTGTATCTGTATTGTATTTGTGATTCAAGATGTCTGCCTGGAGCTCCTCTTTAAACATGTTCACCAGAGAAGGGACATTTAAACGGGTAACTAATAACATTTGTTCTAACTGACATGATTGAGACGCAAACAGAGATAAATGATTGCATCTAAACAAGAGTATTCTGAAAACCCTGACAAGGCCTTTGTTTCGAGATGATTGGACGGGAGACAAAGCCAGATCCTAGCTACAAAAGGAGACAATTGCTCATCCCACATGTGTGTCATTTGTAACTAAGTATTGATGTTTTCCCGGATAGACAATCTCATGTAACGCGGTGAAATGTCTCTTTCATAATTCTACTGTACAAGGCTGAGATCAGATCTGACTAAAGTGCTCCTCTGGCACTATTCATGCCGCTGTTATGGCTTTTTCCATTGTGTCCCTCATAAAAAAGGTCTCTGCAATTGAGGTTATGCTCTAAAGAGAACCGTGGAAGCATTTCAATATTCACTCCTAAATTATTACAGCCACCTGGATTTACTTATCATACTTTTCTTGCCTCTCCTTTATCTATTTTTTTTCTTTGTTACTTTAAGGATGACCCCGGGGCAAAGGGGAACCTTGAGAAGTTGCTGGTCTGTACCTGCCCTTAATACCGCTTCCCAACTTGTGAGTGAACATAACAATATCAAATAATAGAGAACTGTAAAAATACATTATAGGTTCTCTATTATTTAACTTAATATATATATATTTTTTATTTCAAAACATTTTTCAAGGGAAAAATAACATTGCCCATGTAGCACCCTCCCTGTTAGGCTGCTAGGTAAATTTAGTTTTTGGCTCCTTCTTTAATCAGAGGAGCAGTGATTGTTTGGTCTGGTCTGTTCAGGGCTTCACAGACTGAGAGTTTAATTGCTCACCCCTGCCTCTAGAAGAAGTTTCTGGAGCTTAGGGAGGGAGAATTCAAATGACCAGCCTGAATATTGAACAGGTCCTAGCCGATCTCTAGGGAGATGTGCCCAGATGGTGGCTAGGATGCTATTAAATAGTCTGGAGCCCTGGTGAGATTGTCTTTTTTCTTGCTGAGGGAATGGATCGGTGAGCTGAAAGGAGGGGGGCTGCTTGCCCCAGGGGCACTTGGACTGGATTCTGGACTACTCTACACAAGGCTGCATCTATAGACTGATCCTGTTCCAGGATACTGTGAGTAGATCCTCTTTTGTTCTGCACCTCCATTCATGGTCCCCAGCCATGTTCCAGTCGACTTTTACGTGCGCTCTAGCTACGTCATGGTCCCCAGCCATTAAACTACAGACTTCATTTGACCTTAACTTGTTCTCAAATCTACTTCATGGTCGCCAACCGTGAACCTAGAGACTGTTCTAGGTTACCTGGAACTTTTTCTGCTGTTACTGAGCGATGTGATCGGTGATCCGTCGCTGAACAAAGCTTTGGACCCATTCTGGAGATCCTTGACACAGTTCCAGCTGGTGGTCACTTCAGCACCCACTTATATACACAGTTATTTCTGCTGGAATGCGTGCGTTGGGAATAATGATTTGGGAGCTTTGGACCAAGGGAAATGGCACTCCCAGAAGTTTTGGTTACCCAGCAGACTTCGGGAGTCCATCACACTTGAGCAGAATGGTACATAGAAAGAAGAAAACACTGCAGGCCTCATGCCGCCAGCTAATCTGGTGAAATGAGATGTGAATGGCCTCAGCCTGTAACTCCTCCTATGCCACACACTGACGCGTTTCATCCCACCCACCAGAGCTTAATCATTGTGCAGATCATTGAATCATTGAGCAGAATCGTGTTTGGTGGCATGACTGGCAAGAAAAAATTTGCATAATACCAGGGTCTCTTTAACAAAAAGTAAAAATTAAAAAAAATGATATCCAGCTATTCCTGATATGCCACCTTTATCCCTATATTGCATCCACAATGCAAAAGGAAACACATGCACGAAGAAGAACATGTGAATTCTAGTTAACAGATTCCATCCTCGTCCTTTTTATATAACAAGAATCGAAAGCTCTCCGCCATTTCAAATGTTGTTTATACTCAGGTACTTAAACATTTCAAGGTCACCCTCTTCTAAGTTTATCCGCCCCCCCCCCCAGCATCTCTGGTGGGAGTCCTGTGATTTATTTTACCCCATCCAAACCGCCGTCTGAGCCTGCCTTTCTAGAGTGTGCGTTTTATTACGTGGCGTTAGATCGCCATAAAGCCTCTTGATTTCCTCGCCTCCCTCTCGAGGTAATTTTAGCATGATAAAATATACCCCTATGGTTTCATCCTCTTATTGGTGCTAGGAAATAAACCTCGCTAGGTATGTCTTCTGGCCTTATCTCGCAAGCACACTACAGAAACGGCCGGGAGTTGCGAAAACGAGCGCAGCGGTGGGTCGGGAGAGATTGTAAAAACTGATTAGAGGTATTGAGAATGCTTAATTACAAGACGTAATCACATCTAAAGGGTTTTGTGTTGTGAACCTCCACTTTGGCATCTTGTGTTCTCCAAACATGTTCAGGCTTTTTTTTTTTCCCCTCTTTTTTTTTTTATGGCAATTGCAAAAGAAAAAGAAAAGAACATTTGAGCATTTGTTAGATATTTGGCAAGTTGTCGTTATCGTCTTAATCGCACGTGACACCGGCAGGGAACAAATTTTTATCTATCGCTGCAATCCCCGTCTTTTTTCTTTTTCCGGTTTACTTATGGCTATTAGAATCTTGGAGGTAACCTTCTGTCTTGTTCTTACTGAGCAACTAAAATTTAAAGTTGCATTTCAAAGAAATGTGAACACATTAAACTGATGGCGTATCTGACTCCTCTTACCATCTCTTGCACCTCCTTACCCCTGCAGCTCTCTTGCTAGATGTAGCCAAGAATATCCAGAGGAAGACAGGAGAACAAAGAAATATTAAAGAAGTCTCACTTCAAATTTAATAATGTGATTTGTTACCCAGAAAAGGAAGGTAGTACTTTATCCCATCTTCCTAGGTGCTGTCTAAGGCTAGCTAAAGGGTTGCACAGTGTGCCCCCCTTCCTCCTAGGTTATCCAACAACACAGCTTGTAGGAGAGATGAGATTTCCTCAAGAAGTGAGGGGAATTCCATCTTGCATACAGTGGGTATTGGAAAAGAATCACCCCCTTTAAAATAATCACATTTTGTTGCTTTGCAACCTGAAATGAAAACAGACACAGTTTTTGTTTTATCCAGCTGTATTTGTTTTATCCAGCTTTAATTCCAGACTTTAGTCTGTTGGGATGTCTCTACTAACTTTGCAGATCTAGACTTTGCAATATTTGCCCACTCTTCTTTGCAGAACTGCTCAAGTTCAGTTCAATTTGATGGTGACCGTTTGTGTACTGCAGTCTTCTCTTCAAGTCATTCCACAGAGTTTCAATGAGGCTTAAGTCTTGGCTCTGACTAGCCCATGCAAGGATATTCATCTTTTTCTCCTTCAACCAATGTGTGCTCATTTTTGATTTGGGCTTTGGGTCATTGTCATGTTGGAAGGTACACCTTCTTCCCATTGACAACTTTCTGGCAGAGGGCAGCAGATTTTCCTCAAGAATTTGACAGTATTTGCCCCATCCATTTTTCCTTCTATCCTGACAAGCACCCCAGTCCCTTGCTGCAGGGAAACACCCCCATAACTGGATATTACCACCTCCCATAACAGGATATTACCCCCCCCCCACCCCCCACATAACAGGACATTATCCCCTCTATGCTTTACTGTAGGAACAGTGTTATTTGGATGGGAGATGTATGGGATTTCCGCCAGACATATTGTTCGGTGTTGGTGCCAAATAGTTCAATTTTAGTCTCATCTAACCCTAGCAACTTTTTCCATGTGGCCTCAGAATTTTAAGGATGCGTTTTGGCAAAGCTCAGTGGTGATTGCATGTGGCCTTCCTCGAGGAGTGCCTTTTTCTTGCAACCCTCCTATACAAAGCAACATTTGTAGAGAATTATTGATATTGTTGTCACATGCACACAAAGACAACCCTTTGTCATAAATTGCTGCAACTGCTTCAGAGTTTCTGTAGGCCTCTTGGTATCCTCTCTGACCAGTTTCCTCCTGGCTTTTTCATCCAGTTTGGAGCGACGTCCTGATCCAAGGGAGGGTCTGTGTTCTCCCAAATACCTTCCACTTCTTAATAATATACTTCACTGTTCTTCTAGGCATTGGTAAGTCTTTGTAATTTGTTTATATCTATCTCCTGACTTGGTCTGTCCACAACTTTATCCCAGAGACAGTGTCTTGCCACTTATAGTTGTTTGCTTCAGTTGCACTACCAGGGACTGAAATGCTCCAGGAAAGCTCTTTTCATGCCGAGCTAATCAAAATGACCACAACTGATCACAGTAGAAAGTGAAATGGAGTTGTGTGCCATTCAAAAGGTAATTAGCTACACCTGATTGAGTTTAACATGCGGGCATGAGTGCGCTTTCATTTTTTTATTGTTTATTTTATTTTAATTTATTTATTTTTTCACTTTCCCTAAAATATTTTTACTTTTTGATCACTTTTATTCCTATCACAAGGAATGTAAACATCCCTAGTAATAGGAATAGGGCATGGCCGGTTCTTTTTTATGGAGAGATGTGGGGGTCTATGAAACCCCACATCTCTCCTCTAGGCTGGAAAGTCTGAGATAAATAAAAATAAATAAATACTGTAAATCGATCTCAGGCTAACAAAAAAAAACAGCAGTTTTATTTACATCTGCTGGAACCAGAAGTGACGTCATGATGTCCCTTCCAGCCTCCGAGAGTCATATAGATGACCAGGGACCATCTAGTCCTCGGTCAGCTCTATGGAAAACTTCCACCGCTGGCGGGTTCATTCTCCGGCTCGCACGACAAGACCGGAGGGTGGTGGGAGGGGGGACGTCGCTTAAAAAAAAATTAAGCGACAAAACATCCGCTATGATTTTTTAAACTGTGCAGGGAATCGCCGGCTGAAATGAATGACATCTGGATGATGCCTGCAGCTGCACCCATCATTCAGATATCACCACTTCAAGTCCCCGACATTATATGACGTGAACCCGGGAAAAGTGATTAAATATACACAAACTTTGATAGCGCTATCCATGACAAACTGGTTGCATTTCCACATTTATTCTAAAATGGTGACAACCCGTTCCAATAAATAAGAACTAGAAAACCCCTTCAAATCCCCTGAGTATTTATAGTGTGTTTTTAGAGGCTCTTTACAGAGGTCGTACTCTGCGTCCAGTCCTCTGTGATATATTTCACTATTTGTCTGTCTTACATTCAAATATATATCTGTTTGTCCGCTTCTTGAAATATGTCTGAGGAGGTTATGAAACGCGTTGCCCGCCATCCAGTTTGCAGTGCTGCTTCTCTTCGCGCTGACCTTTTATCGATGATTTAATGTAAAGCCCAAACAACAAGATCAGTCACATCCATCTTAAAAAAAAAAAAAAACCCTGCTATCAATGGTGCCATCTTTTCCATTCCCAACAGAGCCGCAGAATCATCTCACTGCTGCAACAAGTTTTTGGGAAATGAAGACCGTACATCTAAAGGGAGTTTCAAATACAAAATGTTGCAATTAAAGAAGTCCTCTTATTAATAGATAGATTAAAAGGAGCCAGTCGGGCATGTGCCAACATTACCGAATCACATTATTGTCCTGAGTAATAAAATACTTCTCTCAAACTCATAGACAGCCTAGATCACATGGTGTCTGCTGACCAGATGCATTGTGGGTGCTCATTATTTTCTAATAGAAAGATCATGTCTGGTAGGCTTACAGGTTGAAAGGAAACCTTTTCTGAGATAGACAAACTGGGGCATCAGAGAGAAAAGTTGAGTAACGGCTCCTGGACAAGCGAAGGATAAGGTTAGTAAAAGTGCTTTTTTTCCTGCTACCCTAGGCATAAGCAAGCATTTTAAAGGAGAAGTCAAGCCTAACACTAAAATCGCTACATCTATAGACCTCCCCGATCTAACACTAATCTATCTAACCCTGTAAAGAAGAAATCATTATACATACCTTTTCTGAAGCCGATCCGACCCGATCCCACACTGAGCTGTCAGCCGCGGCTTCGCTGTGGAGGCGGGTGCAGAAGACACAGCTGACAACGGAAGCCCCATGGTAAGTCAATGGGTGACGTCACTTACCATTTATTATACATGCTGGCTGTGTCCTCTGCAGAGCTTCTGCCACTGGAGACCGGACCGGATCGCCTCAAAAAAGGTATGTATACCAATTTCCTCCTTTAGTGTTAGATCATAGATGTCTATAGATGCAGGGATTTTAGTTTTAGGCTGGACTTCTCCTTTAACCCTTGCAGTATGGAGGAGCACCACTCCAAGGACATTATTTGTTTTCTCCACAGTTCAGTTTAAAGCGGAGTTTCACTCATTGTTTAAAACTTCCTCTTATTATATTGCCCATTCAAAGTACAGTGATAAATGGATATTATTGATTTTTTTGTATTATTATTTATAAATACCTTTAACCACATGGTGACCAAGCCTTTTCTGGCACTTTTTATCTACAAGTTTAAAGCAGTATTTTTTGCTAGAAAATTACTTAGAACCCCCAAACATTATTAAGATATATATATATATATATATATATATATATATATATATATATATATATATATATATGATATAAAATACACTTTATTGAATTTTAATACAAACAAACACAATATTTAACCCAATGATTTGGTAAACATACCTAACATGTCCCGCTTTAACATTGTGCACACTCATGGAATGGCGACAAACTTTGATCCCTAAAATATCCCAAGGTTATGCTTTAAATTTACAGGTGACCTATTTAGAGTAACATAGGAGGTCTAGTGCTAGAGATATTATTCTCCCTCTAATGCTCGCGGTGATACCTCACATGCGTGAACACCATTTATATATGCATTCGCAACTTACGTATGCATTTACTTCTGCATGCGAGCGCGGAGGGATGGGGTGGTTTACTTTTTTTTTCTTATTTATTTTATTTAATTTTTTTTTACACTGTCTTTATATTTTTTTGGACCACTTTTATTCCTATTACAAGGAATATAAACCTCCCTTGTAATAGAAATAAGGGAGGGCAGGTCCTCTTTATAGAGAGACCTGGGGTCCATAAGACCCCAAATCTCTTCTCTAATCTTTACCTTTAAAAGCAAAAGATCAAAAAAAAAAAAAAAAAGATCTTTTGCTTTAATAAAAAGGAAAAAAGAAGGTGTTTGTTTCCCCCCCAGACTGGAAGTGACATCATGGCGTCGCTCCAAGACAAGCTGGTCTCTGGTAACGCCTATGGCCAGTGGCGTGACCCATCAGATTGTTTCACGAGCACGCCGGTAAAAACGGCAAGCCTAAGAAACATTGGCGCATGGAAGGAGGGTGGAGGGGGTGACCCCTCCTGCTGCTTCTGAAAGCAATCCAGTGGCTAATTAGTCGCTCTGACTGCATTCATGAGAAAACCAATCACCGGCTGAAAAATAAAATATGGCTTCAGCCATAATTCTGGTATACCACTTTCAAGACGCAACATATATATATATATATATATATATATATATATATATATATATATATATATATATATATATATATATATATATTGAGGTATGTATTGCTGGCACTTCTGATCCCGGCCAGCTTAGGTGATTACATCATCAGGTGATTCCCTTGGACTCCTGGGATATCAGCGTCCTCTATCCCAGGAGAATTCAGGTAGCTTAATAGTAAAATCTTGTGGTATTTTGAGACAGGAAATAACGTGATCAGGAGGAGTTAGGCTCCGGGTTCCCTATGGATTGATAGGTTGCCATAAGAACGGGGGCGGAAACGTCTGCCGCCACCATTACTATGGCAACCTGAAATCAACAAAGTGTGCCACGCAGTGTCATTACTACACAGGTGTGAGATCGGGAGGTGCATTCTGGGTAGTCACTTGCACCGAATCCCCGAAAATACACAGGAGTGAGCTTTAGTTGCCCACATCCTCGATGGCCCCTGCCTGCTTCTGAGATCAAGTAAGAAGATTACTGATTTATAAGCAAAAACTATGAGGACAGTTATCACAATATCCAAATTAGATGTACAAGTACTGAGAATAATGGGATTTATCAAAAAATGATTTAGGAGACTGGAGCTCCACTTTAAGTATTTTATATTTCTCACTGCTGCCTTATACACACAATGCTTTGACTCTCTGCTCCCCTCTGCCTGCATCATACTGCTGCCTTAAACACATAATGCCCTGGCTCTGTCCCCCCTCCCCATGGATCACACCACTGCCTTATGCACACAATGCACCAACTCTCTGCCTCCCTCCCCCTGGATCACACTGCTGCCTTATACACACAATGTTTCAGCTCTCTGACCCCCTCTCCCTAAATCACACTGCTGCCTTATTTATACACACAATGCACCAGCTTTCTGACCCCCTCCCCCTAAATCACACTGCTTCCTTATACACACAATGCTCCAGCTCTCCCCCCCCCCCCTGGATCGTACAGCTGTCTTATATACATGATGCTTCGACTCTCTGCTCCCCTCCCCCTGGATCACACTGATGCCTTATACACACAATGCTCCATTTCTCTGCCCCCTCCTCCTGGATCACACTACCGCCTTATACACACAATGCTTCAACTCTCTGCTCCCTCCCCTTGGATCACACTGCTGCCTTATACACACAATGTTCTGACTCTCTGCCCTCTCCCCCTGGATCACACTACCGCCTTATACACACAATGCTTCAACTCTCTGCTCCCTCCCCTTGGATCACACTGCTGCCTTATACACACAATGTTCTGACTCTCTGCCCTCTCCCCCTGGATCACACTACCGCCTTATACACACAATGCTTCGACTCTCTGCTCCCTCCCCTTGGATCACACTGCTGCCTTATACACACAATGCTTTGACTCTCTGCCCCCCTCTGCCTGCATCATACTGCTGCCTTATATACCTAATGCCCTGGCTCTCTGTCCCCTCCCCCTGGATCCCACTGCTGCCTTATACACCCAATGTTCTGGCTCTCTGCCCCCCCTCCCCCCTGCACTTTGTATCTCACTGCTGCCTTACACAGACTCATCATTGGATCTCACCTTCTTATCCAGCCATGTGCTCAAGCTCCATGCTCCCTCCCACATTCTGTGATCAGTGCTGCCATTGGAAGTTCCCTCTTTCTTCACCTCCCACTCTCTACACTACTCCCAGCGCCTTCCTTTGAGTTCACAAGAGCCAGAGTTACAGAGGAGGCATTGGGCATCAATGCTTACTGACAGTATTGACTGTCAGCGCGCATTGAGAACAATACTGGAAACAACATTGGGCGGTAAACATATGCCACATTGTTAATTTGGCAGAACCCCTGGAGACCACCAACATTTTCTCACTGATGGTCCAAGGACCACTGGTTGGCGACCGCTGGTCCACAGCATACGAAAGAAAATATTTATTCCAATTTTCTGACTCCTCTACAAACAAGACTGTGATGAAGCCTAGCCGATACTAACAGAGGCAAAGACCAAGCGGACGTGTTAAACAAAAAGAAGAAAATCACAGAGGTAGCCGGAGGCTTCTCTAATCGTCCGCAATAGACGGTTTCTTGCTTTCTGTTGGTGTTCACTCTTTAAAGAGACAAATTTTTTGTGCAGGAAAATGCTCACGTTCATATTTGCAGCGTGCGTTTTGGAAAATAACAGAGAGTTTCTCCCTCGTACTGCGAATAAGCTTCCAGGAGGGGCGTTTGTCACAGTCGGAGCCATGAGACCTCAATGGGGTAAGTTCAGATCCCTGTTGTGTTCCAGATACTAATCAGAGAACCGTGTTCTGAGCAGTCAGTAAAAACAAAGGTCAGAGAGAGCTTTGAGGAATGTTTCCCATCACCCCCTGCAGGAAGACAGAGCTGGAATGTCAATACAGCATGACTTCCAGGGAAATCTATGGTGTAAAAAAATCGCCTTTTGACTTATGTGCGGTTTGCTCGACAATCCAGTGATTTTTATTTGATTTTTAATTTGCTTTTTATCAGTAATGTGGAGACGGCATGCCAGACACATCTGGTTTGGTGTGACGCGACCAAAGCAATGGTCAGACAATAGAGAGGTTGGTAAGCTGCAGTACATTTAAATTGATTGCAAAGAAAATGTTTTATTATTATTTAAAATAACAAACACGTCTACACTTGGAACAAAGAAATTGCATAGAAGGGCTGCGAACCTCCTCTTTTGGGGTCCCCTGATGAAGCTCCAGACCCCTCCCCTCTGTCCAGTGCCTCCATAGGAAGCCGCTTTCCTTTGGGGCACTTGTGCGTGCTCGAACCTGAGCCTCGCTGCTGCGTCCATTGACACAGACAGCGGGAATCGCCCCCGCCCCTTGCTCCCTCGTGTCTGGCTTTGATTGACAGCACTGGGAGCAAATGGCTGCTAGTGACCCAGCAAAGCAAAGACCCAGAAGTGAGGGAAGAGAAGAGCTGCAGATGTGGATGGATCAAATGAGGGCTCAGGTAAGTAACGGGGGGGGGGTATTAAGGGTTGCTGACACCTGAATATTTTTTACCTTAACCTTAAAGGAATGCATTAGGGTAAAAAATGTTTAGGCTTTACAACCACTTTAACCACTTGCTGATCACCTAACATACTTGTACTTTGGCAGGTTGCTCTACCTGTATGTCATTTCATGCAATAGACACTGGGGGGGAGTGTGCGCGTCGCCGGAGGTGCAATCGTGTGCTGATTGGACAGAGGGGGAGCCAATCACCCGCGATCGTTCCCGAGTGAGGCAGAATGGTGGTCTGCCTATGTAAACAAGGCAGATCGCTGTTCTGACCGGGGAGAAGATAGAGATCTTGTGTTACTGCTAAGCACCCAGTCAGAGCACCTCCCCCACACAGTTAGCAAGCACCAGCTAGGCACACAGTTGACCCTTTGATCGCTGCTGATGTTGACCTCTTCCCTGCCAGTGTCATTAGTACAATAACAGTGCATATTTTTAGCACTGATCGGTGTAATAATGTCACTGGTTCCCAAATAAGTGTCAAAAGTGTCAGTTACGTGTCTGATTTGTCCGCCGCAATGATGAAGTCCCGCTAAAAATCGCTGATTGTCACCATTACTAGTATAAAATAAATAAATAAAAATGAATTGGAGAAGTTTTTTGGTGTTCATTCACCTTCCTTTTTACATTTTGTTCAGTTATTGTGAACTAACCCTTTAAGAACATTTGTTTGGTTTTCGATGCTTGTTTTTGACCATAGTGACAAGAAAAGGGATGAACAATTTATCTTTAGTAAAAGTGAATGCGTGGTTTTCATTCAAGAAATTCCATTCACTCAAAAAACAAATGTTGAAAAGTTGAAAAGCAATTTTCTTTTTAAAGTACTTTCAAATAACATTCATCATGTCATTGAATGTAATGGTGACAATTTTCATACAAATGTTTTCACAAATATTCTCTGCTAATGTATGTCCAGCTTTAAAGTATAACTGAAGGCAAAACTTTTTTTTAGTTTTGGATAGTGTGTAGAGGGATTAGAAACCATTTTGATTGCTGTTTGGGTCCCCTTTAAGGAGATTCACTCTCTCTATTAGTCCTGTTTACCATTATCATTGAAAGTAAAAACTAAAAAAAATCCCAAATTTTAGGTTGTCCGCAGAAAGTAATAGAGGGGAAATCTTCCAATGGGGACACTAGTTCTGGTGACGTGGGGGTCCTCAAGGAATTCCCTTAAAGGAGTTGTAAAGTCAGAAGGTTTTTTTTTTTAACTTAATGCATTCTATGCATTAGGATAAAAAGCCTTCTGTGTGTAGCAGCCGCCCCAGCACCCCCCAATACTTACCTGAGCCCCCCTCTCTATCCAGTGATGTCCACGAGTCCTTTAGCCATCCAGTTAGCCAGTCAGGAGAGAGGGGGTGTGGCTGAATGGCAGCTCTGTGTCTGAGTGGACACACAGAGCTGCAGCTCTGCTCAGGGCAGTGGCGGCTGGTGCTCAAATTTTTTTTTGGGGGGGGGGCGCAACCAGAAAAATGTAATAGGCATTGCTTTGCGGCAAAAAATGCTGTAAAAAATTGCGTGACTTTGAGGTCATAAAAGCGTAATAGGGGCCTTCAGTAATTAAGGTATAGCGTGCCCCCTTTCAATGCACAGTGACCAGCGTGCCCCCTTTCAATGCACAGAGATCATCATGCCCCCTTTCAATGCAGAGATGCCAGCGTTCCCCCTTTCAATGCAGAGATACCTGCGTGCCCCCTTTCAATGCAGAGATCATCATGCCCCCTTTCAATGCAGAGATACCAGCGTGCCCCCTTTCAATGCAGAGAGATGCCAGCGTGCCCCCTTTCAATGCAGAGATCATCGTGCCCCCTTTCAATGCAGAGATGCCAGCGTGCCCCCTTTCAATGCACAGAGACCAGCGTGCTCCCTTCCAATGCAGAATCACCAGCGTGCCCCCTTTCAATGCAGAAGCACCAGCTTGCCCCCTTTCAATGCAGAGATGCAAGCGTGCCCCATTTCAATGCAGAGATACCAGCGTCCCCCCTTTCAATGCAGAGATACCAGCGTGCCCCCTTTCAATGCAGAATCACCAGCGTGCCCCCTTTCAATGCAGAAGCACCAGCTTGCCCCCTTTCAATGCAGAGATGCCAGTGTGCCCCATTTCAATGCAGAGAT
Source organism: Pelophylax lessonae (assembly GCF_965119305.1). Classification (NCBI taxonomy): domain Eukaryota; kingdom Metazoa; phylum Chordata; class Amphibia; order Anura; family Ranidae; genus Pelophylax; species Pelophylax lessonae. Next base: position 16,495,904 of record NC_138779.1, on the reverse strand, counting down.
ACCAGCATCCCCCCTTTCAATGCAGAGATACCAGCGTGCCCCCTTTCAATGCAGAGATACCAGCGTGCCCCCTCTCAATGCAGAATCACCAGCGTGCCCCCTTTCAATGCAGAATCACCAGCGTGCCCCTTTCAATGCAGAGATGCCAGCGTTCCCCCTTCCAATGCAGAGATCATCGTGCCCCCTTTCAATACAGAGTGACTCTGCGCCCCGGGTCAACCCTTTAAGACTAAAAGAAAAAAAACCCCATTGAGCTCCATGCGTCCGGCGCCCCGCATGCAGATTAGGGGGCCAGGCGCATGGATAGGGGGGCAGTGCCCCTGTGCCCCCAACGCACCGGCCGCCACTGGGTGTCCCCATAGCAAGCTGCCTGCTGTGGGGGGCACTCAACAGGAGAGAAGGGCCAGGTGCTCCAGCCAGGGGCCTGAGAAGAGAATCCAGGCTGCCCTGTGCAAAACCATTACACAGAGCAGGTAAGTATAATATGTGTGTTATTTTAATAGAAAAAAAAAAAACTAAGACTTTACAATCACTTTAAATTGCAGGGATATTCTCTCACTTCCTGTTTGGCTATGGGACAGGAAGTGAAGGGAAATCTCCACATTGGGACACAGATGGCGAAAAAAATTTGAAAGGGATTATAACTCAATATATAAATGCATTAGGTGATGGAGACTAAGGGTGGTGTCATTTCCTGGATTTGGAACGCAATTTGTGGGTAGTGCGGCATTTTGACATGCTTTCAAACAAGGATGTACAATGTGAGTATAAACTTTTTATCATAATAAAAGCTTTTTAATTAAAACAGTATCACGCTATGAATGTCCAATTCTCCTCCTATGATAACGTGTAACCTGTGGAAACGCGAGGAAGAGCTAAGAAATTACCTACAAAGGTTTTCACTACAGGCGATATTTTCATGGAAAGTTGGTCCAGAGCGGAAGGGGAGCACAGCACTTTCATCACTTTGCCATAGTTCATTGCACGGATTGCACAAAAATTGTGGCACAGAGGATTTACAGCACTTTATGGATTTATGAATTTTAACTTTTATCTATATAGTTTCCACAACATTGACATTTTCAGGTACATGAATTTATTGTTTGCATTGTTTTTATGTTTGATTTTTTTAACATTTCTTTTTTTTTTTAATGTTATTACATTGAGCACAGACAGCGCAGGGTTTTTACAATTTAATTTTTAAAGGAATATACACCTTTTTAGCTAGCAGCAGTCTAGTTAGCAATCACAACACTGATACACCACAGCACAGGGATATTTACAATGTTAGGTTTATATTTGACTGTTGTGCCCAGTGTTAATTTTGGCAGCAAATTTCGATTCAGTTTTAGTCATTGTCTTTTGACTAAAAGCCATTTTAGATTTAGTCATATTTAAGTCTTTTGACTAAAATGCGTATTTTATTCATCTGAATTGTTTTAGTTTTAAGGCCCGTACACACGTGCAGATTGTCGGCCGAAAAGATTCGGCCGACGACCGATCGGCCGATTTTCGGCTTGTTAGTATGATGCTTCCGACAGCCGACAGCGCACTTTCGGCTGAACAGAATCTGTCGTGCAAGCATTAAAATTTTTGTATGCCGACACCAGAACGGCCGATTGTTCGCCAGTCAGTACAGAATTCGGCCGACAGACAGCAGATTTGCAAGACTGGGCATGCTCAGAAAAGAAAAACACAGGGAAAGTTAACCATCACATGACATCACTTCTGCAGTCGGCGGACAAAATTCGTGTGCAGGCTTTTGCACTTTTCAGCAGACACGACAGCCCGGGGACAAAAGACAGCCGATCGGTCGGCCGACGATCGGTACCTGTGTACGGGGCTTAAGTCATACTTTAGTTGACTAAAATCTCCTGTACATTTTAGTCGACTAAAATCTCATACATTTTAGTCAACTACAAATCGAATAGGTTTAGGTAAATTGTAATGCATTATTTAAACATTTCTCTAGAATTTCCAAACTAATTATATACTCCTGGGGTAAAAATCGAATAATATGTTATTAGTTATGGTATTAAGGTTTGAACATGCACTATAGACACAGATTTAGCCATTGTGATATATAACGGAAAATTTCCTATCAAAAAACTTACCGTAGTTTTCCTTTCCTGATGGACTCCATGGCAGCATACGTATGGGTTAACCCACCTTCACTCCTCCCCTATAGGACCCCACTCCCATAAATCTTTGCTCTGACCCAGAAGCCACATTTTTATAAAATTTTTTTATACATTTTTTTAAATAAAACCAAGTTTCATTACCAAACAAAAATTATACTTTTTGACAAACAGAAGTGGAACTTTAAAAAAACTTTAACTTTAAAAAACTGTACACTCTGTTGTCTGTATTGTCATTGCACATATTACCTGAATATATCACCAACATAAATTTTTAAGAAAAACCTTTTGTTAATTTTTTCTCATTCAGCAGCTTAGTAGATGCCCTCATAATTTATGCTTATGTGGTAGTGCAATACTTGATAAAACTTTAATGCTATTACAGGCTCTGGAATTGTGTTGCGAATTTAGAATCGGCCAGCAGAGTATTGTAAATTTTTATGTCAATTTTCAATTTAGTTTTAGTTATAGTCTTTTGACTAAAATACCATTTTAGTTATAGCTGTATTTTAGTCATCTGAATTGTTTTGGTTTTTATTCATATTTTAGTCGACTAAAATAGTGTTATTTAGTCGACGAAATTAACACTGGTTGTGCCTTGCTGGTTTACTATGGGATTTGTTAAATCGCTTTATCATAAAAATGATATTAAGCCACCCTGTCTCATGGTTTTTCTATACGTTTGGTACAACACTTAGGTTCCACCAACAATTTGCAATATTTAGCCATTTTCTTTTTGGGTTTGGATACACACCACATCGAAGACCTAGTTAGATAAAATAATCAAACATTTTACAAAATGAAACTTTGAATTTGGCTCATCCCTACGGCAGAGGCAAACATCAATAGGAGCAAGGGACATCATGGCTGCCATTTTGTCGGAGCCTGCAATATTGCTTAACTGAAAAGTAGCGTGAGCTCCTTTACACCCAACCTCCTGGCAAATTATGGATTCATTGCATCTCATAACAGACATGTATTGCTATGTTTTTCACATCCCCTTAAGAAAATGTGTACTGTGAAAAGATAAACACAGTGGGCATCCTGTTATTACTGCAATTTTATCTTCTGGACTCTCCTGGAATATTGAGCACAAGTTCTACCAGCCAGAGGAAAACTCAATACTTCTCCGCGTATAAGTCGGGATGCACCAAGGACGAAAGATAGCTGCCGAAAAAAAAAAAAAAGATATGGACAGGAAGAGGGAAAATGGACAGATTTTAATCTGTGACAACAGATACGCACGCAGCAATCGGGAACGTGCCTTTGAAACGTCTTTGAGCTTAAGTACGTATAAAGCTCTGCAAATTGAGAGGCGTGCAGATGCCATTTTGATATACAAAGCCCTCTTTATAAGAAAGAGCCTGTTTACTTGTGCTAAATTTACAAGGGACGCTGAGTTATTTGTAAACGGCAAAATTACCTGAAAGGTCAAGTAGGCATTAAGATAAGAGTTGGGCGCCAAGATCGCTTACACTTCAAAATCTTTCAAGGTGGGAAGAAACGGTTTAAGATCAATGGATTTCTACACTATACTCTATAAGCGTTCGGTGTTTTGAAGTGTAGATTATTCACTCGTTCGGCGTCATACATTCCCTCTATAACTCACTTATTAATGTTGTCAGTCAGCCGAGCGTTGACGGCATAAATCTTCCAAGTTGGATACATTGTTGGCAGAGACATCACGTACATTCTTCGTTCAAGGTCAATACTGAGCAATCAACATGAGTGTGTTTCTATAAGCTGAGGCCTCTGCTCGTTTCACAAGTCCGCGGCTGTCATAATTGTTCTGCTTGAGACCGGCAGGGCAATATAAGCCGACGTTTGATTGTGTTATAAAAGTCCTATATTTTCATTTGGTGCCCAGAGAATATTACAATGCATTAGGACTTAACTCAATAAATGCTAATCCTAAAGAGGCATCATAACCTCAATTTACAAGAGCTTTTGTATTGATGGCCAACTTTACTTTCAACTGAGATCAGCTAAATACATTTCAATTGTATCAAAGCACTCAGGTGTGTCTTACAGCAGTGGTCACCAACCAGTGGTCTGTGGACCACAGATGGTCCATGAGAAAGCGTTGGTGCTCCCCAGGGGTTCTGCTGCAAATCAACATTGTGGCGGATGTATACTGTCCAATGTTGTTTCCTGTGTTGTTCTCAATGTGCGCTGACAGTCCATATTGTCAGCATGCATTGATATCCAATGCCTTCAGTTCTGGCTCCTGTGAACTCAGATGGAGCACCGGGAGTAGTGCAGGGAGCAGGAGGTGAAGAAGGAGGGGACTTCCAATGGCAAAGCCGTTAACAGACTGTGAGAGGGAGCATGGAGCTCAAGCAGGAAAAAGAGGTGGGATCCAATGATAAGTCTGTGTAAGGCAGCAGCATGATTCAGAGTGTGAGGAGGCTAGAGAGCCAGAGCATTGTGTTTAAGGCATGTAAAACTCATGCTAGTGATCCAGGGGATTCAAAATTGTAAGTTTAGTGGTCTGTGAGGTCCGAAAGGTTGGTGACCACTGTCTTACAGTTTGCTTTATTTAGAAAGCAGCCACAGCCTAAATAGAAAAGCCTGTCGTCTGTCATCATACTTTAGAGAAGGACCCTATGTGTGGAAGCAGTCATCTCTCTGCAGAAGTCCAACACACCTCCAGCTGGTTGAACCATATTGGAGGCTGTAATAATTTTTTAGTGCTCTTGCTCTTACATAGTTAATGAAGAGGTACCTACATCCTGAATTTGTATATTCTGAACCAGAAAGCAAATGTGGGGGAAAAGGGGACAGTAGGATTTTTCCTGCTATCGTCAAAAGCATTACAGCCAAATAGGCTACTATTTTACTTTATTGCTATTATATACTATAGTATACATTTAAAAACAACCCATTTCAATGGCTTGACTGTAAATTTGATGTTATACCCATAATCATGAATATAGCAATATATACAGATGGGGTGTAAGAGTTAGTTAGTACTTGACATATTTAGCGGTTGACTCGCTACTTCAGGAGTTTAATTAGGAAAGCAATCAATCCTATAACAGAAAATAGTGATTCAGATCATACAATCAACATTTCCTTTCCCAACATTTGCTTTCTGGTTTTGGAGGTTGTAATGGACTTCTGCGAAGAGACTATTTCTTCCACACAGAGAGAAAAGGTCCTTCTTTGCAGCATGCTGGCAGGGGATAGTCTTTGCTACTGTTGCTGTGGCTGCTTTCTAAATGCTCATGTACACAGATGCAAAAATGATGCATTTTATCATTAACCTTTTTTTTCTATTAGAAATCCAAATGCAGGTGTATTGTTTTCTATTGGTCATGCGCATAGCTGTGTAAAGTTCAATAAACTTTCTGCATTCAGATCCTTAAAATAAACCAAAAAAATCTGTGTGTGAGGTCCTGCGTATGGACTGTACTTTACACTGTACATATATAACTGTTTGTGGTAATGTCTACATACTGTATGTGCAGCATATGGTGCAAACGTTCTCTTCTGGAGTGTAAGAGCCACTGGCATCCTCACAACACAAGAATACTAGGCTACTTCCTTTAGAAGTTGCCTGCATCGTAGCAATGGTAAGACGTTATTCTGCAGAAGGTGCCTGCATCCAAAAAATGGAGGATACTAGGAGTCAATATCTGCCTGCATCCCAGCAGCCACCTGAGTCCTAGCAAAAAAGAATGCTATGCAGCTTCCTTAAGCTGTCATCTGCATCCTAGCAATGGAGGACCATAGGCGGCTTCCATGAGAAGCCACTTGTGTCCTAGCAGCAGAGAATGTTAGGTGGCTTTCTTGAGAAGCCATCTGCTCCCTAGCAACAGAGAACCTTGGGTAGCATTAGGCACTTTAGGCAGCTTCCTTGTGAAGCCTCCTGTGTCCTACCAACAGAATATGCTCAGTGGCTTCTTTGAGAAGCAGCCTGTATTCTAGCAACAGAAGGCATTCTTAAGAAGCGATCTGCACCCAAGCATCAGAGGAAAGCTAGGCAGCATTAAGGAACATTAGGTTGCTTCCTTGCGAAGCCTTCTGTGTCCTATCAACTGAAGACCATTGGTAGTTTCCTCAAGCTTTGAGAAGAGTGCATTCAGATGGCTTCTCTAGGAAGCTGCCTAGCATCCTCCCGATTGCTGGGACACAGGCAGCTTCTCAAGAAAGCCACATAGCATACCCTATTGCTAGGACATAGGCAGCTGTGTCCTAGCAACAAGACTATTTACTCTGTAATGCTGTAGCACTGCTTTAGCACAGCCATAACATGTATTTCAAAACATTCCTCAACAACCTTAATTTGAACTGCTTTGCGGGTTGGATTCTTGCAACAGGGTGGCTGCATCAAGTGAGCTAGTAAAGGAGTCTTGGACCCTGTTTCCTGTCTACTTTCATATACCGGGCTCAGTTTCAGAGTGCAGGTCCTTCTCCTAATCTTCTTCTTGACCTAGAAAATCCTATTGGGAAGTTACTATGTCATATTAACTGTGTTACAGCTGCTGTATTGGTTTGCTTTAAGTAAGTCTAATCTGCATAGTAGGGGCTCTTTGAGGTTCAGAAACTAAAGCTGGCTGCACATTATACAATGTTCTTGTACAATTTTCCTTTAGATTTACCAAAACCATAAAATATGAGGTCAAACCTAAACTCTTTCAATTTCTATGCAGTTAGGCAGGCCCTTGCACTACATAGGTAAAGGTAAATCTAAAGGAAATTGAATAAGAAAATTGTATACTGTATGGTCAGCCTAAGACACCATTGTTCATGAGTTCTCATTTTTTTACTTCTAGAAGCTACAGAAAAGTTTTTTTTCTAGACTGGAGTTCTGGAGCTGTTTCATGTTGGAAGTTTAGTTGTGGCTCCATAACATAGGACTGGCTTTAGGCATCAGCAAATCTGTCTACATCATGTCAGCAAGCATTTCTATCTTAGTGATTGTCCAAATCATTGCCGTTGGCTCCGGATTCCAGGAAACAGTTAACGGCTGCTCATTGTATGAGCGGCTCTGATAGATGGGTTTGTGCCTGAGGTTTCTCAGAAGAACAAAAGACTCGTCACGTCCACAGTCCCTGTAAAAGTGCGCTGGGAGACCCGGGGGCATATTCTGTATCCTAACAAGTCTCCAGAACATCAGCTGCAGGCTAAAATCTCCAGTGATTGAAATGTAGAGCGAGATAATGAAACCGCGGCACAACCTCTGGTGTGAAAGCCTTGTGCGGAAGGTGTCCAGCTCTCCTGTGCATTGCGGAAGGCACATGAAAATTTCATTCCAAGGGGCCATGATGGCAGTGATGAAGTGTGGAATCTACAAGGAGCTGAAAGACAGTAAATTTACCTTACAGGCTGGCTGGGCTTATTAGCAGGCCAGAGATGGCTACTTTTGGTCTAGGTAGAGTCGACTGTTCCTTAGTATCTCCATAACAGCTTGATGTTTAATGTATCTCTAAAGCCAAAAGTTTATTTTAGTTTTGTGTATAGTAAGGAAGGGTTAGAGCCCCTATTAGAATGACCATGGCTATTTGCCCTGGTCACCATACCCTATGGGATAGAAAGTAAATGGAAATCCAAAATTTTACCATTGTTACCGTGTCTTACAGTGTCTTACAGTGAGAACACCTACTCCGGTAACAACTGTCCTCTCATTTCTTTTCGTTTCTTCAGAACAGGAAGTGAGGATAAATCTCCAGTGGGACACATGCAGCAAAACAAAATCTGGCAGGGTTTTTAACCATTCCCATTAAACCAAAAATAAAAAAAAAATAAAAAAGATATGCTTTAAGATGACAGGGAATTATTTATGGATATTACTCATAGGCATTCATTAGCTTTTGGATAGCGCTGACAACATAGCTCCTGAAGAACTTGGTACTGCAGTTCCAGCTGCTTTCAATAATAAGCAATCGCAATGGGTGGGAGGCTGGAATGTGGGTACTCTTGGCATGTTCTTTGTTGTACTGGGGATATTGCTATGGCACATCAGGACTAAAGAGGAAATGTATTTTCTGGTGCGTACACACAAACACAAATTTAATTATGCCATCCATGATTTTTCCTCAAGCTACATCATCAACTGTGTCTCAAAATATCAACCATACCGTGCTCTCCGCTCCCCCCAAGACCTTCAACTCTCTAGCTCCCTCATTACTTCCTCCTGAGCTCACCTCCTGAGCTTCTCCCATCCTCTGGAACTTCCCTACTCAATCTGTCTGGCTATCTCCAACTATGTCCACCGTTAGGCAATCCCTGAAAACTCATCTACTCAGGGAAGCCTATGCCACCTCCACCTAAAAACTGTTCTTCTACCTTCTCCATCAACTCCATCTATCCTTAGTTCTGGGAATGAATGGAAGGTGACTCTGCTTGTGTAACTACTAGTCACTTTCTTTATCACTCTGCAGCATCAACAGACTGGAACAGTGGCGACTACTTTGAAACTGGCCCTAGGTGAACTCAACAAAGGACTGTTGTGTCCTCCAGGCACCATCTTTGGGAAGCCTGTGTCTAATTGGACACACGGTTCTCATGAGATCTTGGTGGCCATTTTTGAGCATAGATGTGCTCTAAATAGCGTGGTCTGCATGATAGGGGGGCCCTTAAGTTGCAGTAAAAATAGGGCCAGGGCCCATCTTGGAAAGAAAATGATAGGATTGACAGACTCTGCATTGGGAAAACCAGCTACCCTTTCTAAGGCTCCCAGCCTGGAGAGAAAACTCAAACTTAATTTTCCCCTTTTTAGAAATTTTATTTTTATTTTATTAAACATGAAAGCCGAGATTGGACTTCAGAGGGAGTTGAGAACTGTGGGAACTTAAAGTGATAGTAAAGTCTTGTTTAAAAAACAAAAACAAATATGTTATAATTACCTCCTCTGTGAAGTTGGTTTTGCACAGAGCAGCGTAGATCCTCCTCTTCTCAGGTCCCTCTTTCCTGCTCCTGGCCCCTCCCTCCTATTGAGTGCCCCCACAGCAAGCAGCTTGCTATGGGGACACCCGAGCCAAGCTGCAGCTCTGTATGTCCATTCAGACATGAAGCTGCTGTTTGGCCCTGCCCCCTCTCTCTCCTGATTGGCTCACTGACTTTGATTGACAGCCCCAGGAGCCAATGGCACAGCGGCTGTATCTCAGCCAATCAGGAGGGAGAATTAGGGGGTGCTGGGGGGGCTGCTACACACAGAAAGCTGTTTATCTTAATGCACAGAATGCATTAAGATAAAAAAAACCTTCCTCACTTTATAACTCCTTTAAAGCTTAAGAGAAGCGTTCTCAGGTTATACTCATTTGTGGAATAGTGAAGCCTTGTGTCTGAAGCCCTCACGCACTGCTGAATCATTTTTTTTTTATTAACCTTCTGAACCTTCTAAATGAATGGCAAAGTGTTGTAAAAAGAACATTTACTCATTGCTGTCTTCTACATTTTTTAACCACTTGCCGACTGCCTAACGCCGATCTACGTCGGCAGTCAGCCCCTCACAGGCAAAGTGACGTAGGGCTACGTCACTAGCTTGTGAGGGTCTAGGGAGCGAGCGCGCGCCCCCGGAGGCGCGCTCCCGCTCCCGCGTGGTCACGGACCCCCCTGCGCGTGTGACCAGCGGACCCGATGTCCGCCGGTCACTCGGCGATCGGCGGGGGAGAGGGAGAAAGTCAGGCGGCTTGTGTAAACAAGCCACCTGTCATTCTCCCCGGTGTATGAAGGCTGATCATACGGTTCTACTATGTAGAACCGTCGATCACTCTTCATACATCTGAAGCCACAGCCAATCACAGTAGAAAGCATGCCCCTAGGGACACACATAGCCCCTCCCTCTCTAATAAAGTTAACCCCTTCACTACCAGTGTATTTTTACAGTAACAGTGCATATGTATAGCACTGATTACTGTAGAAATGTCACTGGTAACCCCAAAAGTGTCAAAAATGTCAGTCAAGGGTCCGATCTGTCCGCCGCAATGTCGCAGTACCGCAAAAAAAATCGCAGATCGCCGCCATTACGCGTTAAAAAAAACCCAACAAAAATGACAAAAATCTTTCCCTTTGTTAGTAAACGCGATAACTTTTGCACAAACCAATCAAAATACGCTTTTTGCAATTTTTTACCAAACATAGGTAGATCAAATACCACCAAAAGAAAGCTCTGTTTGTGGGAAAAAAAGGACGCCAAATTTGTTTAGGTACAGCGTCGCACGACCGCGCAATTGTCCGTTAAAGTCACGCAGTGCCGAATCGCAAAATACCCCCTGGTCGGAATGGGGGTAAAATCTTCCGGGGCTTAAGTGGTTAAAAAGATTTCTTAAAAGGATTGCAGAGTTGTGTTGCATTTCTCTCTTGCTAGTACCCCCTAAACACCTAGAGGGATTGCATACTTAACCCCATCTAAAGTGAACCACTTGACCTCCAGAAGATTTACCTCTCTTCATAACCAGGCTATTTTTGTGATTCAACACTGCATTACTTTAACTAACAATTGTGCGTTTGTGCGACGTTATACCCAAATACAATTAACGTTTTTTTTTTTTGCACTATAAACAAAAAAATAAAATGACAATATTAAAAATAAATAAATAAATAAATAATTTTTTTTACTTTAGGCTATAAAACAAATCCAATAAAAAAAAAATGTAAAAATTAAATGTCTATTATATATTGATTGGTTTGCGCAAAATTGATAGTGTCTACATACTATGGTATATATACTTGAATTTGTATTTATTTATTTTTTAACAGTAATGGTGGCAATCAGCGGCCTATAGTGGGACTTCGATATTGCGGCAGACAATCTGACACTAAATTACCATTTTGACACTTGCAGGAACCAGTGACACTAATACAGTGATCAGTGCTAAAAATATGAAAGGTCACTGTACTAATGACACTGGCTGGAAAGGGGTTAAACATCTAGAGCGATCAAAGGGTTAAATGTGTGCCTAACCAGTGTTTTTGTGTACTGTGTGTGCTGCTGCCAATAAGGGAATTGATGGCATTTGCAAGGAAAGAAAATCAATCCCTTCCCTTCCCCCTGCCACACAAAGCTCTGCCTTGTTTACATGGACAGAGCTCTGTTCTGGGTGTCTTCCTGACGATTAGTGGGTGGACATCTATTCACCAGCACCCGCTGATCGGCTTCTACTGTGAAAAATCACAGCAGAAGCAGTGCGCCCCCTACCTGGAAGTGCTAGGTCAGGTACTAGGTATGTGATCTAGCACAGAAGAGCTGCTTTTCCACCATACATTCTCATGATGCTGTCGGCAAGCGGTTAATAATATGTAATTGATAGACAATTTACCAAGTTAATCATTTTTAATAGTTTAAATTCTAAAACTTTCACTAAAATAATTCCTAGAGATCCTGCCACGAAGGATTTTTTGTTTAAAAATAACAAACATGTTATACTTACCTGCTCTGTGCAGTGGTTTTGCACAGAGCAGCCCCGATTTTCCTTTTCTGGGATCACTTGCCGGTGCTCCTAAACCCCTTCCTCCTGCTGATTCCCCCCTAGGGCAAGCAGCTTACTATGGGGGCACCCAAGCTGAGCCGCTGCTCTGTGTGTCCATTCAGACATGGAGTCATGGCTTGGCCCCAGCCCCTCTCTTTTCTCATTGGCTCACTGACTTTGATTGACAGCAACGGGAGCCAATGGCACCTGCTGCTGTGATTTAGTCAATCAGGAGGGAGAGTCTTGGACAGCCGAGGCTCTCGTGCAATATCGCTGGATCGAGATGGGATCCAGGTGAGTATTAGGGGGGCTAAGGGGGCTGCTGCACACAAAAGGTTTTTTCTATCGTAATGCATAGAATGCATTAAGATAAAAAAAAAAAAAAAAAACTTCGGCCTTTAGAACCACTTTTACTGAACAAGCTGAAGTTAGCAGCTGATTGGTTACTATCATACACAGCTGCACAAGATTCTGTTTACCCCCTATGTGTCTCAAGTCGCAGCAGTGAACTAGGGCTTATAAAGGGTCCCGCAATGGGAGTAAAGGGCCTTGTGATCAGTGGGAAGGGCCTTGGGCTCAGAGGGAAGGGCACCAGGACCGATGAAAAGGGTGGCCGACGGTCAGGGTGGCCCTTTACGGTTTCTTACACTGGGGCCCTGAATGTTCTCTGACTCCCCACTATAGTTCCATGTAACTATATAGTTTGTTCTTGTGTTATGAGAGGCGGTGCTAATTTTGGCAGCAAATTGTGATTTAGTTTTAGTCATAGTCTTTTGACTAAAATGCCATTTTAGTTTTAGTCCTATTTCAGTCTTTTGACTAAAATGCCATTTTAGTTTCAGTCATATTTTAGTCACCTGAATTATTTTAGTTTTAGTCACATTTTAGTCGACTAAAATCTCCAGTATGTTTTAGTCGACTAAAATCTCATACATTTTAGTTAACTACAAATCGAAAAAGTTTAGGTAAATTGTAATGCATTATTTAAACATTTCTCTAGAATTTCCAAACTAGTTATATACTCCTGGTGTAAAAATCTAATAATATGTTATTATTTCTGGTATTAAGGTTTGAACATGCACTACAGACACAGATTTAGTGTCAGTTCACTTCGCACCGCAATCGCAGTGAACATGCACAGGACCCTTTTTTTGGTCCGCAGCAGAATCAGATCGCATGGTGTTCACACTAGCGCGATCCGATTCCTGTGCAAACTGTCAGATCGCACTGCGATATGCGATCTAATCTCGGGGTGTCGTTAACTTTGAATCGACACCCCCTGCGTATCGCATATGGCAGTGTGAACTGCCTGTGCTGCGGATGCGATGCGGGAACACGCATTATATTCGCAGTGTTCCCGCATCGCAATAGTGTGAAGCGGCACTTAGCCATTGTGATATTTAACATCTTTATAAATAAAACCAAGTTTCATAAACAAACATTTTGCTTTTTGACAAACAGAAGTGGAACTTTAAAATACAAAAAAAAACCCCAAAAACTGTAAACTCTCTTGGCTGTAATCTCATCGCACATATTACCTGAAAATAATGCCAACATTATATTTAAGAAAAAATATAAGAAAAACCTTTTTTTAATTTTTTTCGCTTTCAGCAGCTCAGTAGATGCCCCTTACTTATGCTTATGCGGTAGTGCATTTTTAAACTTTTGTGCGCTATTACAGGCTCTGGATGGAATTGTGTTGCTGATTTAGAAATGGCCAGGAGAATAGTGTTAATTTTGATGTCAATTTTCAATCTAGTTTTAGTTAAAGCGGAGTTCCCGGGCACAGAAACATTTTTTCAATGAACATACCCCTGGGACAGTCAGGGCTAGTACATTCCACAATGGCTAGCCTCTGATCTGTCCCGGTTCGCACTTACCTGCAAGAAGAAATACTCACTTATAAAATTTCTTCCACAGCGTTGCCATCTCTGTTGTGGGCAGCTGAAGCCGGCGCGATCCTCTTCCCCGTCCTCTTCCGCATCATCTTCTCCCAGAATGTGCCTTCACCGGCCCCTCTCGTCACTTCCGGTGCGGCGCCGCATTCCTCCACAGCTTCTGGGCATGCCCAGAAGCTGTTTAGCAGGGAATGCGGCGTCGCACCGGAAGTGACGAGCGGGGCCGGTGCTGTCGCATTGATTCCTGGGAGCGATGACGTTCAGCTCCCAGAAATCATTGCAAACCGGAAGTGACGGCGTGGGCCGCGGCCACAGAGGGAGGAAGTGAAAAAAGGTGAGTATTTCTTTCTACAATTACGAGGTAAGTAAAAAAAAAAAAATAATCCTAACTATCTAATTCCTTTTCAGGTGAAGCAAAGCAAGCGGATGGGCACAAAATCGATTAGGTCGATTTTGTGCCCGGAACTCCGCTTTAAGGTCTTTTGACTAAAATGCCATTTTAGTTTTAGTCGTATTTTAATCTTATGACTAAAATGCCATTTTAGTTTTAGTCGTATTTTAGTCATCTGAATTGTTTAATTTTAGTCAGATTTTAGTCGACAAAAATATTTTAGTCAACAAAATTATTACTGGTGTGAGGACATCGAAGCACCTGTAGGAATCCTATGGGATTCAGGTGACTCCCCTGCCGTGGACTGTACCCAGGACCCCAGTGCTACAGTCCCCCTTCTCTGCCCTGGAGTCTATTGCTGCGAGTCTAAAGCCCCCTTTAAATGAACATATTTTGCTTCCGAAAAAAATAAAGAAATATATAAATAAATAACTGCATGATTTGTTTTTCAGAAAGCAAATCCCGGGATGTTATATTGACGCCCCGAGGGAAAGTACAGCAGCACTAAGTGAATCACTGAGTCTTTAGTAATAAAACAAATCCCCTGCTTTAGTGTGTAAGTTAATCGAGCGTCACAATTATAAAATATCCCGCAACAAGCATCCAGAAAAATACATTAAATATATATTGCATTTCCTTATCTCTCTTCCCTCCATCAGAAACTGCCGACTTTATAGTCATCATGCGGCATTATCAGGAAATAAAGTCGGTAATACATTCTAGTTAAACAGTTTCTGAGTCCGTCAAAGAGCTGAAAATATCAAATACCTTATTTGGCACGCCATTCGACTTTCCGCCATGCCACGTGCTTTCTCGAGGTAAGGAATGGCTTTAAGATCCATCGGCAGCTCTGCATTTGTGTACCGGTCTTAAAGCTGAACTCCGGCCCCCATCCTCACAGTTGTACCGGCTCCTTTCCTGGACTGAATTGGGTTCCTCTGATTTCACTGCACACTGTGAGCTTCTCACAATGTGCATTGAAAGCTGCAGCAAGTCAGATAGAGCCCCGCCTCATTTCCACACCTATGCGTTTTTTAGTGCTTTTTGCAGAAACACTCTACAGTCCATTTAATATGGTTTCCTATGGGACACATTCACATCTTTGCTTTTTTCAGCTGCTGCATTTTTGAAAAGGGTCAAGGGCTTTTTAAAATGCAAACCGGTGCATTTTTGGTTTAATAGACTTCAATAGAAAAGCATGTAGAACATTTTTTTGTGCGTTTTTTAATCTGCCCAACAACGAATTGGCTGGGAAAAAAAAGCACAAAAAATGCGAAACGTAAGACACATTAAAAAAACAGAAAAAAATGTGTCAAAACGAGTGTGCAAGGATGCAAAATGCACCGCAAAAAGCAATGCAGAAAGGTATCAAAAGCAAACTGCATAGGTGTGAACCGAGCCCTAATGCCTTTTGCTGTCCCTTTCTCTATTTTTTTAAAATCTTTTTTGCATATCATTTTTTATTGATTTTCCAAAATTTCTTACAGTATATATGCAGAGAGTGTGCATAAATGTTCCACAATCAATGCAATGGGAGAGATTTACTAAAACTGGAGCAGCTGTGCATGGTAGCTAATCAGCCTCTAACTTCAGCTTGTTCAATTAAGCTTTGACAATTAAACCTGGAAGCTGATTGGTTGCTATACGGAGCTGTACTAGATTCTGTGTGCACCAGTTTTAGTGTAATCATAGTCCTAGCATATGGTTGCCATTTGTCCCATTTCCTGGGAACAGTTCCCGTATTGAGGGGTCTGTCCCCGGCACTGTCCCCACTCAGGGGTATACATATCGTACTGCACAATTGCCAACCCATCAGTAGCACTGTGCAGTGTGCAGGTGTCAACCCAGATTGGAGCCACTGGAGCCAAGTGCCTGAACAAGGGCCTTCATGGTTGGATCACCCTTTATTATTTTGGCATGGCAGCTTGTAGTTTCTTTCAGGGCCATGTGTGACAATACAGAAGCACAATTAGGAGACAGTTGTCACTTCAAAAGGCTAAGTTTAGATATGCATTGAGGGGGGGGGCTTTAAAAATGCATGGTTAAGCTGCATTTTTAGCCCCCTCAGCTGCCCCCTTAAAGTGATTGTAAAGTCTCCTTTTTTTTTTCCTATAAAAATAACAAACATGTTATACTTACCTCCTCTGTTGCAGTGGATTTGCACAGAGCAGCCCGGATCCTCCTCTTCTCGGGTCACTCTTCTGTGTTCCTGGCCCCTCGCTCCTGTTGAGTACTCCCGCGGCCTGCTATGGGGGCACCCAAGCCGAGTCACAGCTCCCTGTGTCCATTCAGACATGGAGCCCTGCCCCCTTTCTCTCCTGATTGGCTAGCTGACTTTGATTGACTGCATTGGCTGCCAATAGCAACGCTGCTGTGTCTCAGCCAATCAGGAGGGAGAATCTCGGATGGCTGAAACATTCGTGGACATCGCTGGACAGAGGGACCTCAGGTAAGTGATAGGGTGGGCTAAGGGGGGGGGGGGTGCTGCACACAGAAGGCTTTTTATCTCAATGCATAGAATGCATTAAGATGAAAAAAAACTCCTGACTTTACAATCCCTTTAAGTTACAAGCTGGCAGCGAATGGGGTTGTTCATAGGTTGCAATTGTAAAGCTTAACGGTCCCATTCCAGCCAGTGTCATTATTACAGTGTCAGTGTAAAGTATTATTACTGATCACTGCAATCGAGATGTCAGTCAGTTAGTGTACCTTCCCCCAGATCAGTAAAGCCTCGTACACACGCAACGATTATCGGCCGACCGATCGTCCGTCTTTTGTCCAGAGTTGTGTTTTGTTGGTTGGAATGTGCCTAGACTGCACATGAATTTTCTCGCCCAACAAAATTCTACTTCAGAAGTGATGTCATGTGTTGCTTTGCTTTCTTTGTGTTCTTTCTTCTCTGAGCATGCCCAGTCTTGCTCATCAGATTTTTCCCTGTCGAAATCTGTACTGACTGCACGAAAATCGGCCGTTGTGTTGACTGCCAACAAAAAATTTATAGCCTGCAAACCAGATTTTTTTCGGCCTAAAAGTCGGAGTTGGTTGTCGGAAGCATCATATTAACAAGCCGAAAATCGGCAGATCGGTCGTCGGACGAAAATTCCCTGCCGATTTTCGACCCGTGTGTATGGGGCTTCAGTGTCAGATTCCCCGTCATACTATCACAGTCCCACAATAAGTCCCTGATCACCGCCATTACTAGTATTAAGAAAAAACATAAATAAAAACTCCAGTATATATCCCATAGTTTGTAGACGCTATAACTTTCATGCAAACCAATCAATGTACACTTATTGGCATTTTTATTTAAATTTTTTTTTTACCAAAGACGTGTACCAGAATACATTTTGCCCTACATTTATTAAATTGGATTAAAAAAAAAAAAGTGATTGGATATGTATGAAAGCAGAAAGTAAAAAATATATATTTTTTCATAATTGTCATTTTTCCCACAAACATTTTTATTATAATAAAACAGGTACATGAAGAAAAGGAAAAATTACCCAGAGGGCCTAAGCCAACAATATACAGAGTAGAGGTTGTGCATGGTTGGAATGTTAATCTCAAAAATATTGTACCATAATTGTCTTTTTTTGTTTTGTTTATATAATAAAAAAATAAAAAAACCCAGTTGTGACCAAATACCAATAAAAGAAAGCTTTATTTGTGCCGAAAATCTGAGCTCCACCCAAAAGGGGAGGGTCTGCTTGTCAGCCTCCTCCCCCTCTCCACTGCTACATTTGGCACCTTTTGGGGGGAGGGGGAGCAGGTACCTTGTTTTTGACGGTCCTTTCCCTTTAGCCATTCACAAAGTGCATTGTGCATGCGCAGTAGGAAACCGGCTGTGAAGCCTCAAGGCATCACTGCCGGTTTCCCTTACTCTAGATGGTGGCGCCAGCACATGATAGCCGATTGAAAAATTAGCTTGAGTGAGGACCCCGCTGGATTCCTGGACAGGTAAGTGCCCTAATAATAAAAGTCAGTAGCTACAGTATTCGTAGCTGCTGTCTTTATATTTTTTGGGTGGGAGCTCCTCTAAAATTGGTTAATAAATAAAGGATAATATTATTAATAATAGTATTAATAATAACAATATTTATTATTAATAATAAATTAATAATAAATTGAACAAAAGCAAGCCCATCTGGCATTGTAAGCCAATTGTATGGTGCAAATTTGCTTTCTGAAACTAACTTTCCATGTACAGAAAGTTAGAAATAAGCGATATTACTTTGGGCTATGAAACCATCCATCAATTCTATAACACCTCCATTACTCTTCCCATCGAGAAAAAGCCAAAAAATAAAATAAAATGTGGCCATTGGTTATTGCAGACTAAACAAAAGTGCCCTTTCCAAAAAGGAGGTTTTCATTCGGGCTTGGCTGGCGGCGGCGGCGGCCCTTTGCTCGGTCTTGGCACCCACTCCGCCAATTTAATTCATTTAATTAGGGATGAATAAAATATATTTGTTATGGAAATGAACTGAGCAAATTACAGAATAAAGCTGTTTAAGTGTGCGTGGGACCCCAGGAAGCCAAGTTTCCTTTTTTTGTTTGGCTATTATTTGGAGAAAAGGAAGATGACTTTTCCAGAAAAAGCTTTTCACCGCCGCTAAGTGAACCTTTGTTTTCTCTAAAGTAGATGTAAACCCATTCACTAAATTCTCATATCGGCATTAACATGTGAATAGATTTCTAAATGTCATTTTAAAATCTGCCATTTTCATTAAAATAATCCCTGGGGATCCTGCCATGAAGATCCTCGTTCAGGCACTTCCTATGACAACCCCCTTTGTCCATATCTCATACTATAAATTAGCACCATACCATGAGCTTACAATACCATGACGGCTCGTTTTACATAATTTATTATTATTATTAATTACATTTTTTGATTACCCAATTGCTGTCTGAGGCAGTTTGTTCATTTTCCAATCCATCTTAAAATCAGTATTTTTTTTTTCTTTCTTTTTTTTTTGTGGGCTTACACAAATAATTATATAAATAAATAATAATAATAATAATATAAATAATAATAATAATAATAATAAATAATAATAATATATAAATAATTGTATAAATATAATATATTTTATACTACACATCGCCCTTATTTCTAGAGGATATCTCAGATCTTGCAAGTGTTAAAAGTTTGACAAACATAATTGTTTTCTATTCTGACAAACTCCTAGTCCCTGTACGTCCGAGTACACTGATCTGGGTAGGTCAGTAACTTTTTATGGTACATAAATGCAGCTTTATGAATAGGGGTTGTCTCTGCTACATAACTATCCACTATGCAGCAAACTCCACCCTGTACCCTATATGGGGTGTATTTTGTAATTATTCTATCTTTTTTGGATACTGGGTGTGTCCCCACATCTGTCTTTACCCTTTTTGTATGCTGGTTCCAGCCCTGGGATCTTAGACACAGTGTGAAGTTACATTTGATTTAATTTCTGTATTATACATTCACATGATGAATATATTGTTTGTAAATTAATTTTGTTTTGTTTTTATTTATATACTCATTGATATGTTTCCATTCACATAGGATATGAAAGGAAAATAAACTCCTGAAGAAGCAAAATATTGTGAAACATGTTGAGCTTTTAGCCTTTATGCACTGCATTCCAACTCTGCAACCGGATACTACCAGGGTTTGTTATCTCACTGGCCCTAACCCTGCGGTCAGAGCTGGATAATGTATTGTGATGTTCATATTGCAATTTTATTATGTATACATGAGTTTTATGTAAATTGTTATTAATAAAATGTATATTTTTTAGTATTGGTGCCTAAAAAGTCCATATTTCCTATTCTGTGTACACATAGTATAATCATTAGGATGTGGCACCGGTCTCTACCACTTATACACCCACAGTACCAGCATGTGATGGTGTAATTCCTAATATTTATTTTCTCTAAAGTAGATGCAAACCCGTTCACTAAAATCTCATATCGGCATTACCAAGTGTTCTCAGTTTTTCTCTTTTATTTAGCAAAAAATAAAAAAACTCAGTTGGGATTAAAAACCACCACAAGAAAGCTGTATTTATGTAAACAAAATGCTAAAAATTTCATATGGTTACAGTGTTGCATGATCGCGCAATCATCATTCAAAGTGTGACAGTGCTGAAAGCTGAAAATCGGCCTGGGCAGGAGGGGGTAAAAGTGTCCGGTATTGAAGTGGTTACATTTGTCCCATCACTGACAGTACTATGGCATGCTCCGACAAATGATTTTTCAGAACTTTTGTACAAATGTTCAACTGAAATCCTACCCATGTACAACCATCCTAAGTTTCACCTTCTGCTCCTAATGACGTCACACTGACAAAACGCGTATCTCGGAACTTGGAGCATCATCGTGTCACTTCCGGGTTTCCAATACTCCTGTCCGTTGAACGCAGGGTGTCCCGGGCACACTGTTTGACTGTATTGCTCTGACTCTCTAGTACCTTTGTAAGTGCGGTTTTTAGCTGTTTGTTCTTAATAAACTTTCATTTACGGACTTATGCTATGAGATGCCTCTTTGTCCATCTACCTGTATGTGAGTGTTCCCAGTGACCAGACCTGGCGAGGAGGAGGAGATATAGAATTGGAAAACAACTTATTTTGGTGCCTCTGACCCCTGTAGGGGTTCAGTCTTCTGGCGAGTGTGGACCTGAGGGGGAGTACAATTGGATTCACCCATTTTTCACCAGTGATCAATACTGCACCTTGCTGTTTATGCACAAGTCACTTTGGAATTGGGACCACTTATATGGGTTATATGGGGTATATAGGAATTATTTGTTGACTGATTTTATTTATTCATATCGGTTTCAGTATATTCATTTCTTGCACATTTAGCACAAGAGCACTTTATTGTGAAATTCATATTATTGTTTGGGCTTTTTTACACATATATAGATTTTATGTAATACATTTATATGTAGTTTTTATGCAATATCAATTTTATTTAGTTGAGTGTATTTAAAACTTGAGGGACACGTATGAGGAGATATAATTATAATTATTTAGCACTTATATTTAAAGAGAGAGTGCACATTGTGCTTGATTTACTGTACTGTACATTGGAAGGAGGCAGTGCCACCTATACCTCTCTCCCTACACATAAGTTTCACCTTTATCTGCAGGCCAATTCCATCTGCCAGTTGTGCATTGTACCTGACAACTCCTTTAAATTTGCATATCGGTGTGTCTGTCTGCTTTGGATGAAGAAAAAAGCATGTATAAAAAAATTGAAAAAAAAAAAGAGACAGAGCAGAGTCCCGCCCCCTGCCAACACCTGACAAGAACACTTTAAATTGATGGCCGCCTTCTGAAGAAGTCTTCCCAAAAGCATAGAGTGTACTGCGGCAACGTGCGCTAATGAGAAGGATGGATGGGGATCGCCTCTAATTGCAGACGAGGGGTGGCCCTCGGCGGGTTCGGTTTGAGATGGTGTCTTGTAATTACGGGCGAGTGAACTGGTTTAAGCCGGAAAAAAACAGGCTGTTCATGTGTCATAGGGAATCAGCGTTTCCGTCTGGCGGAGATTCCCCGCGCGAGGCTTCTCACAGTCAGCCGTGTCTTAAAATATTACGCCGAGGTGTTAGACCCCGGTAATCTCAGGCGGGAGAGATCTGGGTGGCTGATCGGGGGATGTAACTGAAGCTAGGCTATCGCTTTCAACTCCACGGCTGAGAAGTAGCTGCGTTAAAGGTGAACTCCCGGCAAAACGTAAAACCCACCATAGGGACGCAGCAGGCCGCCCTCCCGCAGAGGCTCCGCAGGATCAGTAACCTGGTTTTTTGTAAACAGCATCTTTTAAGAAAAAGGGATATTGTTTGTTTCCTGATGATGTCAAAGCGGTTCACGTTGTAGGACGCGTGCGAAACAGAACCATGTGACCCAAGACTGCAGTCCTGTAAGAGGTCCAGCGAATAGTGATAAATGTGGTGACCTTTGTGCTGTATAAAATCAAAAAAGGGAAAGTTTCACTTTAAGCATCCACCCCCCCCCCCCCATCCCAACAATGTCACATTTGGCATGTAATTCTTTTTCTTTTTGGGGGGGGGGGGCGGGGGGGGTGACGACAGGTACCTAGATTTTGCCTAGGAGGCTCGAGCAGAAGTTTGCCTCTCCCCCTCCCTCCTTGCAATCTTCTGGGACACGTCCCAGGTCCCAGAATGTTGCCTGACCAATGGGAAGGCGCTGCACAGCTTGCACATGCGCAGTGCACACACTTGCAATGCCAGTGCTGTGGAGAGCAGAAGGAGAGAAACGAGGGTTCAGGCGGCCGCATTGCTGGACCGTGGGTCAGGTGAGTGTGTGTAGTCAGCAGGTACACTTTTCGTAGCTGCTGACTTTTAATAAACACAAAAATGAGTGGAAACCGCATTAAAGACATAGTTCACCTTTGGTTTATGTTTAGGCCAAGTACAGGTAAGGAGGCCCTAATGTAAGGCAGACTCCAACATAAGGGGGACTTTGATGGGGATTCTGATGTAAGGAGGCTCTGATGTAAGTGAATCTTTGCTGAGGACTTTGATGTAAGGAGGCTCTGATGTAAGGAGACTCTGATATAAGAGAGACTCCAATGTAAGGGGGACTTTGATGGGTACTCTGATGTAAGGAGGCTCCGATGTAAGGGAGACTCCAATGTAACGGGGGGTCCTTGATGGGGACTCTGATGTAAGGGGGGCTTCAAATTT
The DNA here is from genome assembly GCF_965119305.1 of Pelophylax lessonae. Taxonomy (NCBI): domain Eukaryota; kingdom Metazoa; phylum Chordata; class Amphibia; order Anura; family Ranidae; genus Pelophylax; species Pelophylax lessonae. Next base: position 16,473,360 of record NC_138779.1, on the reverse strand, counting down.
AAGCGGGATTTTGATGGGGATTCTGATGGGGGGGGGGGGCTCTGATGTAAGAGAGGACTATTTTAATGGGGGTTCTGTTGTACGGGAGGACTTTGATGGGGACTCTGTTGTAAGGGAGGACTCTGATGGGGATTTTGATGTAAACGGGGACTTTGATGGGGATTCTGATGTGAGCAGTAACTCTGATGGGGATTCTGATGTAAGGGAGAACTCTGATGGGGATTCTATTGTAAGCGGTGACTCTTAAGGGGATTCTGATGTGAGCAGTGACTCTGATGGGGATCCTGATGTAAGGGAGAACTCTGATGGGGATTCTGTTGTAAGTGAGGACTCTGATGGGGATTCTGATGTAAGCAGGAACTCTGATGGGGATTCTGATGTAAGGGAGGACTCTGATGGGGATTCTGATGTAAGCAGGAACTCTGATGGGGATTCTGATGTAAGGGAGAGAGAACTCTGATGGGTATTCTGATGTAAGGGAGAACTCTGATGGGGATTCTGATGTAAGCGGGGACTCTGATGGGGATTTTGATGTAAGAGAGGACTCTGATGGGGATTCTGATGTAAGCGGGGACTCTGATGGGGATTCTGATGTAAGGGAGAACTTTGATGGGGATTCTGATGTAAGCGGGGACTCTGATGGGGATTCTGATGTAAGCGGGGACTCTGATGGGGATTCTGATGTAAGTGGGGACTCTGATGGGGATTCTGATGTAAGCGGGGACTCTGATGGGGATTCTGATGTAAGTGGGGACTCTGATGGGGATTCTGATGTAAACAGATACTCTGATGTAAAAGAGACTCCAATGGAATTTGGAATTGTTTTGCTTTTTGTATTATTGTATTAAATCATGTCATGCGTGAAAAAAACAATTGCCAATGTGCAGTGCTTCAGCAAACTCAATGCCATTCAGTCAGGGATTTACTACTTTATAAAGCTGGTTGAACGATTTGTGAATGTAGCTGTTTGAACTTTAACCACTTGCTGCCCGCTTACAGTAGCTATACTGCGGACCAGCGGCACAGCCAGGCACTGTGACATACCCCTACGTCGCGCTGTACTTGTTGGTTTGGCGGTGAGCATGCGTGCACCCCTTGCTGATTGGACGCAGCACAAGTTGGACAGAGGGGTACAGCTAAAGATTATGGGTGTACACCTGCTGACTGTCTGTGGCCAATCACAGCGCAGAGTTCTGTAAAGGCAGCACACATGTACAGAGGGAACAATCTCTCTGCAAAGCAGGGATAAGAAACAAACAGATCTTTAGTAAAAATTAGCACACATTACACATTGTTAGGCACACAGTTAACCTTCTGATTGCCCCTAGATATTAACCCCTCCTCAGCCAGTGTCATTAGTACAGTGTCAGTGTATAGTATTATCACTGATCAATGTATTAGTGTCCCTAGCAACACCACTGTCAGTCAGTGCCAGTTAGTGACCCTCCCTGCCAGTGTCTGTTAGCGCCAGATTGTTCGCCACACTGTCACAGTCCCGCTATAATGCTAGCCATACACTATAAGAAAAATCGGCTGACAATTCGGTCATTTGGACAGTTCTTTTGTTTTTCGGCCAGTTAATGGGCACAAATCGGTAATTGGATGTGATGTTTTTGAGCTGAAAAAACTAAGGAGAAGTTTGGAAATTTTCAGCCAAATTTTAATGTGTTTCTCATCCAAACTGTTTGCACTCGGTATATGTGAAAAAACAAAAAAAAAACTGATTCATTTATGTCCAATGAACGATTTAGAGCCGGTTCACACTGAGGCGACACGACTTCAGGGGGCGATCTGTGAAGTCGCATGCACCGCTGTGCACTGCGACTTCGGCGCGACTTGCAGGGACTTCACATAATGGAAGTCTATGCAAGTCGCTCCGAGGTCGCCCCAAAGTAGTACAGGACCCTTTTTCTAAGTCGGAGCGACTTGTGTCGCTCCTATTAGAACGGGTCCTGTACTACTCAATGGACCGCGACCGACCGCGACTTGTCAGGCTGACAAGTCGCCTGACAAGTCGCGGCAGTGTGAATGGGCTCTTATCAGTCAGTACATGATGGCACGATTGTTTGCTCTCACGGCCGAGTATTCGTTTTTTGAAATTAATTTGAAACATTTTTCATATAGTGTATGGCCAGCATAAGTCGCTGATCACCGCCATTACTAGTATAACCTTTATATCTGTGTAAATTCCACTATATATTCCATAGTTTGTAGACTTTCTCACAAACCTATTAATATATAATTATAAGGAATTTTTTTTACCAAAGACACGTAGCAGGAAACATTTTTTATGTATTAGATAAGTTTTATAACAGAAAATAGAAAATATATTATTTTTGTCAAAATTTTCTGTATTTTTTAATTTATATTAGAGATGCACTGATACCGATAAACACATATTTGTGAAAATGCTCCCAATATCGATACTTTGCGGTGCAATTTGCGTCAATACAAAATGAATAATCATAAATCACACTGCAAAGAATCGCAGGCAATTTGAACAGAAATGCGTTGCAATTCCTGTCCAAAACGCATGCAGTTTCCCGCAACACTCCTGTATGAACCCAGGCTGAAGTCACTATGACAAGCCTAGCATCACACAGGAGGAGTGCGGGAAACCACATATGATTGAGACAGGAATCGCACCGCATTCCTGTTCAAATTGCATACGATTCTTTGCAGTGTGATTTGCGCCCATTTATTTTGTGTGGAAGCATATAGCATCGCAAAGTTTTGGTACTCGGTATCAGCGAGTACTTGACCGAAAGTATCGGTACTTGTACTCGCGGTTAAAAAAAATGGTATCGGTGCATCCCGAGTTTATATGATAAAAAATACAAAACCCAATGGTGATCAAACACCACCTATGACTATGCTCTGAGGGGTGGGGTGAAACACGTTGGAGGCGTGGCCTGGCTGGAGCCCAGGCTGAGGTTGCCACTCCCACATCGATTCTAGGGACTACACAGACTTGCGACTACAGGGATTCCCCCTCTTTTGTTCTGAGTCACCACCAAAAGAAAGCTCTATCTGTGTGGAAACAATTATATAAATTGTATTTGGGTACAGCCTTGCATGACCAAGCAATTACCAGTTAAAGTAGGCCAGTGCAGAATAGCAAAAAATTGCCTGGCCTTGAAGGGGGTAAAACCTTCCAGGGGTCAAGTGGTTAAAAGTTTCAGCTACTTCCAAAAGAAAGGCCATTGTTTTTTAAGCTTGTGGTGTGTGAAACACACTCAGACTAACATCCGATGCAAAAAAAGTGCACACACAAAACCTGAGAAGACAAAAAAGTGCACAGGGTGTCCACATGGACCTCCTCCGAAGAGTAAGGACCCTTACCCTGATCCCCCCCAGACTCAAGGTTCCTGACAGGGACTAAGGTACTAGTCGAAACCGGGCAGACCCCGTTCTCTGAGAGGTCTGCCGAAATAGACTACCGCCAAGTACTAGGTGGGGCTCCGCTGAAGGGAGACCCCATGAGAGAGGGCGAATCAATCAGAAGGCCATGTCCAACCACCAAGACTTTCAGGGCAGGGCCAAGGACCTACACCCAACTAATTGTGCTGTGAAAGTATACCATGCAAAAAGTGGCAAACCTGACAAGCAAACATAAAAAAGGCAGAAATGAAAGGGGATAGGACCAGGAATCAAAAATTTCTTTGGTCCCAGTCAAAAGGCCTGGCCCTGGAGGCAGGTGCGAAAAAAAAGTGTGTCATGGTGCAGTTGCCTTGATGTCAATAAACTCAAAGTGAACCCAATACACAGTGAGGATACGGCACCCCCGGACTGCCACCCCAAGAGCACATACATTAAGAAAAGACGTTTAAAGGAGTTGTAAAGGCAGAAGGTTTTTATCTTAAAGCATTCTATGCATTAAAGCGGTTGTATACCCCCCCCAAAAAAACTGCTTGACAATGGCATAATGTAGTATACAACAGCTTTTAGATAAAAAACCTTCTGTGTGCAGCAGCCCTACTCAGTCCGTCTAATACTTACCTGAGCCCCATCTTTATCCAGCGATCTTGAAGAAGTTTCTAAGCTCCCCTCCTCATTGGCTGAGACAGCAGAGCGGCGCAATTGGCTGCTGTCAATCAAACTCAGTCAGTCAGCCAACCAGGAGAGAGATTGGGTGGGGCTGAGTCGCTGGTCCGTGTCTGAATGGAAACATGGAGCTGTGACTTGGCTCGGGGGTGCCCCCATAGCAAGCTGCTTGCTGTGAGGGCACCCATCAGGTGGGAGGGGCCAGGAGCACAGAAGAGGAGGATTCTGGCTGCCCTGTGCAAAACCAACTGCACAGAGGAGGTAAGTATAACATGTTTGTTATTTTTATTTTATTTTTTTTAAAACAAGACTTTACAATCACTTTAATATGTAAATTGGCAGCATGAGTGACAATCCATTAAACTTTGTGCCTCGTCCCAGCTTCTATGCCACGTCACGCTGATTGATGGCAAAGGTCATGGAGATGCAGAACAGAAAACACAGCCATTACATCATAGGAACCTTGTAAACACGCAGTACAGTATATCTGCCTTTATCTCCTCTATGTTTCTCATCCCGTGCCGTGGAATATTCTGCTACCTTATGATTAAACCATAATCCCAATAATATTAGTAATCAGTGCAGTGCAAACAACCGGGAGCGGCAATAATTAGGGACATTTGTCCAGAGTGTTGGGTCCTTTGTAACAGCTCGCTTCCCTCCAGTGTTCCCTTTAGCCTGCGCGCATGCGCGGGCGCGCAGTGTGAATGAAGGTCCCGCGCAAGCACCTATTCAAACCGCGCAGCCGCAGACGTGGCGGCCGTGTAGCAGAGCGTGCGCCGCGAGAGCACGCCCATTGTGTGACAATAGCGAATGAAAATTCGCTATTGTCACACGGATCCTCCTCCTGGCCAATCAGGGAGCGGGTCCTCCCGCTTCCTGATTGGCCGAAAGGCCAACTTCATGCCATTGGCCGAGGAAGAGGCGCCGGGACTCGGGGAGTCAGGAGGACTGAGGAGAGGCAGGAAGCCGGGGAATGAACTGAAGAGAAGCTGCCGCCCGTGACCATGAGGTAAGTGCACGGGGGGGGGGGGAACACTGGCATCTCTACATTGATTTGGGGACAATGCTGTGGGCACTCTGCATTAATTAAAAACTGAAAAAATGGCAGAACCATTACTAGACTCGGGACTGAAGAGTCTCTACATTGAAAGGGGGCACACTGGCATCTCTACATTGAAAGGGGGCACACTGGCATCTCTACATTGAAAGGTGGCACACTGGCATCTCTACATTGAAAGGGGGCACACTGGCATCTCTACATTGAAAGGGGGCACACTGGCATCTCTACATTGAAAGGGGGCACGCTGGCATCTCTACATTGAAAGGTGGCACGCTGGCATCTCTACATTGAAAGGGGGCACACTGGCATCTCTACATTGAAAGGTGGCACGCTGGCATCTCTACATTGAAAGGGGGCACACTGGCATCTCTACATTGAAAGGGGGCACACTGGCATCTCTACATTGAAAGGTGGCACACTGGCATCTCTACATTGAAAGGTGGCACACTGGCATCTCTACATTGAAAGGGGGCACACTGGCACCTCTACATTGAAAAGGGGCACGCTGGCATCTCTACATTGATTGGGGGCAATGCTGTAGTACTCTGCATTGATTGGGGGCAATGCTGTAGTACTCTGCATTGATTGGGGGCAATGCTATGGCACTCTGCATTGATTGGGGGCAATGCTGTGGGCACTCTGCATTGATTGGGGGCCACAGAAAAATGATCAAACGTTGACCGGTCCGCGGCGATAAAAAGGTTGGGGAGCACTGCGCTCAGAAATTTTTTTATTTGCTCAGCCCAGTAAAAAATTAGAGGGAACATTGCTTCCCTCCCGAGTTATTTTGCACTGCCTTTTATAATATCTATATAATTTGTTTAATTCATCACATGCGTACACATACCCGCCATGTAATTACTGCTTCCTGCTGGGCGGCAATAGGACAAATAGAGACAGGGGAGAGAAATATAATCGCCTCCTTCCTTTAAAGTGAAAGCCAAGTTAGCATCTGCAGAGAATATAAAGTTTTATTCAGGAGACTTGGAGCAACGGAGCTCCAGTGATGTGGTAATAACGAGATGCAGAGGCTGCAGCTAAACCTAATCCAGGCGATATTTGTTTAAAGTTCCTTTTTGGGGTTATAAAAAAAAAAAGCAGCACTAGCTGCAAAATTCAGCGTCATTCCACAGCTGTCACTGCAGTACCTAATCTTCACCACAAGATGTCCTCAGTTTTCTGGGTTTAAATGACACCCAGAATCACTGAACCCATAGACTGAGGAAAGACTGTGAGTGCAGGGTGTCAAAGTCCCGCCCTCTGAGCGCGACACCCTGCACTCACTCTATCCAGATGCAGATAGTGGTGTTGATAACGCCTGCGCTGCTTTGCATTATCCAAGAATGTCTTCTACCGGAAGAAGCCTAAATTGGACCTGTAAAATTGTTACTGTCAGCAGACCAGACAAAGATGAATAAAAAAAAAAAACCAACATAATGCTGGGGGTGGGAGCAATGTTTTTTTTTGTTCATGTATTTATTTATTTATTTTTGGGGGGGGGGGGGCTTCTGGGGGAGAAACTGTTTTGTGGGGAAAGGTCTCCTAGGGGGAAAGCCCAGGGCTTGGAGCTGAGCCCCCTAAAAATTACAGTTGTCTATCTCTCATGCAGATCCATTGACCTCAATGGGGCCCAAGCCAGTGACCTGTAATTTTTGCATCCAGGGTGCTCTGGATGACCATGTGCCGGCACTGAGACCATCACAGTAATGTCCCCTGAGTTGTAGGTATAGTCATGTTTAGCTAGGGTTCCCTGAGACCAGAAAGCTACTTCAAGGTTTCCTCTGTGGTGAAAAGATTGAGAAAGGCCGATCTAAATGAAAGACAAGACAGTTTCCCTTCCTTGATGTTTTACATCTTAAATTCTTCTGAAGGTCCCTCAACATACGAAAATAAAAAAAGGAAAAGTACATGATCCATTAAACCGCCATCTTTGATGTAAGAGAACGTATACATGGAGGCCACAAAGTTATTTTGTGGATAAGAAAAAAAAAAAACCCACACGGGCCGGCAAAACAAATTATTAATGTTTACATTTGTCTTGTGTAGAGTGCAATTCAAGAAAAAAAAATAAAAATAAACCATTTTAAAATATCACCTCCGGAATGGATCATTAATCAGCGTGGTGTAGAGCTCAGTTTTAGCCGTGTACAATGCTACCGATGAAACTGGTGACATTTATCAAGCAGGAAAACAGGAACAGAGAAGGAGAAAGGGGGAAAAATGTTAAATATAACTCGTTCGGTGCTACGCGGACACAATCCCCAGGACAGGCTGAACTAGATGCAGAGATTCCGGGCTAGAATGTAATTCAGGTAAAAAATGATATTTTATAGAAAGTGAACATACTGTAGCCGAGAACTTTCCCCCGATTCTGCAATTCTCTATAAATCACATTAACATCACCATTTTTAGGTGTACTTTGTGGAAATGAGAGAACGCTCCGCTCACATGGCAAAGCTCTGATGTCTGCACATATTTAACCACTTCAGGTCCGCCCTATAGCTGTTTTACTGCTACAGTGCGGCACCTATGCGTCAGATCATGTATATATACCTGATCCGACACTCGGGGTAGGGGGCTCGCTTCCATTGTGATTACACACAGCGGAAGCCAATCAGGAGTGCAGGGCATCCAATGTCCTTTGGCACCCACTGATCATCAGGCAGACATACAGAACTGCGGTTTGCCTATGTAAACAAGGTACATCACCGTTCTGACGGGACGGGGGGGTGGATTTTGTGTCCCAAAGCAGGAAATAGATGTCCTCTTTTCCCCTAGTAAAAACACTCCCACACTATAGTAAAACACTGGCTAGGCAATCAGTTAACCCTTTGATAGCCCCTGATGTTATCCCCTCCCCAGCCAGTGTCATTTGTACAGTGACAGTGCATTTGTTAGCACCGATTACTGTATTAGTGTCATTGGTCCCCAAAATATGTCAGTTGTTGCCCGATTGTCCGCCAAAATATCACAGTCCCACTATAAGTTGCAAATCGCCGCCATTACTGCTATTACTGCCATTACTAGTAAAAAAAAAAATACACACATATACAGTATATATATATATATATATATATATATATATATATATATATATATATATACGTATATATATCCCATAGTTTGTAGTAGCCACTATAACTTTTGCGCAAACCAATCAATGTATGCCTATTGGGATTTGTTTTAATACATAAATATAATGTTTAAATACATATGGGACAAAATTTATGAAGACATTTGATTTTTTTTTCTTTTGGATATGTTGTATAGCTGAAAGTAAAAAGTGTATATATATATATATATATATATATATATATATATATATATATATATATATATATATATATACATATGTGTGTGTGTTTTTTTTTTCAAACTTGTCAGTCTTTTTTTGTTTATAACACAAAAAATTTAAAAACACAGAGGTAATCAAATACCACCAAAAGAAAGCTCTATTCTTGGGGAAAAAAAGGACATACACTATACTTGGGTACAGTTCACATGACACACAATTGTCAGTTAAAGTGACGCAGTAGAAATCATAGAAAATTGCCTGGTAATAGGGGGGGGGGGTAAATCTTCTGAAGGTCACGTGGTGAAAGTAGAATTAGAGGCAAAACTTTTTTTATTTTTCATTTTGGATAGAGTAAGGGAGGGTTATAACCCCTGTCAGATTTTTTTTTTTTTCATTTTCCCATTGCAGAGATTTCCCTTTATTTCCTGTCCCATAGCCAGACAGGATATGAGAGGAAATCCCTGCAAATTAGGGGAATTCCTTGGGGACCCCCATGTCACCCGAACTAGCGTTCCCATTGGAAGATTTCCCCTCTATTACATTTCTGGGGACAACCCAAAATTTGGGATTTTCTTTCGTTTATAATGGTAAACAGGACACAAACAGCAATAAAAAAAAACAACAATAATTCTAATCCCTCTGCACTCTATCCAAAACTAAAAAAAAAGTTTTGCCATTAGTAATGTTTTTAAGGGTATCTAAACCAAAAAGCAAAAATAAAATATATTGCAGATTATCTGTCCTTCGATGTAGTGGCGTCATTTGTTTTTTTTTTTTTTCCAGGCTTTTTTCCTTTGTTTTCACCTGGTGACCTTGTCAGTAATTTACTTCCTGTTCTAGGGTGACAACCCTCACTCACCCTTTTGTATTAAGACAACCAAAAAAGGACAGAACTACTGGAACATCTTCCCGTCTTCTTGTCTATAACATATGTAGCCAACAGACCCCTGGGAGGCCCAGAAGTTTGTACTAAGTTCCAGTGGCGTACCTAGAGCATTTTGCACCCGGGGCGGATCCTATATCTGGCACCCCCCCCCCCCCCCACTTTAAAATGTAAAAACACCCGCAAAAAATTGTAATGTCTCCAAGAATATTTATTGCACAAATTTCCCAGCCCCCCTATCACAGTGCCCTTTGCAGTCTGCCCCCCCCCCTGTCTCTCTAATCACAGTTCCCCCTTTTGCACTCTCTGCCTCCCTACCTTTGGCATAGACAGATAGCTAATACTATTATCAATGTGTTTAGGTTTGAGTAGGAGATTGGAGACATGCTAAAGGAGATAGTCAGAGACTGAGGACATGATGCAAGAGATGGTAAGAGACTACGGACCTAAAACAAAAGAAATCAGATACTGAGGACATGATACAAGAGATGGTCAGAGACTGAGGACATGATACAAGAGATGGTCAGAGACTGAGGACATGATACAAGAGATGGTCAGAGACTGAGGACATGATACAAGAGATGGTCAGAGACTACGGACCTAATACAAGAGAAATCTGATACTGAGGATATGATACAAGAGATGGTCAGAGACTACGGACGGGATACTAGAGATGGTCAGAGACTGCAGAAAACACACAGGAGATGGTCAGAGACTGAGGACATGATACAGGAGATGATCAGAGACTGTGGACATGATCCAAGAGATGGTTGGTCAGAGACTGAGGACATGATCCAAGAGATGGTCAGAGACTGAGGACATGATCCAAGAGATGGTCAGAGACTGAGGACATGATCCAAGAGATGGTCAGAGACTGAGGACATGATCCAAGAGATAGTCAGAGACTGAGGACATGATCCAAGAGATGGTCAGAGACTGAGAAGAGCATTAGGGGGGCCGGAGAGCACAGGGCAAGCAGAGAGCACTGGAGGAGCTGAAGGGCGTGGGGGGGGGGGACTGGAGAGAATTAAGAGGGGTTTGAAAAGCATTGTAGGGGGGTTGGAAGGCGCAGGGGTGGAACTCACTGAGGGGGGAGGCAGGGAGCACAGGGGGGTGGAGAGCACTGGGGGAGCCAGAGAGCATAGGGGGGAAATGAAAAGCACTGCGGGGAGCTGAAGAGCACTGGGGGGCTAAGGAGCGCTGGGGGGCAAGAGCAGTGAGGGTGTTAAGAGCAAGGGGGGTGTTAAGAGCAAGGGGGGTGTTAAGAGCAAGGGGGTGTTAAGAGCAAGGGGGTGTTAAGAGCAAGGGGGTGTTAAGAGCAGGGGGTGTTAAGAGAAGGGGGGGTGTTAAGAGCAGGGGGGGGTGTTAAGAGCAGGGGGGGTGTTAAGAGCAGGGGGGGTGTTAAGAGCAGGGGGGGGTGTTAAGAGCAGGGGGGGGGTGTTAAGAGCAGGGGGGGTGTTAAGAGCAGGGGGGGGGTGTTAAGAGCAGGGGGGTGTTAAAAGCAGGGGGGTGTTAAGAGCAGGGGGGTGTTAAGAGCAGGGGGGTGTTAAGAGCAGGGGGGTGTTTAGAGCAGGGGGGGTGTTTAGAACAGGGGGGGTGTTAAGAGCAGGGGGTGTTAAGAGCAGGGGGGTGTTAAGAGCAGGGGGGTGTTTAGAGCAGGGGGGTGTTTAGAGCAGGGGGGGTGTTTAGAGCAGGGGGGGTGTTAAGAGCAGGGGGTGTTAAGAGCAGGGGGGTGTTTAGAGCAGGGGGGGTGTTTAGAGCAGGGGGGGTGTTTAGAGCAGGGGGGTGTTTAGAACAGGGGGGGTGTTAAGAGAAGGGGGTGTTAAGAGCAGGGGGGGTGTTAAGAGCAGGGGGGGGTGTTTAGAGCAGGGGGGGTGTTTAGAGCAGGGGGGTGTTTAGAACAGGGGGGGTGTTAAGAGAAGGGGGTGTTAAGAGCAGGGGGGGGTGTTAAGAGCAGGGGGGGTGTTTAGAGCAGGGGGGTGTTTAGAGCAGGGGGGGTGTTTAGAACAGGGGGGGTGTTAAGAGCAGGGGGGGTGTTAAGAGCAGGGGGGTGTTTAGAGCAGGGGGGGTGTTAAGAGCAGGGGGGGTGTTAAGAGCAGGGGGGGTGTTAAGAGAAGGGGGTGTTAAGAGCAAGGGGAGGGGGGGCTGGAGAGCACTAGGGGGCCAGCAAGTTGTATAGGAGAGGGGATGGGACAGCTGCATATAGATGATTTGATCTTTACATATTCCTTCTGCTGCCGCTGACTGCAGGAGGGAGAGGAGAATCGGCCATTCAACGGCAGCAGGAGAAATACGGAAAGATGAATCCTTCTATATCCAGCTGTCCCATCTCCTCTCCAGTCCAGACAGTCACACAGACACACAGGAGGAGGCTGCTCAGTGCTCACCTTCTTCCCGCCGGCCGCCGCCCCCGCGAGCAGCGCGGACTTTAGAAACTGCAGCTCCTTCACACTGACTGATATTCCGAGCAGCCTGACACCCCCCCAGTGCGTGGCACCCGGGGCGGGCCGCCCCCCGCCCCCCCCGTAGGTACGCCACTGCTAAGTTCTATTCCCTAATGGGTGCAAGCAGCCAGGCATAGGATAGCTTCCCAGTCTCTCTACACAAGAACCTGGCAGGATGTGTCTTTTTTTAGATTTTTTGTTTGATGAACTTGGGTAGGGTACGGGGTGAGCCTTGGAATACTCCAAATTTAGTGCAAAATGTAATGGAGGACACTCTGACTGGAGACCAGAAGAATGAAGAATTGGGTCCCTGCCTATCTCTTGACCACAGTTTTAGGTAACAAGGGTTGTTGCAGAGACCAGAGGGAAAAAGAATAGGTCCCAACATCTTACTTGACCATAACTTCAGGCGACAAGGGTTGAACCACAGACCAGAAGAAAGAAGAATTGGGCCCCTCTATCACTTGACCACGGTTTCAGCTAATAAGGGCTATCCTATAGACCAAAAGAAAGTATAATTTGTTCCCAGCCTATCACATGACCACAGCTTCAGGTAGTAAGGGTTGATCTTCAGACCAGAAGAAGAAAGAAGAATTGGGTCCCTGTATATCACCTGACTACAGTTTCAGGTAACAAAGCTTACTCTACAGACCAGAGGAAAGAAGAGTTGGTTCCCAAAATATAGCTTGACCAAGGTTTTAGGTAACAAGGGTTGTCCCAACGACCACAGGAAAAAAGAATGGGTCCCAACCTATTACTTGAGCAGAGTTTTAAGAACAAGGGTTTTCCTACATACCAGAAGAAAGAAAAAACGGGTCCCTGCCTTTCACTTGACCACAGTTGGAGGTAGCATGAGTTGTCCTACAGACCAGAAGAAAGAATTTGGTCACAGCCTATCACATGACCACACTGCAGATAATAAGGGTTGTCTTACAGACCAGAAGAAACAAAAAATGTATCCCTGCATATCACCTGACTACAGTTTCTCGTAACAAAGCTTACTCTACAGACCAGAGGAAAGAAGAATTGGTTCCCAGACTATTTCTTGAAAATAATTTCAGGTAACAAGGGTTGTCCCAAAAAACAAAGGAAGGGGGAATGGGTCCCAACATATTTCTTGACCATAGTTGTAGGTAACAAGGGTTTACCTACACACCAGAAGAAAAAGAATTGGGTCCCTGTTTAACATTTGATCACAATTTCAGATAGCAAGGGTTGTCCTACAGACCAGAAGAAAGAATTTGGTCCCAGACCATCACATGACCACAGTTCAGGTAGTAAGGGTTGGCCTATAGACCAAAAAAAAAGTAAAATAGGGTCCCAGGCTAACACGTGACTACAGTTTCAGATAACAATGGTTGTCCTGCAGACCAGAAGAAAGAAGAATTGGGCCCCAACCTGTCACTGAGAAATAGTTTCAGGTAACAAGTGTTGTCCTGCATACCAGACAACAGAAGAATTGGGTCCCAGCCTGTCACATGATCACAGTTTCTGTAAGCAAGGGTTGTCCTGTCTGTGGAAAAGAAAAATGGAAACCTGGATAGCGGCTCATCGCAGATCTGTTCCTCAATTCACTGTAAAAATGAGGCGTATGAAGTTACTGCCAGCAGAAAATTCCCTCGAGGCAAGGCCCTCGAAACCTACAAAACCTTCACATTTATATGTTAAGTGATAACTCTAAAATCCTTCAGAGAAGCAGATTTCGAGAGTGCACAGATGCAAAGTTCTACTCCGATCCAAACTGGCTGCTTGTCTTCTGGAGCACAAGAATAGAATTGGCCTCATTGTACCGCTGGTGTGTCCCGGCGGCACTTATGGCCAATTAAAAGTTGGCATCGCTCAGCAGTCACCGGTTGTAATTGTTTACAGCTGGCTCTGAATGCGGGGTGAGCAGTTCACAAGTGACTCACTCAGACATCGTTAGTCCCAGATGTGAATCTGACAACTTTTTCGTTCATATAAAATCGCATGAAAACTTTCCCCCGTGATAAAATGATTGGATCACGAATGCAGCTAGAGATTACATGCACACACCCCATTTAAATTTTATCTAAAGCCCCAACCTTTACCTTTAACTTTGGATAAAATAGGGAAAGGATATTAACGTTGCCAGTTATTTTTCCTGTCTGTGTCACTGCTGGTGGGGATTCACCTTCTACATGTATCCTGGTGACCATTAACAAAGTGAGGGGAAGTCTTACATTTTGAGTTGTCACCAGAAAAACAATAAAGGTGAACTCTTTCAATGAGGACACCTGTGTGCCCACTGGACTCTAATTAACAACTTCAATTTTACTCCTTTCAGGACCAGGCCACTATTTTCTATTCAGCGCTGCGCTACTTTAACTGGTAATTGCACGGTCGTGCGACACTGTACCCAAACAAATTTATATAATTTTTTTTTTTTTAACAAATAGAGCTTTCTTTTGGTGTTATTGATCACCACTGTATTTTTTTGAATTTTTTATTATGAAAAAAAAGTCTGGAAATTTTGTAAAAACAATATTTTTTACTTTCTGCTATAAAACATATTCAATAAATTTTTTTTAAAAATCAAACATCTTCATAAATTTAAGCCAAACTGTATTCTGTTACGTCTTTGGTACAAAAAAAAAACAATAAGTGTATATTGATTGGATTGCATGAAAGTTATAGCGCCTGCAAACTATGGTATTTATACTGGAATTTAAAAAAAATCTTTTAAATGCTACTAATGGCGGTAATTAGCGAATTACAGTGGGACTGTGATAGTGTGGCGGAAAATCTGACACTGACTGATACTGTTCTGGAAATTTTATAGATAGGCAACTCCTATTCTCATATTGATTAGTGGTTCCAAAAATAATAACTACTGCAGTAGGGAACAGACACAATAAATGCACTCAGCATCTTTCCAAATCACTTTTCTGCTTTCTTGCAACAGGTTTTTATACACATGATTACATAAGTATCACAATAATATTACAATTGTACTTTTATGATAACAAGGGCTCAAAACAATGCAAACATGTAATAAAAACATTATTAGTGCCGTGCGCACAATAGGTGCAGTGTGCAATACATACAAAATAGAATACAATAATATACAGAACTTACTGAGTGGAAACCGACTGAGTGGAAACAACACTGAGTGGAAACCGACTAACTGCCACTGACAACATCAGTAACACTAATACTGTACAGTGATCAGTGAGAAGACTATGCATGTTCACTGGCTGGGAAGGGGCTAACATCTCAGGTAATCAAGGGGTTAAATGTGTGCCTAACAATGTGTAATGTGTGCTAATTTCTACTAAATACTGTCAACACAGGGGTCTGGGCTGTGATTGGATACAGCCGATCAGCAGGTACCAGCCATGAATCATTGGCTGGGACCTGCCGACAGACTCCCACTGTTGCTGTGCCTGTAGAGTAGAAAATGGTTAAAGCCCCTGTAGCGACCTCCTCTAGTTAGGTTGCTAGGTTACCTTTAGTTTTTGACTTTTCTGCTTTTTTGTCAGGTCAGGGTTTCCTAGCTGTGTTTGATTTCTCCCACCTGCTTTTGGAAAAAGCTTCCAGAATATAGGGCAGGCAGAGTCAAATGACCAGCATTAATATTTATTATGCCCCAGCCAATCCCTGGAAGGAGGCATCAAGAAGGTGGCTGGGGAGGCGATAAATGTTTGGGAGGCCTATCTAGAGTGCTCCTTCCTTTCCAGTGAGGATTCAAGTTCTTCTGGGGCTGCTGCCCCTGGGAGATAGCTAGTGAGACAAGCTGGGCTGAGGGCCTGGAGAAGATTGCTAAAGGATTATTTGCTGGAGGGCATCATCCTGAAGTTGTGGTCTGGAGAACAGTGGCAACTGCTCCGTTAGGGGCGCATGTACCCGGCCTCTAATCTCCATGCAGGGCGCCAGATGCATGGATTTCAATGGGCTTCTTTTTTTTTTTTTTTTTTTGAAAGCAAATGATTAGAGCCTGAGGCTCTGACTGGCTTAAAAAGGGTGGGCTTGGGGTGCAGAGCACTGTGTCCAGAGCCCACCCAGTTGTGTGACATTAGCAAATTAATATTCGCTAATGTCCTCCTGCTTCTTCTCCTGGCTAATCAGGAAGTGGGTCCTGAGACCCGATTGGCCGGAAGTCCAAAGACCCGATTGACCGGGAGAAGTAACCGTCTGGACTCCATAGGAGAGGGGGGTAAGGAGGAGGGCAGGCGAGGCATCCTCTCTGCTACTAGGATCCCTGCTGTCCTCAGAGCCCACAGCCAGGGCTTCCGCCGCTTCTCCTGCCTGTCAGTGCGCTGCTGTGCGGCCCCCGGCACTCCAACCCTGCACCACCCCAGGAGGAACTGTGGGGCAGGAGGAGGAGGTATGGCTTCTACCACCTGCAACAGGTTCACTGATGGCCCTTCGAGCAGCTCGGCAAGTAAGACACATTCCTTCACTTCTCTATATGTCTGTCTGTACACAGAAAGGAGACTGCAAACTTATACAGAATACATGGGGCCCATTATATACAATATATAGAATAAAGGACCTACAATATGCACTAATATTACAGATATAGTGTGCATATGTATCTCTGTGTCTAGGAGGCGATCAACAAAGCAAGGAGGGGTGGGGCCAAGTTTGTTTGCCCCCCCCCCCCAAAAAAAATGGAGCACCAGCCACCACTGCTGGAGAAGGGCCTTTTGTCTCCCTCACTAAGGAACTACTTGTGGATGTTAGGTGGCAGACAGCTCCTGAGACATTGTGAACGAAGACCTTGCTGTGGACTCTGCAAGAGCTGGAGGGGACCTAAGTGTCAGAAGATGCCATATGAACTGGGAGTGCTCTTATAGAGTCCTAGATATACTGGCCATCCCTTGTTATCTCCAGGAAAGGCTGCTTTGACAAGATTAGAAAAAAAAGCTGTTCTCTTGTTATTTTTATTTTTTTTTTGGAGTATCTTCATCCCCTCACTTCACTGGATATATGGGTAAGGGTTTACACCCTCTTTAACCGAGTCAGCTTATATGTAGAATAGACAATTCAGGAGACTGATGCCAGGCCAGTTATCAAGATTGACTGTTTACCTGGTCGATTTAATCAACCCACCACTCTTTTATAGCAATGCTTGATTTAGGTCTCTATCTACACTGTCATTATAGGCTACAACAATCAGGGCCTCAGGAATCCAAGCATTAAAAAGTATCTTTTTTCCAGGACAAAGCAGATAAAAACACAGATACTGACGCATTTCACCCACACTTCGTCTTAGTTATATTATGTTACAATAATGATCCCGCTGTAATAATTCACGACAGCCCTGTGTATTTATCTGGGACCACAATAAAGCTACTTGTATTTGATTCATCAGGTTCAGATCGTTGAAAGTGTAATGATGACTTTCGCAGTTTAAATACAGAAAAGGGATTTTCATTGGTTGCAGACCCATTCCTATCTCAGTAACGCATCTCTGCCCTGGAACGCTAACGAATGTGAGTCACTGGTTTTATGGGATGCTTGACAGGCACTTCCTTAATGGGTTTAGAATATTTACAATAAATATGTCACTTAACATACAAAAATAGCCTTGGAGATCAGGAGGTTACATCTGCTGTGATAGATTAGGATTGTGTGTTTTACACTGCGCTCGTCAGACAGAAAAGGTCACAAAAGATGTACCCTGCTTGTGATGGTGAGCTGTCCCTTATCACAGCTGCTTAAAGAAGAATCACAGAACTTTTGTTACTTCTAATTTTGTAGCTGAGCTTCTTCAATTAATAAAACCACTTAACATCTGCCCCATAGAAGTTTTACTGCTCTCCTGTGCAGAATCATATATATATATATATGTGTGTGATTATGCACTTCAGCCTGCAGGGGGCGCACAAATGCTGCTCCTGCTGTGATAATTCAGAGCAGAAGCTGATCTGCAGGTGCTGGGCACTCAATGTCCTCCTTCACCCGCCGGTCGTCGGTAAAGCATACAGAATAGAAAATTGCCTATATAAACAAGGCATTTCTAATTTTTGACAGGGGGAAGGGATAGATTCTGTGTTCCTGCAAAACAGTGACTAGAATCCATCTCCCCCTAGTAAAAGCAGCACATACAGTACACATAAACACTGGCTAGGCACACAGTTAACCCTTTGATAGCTCTAGATGTTTAACCCACTTCTCAGTCTCTGTCATTAGTACATTGACAGTGCATATTTTTTTAGCACTGATCACTCTATTATTGTCACTGGTTCCCACAAAGTGTCAAAAGTGTAATTTAGTGTCCCATTGTCCAATATTGCAGTCCCACTATAAGTCGCTGATTGCCGTCATTACTAGTATAAAATAAATAATTAAATAAAAATAACTAGACAAATATATCCCATAGTTTGTAGACGCTACAGCATAGTTACATATTTTGTGAGGTTGAAAAAAGACATCAGTCCATTCAGTTCAACCTAAGGTATCTATTTACTCGTCGTTGTAACATCATCTCTGTTTGTTTTTTTAATTCAGTGAAGTGTATTTTTTCCAAACCAATTGCGTTTGAAAGACCACTGCGTAAATACTGTGTGACAAAAAATATTGCAACGGCCGCCATTTTATTCTCCAGAGTCTCTGCTAAATATATATATATATATATATATATATATATATATATATATATATATATATATATAAAAAAAGTTTGGGGGTTCTAAGTAATTTTCTAACAAAAAATACTGCTTTTAACTTGTTAACAACAAATCTCAGAAATAACCCTGGTCTTTAAAGTGGTAGTATACTCCGCTTTTTAACTTTTACCTACAGGTAAGCCTATAATAAGGCCTATAATAAGGCTTACCTGTAGGTAAAATTAATATCTTATAAACCTGCACAGTTTAGGAGATATTCACCCTGCATGTTGCCGCTGACACCAGCGGCGCATGCGCTCTGAAGGTCCGGCGTATTTTTCCGGACCTTCAGAGCTCTTTGCCGACTCCTTGTCGGAAAGTGAACTCCTGTGCGCATGCGCGGGATTGACATCATTGCTGCTCCGGCCACTCACAGGGTCGGAGCCGCCGAACCTGGAAGAGATGCAGAGGAAACATGTCAGCTTTCTCGGCGGTGTCCGGGTGACCGCGTCGGGGCTTTGTTCTAAGGTAAGTATTTCATAATGTGCTAGTATGTGATGCATACTAGCACATTATCCCATTGTCCTGCAGGGTTTTCTTTTTTTTTTCTTTTGGGGATAGAACCGCTTTAAGTGGTTAATAAACAATTTTTTTTATGTGTATTGTTGGTTGGGACCCCTCCACTATCCCCAGCACTTACCTCTCCCACCCTTCCCCCCTCCTTTCTTTTTTTCTTTTTTTTTCTTCCCTCCGCCCTATCCCTTTGAGTTCTAAAGCTTCTTCTGCAGGTCACTCAGAGGTCATACTTGGTTCTGTGAAAGGGTGGCTTCACCAGAGTCATCCCCACCACACATTCCATTGAGCATGTCAACTGGACACTTGGGCCACACATGCATATTCTCCAAACGGCAAACTCCTAACGCCCACACCAGTCTAAGTCAACTGTATTCTAAAGGTCAAATGCCATTCCAAATAGGTCTTGATTCCAAGTAAGAGGGATTTAGATCTTATTACTCAAGGACCTACTTGAATACACTTCTGTGATCAGATAAGATATGCCATGTCCATGCAAAAGTCAGTGTCATGCCTACATCTTGTTGTCACCTGTTTTATTCTGCTATTGCTATTTGCTTACTGTGATATCTTATAACAAAAAAAAAAAAAAAAAAAAAAAAGAAAGAAAGAAAGAAAAATAAAGAATTAAAAACAAAAATCCACCCCTCTATGTGAGGCACAATAGCCATTTACTCCTTGTTATTTATCGTTACCGGTGGAGGGGATAGCAGGATGTGACTCCAATGAATAACACCTGCTGCATACTTACAAAAAAAAACAGAAAAACGTCTGAGACGAAATAACATAAACCCTTAATTTCCCGAGAGTGCCTTTTCTAAATTATCTACACCACCACCTTTAACCAGCCGCTCAAGATGGCTGCCTATACGCACTGACAGCTGCAGCGAAGTGTAGCAGCTGACAGCGTATACGTTGTTTATCTATACATATAAATTATCTGAACATGATTGCACGTCTCACATCAAAAACAAACAAATAAAACTTGGACTTTATGAAAACTATCCGCTGTATCCCATGCAACCAATTAATTTGCTGATCTGTGTATCCAATTAATCAACAACCTTGTTCTTTCTAACAGCAGCTGTCCTCCGTGCCCGTGGAAGTTACGTGTTATTATTGTTAGTTTTATTGCCCTGTTTGCGCATTCTTAGACATTTACTGTTAGTAATGACATAATTATTGAAAGCCGGTATGGGAATCTTTATTCATTTCACACAAGCAACATGGAACGCAGCTGCTAGAATGGCTAAATAGATGGACACCGGGGCAATGCTGCTGGGGTTTAACCTAAAGCTGTGGTTGGGTGGGAAGGGAACCTCTCAAAAATAACTGGCATGATCCCCTATAGCAAGTGAGGTATATGAAGAGGGAGTCCCCAAATTCCCTTGTGAGGGGGAGTATGGGAAAAGGGGAATTTCAAGTGCCAAAAAACAATATCAACTAACACATTATATATTTAAACTTTTAACAAAGTTTTATTTTGTACAAAAAGTATTTTAAAAACCACATGTATGATATGATAAATATAAATAACAACACATTAAACAATATATTCCAATTCTAGGCAAACAATGCATAAGAAGTTCAAGGATCAAGGATCAATGCGTTTCGCCCACAATAGAAAAGAGGGCTTCCAGTTTGCAGTGTTGGCAAAAATCTGATAACTTATAGGGTGATCAAAAAGTCTATATTAGCAATTCATTATATACCTTGGAACAACCTCTTTAAGGGGATCTCTTCAGGATGTCAGAGTCTTATAAAGATGGAAAAAGCAATGCCTAATATAAATATATATATACAGTATATACATATATATATATATATATATGTATATATACACTGTATGTATTCTGCACTAGCAATGGAGAACCTTCAAACGCACAGACATAAATCACAGATTTTCTTTAATCTATGACTTTGCTAAATTGGTTTACTCATCTATAAAAGTATGTATCATGGTAAAGTAAGTACGTTTCTTTTCCTCTGTTTTTACATCGGCACTCTTAGGGTTAACACCCCTCGTACATTATTTTTCCCAACCCTTGCATTGAACTTTGTAGGATAAAGCCTGATTGCTCATAAATCTCTGAAAGACAGCCATTAGCATTTGGCTATGTTGTAGAAAACTGCTGGAACCAGCTCATTGAGTATGAGCGATTGACTGATACTCATGTATTACAGTCATTTTCAAGAAAACCCTCATTTGTTCATTAAAATGCACTGGTTATTTCCTATTTTTCACCATCGAACTAGAAGTATATATAGGTTCGTAAAAAACTCTGTAAGTTGAAAATCGGTGTGGAGGGGATGTTTCCAACCCATAGTTCTGGAAAGTTGGAATGCTTGATGGAGTAACCATTCCCTCTCCCAACAAAACTCATACTGCTCTCCCTTTGGTGCTCAGTGTTTAAGGGCCCCCTTACATTAGTGATCAGTGGTGAAGGGCCCCCTTACATTGGTGATCAGTGGTGAAGGGCCCCCTTACATTGATGCTCACTTGCTCAGTGGTGAAGGGCCCCTTACATTGGTGATCAGTGAAGAAGAACCCCCTTACATTGGTGCTGAGTGGTGAAGGGCCCCTTACATCGGTGATCAGTGAAGAAGAACCCCCTGAAATGGTGATCAGTGGTGAAGCGCCCCTTACATTGGTGATCAATGAAGAAGAACCCCCTTACATTGGTGCTTAGTGATGAAGGGCCCCCTATACGTTGGTGATCAGTGGTGAAGGGGCCCTTACATTGATGATCAGTGAAGAAGGGCCGCCTTACATTGGTGCTCAGTGGTGAAGGACCCCCTTACATTGGTGATCAGTGTAAAAGTGCTCCCTGGGATTGATGGTTAATTGTGAAAGTCTCCCTTACATTAACGGTCCATATAATGTCTCTATATACTGGTGGTTATTGAAGAAGTAAATTCTTCCTTACATTGCTGGTTAGTGGAGATGTACCCCTTACAGTGGTGGCCAGTGGAGAAGTCCTCCTTTACATTGATAGTAAGTGGAGAAGTAACTCTTACATTGGTGGCCAGTGGAGAAGTCATTTTTTACATTGATGGTCAGTGGAGAAGTCCTTCTTTACATTGATAGTAAGTGGAGTAGTACCCCTTACATTGGTGGCCAATGGAGAAGTCCTCCTTTACATTGATAGTAAGTGGAGAAGTAACTCTTACATTGGTGGCCAGTGGAGAAGTCATTTTTTACATTGATGGTCAGTGGAGAAGTCCTTCTTTACATTGATAGTAAGTGGAGTAGTACCCCTTACATTGGTGGCCAATGGAGAAGTCCTCCTTTACATTGATAGTAAGTGGAGAAGTAACTCTTACATTGGTGGCCAGTGGAGAAGTCCTTCTTTACATTGATGATAAGTGGAGTAGTCCTTCTTTATACTGATGGTAAGTGGAATAGTACCCCTTACATTGGTGGCCAGTGAAGAAGACCTTCCTTACATTGCTAGTCAGCATAAAAGTGCCCTGTTATGATGTTGGTTTGTGGAGAAATGACTATCTACATTGGTTGTCAATGGAGAAGTACCTATTTACAATGGTGGTTGGGGGAGGGGGGAGTGGAGTTACCCTCTTTCATTGGCAATCAGGGGTAGAAGTTTCTTTTTACATTGCCGATCAGTATAGCGCCCTCATAGATTGGTAGGCATTGGAGAAATACTTCCTCACATTGGAGGTCAGTAGGAGAAAGATCCTCTTATATTTTCAGTCAATGAAGAAGGGTCCTCTTCCTTTGGTGGTCAGGGGGAGAAAAGCACTGTAACAGTGGTGGTCAGTGTAGTTTTTGCTTACATCATTAGTCAGTGGATGAGTGCCCCTTTACACTGGTAGTCTGTGTAGAGCCCCTGTACCTTCAATTGTCAGTTCAGAGGGTCCCTGTAGATTGCTGGTTGGTGGGAGGAATGCCCAGCTAAGAGCATTGGTATTAGTGGTTATGTACCAGACAGAGGAGAAAAGATGCTTCACTAGGACCTGCGCCATTGCCAAATAAGCTGTATATTCTTGGGGTACGTATCCTGGCAAAGTCCAAGGTGTTTGAGTTGTAGATCCATTTTGTTATTTTCTCTCAGTTAGTAGGGGAACTTATTCGTAGAAACATCATTGGAGCCCTTACCAAGAACTTCATTGAGAATTTGTACGTTACGACCTTGGATGGTCCATGGGCCATGTCATTTGAAGGATTGTCTTGAGACCAATTTACATCACCAAACAATTTTATTTCCGTCAGTCATTCTTGACCTGAATTTCCAACCTCTTAATTTATAAGACACTATAAAATGCTCGCATAAAGAGGAATTAATAATTAACTCATTAAATGCCAAAAAAGCCTGCAAGCCACAAGACACTTTTCAGACTCTGTCAGGGCCAACAAGAGAAGCTGTCAGTCTCTCCCTGTGCAGTGAATACTAATTAAAGTGTCCTTTTTCCCTTCTACAAATTATTTCTTGATTAATTATTAAATGGATACCTATTAGAGATGGAGGGGGCTGTTTACTCTTTTCAAAATATTGAAATGTGTACAAATCATGCTGGACAATGTGAAAATAAATAATAGAATGACATTTGTTTTTATAGATAAGCAGACTGAACAGAAAGGATTGAGATCCAAACCAGGTCATACCCCCCTATATGCTAATCAGGAGGATTTAGGATGTTTTTTTTTTTATATTCATTTTTTTTTTTTTTAAAAGTCGCGTAATTTTGATGCGATTTCGACTGGACTTGAAGCAGTGCCTATGTCTTTGGACCTCAAAACGCATTAAAATCGGCCAAAAGTAGTGCAGGGACTACTTTGAAGTTATTGCAACTTGAAGTTGTACAGATATGAATGGTACTTATTGGAAATCATGGAGAACGACTTGTCATGCGACTTTGTAGTCCCAAATCATAGGACAAGTCGCACAAGTGTGAAAGGGGTCTTATGCTTTTAATTTGATTGTTAAATATTGCGTTCAAATATAAGCCTTTCTAGCTTTTGGTCCCATCTAGAACATTTTTTTTTCTTGGGGTAGCATATAAATTATTGAACGTTTCTCACCGGCCATAAGTTTTGTAAGAAAAGTTGAAAAAAAGGCACGTCCATTGACTTTAGTGCCGGTTTACACTGGTGCAATGCAGGAACCCTGCAAACCCACTGTTTCTGCACCACATCCAACTCGCAGGCAGTTCCCACTGCCATATGCGAACTGCTGGGAGTGTCAATACAAAGTTAATGACACCTCCAGATCAGTTCATATATTGCAATGCGAACTGTCAATTCGGACAGGAATCGGATGGCATAGGTGTGAACACCCACCCATGCAATCTGATTCTAGTGTGGACCAAAAAAAGAGTCCCTCACAACTTTGGCCCGAAAGCGATGCAAATTCAGCCATGCAATATGTATGGCTAAATTTGCATCGTATAGACATCGCATGTGATTTGCATAGCAGTGCCTGACATTGCTATAGTGTGAGCCGGCACTTAAACCTCAAAATGAACTCATAGTTAACCCAGAAAAACCCTTATATAGCAGTGCTTAATTGGGAAAATAATTTCCTAGTTTTTTAGGCGTTAAACTCAAAGATCAAGAAATCCTTAAAGTTTTCCAACAATCTAAAATGCCTTGGACAATATTTGTCCGGATGAAATATGTTTTGTAGAGACAAACTAAAGTCCGCAGCTCCTACAATTTTTCTTCTGTATCTTTCTATAACGGATAAATGCCCTGAAATTACATCGGCACTCGCCGATCAACCTTGAGCGCACAATCGGAGCTACATTTTACTCTCATCCTTTACCGCCGGCCTTTATCCACCACTAGATTTTTTTTTGCCGGACTGAAGAGATAATGGTTGCGGTCAAAAAGGAAGAACGTAACCGTCAGTGAATCCTCTGTAAAAAGTACTTTTTCAGCACGGCCCTGCCTGGATTGAAGGACAGTTAATTACGCAGTAGGATTTACAAGGGACTCTTCTGCTGCTGAAGTCAGTATACAAATGTCATACCTGACAATTCAAAAATATATACCGGGATGTCTCCTTTGAGGAGGAAATCCTGGGCTGAATTAATAAACCCTGAGAGACGGGAAGGCAGGACTTTTTTTTTTATTCTTGCCACCTTTCGTGACAAGTCCTGTGTGATCTCTGGGGTCTATGAAACAAGCAAAAAGGGTAAAATAAACAGGGAAGAAAAACAAATAATCTCAGATTAATCTGGTTCGACATTTGCCAGAAGTAGCTGTCAGCTCTTATTTGAGAAAGAATTGATAATCCAACATGATGCTCAAAACTTTGGTATTTAAAGAACGCTAATCAAGAGCATATAACCAAATACACACATATATATATATATATATATATATATATATATATATATATATATATATATATATATATATATTCTGTATGTACATCGATCGGCCATACCATTCTGACCACTGACAGGTTAAAATAATATTGATTACCTTGGCACCAAAAGTGGGTGAGATATATTAAACAACAAGTGAACATGTTGTCCCTGAAGTTGATTCGTTAAAAGCAGAAAAGATGGGCAAGCATAAGGATTTGAGCGACTTTCACAAGAGCCAAATAGCAATGGACAGACGTCAGCAACTCCAAAACTGCAGCTCTTGAGGGATGTTCCCGGCCTGCAGTGGTCAGGACCAATCAAAAATGGTCCAAGGAAGGGAAAACTGTTGGACCAGCGGCAGGGTCATGGGCAGCCAACGCTCATTGATGGAGGTGGGAAGCAAAGGCTCATTGATGAAGGTGGGGAGGGAAGGCTCATTGATGAAGGTGGGGAGAGAAGGCTTATTGATGGAGGTGGGGAGGGAAGGCTCATTGTTGGAGGTGGGGGGGGAGAAGCCTCCATTATGGAGGTAGGGAGGGCAGGCTCATTGTTTGAGGTGGGGAGGGAAGGCTCATTTATGGAAGTGCGGAGGGAAGGCTCACTAATGGAGGTGGGGAGAAAAGGCTCATTGATGGAGGTGGGGAGGGAAGGCTCATTGATGGAGGTGGGAAGCGAAGGCTCATTGATGGAGGTGGGAAGGGAAGGCTCATTGATGGTGGTGGGGAGAAAGGGCTCATTGATGGAGGTGGGGAGGGAAGGCTCATTGATGGAGGTGGGGAGGGAAGGCTCATTGATGGAGGTGGGAAGGGAAGGCTCATTGATGGTGGTGGGGAGAAAGGGCTCATTGATGAAGGTGGGGAGGGAAGGCTCATTGATGGAGGTGGGGAGGGAAGGCTTATTGATGGAGGTGGGGAGGGAAGGCTCATTGGAGGTGAGTAGGTATAGGTCTGGAGAAGGGGGGGGGGGGTCATTGATGGAAGTGGGGAGGGAAGGTTAATTTATGGAGGTGGGGAGGGAAGGCTCATTGATGGAGGAGGGGAGTAAAGGCTGACCTCTGTAGTCCAGTGCAATAGCAGAGCTACTGGAGCTCCAGTTGCTGAAAAGGTTCATGCTGTTTCTGATAGAAAGATGTCAGAACACACAAAGCATCGCAGTTTGTTGTGTATGGGGCTGTGTAGCCACAGACCAGTCAGGGTGCCCATGCTTACCCGTGTCCACAGCTAAAGGAGCCTACAATGAGCACCTGAGCATCAGTACAAGACCACGGAGCAATGGAAGAAGGTGGCCAGGTCTGATGAATATTTTACATCATGTGGATAGTCGGGTGCGTGTGCATCCCCGGGCACCAGGCATTGATTGCATGAAGGTAAAAAAACAGGAACAGAGTTAGGAATAATGGAAAGGGGATCTTACTGTCAGGGTACCCAAGATACATAAGAAGCCAGGAGCTGACTCAGCACTCCAGGCTTCATTTATGACTAAAGTTTACTTTGGGGTGAACCGATCCTTTAAGCATATACATTATTGGGCTAGCCATTACTCAATATACACAAAAACTGTAATTTGTATATTGATGCACAACATAATAGTTAGACCTAACTACACTTTTCGTTTGGGGTCTATGGATAGCTTAGTAAAATAAGTTTCACAGAGAGCTGTGGGAGTGTCATCAAGTAAACCCTTTACATCTTGACTCTCGCACATCTTAGGGATACAATAACGAAGGCTACAAATGAGAAGCTTACATGTCCTCTAAAGGACGCTTTAGTCATCGAAGGCTTATGCAAAATGTCATTTTATTTATTTTAACGCCGTAAAATCCACAAGGACCCAATGCCCAAATACCCCAATGACAATGTGATGAATATGCTGAGCGTTTACAAGAGCGATAACTATACGGAGCCTCACCCTTGCTGTGACCGCTACAATTGTTGTGTCAATGCTCCGGAGAGGCCCCACCATGAAATAATTGCATGTGTGTCTTCCAAACAGACATTTAAGTGATCATGCATTTGAATATGATTGAAACATTTACATCTGATTATGTAAATGCAATGCAAATACTGTAAGCAGTATTCAAATCAGCAGACACGTCTTACATCATTTGCCTGGCTGCATTCCGTTAATGCAGAGATGGGTGAGGATTACTCATTCTTGCCACAAATCGAAAGGTTGTCAGGGATCAGCAGTTAGATTCTTCCAATAATTGCCAGTGCCTCAGCATTCTTATAGCTGCAAGTATTTATATATTTATTTATTTATTTTTTTCTTAATTTAAATAATTAATGAATTCATTTATTCATTTATTTTTATTTATTGGCATTTGTTGCACTTCCATCAATACACAGACCACTACAATACAAGTGGATGTTTTTTTTTTAAATGGAAAGTTAAAACAACAATATATACAAAAGGTCAAAAAGAGTTCCCTGTTTAGTTCAGCTCCGACCTAAAAATCCCCTTTAGTTTCTTAAAAAAGAATTCCAGGTATGGATATTTTATACAAAGTTACATTGGTCCAGCGTTGACTGCTTCTGATGACAGGGTACTATTCCTCAACCTAAACATCATTGATAGAGCACTATACCTCCAACTAATAACGATAGGGTACTATTGCCCCACCTAAATACCAACGATGGGGCACTATTCCTCCAAATAATACCAATGTTGGGGCACTATTCCTCCAACTAAATACCAATGTTGGGGCACTATTCCTCCAACTAAATACCAATGTTGGGGCACAATTCCTCCACCTAAATACCAATGTTGGGGCACAATTCCTCCACCTAAATACCAATGATGGGGCACTATTCCTCCAAATAATACCAATGACGGGGCACTGTTCCTCCACCTAAATACCAATGATGGGGCACTATTCCTCCAAATAATACCAAAGATGGGGCACTATTCCTCCAAATAATACCAATGATGGGGCACTGTTCCTCCACCTAAATACCAATGATGTGGCACTATTCCTCCAACTAATACCAATGATGAGGTACATTATCTCCACTTAAATTATAATAAAGGGGCTCTATTCCTCCAAATAATACCAATATTGGGGCACTATCCCCCCACCTAAATACCAATGATGGGGCACTTATGCTCTAACTTTTACTGAAGATGGGGCACTTTTCCTCCACCTAAATACCAATGATGTGGCACTTATCCTCCAACTAATACCAATGATGGGGCACTATTCCTCCAACTAAGACCAATCATGGGGCACTATTCCTCCAATTAATACCAATGATGAGGCACTATTCCTCCAACTACGACCAATCACGGGACACTATTCCTCCATTGAATATTAATGATGAGGCACTTTTCCTCCAACTAAGACCAATCATTGGGAACTATTCCTCCAACTAATACCAATGATGGGACATTATTCATTCAACTAATACCAATGGTGGGACACTATTTCTTCAACTAATACCAATGATGGGGCATTATTCCTCCAACTAATACCAATGATGGGACATTATTCCTCCAACTAATACCAATGATGGGACATTATTCCTTCAACTAATACCAATGGTGGGACACTATTCATTCAACTAATACCAATGATGGGGCACTATTCCTCCAACTAATACCAATGATGGGACATTATTCCTCCAACTAATACCAATGATGGGACATTATTCCTTCAACTAATACCAATGGTGGGACACTATTCCTTCAACTAATACCAATGATGGGGCACTATTCCTCCAACTAATACCAATGGTGGGGCACTATTCCTCCAACAAATACCAAATAAAGGGCACTATTTCTCTAAATAAAACTAATGATGGGAAACTACTCTTTCAACATATACCAATGAGGGGGGCACTATTCCTCCTTCTATTGGCCACAGCTGCTATGAAATTGTTTCACTCCCACTGACCACCAAACTTAAGAATGATGCCAGGACATTGTCTACATCCACTGGCCACAATCCTGCTTCAAAAAAAACTTAAAGGCAGTAAACTGGCCCCTTGTTTGGAAGATTTGGAGACCCCTGCTCTAAGTCATACTGCCAGACAGCACAGCAGCGATAATGGAAATCTCAGGAGTTCAGTCAATCCTCCTGGCTGACAATTTTTTCTACATCTACCTTTCGACTATTTATCTGGCTAGTCGGAGTTGCCCTTTAAGGCCATCCGTCCTTGGCATTTTCATGGAAATGGGACACTGCCAATTCAGTTATGGCGATTAGCCCTCTCTGTATTTATTCCAAGTAAAACAAGAGTGCTTTCTGTTGACAGGCGAGCTTGCAGTCTCCGGTGAATTCCTTTCAATCTCTCGTCTTTGAATAGAAGCAATTTTGATCCGTCGGAATTCTGACTGGTTATGAGAAGCTGCACATGATGGATTTCCAGTGAAGCTAGTCATTAATTCCTTCTTCTAGGTGAGGTTCAAACAACCTTACATGTGTTTCCCATGCAGCGTGTATGTTCGCCGCGACGGCTGATTGTCACGTATTTCTTATTACCTGTAAGATTAAGCTTTACTTTCTCGCCGCATCTTGATGTTTTTTGACAGTCTTTTTCCAGGTTACAGCGACCTCTTTCAGAATCCTTGAAGGAAATTATATTACTGTCCGACCCTCTTCCCCGGTTATCTTTTTCAGCTGAGCTGCAAGCCAATCTATATAAATAAACAATATTTTCCCCGAGAAGGAAGCTGTTATTTCTGATGGCATTAAAGGAGCATGCTGCTAAGTGCCATTGCTGCTACACTGAGCAATTTAAGAAAATAAAAACGGATTCTGTGAAAGAAAATACTCCTTATGGGGTGAATGTGGCTTTAATAGCCATGCAAGTGTAAAGCGATTAAAAAAAAACAAAAAAAAAACAGGTGTATGGACCCATTCCTCCTCCTTAGCATTTCATATGTCAATGATAATACAATAGCAGGAGCGGGCACAGAATCCACATAACTCCTGCTGGTCCCTAGTCATCTTAAAGTAGGTTTAGCATCATTTTTTTCATGTTAAGTGCATACATGCTAAATAACATGTACAGGAATTCATTGCCTTTTCATAGAGATCACTGGACTCCCCCTGACAATGCCTTCATCTGCTTTTCTCTCCAGAAGGACAGAGCCATCTTTGTTAAAACATCATCCCACCCACCATCTGAGATGTTTGCTCATAGATGACACAATCAGGTACATTGATCACTGCAGGAGAGGAGGCTGAGAAAAAGCTTTCTCCTGTCTGTAGAAGACTGATGACACCATCACAGCTAAGCCACTTCAAACTGAACCCCACCGAAAAGGTGAAGTTCCCACCCTGCCTACCTCCACTACCACATTTAGCACTTTTTGGAGGGAGGGGGGAGCGGGTACCTTGTTTTGACTGGTAACCACTCCCACTTCTGGGTAAGATAACAAACACAGGTCCCAAAAGATGGCGGGACATTCAGAAAGCGCAGTGAAGGCTTCACTCCCGGATTCCCTTACTTCCAAATTCCGGTGCCTGCACCCGAAGCTGGTTGATGAATCGGCTTGGAGTGCCGACATTGCGGGATCCCAGGACAGGTAAGTGTCCTTATATTAAAAGTCAGCAGCTACAGTATTTGTAGCTGCTGACTTTAAATTTTTGTTTCCAGGCTGGAACTCTTCTCTAAGTAAATTTCAAGGACTGAGTTTTAAAGAATTCTGGACATGGATATTCTTACATTGGTTCAGCTTGGATCAATGTAACTGTGTATATACCTGTGGGATCTCTCTAGAAAAAAGGTCTTCAAAGTTTCCAAACAAAGGGCCAGTTTATTGTCCTTCAGACTTTAGGAGAGCAAAACTGTGGCCAGCAGGAGTCAACATTTCCCTGGCATCAGTGGGAGTAAACATTGTCACAATTAGTATTAGGGGGAGGAATAGTGCAGCATTGTTGGTATCATTGGGAGTAATAGTGCCCCATTCTTGGTGTCAGTGGGAGAAATGGAGCCCCTTTGTTGGTGTCAGATGGCAGAATAGTGTCCTGTATCAGTAGGAGGAATTGTGCCCCAAGGGCTTGATAAAGGCAAGCAAAGAACCACATCCAGCCCCCAGACCACAGTTTGGAGACCACTGCTCTAGACACTGGAAATCATTGTAGTAAATACTGCTGCTACACCTCTACTACAGTGATCTCCACTAGTTTCCGGGTCCCATGCTAAGTGGCTGCCCTGCTACATTAAGCACACAGGAGGTCACCCGCTTGGTACAGGCGCCATTCCAAAAATGCTTTGCATTTTCTCAATGAATGCAAAACATTCTCTGATCGAATGAGGTGGGGAGGTGGAGCAGAGACGTCACACTCTCCACCTCATCCAATCAGAGAATGCTTTGCATCCATTGAGAGAAAGTTTTCTCTGAATGGTGCCCATGCCAGGCGGGCCACCTCCTGTGTTCACAATGCAGCAGGGCAGCCGCTCGGCATGGGACCTGGAAATTGGTGGAGATCACTATAGTAGCAATGTAGTAGTGGTGTCCTCTACAGTGATTTCCAGCTTCCTTGGGGATCCCACAGGTATGGCATCTACATTGTTACATTGATCCAAGCTGGAATTCATCTTTATTAAGCTGCATATTGTAACATGTAACAGTTGAAGCAGGGTGGGCAGGGAAAAAGAAAATGTTATCATGTTGTCCGCTTGAGAAAATAACTAATTTGCATATAGTAGACTGCCCAAGCTACAGATACTAAGACAAGATGGATGATATGATACATTAAGATCCTGCCCCTTACAAACTGTACATATAGTTAGTATACACATTAAAAGGCATTTATATCTAAAACAAAATAAACATGTATTTTAGTTTTGGGTGGACAAGTCCGCTTCTTTACTCACTTCCCCAGGTGCAGGTCACCCCATTTCAAATATGCTTTGACTTGTAAACATTTATTATCCCATCCTGATCCCGGTATATAAATGTTTTCCTTCTGCTTTCAGATTGCTAAAAATACTTCCCTGTGCCCGTTTGATATATGATTTATCATTTGCTAAAACTCTATGTTGATATGATGAATTTGCTTTATCGAACAAAGTACCCCCTGGGGGAACATGTAGCGTTCACTGAGAACCTGAGATTTGTAATATACTTTTTAATAAAAAATAAAATGAGATATCAGCTATTATGGGAAAGATTGCTTGTGTTTATCAGAGCTGCCATTAGCTGCCTTGATCCCCCTATGACACCACTGGGTTTGGGGAAATCCCACCTGACAGTCCTGGCTCTAGCAGTCAGAGCCTTGAAGCCTGGCAGAGGACCAGCATTGGGTTGTACCATACTAGTAGAGATGCCACCTGACAGTCCCAGCTCTAGTAGTCAGAGCCTCGAAGCCTGGAAAAGGACTGGCATTGGGTTGTACCATACTAGTAAAGATGCCACCTAACAGTCCCAGCTCTAATAGTCAGAGCCTTGAAGCCTGGCAAAGGACCAGCATTGGGTTGTACAATACCAGTAGAGATGCCACCTGACAGTCCCAGCTCTGGTAGTCAGAGCCTTGAAGCCTGGCAAAGGACCAGCATTGGGTTGTACCATACTAGTAGAGATGCCACCTGACAGTCCCAGCTCTAGTAGTCAGAGCCTTGAAGCCTGGCAAAGGACCAGCATTGGGTTGAACTATACTAGTAGAGATGCCACCTGACAGTCCCAGCTCTAGTAGTCAGAGCCTTGAAGCGTAGCAAAGGACCGGCATTGGGTTGAACCATACTAGTAGAGATGCCACCTGACAGTCCCAGCTCTAGTAGTGAGAGCCTTTAAGCCAGGAAAAGGCCCAGCATTGGGTTGTACCATACTAGTAGAGATGCCACCTGACAGTCCCAGCTCTAGTAGTCAGAGCCTTGAAGCGTAGCAAAGGACCGGCATTGGGTTGAACCATACTAGTAGAGATGCCACCTGACAGTCCCAGCTCTAGTAGTGAGAGCCTTGGAGCCAGGAAAAGGCCCAGCATTGGGTTGTACCATACTAGTAGAGATGCCACCTGACAGTCCCAGCTCTAGTAGTCAGAGCCTTGAAGCGTAGCAAAGGACCGGCATTGGGTTGAACCATACTAGTAGAGATGCCACCTGACAGTCCCAGCTCTAGTAGTGAGAGCCTTGAAGCCAGGAAAAGGCCCAGCATTGGGTTGTACCATACTATTAGAGATGCCACCTGACAGTCCCAGCTCTAGTAGTGAGAGCCTCGAAGCCTGGAAAAGGACCGGCATTGGGTTGTACCATACTATTAGAGATGCCACCTGACAATCCCAGCTCTAGTAGTGAGAGCCTCGAAGCCTGGAAAAGGACCGGCATTGGGTTGTACCATACTAGTAGGGATGCCACCTGACAGTCCCAGCTCTAGTAGTCAGAGCCTTGAAGCCTGGCAAAAGACCAGCATTGGCTTGTACCATACTAGTGGAGATGCCACCTTACAGTCCCAGCTCTAGTAGTCAGAGCCTTGAAGCCTGGCAAAGGACCAGCATTGGGTTGTACCATACTAGTGGAGATGCCACCTTACAGTCCCAGCTCTAGTAGTCAGAGCCTTGAAGCCTGGAAAAGGACCAGCATTGGGTTGTACCATACTAGTGGAGATGCCACCTTACAGTCCCAGCTCTAGTAGTCAGAGCCTTGAAGCCTGGAAAAGGACCAGCATTGGGTTGTACCATACTAGTAGACTTCTGCACTCATTTATCCCTTTTTTATGTGGTTTGCCCAATGCCAATTCCACTGCTGGATATCACCAATCGGTATGAGTGGAAAGATTTTGCCCAAATCGACTTCACAGTATTGACAGATTTTTCCTTAATCGCGTTTTATCAATTTTGTCAACAATGACTTTGCTGATAAACAAAGCCAAACCCAACTCTAATATTAATCCTAACCCCTTCATGACGAAAGTAAAAGAAATCCTAATGCCAAAACACAATTTTGCAACTTTGATGTATGTAAGTAGATCTAGACTGTACATATCATTGTAACTACTTAGTGTATCCAGGGGAATTATGTTTTGTTTTTTTCAGGACAAATTGGGCTTTTATTTCATGGTAAATGGTGTTGGATGTCTTCTATTTTTTTCAAAGGAAAAAATGTTATTATTTTTTATTAATTAGCTGTATATTTGGCTCCATACTCTGCCTCTTAACCCCAAGAACAATCTCCGCCCCTCTGGCACACCTGGCAATAGTGCAAGTGTAAAGACCAATGAAAACACACACATTATGATGAAACACAGAAATGTCTTTACTATAAGGTTTCTGTTTAAAAATGACAGTAAGAGCCGGTTCACACTTGTGCAGATGCGGTGATTGCATGTAATTCGGAGCGCACTGCTCCAAAATTACATGCGATCTGATGTGCGGATGCGAGTTCAGCCATACACTTTGTATGGCTGAATTCGCACTGTATCGGCACCAAACACACACATGAGGCATTTTTTGAGCCGCATCAGAATCGGATCGCATATAAATCGGAGCGCACTGCTCCTAAAATCACATGCGATGTCTGTGCGGTGAGAGTTCAGCCATACAGTTGTATGGCTGAATTCGCACCGCAATCGCCGTGAATATGCACAGGACCCTTTTTTTGGTCCGCAGCAGAATCAGATCGCATGGTGGTTCACACCAGTGCGATCCGATTCTGTGTGAACTGTCAGATCGCACTGTGATATGCGATCAAACTGGGGGTGTCGTTAACATTTAATTAACACCCCCTGCGTATCGCATATGGCAGTGTGATGCAATGCGGGATCACGCTGCATATTCACAGTGTTCCCGCATCGCACAAATGTGAACCGAGCCTGATAGTGTATTCTTGAATGATAACAATCACTGAGATTAAGAGTAATATAACTCAAGGAGAATGGCTCATTCCTATAGACTAAGGAACAAGTTAAAGGTACCACATCCCTATAGCAACAATTGTAGGACAGAATGTGGGGCAAAGGTCGGGACTTTATAGGTACAGTCTGAGACCAATAAATACAAAAAAAGTTTAAAAAAATTATATAAAAACATTATATGTTTTTAAAAAATTTTTTTGTATTTATTGGTCTCAGACAGTACCTATTCAGCAATATAACTCAATGTATTATATCAGACTGCTTCTGGGGGATTCCTCAACCATAAATTACCCAAGAAGCAGAGGCTAGCATTTAACACAAGGGTTACCTCTGTTTAGGTTAGCGCTATGAGTCCAGGCAGGAGGAGGCAGGAGGAGAGCAGAAGAATGACTTTCTCAAAGGCTGCATTCACATGTCAGCTCTTGTACTTTTTTGGAGCGTATTGCGTCCCGCGATTTTGTTTGCGCAATGTTGCCGCGATTCGGCGGGCGTAAATCGCGGCAACATCGCTCGGCGTTTGGGGGGCTATTGCAAATCAACGGGCAACGCTAGGCCTCCCGCGATTTGCAATAAATCTCCGAATCGCGGGCGGAACCGCGGCGGTTCTGCCCGCGATTATAAGCTGACATGTGAATGCAGCCTTATGTCAGGCCTCTCCCTTCTATCCCCTGACACCACAGACCCAACTACAAACACTATACCTAATTCAGTGCTTACTGGCCTAACTCCCAAGTCAGACTACACTGCACATACATGACATTTACAGAGCCCTGAGTAGGTATGTGCATGCCCATATGGCACCAGTAACTTCAGTTCCTTGGAAGAAGGATGAGGCCTTGTATCTTCGGCTACCCTCTTTAGTTGGTGCACTTAGAACTCATTGCTTGGCAAAGTGTAACTGTGGTATGCTGACAGTATCCGGATAGCAAGGCAGACACTGTGACTGCTTAATAGGACTTCAATAAGACCCAGGGTTCTGGCAAGTGAGGGCAAAGTGAAGTAACTCTGTCTGTGTGCAGTGTCCTTGTTTCCTGCAAATTGTTAAGTTCCCTCTTACCAATCCTGTGGTCAAGGCCCAAACAATGTAGCACCCTCCTAGGTAGGTGCTAGAGCGAGAGCATTGTTTTGAGTCATGTCTTACCAGAAGGACTGCAGGTAAATCTATATTGTTCTCTGCCTACCAGAGAGCAGGATCTGTTGGTGAGGTCTGCTCATTGTGCGTATGTGCAACTTGTTCTGTCTGCAGAGTGTTTCACAGTGGTCCAATAGGGAGGCATATTGGACAGTGGGAGGAAACCTGACAAATGAGTGCACAGGCGTTTGATACAGGCCTGGTAATTTGGCAGAGGAAAAGTGCCTTGGTGCATGCTAGGATACTGTATAAAAGCCAGGAGCACATGTGCTCGGGGTCTTTCAGCTGGATAGTGGAGTCCCGGAGGGACAGGGCGGCTGCCTCCTCCTCTGTAGAGGTGTCATGTGGCCTCAGGTAGGCGACCTGAGGACCTGGAGAGTGCTAGTGAGGAACTGAACCCAGAGGTCCAGGGAAGCTGACTGGAAGGGGAGACACTCGAGGATCTGATTCTGCAGTACAGTGAGTACAGATCTGTGTCAAGGAGCCTGACCTGAGGGGGCCACCCCTGCAGCTAGAAGAGTCAGTAAAGGGGATGCTAGAGAGTGTCCCAAAGATAATATAGATTCCCCAAGCCTATTGCTGGACAGAATAGAGCAAGGAGACTTAACCCTTTCCATACATGTGGCAGTACGGATTAAGCAGTGCAGCTGCTTCCACAACCAACCTGGCGAGGCCAAGTCAGAGTTGTCCTTTTCCCTTGTGAATAGTTACAGTTGGAGCATCCCACTATTCCCTTCTCCCATCCAAGTTCCAAAATAAACACTAAAAACCAATACCCCTGGACCGTTTATTGTGTCACGAGCCATCAGGAGTAAGGAGGGATGTGTGAACTGTCCCTAAGTGACTGGTAATCGC
The DNA here is from genome assembly GCF_965119305.1 of Pelophylax lessonae. Classification (NCBI taxonomy): domain Eukaryota; kingdom Metazoa; phylum Chordata; class Amphibia; order Anura; family Ranidae; genus Pelophylax; species Pelophylax lessonae. Next base: position 16,436,371 of record NC_138779.1, on the reverse strand, counting down.
AACAAGTCATCATACAGCAAGCCCTATGGGGACAATGCTACACAAATGTCCTGGAACAGGCAGGCTCTTCTGGTAACCCGACTGGTCACCTCACACTGAAACGCTTCACGGCTGTTGGTGCAGGTGCGCCTGGATATGCACCTGGGATCCCCCTCTCTTAGGCTGGATGTCCCCAACTGCCCGTGGATGCATAAAACAATGCAGTGGACTGACACAGGAGGCAACACGTCTCCCCTGGGTCCAGTCTCTTCTCCTGCCTCGTGGTATCTCAATTCACCTCCTCAGCAGACAAGATGGATCCACTTACTCCTCTCTTGCCAGAGAATCCCAGGGTGTGTAGTTTTATTCTCAGTAGTTAGAATGGAGCCACCTGTGTTGGGAACTACATGTCCCAGAGTTCTTTGTAGTTCTGCAATCCTCCCTGGTTTGGCTAGCTACTTCTGCAAATGAGAAACAGGGGAGGGTACTAAGTGTCTGTGAATTACGCTCACTCACTGCACAGTGAGATGAGGAGAGGGAGAAATTCTCCCGAAGCTGCTGGCAGACACTCACTCCCTTCAGTGAGAGCCTCGGTCAGCTTGGCATGGCCCCAGGAGATGTGAGGTACCGTTACACTTGATATTACCACAACCTACTATCACAGAACAACCCAAAATAAATTCTTCTCCTGATGATCGCAGCAATACCACATATGTTTATGGTATTTGTTGTTTGTACCCGAAGTACAGCCCACAAACAATGGCACCCATTTTTGGGGAGATTTACCAAAACTGCTGCACATAGAATCTGGTGCAGCTCTGCATAAAAACCAATCAGCTTCCATGTTTTATTATCAAAGCCTAATTAAACAAGCACAAGTTAGAAGCTGATTAATTACTATGCACAGCTGCATCAGATTCTCTGTGCACCAGTTTTGCTAAATCTTCCTCCTTCGCTTTTTTATTTTTGTTTACCTAATCAAACTGAGGTCGGGTTCATATATGTGCGGTCGCAGTTCCCAGCATGGGGTCCAGTGTGTCCCTGTTCATGGGTTCAGATGCGAATAAGGTCCGAATTTGCACCTGAATCGGGCCCAAAGATGCACAGGACCCTTTTGGAATACAAACCCCGGCTGCCCCGGGGATGCAATTTATTATATAACCACTTGAGCTCTGAAAGGTTTTTGCTATTCGGCACTGTACTACTTTAACTGACAATTGCGTGGTTGTGCACGCTGTACCCAAATTAAATGTATTTCATTTCCCCCCCCCCCCACAAATAGAACTTTCTTTTGGTGGTTTTTGATCACCACTGTGGTTTTTTTTTTTTGCAATATAAACAAAAAAGAAATTTTGAAAAAAAAAAAACAACCCAATTAGTTTTACTTCCTGCTATAAAATAGTGACTTATATTGGGACTGTGCAGTGGGCAATCTAACATTAACTGATGGTGGGGGGGGGGGAGGGGTACTGACTAACTGCCACATCTCCAGTGACACTAATACAGTGATCAGTGCTAAAAATATCCACTGTCACTGTACTAATGACACTGGCTGCAAAGGGGTTAACATTTTAGGGGAATCAAAGGGTTAACTATGTGTCTAATAATGTTTACTGTGTGTAATGTTTTCACTAAGCCATGAGCCGGTGTTTACTCCGTGCTTTGCAGAGAGAAAAGAAAAAGAGCACATTGTCGCTGATAGAACAGGGCTCTGTGTTGTTTATCTACACAGAGCTCTCTTCTGTCATTCGCTCAGCCGACCAGCGGGTGCTGGCCATAAATCATTTGGCTGGGACCTGCTGATCAGCTTGTGCTGCAGCAAAGCGCTAAGCGATTGGCTGAGCGGACTGCCACGTCACATCCGGCCGGTGGAGCGCACGCTGCGGGAGCAGCGAACCACCGCGCCGTGTTCTACATGCGTGTTTTTACATTATGTTTGTGAGTACATTTCTGTTTATTTGAATATATCACAGTATTTATTTAGAGCAGCGCTGCAATCACTGACCTTCACAGATCACGTACATGTATGTGATCCAGCACAGGGGGTCCCCAAGTAGATAATCGACCTAGTATTTATGCAATGGGGTTGATTTACTAAAACCGGAGAGTGCAAAATCTGGTCCAGCTGTGCATGGTAGCCAATCAGCTTCTAATTTCAGCTTGTTCAATTACAGGAAGCTGATTGGTTTCTATACACAGCTGTACCAGATTTTGCTCCAGTTAGAGTAAATCAACCCAAATGCATCTATTTCTTTATTCAGAGCAGGAAAAAAAACACAGGGGTGGGCTTTACAGTGATTGATCACTGTGATAGCCAATCAGAGGTTATCACAGTGTTAAGGTGATCAGGAATTGGGCTTCCCAGTTCCCAGTCGTTAGTACCAGATCCAGAGCCCAGTCTCACAGCATGCTCACTGTATAAATGCATATATGTGGCCCTCCCATGGAAGAACACCTACTTCAGTGAGGCGGCATATATGTGTACAGTGGGCACCAAGGGGTTAAAGAAGAATTCCAAGTAAGGCAAATTTTTAGACCAGTTTGGACCAATGTAACTGTGTATATACCATACCTGGCCGATGCCCCTGGAAACTGTAAATCACTGAATTAGACACTGTTACTAGTAACAGAAGAAGGCACAGTAAGAAAAGCTAGAAATGAGAAAAAAAAAAAAAGATATTGGTTAAAACTATATTAAGTTCATGCTCCATTTATCACCGAAAACTTACTCAGAGGTAGAATTACAATTTCTGCTATCTGGGGGTATTTAGCGAGACGAAGCGCTCTTGCGATTTGGTTCTCTCCAAAAGAAAAGCGTCACGAATACAAAATGATACAATTACGATTCTCTGTTGATAAGAAAATAAATACAGTTCGGAAAGTTTGACTGAGTGCGTAATACAAGGGGGAAGTTGGAATCATTTCCCTTATGTCACTGGCGAGGCAATGGTTGATGTATTAGGGCGGTTATCGCAAATTGCATTTGTGCCGTAAGAAGTCACCTGGGTTTGTGTTTAGCATTTTACTTAGCGTTACCTCTTTTTACTCCTCTTGTCAATTACAGAGCAAAGGCACTCTGGAGGAGATTAGATAAGCTGTTTACACTCACAAAATGAAGATACTGAGGGTTAAAGAAGGACTCCGGTCACATTGGGAAGTAGGAAACCTGCCAGGGGAGAAATAGGAAGACTGACATTTTTCTAAAAATGGCAGTTGCCTGCCTGTCATGCTGGTCCCTTGACCTGGAAAGCATTTGCATATAGGGAGTCCTATTGTCACTTTATGCATATATACTGTATATATGGAGAAGCCGTGGAGAACATTATGCTGCCTGTAACATCATTCAGCATGACCAGTTGGGTGGTGGGTCAGTGATGGTCTGGAGAGGCATATCTATGGAGGGACGCACAGACCTCTACAGGCTAGACAATGCACCCTGGCTGTCATTTGGGATCAGGATGAAATCCTTGGACCCATTGTCAGACCCTACGCTGGTGCAGTGGGTCCTGGGTTCCTCCTGGTGCATGACAATGACGAGCCTCATGTGGCGAGAGTATGCAGCCAGTTCCTGGAGGATGAAGGAATTGATACCATTGAAGGGCCCCCACGCTCGCCTGACCTTAATGCAATAGAACACCTCTGGGACATTATGTTTTAGCCCATCCGACGCCGCCAGGTTGCACCAGGTTCAGGAGCTCAGTGATGCCCTGGTCAAGATCTGGGGAGAAATACTCCAGAATACCATCCGTCGTCTCATTAGGAGCATGCCCCGACGTTGTCAGGCATGCACACAAGCACATGGGGGCCATACAAACTACCTAGTACCAAGAAATGAAATTTCAGCAAAATGGACTAGCCTGCTGCATCATTTTTTCACTTTGATTTTCGGGGTGTCATTGAATTCAGCCCTCTGTAGAGTGATAATTTTCATTTCCATCAAACAATGTGGCATCCTTTCCTTCCTAAAACATTACCCAGTCCATACCAGTATAGATTCTAACACATTACCCAGTCCATACCAGTATAGATCCTAACGCATTACCCAGTCCATACCAGTATAGATCCTAACACATTACCCAGTCCATACCAGTATAGATCCTAACACCTTACCCAGTCCATACCAGTATAGATCCTAACGCATTACCCAGTCCATATCAGTATAGATCCTAACACATTACCCAGTCCATACCAGTATAGATACTAACACATTACCCAGTCCATACCAGTATAGATCCTAACGCATTACCCAGTCCATATCAGTATAGATCCTAACACATTACCCAGTCCATACCAGTATAGATTCTAACTAGATTCTAAGTGACGTCACTTTCGGTTCATGGCCGTAACCGGAAGTATCGGAGATTACCGCATCAGCGGTGTACACGTTTGTTTATTCCCAACTGTAAGTCTTTTTATTTCTTGAATAAATCTTTTTTTTTGGCATACTGCACTATGAGACCTTTTTTGTGATTGCCCCCCCATCGGTGCGAGAAACACCCCTTGTGGGTCTGCATCACTGGTGACATACCACGATTTATACTGCCTACTGTGTGTGAGCTGTCTGCCATTTGATGTGAGAGGAAAGAGGCTCCTTAGTCAGGGGATCCATCCATCCATCCCTGAAAGAAAGGCTGCTATCAGATTTGAGTGATTGATATCACAACACGCTCTTTTGAGTGTGCATGGAGGTGAGTGGCCATTGCACTTTATGTTTTTCTTAGCTCACTGGAGTGACACGCCATTTCTTCAGGCAACACGTTTCTCATCCACAGAAGTCACTTATTTATTTTGTGTATTCACATTTTAAGTCACTGCCCATTGGAATCATCACTCTCTACACTGTTCACTAATATGAACTTATTTTGGATTGATTTTTGTTGACGGACTTATTCATTTTTTGCTTATTCTCCGCATCCTCATATTATTTTTTTGCATCTTTATTACTGAACTTTTGTCAACTGATTGCTGATCCACACTGAATTAGTTTTCACTTGCACTTTTGCACTTAGCCACCTTTGTTTAGCACGTGCATGTTTATAGTCATCTTTCTTTGATGTTATCCACTTTTAAAGTTCATCCGTGAAGAGCAATGGTTTGTTTGCTTATTATCCTTTCTATTTGATTGATCATCATTGTTGTTATTTATTATTATTTATGAGTTGATTAATTTGCATATATCCATCTGTACCTTGGAATAGTGCCGATTTTTTTTCTTTTTTCACATTTATTACACGGTGGGGACACCGATTAGAATTGGCTGCTTTTTCTTTATTGGTAGCATCTGATACTACACATCTACAATCATTATCATTTCCCTAGCGCATTGGTTCTCCCCTCTCTTTTTCAAATTAATATGAGGATACTTTCTTATAGGAAGCCTGCATATATATTATAGGTCATTGAAGCAACAGAACCAGCATGAGGATACTTTGCCGGGAAGGATATACGCAAACTGACATTCTTCTGAAAATACCAGTTGCCTACTAACATGCTGGTCTCCATGCTGGTCTCTTGACCTGGAAAGCAGTTGCATATTGGGAGTCCTGTTGTCACTTTCGGCATGCATATTATAGGTCACTTAAGGAACCAGGTCAGGATCAAGATATTTTCTTATAGGAAACCTGCCGGGAAGGATATACAGTGCATTCGGGAAGTATTTACCGTGCTTCACTTTTTCCACGTTTTGTTATTTTGCAGCCTTATTCCAAAATGTATTAAATTAATTATTTTCCTCAAAATTCTACATAACCCACAATGACAACGTGAAAAAAGTTTGTTTGAAATCTTTGCAACTTTATAAAAAAAAAAAGAAAATCCCATGTACATAAGTCATTGCTCAATACTTTGGTGAAGCACCTTTGGCACCAATTACAGATTCAAGTTTTTTTGAGTATGACGCTGCAAGCTTGGCATGCCTATTTTGTATGCAGTTTATTCCATTCTTCTTTGCAGGACCACTCAAGCTCCATCAGGTTTGATGGGGAGTGTCGGTGCACAGCCATTTTCAGATCTCTCCAGAGATGTTCAATCGGGTTCAAGTTTTGGCTCTGGCTGGGCCACTCAAGGACATTCACAGAGTTGTCCCGAAGCCACGTCTTTGTTATCTGGGTTGTGTGCTTAGGATCGTTGATCTGTTAGAAGATAAATCTTTGCCCCAGTCTGAGGTCCAGAGCGCTCTGGAGAAGAAACATAGAATGTGTCGGCAGATAAGAACCATTTGGCCCATCTAGTCTGCCCTATATATCTGAATCCTATGAATAGTCCCTGGCCCTATCTTATATGAAGGATAGCCTTATGCCTATCCCATGCATGCTTAAACTCCTTTAACTCTTTTCATCAAGGATGTTTCTGTACATTACTGCATTTACCTTTCCCTCGATCCTGACTAGTCTCCCAGTTCCTGATAAAACATCTCCACAGCATGCTGCTGCTACCACCATGCTTCACTATAGGGATGGTATTTGCCAGGTGATGAGCACTGCCTGGTTTCCTCCAGACATGACGCTTGCTATTCATGCCAAAGAGTTCAATCTTTGTTTCATCAGACCAGAGAATTTTGTTTCTCATGGTCTGATAGTCCTTCAGGTGCCCTTTGGTAAACTCCAGGCAGACCCTCATGTGCCTTTTACTGAAGAGTGACTTCCATCTGACCACTTTACCATACAGGCCTGATTGGTGGAGTGCTGCAGAGATGGTTGTTCTTCTGGAAGAAATGTTGGAGCTCTGTCAGAGTGACCATTAGGATCTTGGTCACCTCCCTGACTAATGCCCTTCTCCCTGATCACTCAGTTTGGCCGGGCAGCCCGCTCTAGGAAGAGTCCTGGTAGTTTCAAACTACTTCCATTTACGGATGATGGAGGCCACTGTGCTTATTGGGACCTTCAATGCTGCAGAAATGTTTCTCTACCCTTCCCCAGATCTGTGCCTCGATATAATCCTGTCTCAGAGGTCTACAGACAATTCCTTGGACTTCATGGCTTGGTTTGTGCTCTGACATGTACTGTTAACTGTGGGACCTTTATATAGACCGGTGTGGGCCTTTCCAGTTCATGTCCAATCAAATGAATTTACCATAGGTGGACTCTAGTCAAGTTGTAGAAACATCTCAAGGATGATCAGTGGAAACAGGATGCACCTGAGCTCAATTTTGAGTGTCATGGTAAAGGCTGTGAATACTTATGTACATGGGATTTTTTCCTTTTTTATTTTTAATAAATTTGAAAAGATTTCAAACAAACTTCTTTCACATTGTCATTATGGGGTATTATTTATAGAATTTTAAGGAAAATAATGATTTTTTTTCCATTTTGGAATAATAAGGCTGTAACATAACAAAATGTGTAAAAAGTAAATAGCTGTGAATACTTTCCAGATGCACTGTATGCAGACTGGCATTCTTCTTAAAATGACAGTTGCCTGCCTATCATGCTGGTTTCCTGACCTGGAAAGCATTTGCGTATTGGGAGTCCTGATACTGCGTAGTATTTATTGAAGCAAAAGGATCAGCATAGGGATACTTTCTTATAGGAAACCTGCCAGGAGAGATAAAGGCAAACTGACATTCTTCTAAAAATGACAATTCCCTGCCTGTCAAGACTTAGAGAGCTTTTGCATATTGGGAGACCTGTTCTAACTTTTTACACATATATATTAAGTTTCATTGAAACAACAGGATCAGAATGACAGCTGTTGACATTTTTAGTAGGAGGTCAGCATTCGGGCCTATGTGTTTTTCTCATTGCAGGATTGCCTAAACTTTCCAAGTGAAGTTGCCAGTCATCTACTGAAAACTCTGAGTGGACTCCATGGACCGATGAACACCTATCATAGTTACATAGTTACATATTTTTTTGGGTTCAGGCTGCACCAGATGTTTCCCCCTTGTCATAAACAGGGGCTACTATGTCAATTTAGTTTTTGGCTGGGCTATAGTTGTTTAGACTGATTGTATAGTTTTTCACCTGGTTTTTCCCTCAGCTTTAAGTGGTTCTAAGAGCATGACGTTTCTTTTATCTTCATGCATTCTATGCATAAATAATCTGGGGACATCACAGCTCTCGCATGGTTTGACAAAGGAGCGACTGAGCATGCTTCGAAACGTGTTACCGCCCCTTTCTGTGTGATGTCACTTCCTGCTTGTACTCCATGCTGGTACAGGAAGTTGCCAGGCAGCCATCTTGCCAGCCTTTGAATTCCTATGCTGCTGACAGCTCTGAGGATCAGGGACCCTTGCTGCCGCTGAAGGCTGAGGATGCACACTGAAGAATTTATTCCATTGATGAGCCTTTTAACACATCACATCACATGCTACACTTAGAGGCACTTTCCTTCTTCTTTGCACAGCTCAACATTGCACCCACCCATACTTCAGGCTTGAGCATGTATTTTTAATTTTTAGCCAATTGAGTGCTAGTTATTAGGCAAGAAAATCTGAAAAAAACATGCGTTACGTGCATTTTCATGCTTTTTTCTGCAGCTCCAATCAAAATCTATTGGGGCCAAAGCATGCACCTCTGTCCCACAAGAAGCTTATTTACTTTTTTGAGTGACAGATCTACAAGCAACAGTGCATTCAGGCACATTTCAGGCTTCAGCAAATATTTTTACATTTTAGCTAAGGTGAATGTATTTACTAGACAAAGTGTGCAAAATATGCACATTAGACATGTTTTCCCATGTTTGGGCATTTTCAGGTGCGCTCATGGACGTTTATTGGGGCAAAAATGTGTGCCTTTGCCTCAAAAGAAGCTTGTGGACTTTTTCGAGTGTCAAGCTTCAAGCAACACTGCACTCAGGCATAGGTGTGCACAGCCCATTGCATTAGGGTATGCACCCCAACGCTCAAGTACACATACCTTTCTCTGCAGCCTCAGCTGCACTATACAGTGAATGATATGGAAGTGCTCTGTGCTGAGTGGCTTCCTGTTCATTCACAAACAGAAGCATAGTAAACACAGTTTTCTATGCTTCAGTTATGAATGACCACAGTGAGTGAGTGTGCTCACTGTGTTCATTTAGAAAAGGAAGGGGCCGATAAATGACATATTTACTAGCCCCTTCCCTCCGGGGAGGAGAGGAGAGGAGGGAAGCCAGTAGCACTGTGGTGGGGGGGCGCAACATGAGGGGAAGCCCAAGCAGTAGAGGGGAGTAGGCACTGCACACCTGGCACACCCCCCGCACACGTCTATGCGCTTAGGCATGTTTTAGGCTTGAGCATTTATTTTTTTTATCTTTAGCCAATGGAAAGCTAGTTAATGGGCTAGAAAATATACAAAAAACAGGTGTTCTGTGCATTTTCATGCATTTTTCTGCCACTCCAAATAAAATCCATTGAGACCAAAATGTGTGCCTACATAAGAACCTCATGTACTTTTTTAAAATAAAATGTAGCTAAGGAAAATCCAATTACCAGTCACGAAAACATGTAAAAAAATGTTTTTTTGAGCACTTCCATTGATGTCTATTGGGGCCAAAATGTGTGCCTCCCCCTCAAAAGAAGTTCATGGACTTAAGTGTTGAGCTTAAAGCAGCACTGCAATTAGGCTTGTTTCAGGCTTGGGAATTTTTTTTATTTTCAGTCAATGGAAATGTAGTTACTAGGCAGGAAAACACACAAAAAATGCACATTAAGCCTCCTTTTCCATGCATTTCGGCTGTTTTTCAGACACTCAGACACATTCAGGTGCACCTCTACCTCAAAAGAAGCCCATGTACTTTTTGGAGTGTCATGTTTCAAGCAATACTGCATTCCGCCACATTTCAGGCGTCAAAGGGGTTGGAAATTTCATGCTTATGGAATAAATTAAGGCTGCAGCCTACCTCAAAATACAACCCGTAGGGGCTGTATTAAATAAATGGATAAGGGAGTAGAAAGGTGAATGGCGCTGCCTTTCAATAGATAAATAAGGGCACTAATACAAACGTAATAGGCAGGGTAATCCAAAACACATGTGATCGTACTGCTGTCTCTAACACCACAATAAGTATAATAAATACATATCAATAAATAAAAAAATTGAAAAGTGCAAACAGTGCAACAAAGTGTTGATTCGTGGTGTGAGCAATAAATAAATATTTGTTATGACGCAGTCAAAGAGAAAATATATATATATATATAAATATAGTATAAATATAAAGTGCTCAATGGAAATAGACAAGCATGGTTATTCAATAATATCCAAAGTGCATCAGCAGGTGGTCAATAAATATACCAACTGATATGTGAATGAGCACTAAAACATGTGAATAAAACAAAATGAATGTGTCCAATAAATATGTAGTAAAGTGACGTAGTGTTAGTTGGTCCAATATATGACTTAATATGGATTACAGAAATAAAAAAGATATACATAAAAATAAAAAAATTGTAATATTAATTGGTTTAAAGTGACTTAGTGCAGCCTAGCCCAATATGTCTGCAAAGATCTTGCAATATGGGGCTGCCAACGGAGTGAGATAAGGTGACTAAAAATATATAAATGGTTAACAATATAAGTCAATAGGGTTATGGTTTTCGGGAGTTAAATTCCAAAATAAGTTGATGGGTGAATCTCGGGGTGATCCAAAAGGAGCGGGCACGGGTGAGGAAACTAGTGCTCCCCTCTCAATTCTGCCCGCACTCACCAGAGCTCAATACTCCTACAGGGGTAACCAGCGTGATTTTATAAGGAGTTCCCTCTGCCAGACAGGGCCCAAATGCCGGTATCCTCAGTGGTTCTAATGGATCATCTCTCCCATGCATATGGTATATTCAATATAATCGATACAGCCTCATGTAATATCCGCATCCCCTCATTTATTTACGGCAAGTTCAAGATCATGTGCGAGAAGAAGAGCCTCATATAGTGAAGTATTGTAAAAAGTTCTTGTTTATTAAATAAAAAAATGGTACTCACATTAAAAGCAGGTAAAAAGAGCATGCAATGGTATAGGCACCACAACTTCCTAGTTTGTGGAATGCTTCTAGAACGCAATGCATTCCAACCGCCGGATGTGCGTTCCAAGGTAGCGGAAATTTCGTGATTACGCTCTACGCGTTTTGTCAGATTGACGTCATCAGAAGCAGCCAAATTTCAGGCGTCGCCATTTTTTTTTTTTTTTTAGCCAATAGAATGCTTGTTACAAGATAAGAAAACTTGCAAAAAAAAATTATGTGCTTTTTCGTGCATTTTTCTGTCTCTCCAGTTAAAGTAATTTGGGGTCAAATGTGTGCCTCTGACCCAAAAGAAGCTCACATTGTTTTTTGAGCACTGGGCTTCAACGCTACACTCATTTGTTAACAGGCACCATTGAATATAACAGAAATCCTAGTGTCGAGCGTTAAAGCGCATATGGTGACAGTTCAAGTCTTGCTTCAAGTCACTCAGATGGTAGCCACACCTCAGTATGGAGTTACCTATATGTAACTCCATGTACTTATAGCATTAAAAACTCAACACAGACATTTAGTTTTAGAACACATACAATAGGATTATCTACAGGTCATCACTTTCACATGTGTATATAAAAAAAAAAAAATAAAAAAAAAATAAAAACACAAAAAATAAAAATGTGAACTTTTTCAATCTTAAAAAACCGCTTGGGTTTCCCAGTTTACAGTCAAGCGGTGAGAGACCACAAATTCTACCGTCGTCTGCTGATTGCGCAAGTTATTGACCAATAAACTCCCAATCTACGTATACAATATATACATTATGGATCTACCTCAAAGTTTATATTATATATAAACTTTTTATACTTCAAATGAAATATTTATACGGGCTGTAAAAAGAGTAATACTATAAAGCCTACTTCTCTAAGCCACAGGATGTAAAAATAAATAATAAAAAAGGCATGAATTCTGGATTACAATAGCATTAACATTATATCACTAGTGAGGAAAGCCTTTCGACGCCGCGTGTATGGAAGCCAAGTTTATTTCCATAATAAGAGCTGAAGAACTTTGAATTTTAATTTATAGGCGCGCGGATGGCGAGCCTTCTTTCAGCGCATAAATTCTGCAACAGAGATTGTCAACCACAACGAGATGTAACGCGAAGACGAATCGCAATGGTAAACAATAGTAACCAATAATTAAGTGAACGCAATTAGTTTTCTTTAAGCTCATCCACACGCAAAAACATAATTGGAATAGAATAGTTTTTCGCCGTATGGATTTGATTGTTAAAACCGATTCTGCGATTCTGCTATTTCTAAATCGAAATCGGTCTTTAAAGATGAACTCAGGGCAGGTTTAAAAAGCGCAAATTAATACAGATAAGTACTCAATATTACATAATATATATAAAATACAGATACAATTATATATTAAAAATACAAAAAATATATAAATACAATTATATATATATACAGTATATATGTATAGTTGTTCTCATAAGTGTATATACCCTGGCAGAATTTATGATTTCTTGGCCATTTGTCAGAGAATATGAATGATAACACAAAAACACATGATTTAAAAAGAGTAAAACACAGTTGATTGATAAGAAATGGCTTCAGCCAAACACTAACCACGAGTGAAAGAAAAGTTTTTGTGTTATCATTCATATTCTCAGAAAAATGGCCAAGAAATCACAAAGCACAACAGTATCTTGGACCTGCCTGGTGTGTTCCTTGTTCTTCATGATGCTCTCTGCGCTTTAAACGGACCTCTGAGACTATCACAGTGCAGGTGCATTTATACGGAGACTTGATTACACACAGGTGGATTCTATTTATCATCATTAGTCATTTAGGTCAACATTGGATCATTCAGAGATCCTCACTGAACTTCTGGAGAGAGTTTGCTGCACTGAAAGTAAAGGGGCTGAATAATTTTGCACGCCCAATTTTTCAGTTTTTTATTTGTTAACAAAGTTTGAAATATCCAATAAATTTAGTTTCACTTCATGATTGTGTCCCACTTGTTGTTGATTCTTCACAAAAAATTACAGTTTTATATCTTTATGCTTGAAGCCTGAAATGTGGCAAAAGGTCACAAAGTTCAAGGGGACCGAATACTTTCGCAAAGCACTGTATATATATATATATATATATATATATATATATATATATCATAGGTGTGCGCAGCGTATTGCATTAGGGTGTGCACTCCAAAGCTCAAACACATACGCCTTTCTCGCCAAAAAATCATTGGTCCCAGAAACCTCACAAAATAATTCTCTGCAGCCTCAGCTGCACGGAGCAGTGAATGAATGGGAAGTGTTCTGTGCTGAGTGGCTTTCTGTTCATTCACAAACTGAAGCATAGTAAACACAGTTTACTATGCCTCAGTTATGCATGGACGCAGTGAGCGAGTGTGTTTACTGTGTTCATTTAGAATAGGAAGGGGCAGGTAAACTACATTTTCTCTAGCCCCATCCCCCCGCTCCTCATCCAGAAACATCCCTTGCAGCAGCTGGGGGGGGGGGGGGGGAGGAGAAGAAGGAAGTCAGCAGCCAGCAGCACTGCAGGGCAGGGGACCAACAAGAGGGAGGAAGCACGGGCAGTAGGGGGAATAGGCACCAGACAGTGATTAGGGTGGCACCTGGCACACGCCTATGATATATATATATATATATATATATATATATATATACATACAGTATCTCACAAAGTGAGTACACCTCGCACATTTCTGTAAATATTTTTTTCATGTGACAACACTGAAGAAATTACACTTTGCTACAATGTAAAGTAGTGAGTGTACAGCTTGTATAACAGTGTAAATTTGCTGTCCCCTCAAAATAACTCAACACACAGCCATTAATGTCTAAACCGCTGGCAACAAAATTGAGTACACCCCTAAGTGTAAATGTCCAAATTGGGCCCAAAGTGTCAATATTTTGTGTGGCCGCCATTATTTTCCAGCACTGCCTTAACCCTCTTGGGCATGGAGTTCACCAGAGCTTCATTGGTTGCCACTGGAGTCCTCTTCCACTCCTCCATGATGACATCACGGAGTTGGTGGATGTTAGAGACCCTGCACTCTTCCACCTTCCTTTTGAGGATCCCCCACAGATGCTCAATAGGGTTTAGGTCTGGAGACATGCTTGGCCAGTCACCACCTTCCATCACCTTTACCCTCAGCTTCTTTAGCAAGGCAGTGATCATCTTGGAGGTGTGTTTGGGGTCGTAATGTTGGAATACTGTTCTGTAGCCCAATCTCCGAAGGGAGGGGATCATGCTCTCCTTCAGTATATCACAGTATATCACAGTGGTGACTACAGGATGAACACTCTATTACACTTCCTGTGTTAATCGATGCTGACCATTCCATTGCATTTTTGTGATATAATTATGGACTTTATGTCATCATACGTCTATAGGATGTTCAGCTTTTTGTATAATTAGCGCTGCTCCATGTATTTTATTCTTTTTTTAAACTTTCCAGTGTTTTGAGTTAGCGGCTGATTGATGTACTTTTTATAAGGGCGCGGGTTATATATTTCTTTTTCATATCACAGTACATATTGGCATTTATGGTTCCCTCAATTAATTGTAGCTCCCCAGTGTCGGCAGCACTCATGCAGCCCCAAACCATGACACTCCCACCACCATGCTTGACTGTAGGAAGACACACTTGTCTTTGTACTCCTCACCTGGTTGCCGCCACACATGCTTGACACCATCTGAACCAAATACGTTTATCTCATCAGATCACAGGACATGGTTCCAGTAATCCGTTTCCTTAGTCTGCTTCTATTCAGCAAACTGTTTGCAGGCTTTCTTGTGCATCATTTTTAGAAGAGGTTTCATTCTGGGACGACAGCCATGCAGAACAATTTGATGCAGTGTGCAGCGTATGGTCTGAGCACTGACAGGCTGACCCCCCACCCCTTCAACCTCTGCAGCAATGCTGGCAGCACTCCTACATCTATTTCCCAAAGACAACCTCTGGATATGATGCTAAGTCACATGACACTGGGGAGGGAAAATGGCTAATTGGGCACAATTTGGACATTGTCACTTAGGGGTGTACTCACTTTTGTTGACAGCGGTTTAGACATTAATGGCTGTGTGTTGAGTTATTTTGAGGGGACAGTAAATTTACACTGTTATACAAGCTGTACACTCACTACTTTACATTGTAGCAAAGTGTCATTTCTTCAGTGTTGTCACATGAAAAGATAGAATAAAATATTGTGAGGAGTGTACTCATTTTGTGAGAAACTGTGTGTGTGTGTATATATATATATATATATATATATATATATATATATATATATATAATTTTTTTTTACCTGTTACCAGTCTTTTCTAGTCCATGTACAGCAGAGCTCAAACCTTGAGAAGGAGAAGCAGCACAAGCAGCTAATCAGTTGTGCTTCAAAGCTAATGTGCTAACAAGGAACATGCTGAATAGAGCCTGTTCATCGAGCTGCTGCTTCTTCTTCTTCTACTATCCAATCACAAGGCCAGGGGAGGGACAGGACCTGTAAGTGTTGCTGAACTGCAGCAGAGCAGAATCAGGTCTCCTCTGACAGTCAGGACAATACTGTGTGGCAGGGCTGATTTGTAATACAGAGGTAGCCACTGAAACAAACCTTCTAGCTGCAGTCATGCTGAGACAGATACTTCCTATTAATTATTATTCAGATTATTCTGCAGATTCTTCAAGACTTTCATTGACCTCCCCCAACAATGCAGACCTAGAGTTCTGATATCACTTTGACTTTGGGTAGATTGTGGGAGTTCAAGGTCAATGCCTTGAAGTACTGATGCCAGAGACGGCCAGGTATCTAGCATTTTCAGATAAAGATCAGCAATGGCAGACCTCACCTAGGTTTCCCTTAGGACTATTTACTTGACCAATGGGAAGTTGTGGTTAAGATTTCCAGAGCCCTGGTGCCCAACCTGAGCAATCTGTGTGTCCTTGGAGATCCCAGTAGTTGGAATAGAAACACTGATTAACAAAGGGAAAGAAACCACAGTGATACTTAGCAGTCTCATTGAATGTGTCTGAAGTCTCTGACTGTCTACTGCAGCAGATTTCCAATACTCAACAACATACATTATGTAGCATGACTGCAGTCTCTGATCATTTCCTCTATCCTATCTGCAGTCTCTTATCATTTCCTATATCAATTCTGCAGTCTCTCATCATTTCCTCTATCATGTCTGCAGTCTCTGATCATTTCATCTATCATGTCTGCAGTCTCTCATCATTTCCTCTATCATGTCTGCAGTCTCTGATCATTACATCTATCATGTCTGCAGTCTCTGATCATTTCCTCTATCCTGTCTGCAGTCTCTGATCATTTCCTCTATCATGTCTGCAGTCTCTGATCATTTCCTTTATCCTGTCTGCAGTCTCTGATCATTTCCTCTATCATGTCTGCAGTCTCTGATCATTTCCTCTATCACGTCTGCAGTCTCTAATCATTTCCTCTTTCATGCCTGCAGTCTCTGATCATTTCCTCTATCCTGTCTGCAGTCTCTCATCATTTCCTCTATCATGTCTGCAGTCTCTGATCATTACATCTATCATGTCTGCAGTCTCTGATCATTACATCTATCATGTCTGCAGTCTCTCATCATTTCCTCTATCATGTCTGCAGTCTCTGATCATTACATCTATCATGTCTGCAGTCTCTGATCATTTCCTCTATCATGTCTGCAGTCTCTGATCATTTCCTTTATCCTGTCTGCAGTCTCTGATCATTTCCTCTATCATGTCTGCAGTCTCTGATCATTTCCTCTATCATGTCTGAAGTCTCTGATCATTTCCTCTATCATGTCTGCAGTCTCTGATTATTTTCTCTCTCACGTCTGCAGTCTCTAATCATTTCCTCTTTCATGCCTGCAGTCTCTGATCATTTCCTCTATCCTGTCTGCAGTCTCTGATCATTTCCTCCATCATGTCTTTGGTCTCTGATCATTTCCTCCATCATGTCTGCAGTCTCTGACCATTTCCTCCACCATATCTGCAATCTCTGAATATTTCCTCCATCATGTCTGCAGTCTCTGATCATTTCCTCCATCATGTCTGCAGTCTCTGATCATTTCCTCCATCATGTCTGCAATCTCTGATCATTTCCTCTATCATGTCTGCATTCTCTGACCATT
Organism: Pelophylax lessonae; assembly: GCF_965119305.1. Lineage (NCBI taxonomy): Eukaryota > Metazoa > Chordata > Amphibia > Anura > Ranidae > Pelophylax > Pelophylax lessonae. Next base: position 16,419,346 of record NC_138779.1, on the reverse strand, counting down.
TCATCTACCATACCTGCAATCTCCAATCACTTCCTCTATCATGTCTGCAGTCTCAGATCATTTCCTCCATCATGTCTGCAGTCTCTGATAATTTCCTCTATCCTGTCTGCAGTCTCTGATCATTTCCTCTTTCATGCCTGCAGTCTCTGATCATTTCCTCTATCCTGTCTGCAGTCTCTGATCATTTCCTCCATCATGTCTTTAGTCTCTGATCATTTCCTCCATCATGTCTGCAGTCTCTGACCATTTCCTCCACCATATCTGCAATCTCTGAATATTTCCTCCATCATGTCTGCAGTCTCTGATCATTTCCTCCATCATGTCTGCAGTCTCTGACCATTTCCTCCATCATGTCTGCAGTCTCTGAATATTTCCTCTACCATACCTGCAATCTCCGATCATTTCCTCTATCATGTCTGCATTCTCTGACCATTTCATCTACCATACCTGCAATCTCCAATCATTTCCTCTATCATGTCTGCAGTCTCAGATCATTTCCTCCATCATGTCTGCAGTCTCTGATAATTTCCTCTATCCTGTCTGCAGTCTCTGATCATTTCCTCTATCCTGTCTGCAGTCTCTGATCATTTCCTCCATCATGTCTGTAGTCTCTGACCTTTTCCTCAATCATGTCTGCAGTCTCTGATCATTTCCTCTATCATGTCTGTAGTCTCTGACCTTTTCCTCAATCATGTCTGCAATCACTGATCATTTCCTCTATCATGTCTGCAGTCTCTAACCATTTCCTCCACCATACCTGCAATCTCTGATCATTTCCTCTATCCTGTCTGCAATTTTTGATAATTTCCTCCATCATGTCTGCAGTCTCTGACCATTTCCTCTACCATACCTGCAATCGCTAATCATTTCCTCTATCATGTCTGCAGTCTCTGATCATTTCCTCTACCATGTCTGCAGTCTCCAATAATTTCCTCTATCATGTTCTGCAACATCTGTTAATTTCCTCTATGATGTCTGTTGTCTCTGACCATTTCTTCTATCATGTCTGAGGTCTCTAATAATTTCCTCTAACATGTCTGTAGTCTCTGACTATTTCCTCTACCATACCTGCAACCTCCGATCATTTCCTCTATCGTGTCTGCAGTCTCTGATCATTTCTTCTATCATGTCTGAGGCCTTTAATCATTTTCTCTATCATGTTTGCAGTCTCTGATTATTTCCTCCATCAGGTCTGCAGTCTCTGACCATTTCCTCCACCAAACCTGCAGTCTCAGATCATTTCCTCTATCACGTCTGCAGTCTCAGATCATTTCCTCTATCATGTCTGCAGTCTCTAATAATTTCCTCTATCATGTCTGCAGTCTCAGATCATTTCCTCTATCACGTCTGCAGTCTCAGATCATTTCCTCTATCACGTCTGCAGTCTCTAATAATTTCCTCTATCATGTCTGCAGTCTCTGATCATTTCCTCCATCTTCTGCAGTCTCTGACCATTTTCTCCACCATACCTGCAATCTCCAATCATTTCCTCCATCATGTCTGCAGTCTCAGATAATTTCCTCTATCATGTTTGCAGCCTCTGATTATTTCCTCTATCATGTCTCCGGTCTCTGATCATTTCCTCTATCATGTCTGCAATCTCTGACCATTTCCTCTATCATGCCTGCAATCTCTGATCATTTCCTCTCTCACGTCTGCAGTCTCTAATCATTTCCTCTATCATGCCTGCAGTCTCAAATCTTTTCTTCTGTCATGTCTGCATTCTCTGAATATTTCCTCTATCCTGTCTGCAGTCTCTGATCATTTCTTCCATCATGTCTGAAGTGATCATTTTCTCTACCATATCTGCAATCTCTGAACATTTCCTCTGTTGTGTCTGCAGTCTCAGACCATCTCATGTGTCATGTCTGCAGTCTCAGACCATCTCATGTGTCATGTCTGCAGTCTTCGACCATCTCATGTATCATGTCTGCAGTCTCTGACCATCTCTTGTATCATGTCTGCAGTCTCTGACCATCTCTTGTATCATGTCCACTATCTCTGATCATCTCGCCTATCATGTCTGCAGTCTCTGACCATTTCTTCTATCATGCCTGCAGTCTCTGATAAATTGCTGTAGGATGTTTGCAGTCTTCTGTTGCATTACATATACTGATATTATCTGTGGCCCTTTGGGGCTCTCTGGGGCTACAGTTAAGGCCCCTATATCTCTTATGTTGAAAATGACTATAGAGTCTCAAAAGAAGAGGAGACCCAATTGATAACAACCGTCAGAGAGGTTCAAACATCTACATGGCGAGTGCATATTTTTTATATATCTTTATGCAACTAAAAATCTTTGGATGCTTGCGCGGCATGCTGATACTTGTAGTTCACCAATAGCCCACGGATTTCTCAACATGGAGATGAACAATGGAGAACACTATCGGAAAACCTAATGACCGTCGACACCACTATTTGTAAGTAGAAGAAAACGAACGGAACGGCGAACAGTGGTTTGCGCCGTGGATCCTGGCATCGGCCTTAGCGACGTTCTGCCCGAGCGTACGCCCTGCTGCGTTCTCTCTCTTAATTAGACCCGCACGGTGCAGAAATAATCACTGGTTTCCATGGAGAAGACGATCTATATATTGAAAGGGCTTTTTTTTTTTTTTCACACCAGAAGAGAAGAGACAGGCGCCTTTTGCTAAGTTTTCGGGCTGCTTATGGCTCCCTCTGGTGGCCGCCCGCAGTGAGACGGTCCTGGTAAGGCCAGATTTGTGAGTCGAAGGCTCTGCTAAAGGGGTGTGGGTTGCATTCCATTCGACAGGCCAGGCTGCTGCAGCTGTCAGCCGCTGTCTGTGTCAGTGCGGACGCAGGAACATGTGATGGGAGAGTAAATGAGGTGGTAATTGCCTGTACCTGGCGGTCGGTATTATGTATCAATACGATTACCAGCAGGTGTGAAAATGAATTCCTGCTGCAACGTACACCGGGCTGGCGGGAGGCGCTTAACCCCTTCCTCACCCCACTGGGTATATATAGGCTGACGTGCGACTGCATCGTCTTGCATCTGATTGCAAAAAAAAAAAAAGAGAGAGACTTCTGAATCTCATAGACTCTGATTCATCAAGCCTAAAGCATCGTAAAGTGCACTTAAGGCATGGTAAAGTGGCCTCTCAGTCAATATTACCATATGTCATTTTCCCTTAAGTGTTATTTAGCAAACCTTAAAGCTGAAGTTTAATTTGAATATATTTTGCCCTTTCTGGTTCTTATTTCCCCCTCCTCATCAACGTGCAAATGAAATATTTAAATGGAACCTTTTCATTTACATTACATATTTCTTTTAAATCAATCATGTCATCACTGAGTTTCTGTGCTTCTCTATGCAATGTAGGCAGATGATGGCTGGTGGGAGGGTGCTGTACATAGCTTCCTGGAAACATCAAAGCATCCTGTGGGCTGGCTGTTGGGAGGAGTTATGCAAATAGCAAAACGCTTTGATGGGCAGTCTGGAGGAGTAGACACTCATAGGCAGGCATAGGTGTGCGGAGCCGATAGCATTAGGGCACAAAACGAGGGGAGGCCCAGGCAGTAGGGGGAATCGGCACTGGGCAGAGTGCTTAGGGTGTGCCCAGGTACACCTGACACACCCCCTGCGCACACCTATGGCAGGCTGTATTTTCATGTGATGCAGTAAATCAAAGATTGAAAGAACTGAAATCCAATGAATGAATGTAGCAGCCCAAAGACAGCGAGACTGGGTAGGAGAGTCTTAGATGATGCAGTCAGGAAATGAGGAGGGCTCTCTCTGACTTGCTGCAGCTTTTAATGCACATTGTGAGAAGCTCTGTGCAGGCCAGTCAAGTTCCTCCACCCCAATCTCTCTCATCTATGTCTTTATAGGCCTTGCTTTGTGCACAGTCATGTTGGAACAGGAAGGGGCCATCCCCAAATTGTTCCCACAAAGTTGGGAGCATGAAATTGTCCAAAATGTCCTGGTATTCTGACATCTTAACCCCTTCCGTACCGCGTCATGTAAAATGACGTCGGCACAAATCCTTTCTCGATCCGGGCGGAGGTCATATGACGGCGCTCGGATCTCCCCGCTACTGCGCGCCCCCGGGGGCGCGCAGCGCGGCGATCGGGGGTGAGGCTCGTCCCTCGGACTGAGCCCAACCCCGATCAAGGTAAACAGCCAATGAAATTGGCTGTTTACCACGTGATCGGCTGTGTCAATCACAGCCGATCACATGAGCGGCTCCAGCGCGAGCCGCTCGTTCCTTCCTTAATGCGCGCCCCCGGGGGCGCGCAGCGCGGCGATCGGGGACGAGGCTCGTCCCTCGGACAGAGCCCATCCCCGATCTAGGTAAAGAGCCAATGAAATTGGCTCTTTACCACGTGACCGGCTGTGTCCAATCACAGCCGGTCACAAATGTCATCAGAGAACACGGTAACTAGCTGTCACCGTGTTCTCCTCCTCACACACTGATCCTGTGTGAGGAGGAGATTGTGGTAACAGCTAGTTACCAATCACAGTGCACCCCAAACACACTGATTGCCCCCCCCCAATAAAGAGCACCTGTCACTAGCCCATCAAAGTACCCGAGTACCTGTCACCAGCCCATCAGGTACTCAGATGACAGGTACTCGGGTACTCTGATGGGCTGATGACAGGTACTCTTGATGGGCTGGTGACAGGTACTCGGGTACTCTGATGATGGGTACTCGGGTACTCTGATGATGGGTACTCGGGTACTCTGATGACAGGTACTCGGGTACTCTGATGACAGGTACTCTGATGGGCTGGTGACAGGTACTCGGATACTCTGATGACAGGTACTCGGGTACGCTGATGACGGGTACTCGGGTACTCTGATGACGGGTACTCGGGTACTCTGATGACAGGTACTCGGGTACGCTGATGACGGGTACTCGGGTACTCTGATGACGGGTACTCGGGTACTCTGATGACAGGTACTCGGGTACTCTGATGACAGGTACTCGGGTACTTTGAGTACCCGTCACCGGAGTACCCGAGTACCCGTCATCGGAGTACCCGAGTACCTGTCACCTACCCATCAGAGTACCCAAGTACCTGTCACCTACCCAACAGAGTACCCGAGTACCTTCCACCTGCTCATCAGAGTACCTGACACCTGAAGTACCCGAGTACTTGCCACCTGCTCATCATTACCCATCACTACTCATCAGTACTCATCAGTACCCATCAGTACCTATCACCTATTAGTATCAGTACTGATCATCCGTACCCATCAGTACAGTATCAGTATCACCTATCAGTATCAGTACTACTCATCAGTACCTATCACCTGCCTGTCACCTGCCCATAAGAGTACCCGAGTACCTGTCACCTGCCTATCGGAGTACTCGAGTACCTGCCACTTGCTCATCAGTACCAGAGTACCTGTCACCTGCCCAACAAAGTACCCGAGTACCTGTCACCCTTCATACAGCCACCATGTCCAAGTCCAAAAAGGTTAACATACGTCGTCCGTTTAAACCTAAATACCGGTGTTATGGCAGTAGATAGCTGCCATAACCCTGGTATTTTTTTAAACGGTGGACGGTTGGCTTTCCGATAAGGGTGGTCCCAGCGGCGGATTCGCCGCGGGATCACCCTTCCGGGGTGGCGGAAGAGGTGCCCCCCCCCCCCTCCCGCTGCATTCTGGTCCTTTTCCCCGCTTACCGGACCCGCCGGCAGCGGGGAAAACGATCCGGTCCCAGATCCTCACAGACAGGATGTCGAGTGAGGGCAAGCTTGCCCTCACTCGACTCTATGGTCTTGGAGGACCGGAGCTACGGCAAACGTCGTTGCCTAGCAACCAGTTTAAAGGTCCCTTTTTTTTTTTTCATTTTATTTAATTTTTTTTTTATTTTTTTTTTTTATTTTTTCTATCTTTTAGTGTACTTGTGAGATCTGAGGACTTTTTGACCCCAGATCTCACAAAAAAAGAGGTCCTGTCGTGCCTTTTTCTATTACAAGTAATGTTTACATTTCTTGCAATAGAAATAAAAATGATCAATTTTTTTTTTTTTTAAAAAACAGTGTAAAAATAAAAAATAATAAATAAAATAAATAGTAAAAAAAAAAAAAAAAAAAAATTAAAGCGCCGTGTCCCCGCGAGCTCGCGCGCAGAAGCGAACGCATGCGGAAACCCCGCCCACATATGTAAACAGTGTTCAAACTACACATGTGAGGTATCGTCGCGATCGTTAGAGCAAGAGCAATAATTTGAGCCATAGACCTCCTCTGTAACTCTAAGATAGCAACCTGTAGAAATTTTTAAAATGTTGCCTATGGGGATTTTTAAGTACCAAACTTTGTCACCATTCTGTGAGCATGCGCAATTTTGAAGCATGACATGTTGGGTATCTATTTACTCGGCGTAACATTATCTTTCACATTATGGAAAACAATTGGGCTAACTTTACTGGTTTCTTATTTTTAAATTAAAAAAAGTGATTTTTTTCCCAAAAAATTGCGTTTGGAAGACCGCTGCGCAAATACGGTGTGATAACAAATATTGCAATAATCTCCATTTTATTCTCTAGGGTCTCTGCTAAAAAAAAATATATAATGTTTTGGGGTTCTAAGTAGTTTTCTAGCAAAAACAACTGATTTTAGCTTGTAAACACCAAATGTCAAAAATAGGCCTAGGCAAGTGGCTAGGATGCATGATGATGCTCCTTGGATGTTTAGGCCCCTCTATATGGCTAGGCTGTGAAAAAGTCTCACACATGTGGTATTGCCATACTCAGGAGGAGTGGCAGAATGTATTTTGGGGTGTCATTTTTGCGATGTACATGCTATGTGTTAGGAATATCCTATAAATTGACAACTTTGTGTAAAAAAAAAAAGTTTTTATTTTTTTCCCACATTTTCCAAAAACTTGTGGAAAAAAATGACATGTTCAAAGGACCCATAATGCCTCATAGAATATACGTTGGAGTGTTTGCTTTCCAAAATGGGGTCATTTTGTGGACTTTTCCATTGTATTGTTGCTCTAGGGCCTTGAAAAGTGTGATAGGTAGTAAGAAAGTTTTATGTGTATTTATGCTCCTAAAACGCCTTATGGTGCTACTTGGACGTGGAGTCTCTTTTTGTGGCCAGGCTGTGTAAAAGTCTCACACATGTGGTATCACCATACTCAGAAGGAGTAGCAGAATGAATTTTGGGGTGTCATTTTTGCTGTGTACATGCTATGTGTTAGAAATAGCTTATAAATTGACAACGTTTTGGGAAAAAAAAAAGAAAAAAAATGTTTTCTTCATTTTCCCAAGAATTGTGGGAAAAAATTATAACTTCAAAAAACTCACCATGCCTCTTACTAAATACCTTGGACTGTCTACTTTACAAAAAGGGGTCATTTGGGGGGTATTTGTACTGTCCTGACATTTCAGGGCCTCAAGAAAGGAGATAGGCCATCAGTACATCTGGTGTGATCAATTTCAGTAATTGGTACCATAGCTTCTAGACTCAATAACTTTCACACAGACTAAATAATATACACTAATTTGGGTTAATTTTACCAGAGATATGTAGCAGTATAAATTTTGGCCCAAATGTATGAAGAAAAATTAATTTTTTGCAAAATTTTATAATAGAAACTAAAAAAAAGTGTTTTTTTTGCAAAATTTTTGCTCTTTTTTTGCTTATATCACGAAAAAAAAAAACCCCAGTTGTGATCAAATACCACCAAAAGAAAGCTCTATTTGTGTGAAAAAAATGATAAAAATTTTGTTTGGTTACAGTGTAGCATGACTGAGCAATTGTCATTCAAAGTGTGAGAGTGCTGAAAGCTGAAAATTGGTCTGGGCAGGAAGGGGGTCTAACTGCTCTGTATGAAAGCGGTTAAGAGTTCCCTTCACTGGATCTAAGGGGCCAACCCCTGAAAAACAACCCCACACTATAATCCCCCCTTCCACCAAAATATTTGGACCAGTGCACAAAGCAAGGTCCATAAAGACATGTATGAGCGAGTTTGGGGTGGGGGAACTTGACTGGTCTGCACAGAGTCCTGACCTCAACCTGACAGAACACCTTTGGGATGAATTTGAGTGGAAACTGCGAGCCAGGCCTTCTCATCCAACATCAGTGCCTGACCTTATAAATGCACTTCTGGAAGAATGGTCAAACATTCCCATAGACACACTTCTAAACCTTGTGGACAGCCTTCCCAGAAGAGTTAAAGCTGCAAAGGGTGGGCCAACTCAATATTGAACCCTATGGACTAACACTGCCATGCCATTGAAGTTCATGTGTGTGTAAAGGCAGGTGTCCCAATACTTTTGGTAATATAGTGTATAACCCCCATATAGGGCAACCAGGCACACAGGGGTGAGTTTCACTTTAACAAGGAAATTCTGGCACTACGCGGAGGATTTATTGTTTCGCACAGAGTTGTCCTTTAAGTGAAGAAGAAAATTTTCCATTACTGGGATATGAAGGAATCATTAGTAAACAGGTTAAGTACCTGATAGCCCCCGGGGATTTATTCTTAATATATCTGAGAGGAACATCCCAAACAAAATTATTCCAGGGTTAAATACATTTCAGAAGGTTGTTCTACAACAAGGAGGGAGGATGTAAACCTCTTCAAATTATGTTTACAGGGACAAAAGTTGACTTCACTGTTTTTCATGTCTGGCGCGGAGATTTAGGTCTGATGCTTGCTCATTAGACGGGGAAATTATTCAGCGAGAGTCGTTTAGTATTTCACACTCGCTCCACTTAATTTGATATTTGGCATTCATGGTTTGAGCCATTACGAATAAGTCACAATTTAAAGCGTCTGTCCACCCTGAGATGCTGTTTGGGTTATGGGTAGGGAAGAGCAGAGTGATTTGGAAGTTGGGTTCACGCTGTTGCGGTGTGTTAACATACGTGCCTCATGCAAAGCATTAACATGTGTTACATTAGGGTAGCCCATACATAGTTACATTGACATGTGTTGAAAAAAGACACAAGTCCATCTAATTCAACCAATAAAAGAGAAAAAAAAAATGTTTTAAAAATCATACAATCCCATATACACAATCCTATACCCGCAGTTGATCCAGAGAAAGGCGAAAAACCCCAGCAATGCATGATCCAATATGCTACAGCAGGGGAAAAAATTCCTTCTTGATGCCCCAAGAGGCAATCAGATATTCCCTGGATCAACTTTACCTATAAATATTAGCATCCAGTTATATTATCTTCATTTAGGAAAGAATCTAGGACTTTCTTAAAGCATTCTGCTGAGTTGGCCAGAACCACTCCTGGAGGGAGTCTATTCCACATTTTCACAGCTCTTACTGTGAAGAAACCTTTCCATATTTGGAGATGAAATCTCTTTTCCTAAAGAAGTAAAGAGTGCCCCCTTGTCCTCTGTGATGACCTTAAAGTGAATGGGCTGCCTAAAGCATGTGCTGTTATTTGTAACACAGTGCTTTACATGCACAGCACCGTGGTACCATGTAATGTGGTGCACTGCAGTGTACAGTATCTCACAAAAGTGAGGACACCCCGCACATTTTTGTAAATATTTTATTCTATCTTTTCATGTGACAACACTGAAGAAATGACACTTTGCTACAATGTAAAGTAGTGAGTGTACAGCTTGTATAACAGTGTAAATTTGCTGTCCCCTCAAAATAACTCAACACACAGCCATTAATGTCTAAACCGCTGGCAACAAAAGTGAGTACACCCCTAAGTGAAAATGTCCAAATTGGGCCCAATTAGCCATTTTTCCACCCCGGTGTCATGTGACTTGTTAGTGTTATAAGGTCTCAGGTGTGAATGGGGAGCAGGTGTGTTAAATTTGGTGTTATCGCTCTCACTATCTCATACTGGTCACTGGAAGTTAAACATGGCACCTCATGGCAAAGAACGTTCTGAGGATCTGAAAAAAAGAATTGTTGCTCTACATAAAGATAGCCTAGGCTATAAGAGGATTGCCAAGACCCTGAAACTGAGCTGCAGCATGGTGGTCAGGACCATAGAGCGGTTTAACAGGACAGGTTCCACTCAGAACAGGCCTCGCCATGGTCAACCAAAGAAGTTGAGTGCACGTGCTCAGCGTTATATCCAGAGGTTGTCTTTGGGAAATAGACATATGAGTGCTGCCAGCATTGCTGCAGAGGTTGAAGGGGTGGGGGGTCAGCCTGTCAGTGCTCAGACCATACGCCACACACTGCATCAAATTGTTCTGAATCACTGTCGCCCCAGAAGGAAGCCTCTTCTAAAGATGATGCACAAGAAAGCCCGCTGAAGTTTGTTGAAGACAAGCAGACTAAGGACATGGATTACTGGAACCATCTCCTGTGGTCTGATGAGACCAAGATAAACTTATTTGGTTCAGATGGTGTCAAGTGTGTGTGGTGGCAACCAGGTGAGGAGTACAAAGACAAGTATGTCTTGCCTACAGTCAAGCATGGTGGTGGGAGTGTCATGGTCTGGGGCTGCATGAGTGCTGCCGGCACTGGGGAGCTACAATTCATTGAGGGAACCATGAATGCCAACTTGTACTGTGACATACTGAAGCAGAGCATGATCTTCAGAGACTGGGCCACAGGGCAGTATTCCAACATGATAACAACCCTAAACGCACCTCCAAAACGACCACTGCCTTGCTAAAGAAGCTGAGGGTAAAGGTGATGGACGGGCCAAGCATGTCTCCAGACCTAAAGCCTATTGAGCATCTGTGGGGCATCCTCAAACAGAAGATGGAGGAGGGCAAAGTCTCTAACATCCACCAGCACCGTGATGTCATCTTGGAGGAGTGGAAGAGGACACCAGTGGCAACCTCTGATGCTCTGTTGAACTCCATGGAATACGGCCTCTGGAGGCCGTCTGTACACAGATAGTACACAGATAGTACACAGAATACCCCCTCCCAGAAATGTAATTTCCTGCTTGTGTGTTTGGCTTACTGATTTTCACAGAAGTCTGCACTAAGATACACGTTTTGGGCATCCCCTGCAACAAAAATGTCATTTTTGATGAGATACTCCCAGTAGGAAAGCATGTCTAAAGATCCTGCCGCTTTCCTCATTAGAGCCCTGCAGGTGCAGCAGCTGATTGATTCTTATGAAATCCCTCCCATTAGATTCACTGTGTACATGGACACAGACAAACAAACAGTGATTTCTTCATGATAGCAAAAGTTAGGAATCTGCAACCAAGTTTGATAAAATCCCTGCAATGTACATAGATCAGCCAGAGGGGAGGGTATTTTTCTCAACAAAAGTGAAGTTACTTTCTAAATAGCATGTTGAATTCAGCAAGCGGTACAGCCCCTGTGTGACCCATTAAAGTGCATGGGACCACACCGCAACCACGTGCAATGCAATGGAAAGGAAGGCCGCAAATAAATATTTTTGAGCAATCCGATACACTCAAAGGTAAACTATTCAATCATTTTTAATACATGGGTCTAAGATACACCGATCGTTTTCTGGAGTAAGGCCGGTGTAGAAGTCAGTAAACATAATGCGGCTTCTTAAAGGATTATTCCACTCAGTTTGGCCTACCTTGTAATTTAAGTTTGGTATAACTGCTTTAACTTCTTCCAGTCCGAGCCTTTTCTGGCATTTTTGTTTACATGTAACAATCAGTATTTTGTGCTAGAAAATTAATTTGAACCCCCAAACATTACATATATATTTTTTTTTTCTGGACCGGAAGATTTTCCCCCTTAATGACCAGGCCATATTTTGCGCTTCGACACTGTGTTATTTTAACAGACAATTGCGTGGTCGTGCAATGCTGTACCCAAATAACATTGATGTCCTTTTTTTCTCACAAACAGAACTTTCTTTTGGTGGTATTTGATCACCTGTGCGATTTTTATTTTTTGCGCTATGAACAAAAAAAGAGCGACAATTCTGAAAAAAAAAAAACAATATTTTTCACATTCTGCTATATAAAATTCCCCCCCCCCAAAAATTTCAAAATCCATTTTTTTTTAACATTCTATGCCAATTTGTACTCTGCTACATATTTTTGGTAAAAAACATCGCACTAAGCGTATTTTGATTGGTATGCACAAACTACAAACGTCTACAAACTACGGGAAAGATTTATGTCATTTTTATTGTTTTGGGGTGTTTTTTACTAGTAATGGCGGCAATCAGCGATTTTTAGCGAGACTGCGACATTGCAGAGGATAGATCGGACCCCTAACTGACATTTTTGATACTTTTGGGGGAACAGTGACATTACCACAGTAATCAGTGCTCTATTACTGTAATCATGACACTGGCAGGGAAGGGGTTAACACTGTGGGTGATCAAGGGGTTAAATGTGAGCCTAGGGGAGTGATTGTAACTATTGGGGGGGGCGTGGCTTCGGAAATGACCATAGAGACCTGTATTCCTATATAGAAGGATCACAGGAGCTCTATGATCATTCCAAGGAGAAGAACGGTCAGCTGTGATTACACGGCCAGCTGGACAGGCAGCTTCCTTACCTCCTCCTTCCCCGAGTGGCTGTGAGTCTCCTCTGGCTGTTCGTCTCCTCCCTCTTCCTGGCCTGTGGCCAGTAAAATGGCTTCTCTTTTTTCAGCCAATCAGGAAAGGGGACTCACGGCCCGCTTCCTGATTGGCTGGGAAGCGAGTCAGTGTGATAATAGCGAATATTCATTCGCTATTGTCATACAACTGGGTGGGTTTAGGGCGCAGTGCTCTGCGCCCCGAGCCCACCCTTTTTCAAAGCCTATTAGAGCCTCTGGCTCTAATCAGGTGCTTAAAAAAAAAAAAAACCCTGTTGGAATCCATGCATCCATGGATGGGGGCCCCTGCGCCCCTAATGGACGGGTCGCCACTGCTCTTCAGTATACTGGCAAGAGACAGGCTTTTTTAGGCAGGTTGTGGCTGCTTTCTGAAGAAAATGAGCTATAAGCAGACTTGTATAAAGTACTCGAAATTTCTACTTGAGTAAAAGTACAAGTGCTCGATCAAAAAATTACTTGAGTAGAAGTGGAAGTGCTCGCAGAAAAAGTTACTTAAGTAGAAGTACTAAAGTATTCAACATTTTTTTTACTTAAGTATTGCAAGTAGTTTTTTCAAAAAATTTGCTACTTAAGTACTAAAAGTAAAAAGTACCAGTAGTTTTGAAAAAAAATTTCTACTCAAGTACTGAAAGTAGAAGTACAAGTACTGTGTTATGTAGTTATTAAAGAAAGAAGTCAAAAGTATGAACATCATATTGTTTTTATTATTTCAAATGATTTATTCAAATGATTAACCTGTGTTTGTTAGTAGTTTCTTGATGCACTTTAAGCGCTGTAGCACCATTTATTTGTTTGTTTCATATTTTCTTTTTATTGGAAAGATTTGGTATAGCAGCTTTTATTATACACAGCCTTTATTTTCGTATGCGCTGATTTACAAATGACATTATACACATTTTTTTGAGCTTTATGCAACCTGCCATCTACTGTTCTGGCAGTGGTAATTTTTTTAAAAGTGACGAGTAACTATGCAGCACAAAAAAAAAATACTTGAGTAGAAGTATCGAAATTATCGAAAAAATGTAGTGAAGTAAAAGTAGAAGTAGGAGAAAAAAATTCTACTCTAGGAAAGTACAGATACCGCATTTCGGTACTTAAGTACAGTACTTAAGTAGTTCTACTTCGTTACTATACATCTCTGGCTATAAGACTTTGCATTTCTTTTGTTGTGATGCACCTGAAATGTTTTAGCTGATTCAAAAAGAACGTTCCATTGGGCTTTAGCAAAATAAAAAAAAAACAAAATAAAAACCAAAACAAAACATTTTTATACAAATCGAATGCACCAGGTGTCTTATGATTACACAGCAGTGGTGATTTACAACAAAGCACATTCAAATGAGAAGTTTGAATTTTTGAGCATTGAAATGTTCTCCTAAAGTTATGGGCCATACACACTATAAGATTTTCTGAAGACTTTTTCCTTTAGATTTACCAAAACCAGATAATATGAGGTCAAACCTAAACACTTTCAATTTGTATGCAATCTGGCAGGCCCTTGCACTACATAGAAAAGGTAAATATGAAGGAAAAAGTCTTCAGAAAATCTTGTAGTGTGTATGGCCCTTTAGTCCCACTCCTGTGGTTCTACAAGAAAATCAAAAAATAAAACAAAATTGGTGCTAGGAAAAATACATACACGTTCCCATCTTTACGTGATACCGTTTTTTGGCCTTCCTGAGCTTCAATTATCTAGTATGCCAGAGAACTGGATGACATAAAACCTCCTCTTCAGTCATTTCTCAAATGTGAACGGAAAAGGACATTTTTTTTTTTTTTTTGACAGCTGGTTTTAAAACTCCAAAATAACTTCATCCATGAGGGCTTTTCAAATAGCACAAGTAAATTACTTCTGCAAAAAAAGCGAGAGGAGTATGCAAAGATCAAACCGTTACCAGGCAAAACCTTCTCCTAGAAATAAGGAATAATAGCCGAGAAGACTTCCTCTTCCTATTCTAAAGTACAACTTGAAGGAAACAAAAAAATCAAAAACATTTGTAAGACTAAGACTAGAATGTCAATTAATTCAGATGTGACACGTAAAAAAAAATAAAAAAAATAAAAAATCGGGCCATTATATCTGGATGGGAACAGAAGAGCCCAGGATATACCTTCAAGTTGTCCTCATTTTGAAAGTGCAGTTCAGATTCTTTGATGTGTGCGAATACTAGTACAGGGCGTAATACAAAATTGTAGGTTTGGTCAAAATTAGTTCATTCATTTTAGTGATAACCGGAGACCTTTGGGTTGAGTTTGGTTAGGTCTAGGTGGGTTCAAGAATTTTTGTTCTTTAACCACTTCAGCTCCTGAAGGTTTTACCCCCTTAACGACCAGGCCATTTTTTGCGATTCGGCACTGTGTTACTGTAACTTACAATTGCGGGGTCGTGTGATGCTGTACCCAAATACATCTGCGGTTTTTAGATTTTGCGCTATAAACAAAAAAAGAGCGTAAATTTTGAAAAAAAAAAAAACACAATATTTTTTACTTCCTGCTATAAAACATTCCCAATAAAAAAAATTTAAAAATCAAATTTTTGTATCCGTTTAGGCCAATTTGTATTCTGCTACATATGTTTTGAAAAAAAAAAATCACAAAAAGCGTATTTTAATTGGTTTGCGCAAAAGTTATAGCGTTTACAAACTATGGGATAGATTTTTAGACTTTTCATTTTTTTTTAATTTTTAATAATAATGGCGGCAATCAGCGATTTTTAGCGGGACTGCGACATTGAGGCAGACAAAATCTGATACTCTGTGACACTTTTTGGGGACCAGTGACATTAATACAGTACAGTGCTAAATAATATGCACTGTTACTGTATAAATGACACTGGCATCGGAGGGGTTAATACTGGGGGTGATCAAGAGATTAAATGTAAGACTAAATATGCTTGCTCCTGTTAGTCTCTCTGAAGATCGCGTGAGGCCGACGGCGATTGAGCCCGCTCCTCCCACGGTCTGGCTCCCACTGTGTCTAATAACAGCGGGAGCGCGACTCCGGCGGCGCACACGCGCCACCGAGACCATGTGCACTTAATCACATAAATCGGCACGTGGTTAATAAGGGATTGATCTTATACACTAGATGGCTGCTAGAGATGGCTCATGGCTTCTGCCATGCAACTAAATTGCATTGCTTAATCGCACTACAGAAAATCTCTTATGGGTCTGTGTTGACAGGCTTTGGATTTGTGATGATGGGCAAATGTGGCTTGCATTTGAGATCAAACATAGAAGTTTCTAAAGTCATTAATCGTCCACTGACAGGTGGGTTTTACCTGAGGTTGGCCCAATGCTGGCCTGCACATGACCTAATTCTTAGCTGCTTCAACTTGCTGCAAGCTGTTGCCGCATTCATATTGACTTGGATGGAGAAAGATGCAATTCTGAGGCAAACAAAAGCCCATGGGCACAGGCCCTGACATTGCAGTTCACAGAAAGGGCTCATTCACATCAGCAGTTGGCGGCAGTAAAACCCCACAGCTGAGCCGCTTATTTTTCCACCTCCCAAATGCTCCCCCTTTAGCTGCAGAGGCAGCAGCTGGAGATGTACACATGCTGCAGACACAATGCTTTGCTTCATGGCCGCGGCAGGAATTATTCCCACGGTTGCTTTTGGTGGGCATAGCGCCCATTGAACATGGCCCAATCAAGTAAATAGGGCTTCTCTGCAAACGCCCTCCAAACATGACTGCATACAGAAATAATAAATAAACATTAAAAAAGTATTGATATTGCAAATTCTTTAAAAAAATGCATTCGGAGCAATGAGGGGGCAACATTTAAAGTTGGTTTAGTTCATCCTTTTCTTCTACTTTAAGACCAAACCTGCTTAGAGAATGCACCAAGGTTCAAATGTAACAGAAATGTCAAAAAGTATGAATGTAAAGGCAAAAATTTATTTTAAAGTTTTGGATAGAGTAAGAAAGTTTTGCTTTTTTTGCTCTGTTTCTCATAGGGTAGGATTCCCTTTACCTCTTCAGCTGGACATACAATAATACATGAAAGGAGATCTCCCTAAAGTGAAGGGAAATCCCCCTCTTAGAAAGTAGGCACTGGAACTGATATGACCACTGGAAGATTCTCTCCTATTCCTTTGGCAACTGTAACATTTTGGATTTCCAATTATGTTGGTCCCAAAGTGGTCACTGGTGATGTGCTTGGGTTCAGTTTAAGTTAGCTGTCATTGCTGGGTCAATGAACTGCAAGTGGGAGGTTCTCCACCCTACAGCTGATGTACACAATGAGCCATGGATACTTGTGACAACACTGACCTAATATGGCCACATGGCCATATTGGGCCAATGTCAGTTCAGTTCAGCCCAAACCTAAGCTCATTCCCAATAGTCACCAATAGGAATGGACACATGACCATATTAGGCTAATGTCAGCCCAGTTCAGACCAAACCCAAGCTCATCCCTATTGGTCATTAATAGGGATAGGCACATGGCCATATTGGGTCAATTTCAACCCAGTTCTGACCAAACCCAAGCTCATTCCTACTGGTAACTACTAGGGATGAGCACATACTGTAGCCATATTAGGCCAATGTCCACCCAGTTCAAGCTGAACCCAAGCTCAGCCCTATTGGTCACTAATAGGGATGGGCATATGGCCATATTAGGCCAATGTCAGCCTAGATCAGACCGACCCCAAGCTCAGCCTTATGGGTTACCAATAGGGATGGGCACATGGCCATATTAGGCCAATGTCAATCCAGTTCTGACCAAACCAAAGCTCGTTCCTATTGGTTACTAATAGGAGATGGACACATGGCCATATTAGGCCAACGCCAAACCAGATCAGACCGAACCCAAGCTCCACCCTATTGGTCACCGAAAGGGATAGACACATGGCCATTTTAGGCCAATGTCCACCAGGTTCAGACCGAATCCTAGCTCATCTCTATTGTTTGCCAAGACAAATAGAACAAATCTCCCCACACAGACAGAAAAAAACCCCAACAAGGGTTCTAACTATTTTCTGCCCTATCCAAAACTAAAAATAAAGTTTTGGCTTTTATCATACTTCAACTATATTTAAAATGGAGCAAAGTTCACTTTAACCTGGCAGCAGCAAAGTGAAAGTTCTCCTTGGTCATTGTACTTTGTATGTCATCGCTGAGTTCTTGTAAGCTTTACTGAAAAAGTCTGCTACAATCTAATCCTATCACCTATGCAGTGCATTGTACCGCGGTTCTTCTCCAGTACGGCCGCTTGTCTCTACATATTAAGGATGACATCAAGCATGTCATGGCCACATTGAAATTAGTTGGTGACTAAACATAAGCTCGGAATAAAGGAGAGATAGAAAATAGTTCAGCACTCTTTTTAATGTGGCAAGGTTAAAAGAACTCCACTGTCACTCCCAGGGGAGGGAGTAATTGAATTAAAATGAGAAGCAGGTTAGGCTCGGGCTCGTCTGAAGTAGAAAGGATTTTGACACCGATCTTGAAACAATGGTCTTTGAGACACAGCTCCTCGAGCGTCTGTGGTTTCTTTACTGCATGAAAGGAAAAGAGCCTTTTGACTATCATACGCAATCTGGTTTAGGCGTTTGATGTGCGAGGATGCCGATGTGGCATTTGCAACAAAATAAAAGTATATATTTAGTTATCTTCTTTAATTTTTAAAATCAACTTTTTTTTTATTTTCCTTTAATTATTTTGGCTAAAACAGGTTTTCCATTACTACTAATAATAATAATGTACAAACTTGTTTTGTAAATGATTTACAGAATACATTCTGGGGAAATCAATAAAGTTATTTTCCTGGTGATAGGTCCCTGTACCAAATTCAGTCAAGCATTTGTTCCAATTTTGGTAACATTAGTGACAAATTCAGGTACAATCTAATCACCACTACGTAAAAAATCTACCACTCAACAGATTCTTAAAAAGTTAATTAATTGTTAACCACTTACCTACCACATACTGTAACTGTACTGCTACAGTGCAGGCTCACTATGCAGAATCACGTATATATATTTATATATAAGTGATTCTGCTCTTCCAGGTAGGGGGATACGCCATTTGCGCTGCGATTAATAACAGCACAAGCCGATAAGTGGGTGCCGGCCAATGGATGACCACCGGCGCCCGGTGATCGGTGAAGAGGAAGACAGGACAGAGCTCTGCATATATGTAAACTATACAGAGATCTGTCCTGTTAGCGGGTATGTGCCAGTTTCTGTTTCCCTGCAAAGCAGGGAATAAAATCCATCACATCCCTTAGTGAAAGCACCACATAGTACATAAACACTGGTTTTATGTTCAAATAAAATTTACATTTTTTGTACATTTGTGCCTTTGTGGTTACTTGTCCATATTTCCTACAAAAGTCCCGTATTCTTGGAGGGTTTTTTTTTGTTCAAAAACACTGGTTAGGTACACATTTAATCCTCTGATCGCCCTAGATGTTTAACCCCTTCCCAGCCAGTGTCAGTACAGTGACAGTGTATATTTTTATGAATTAGTGTCACTGGTTCCCACAAAGTTTCTAAAGTCTCAGTTAGTGTCAGATTGGCCGCCATATTATCACATTTCCACTATAAGTCGCTGATTGCCGCCCTATACTAGTATAAAAAAAGTATATATACTATAGTTTGTAGACGCGATAACTTTTGCGCAAACCAATCAATATAAACTTATTGGGATTTTTTTCCTTTTTTATTGGGTATGATTTATAGCAAAAAGTAAAAAATATTGTTTTTTCAAAATTTTCAGTCTTTTTTTTTTTATTTATAGCGCACAAACGCAGTGGTAATCAAATACCACTAAAAGAAAGCTCTATTTGTGGGGAAAAAATGATACACAGAGAACAGAAGACTGCTAGCAGTAATGCACCTTGGAGCACAAACGCAAGGGCAAGGACTGCAACCCATTAGGTAATTAATATATAGTCAGGTGTGCAGCATCATCACTGTGCACCGCACAAGCAGCAAACAAGTGATGATGCAATCAGAGTTTATAAGAGGCAGCAGTCTGCACATGTCCATGATGGCTGCCAACAGGAGGGCAAGGTAAGACCTTGACAATTACATATGATTGGATATTCTTTGCAAAGTGAAATCTAACCCCATTCACTAAGCACTGGGGAACATTCCCTTGTAGAGTGCAAAGTGAATACCCTATACCTGTCCTGCGCTTTGCTACATTGGGAGAGACTATTAGTGTGCTCACTGGACCCTCCTGAGACAAGTTCTGCGTTATGTTCATTGTAAGTTATTATAGCCAAACTTGCAATTTCTAGCCAACAGCACAACAACCAATATGATTAAGTAAATGTATATCATATGTATTGGATGTATATTATGTATGTTTTTTCTTTTTTCTTCCTAGCAACCCTTTCTAACCGCACCCCCTGTCACCCTGAAGAAGCCGACAAGGTGAAACACGTATGGATGAGTTATCCTTCCCATATGTAAAATTTTGATGTATCATCACGATTATCTGTTGAATACCTAATAGATCTCACTATTTAAATGTTCATAGGGAAGGACCTCTATCTTTAGGGGTGTTTTGGATGAAGTATGGGTTGTGGAAGTCTTTCATGCTTTTAGGGGTGTATACACTCTTTTAATATATTTTTCAACAAAGAACATTTTCAACTAAATGTTTTGGTAATCATTCTGTGAGAAGGTTTCAACACCTTTAACCCCTTCACGGTAACGTAACGCATATATGCGGCCTTTTGCTTCAAGTGGTTAAACCAGGGTGATGCCTACAGTTACCGTTTTTAGAGCTGATAGTCGGCTTTCTTGTAATAACAACCGATGTGGCTAATCAGCCGCTCAGCTATTAATATAAGCAGAGGGAGGGAACGTCCCCCCGTCCCGCCGCCTTCCGCGACTCACCCAGGCTCTCCCGTTACACCGGGAGGCTCGAGCAACCAGCCGGAACTTCTGCCTGCTGGCCGAAGACCGAAACAAAGCCAGAATCGGTTTTGATCAGGTCTCGGATCTAGTAACCTGGAAGCGATGACATGACATCACTTCCGGTTACTGAAGCTTTAAAGGCGTCAGATTAAAAAAAAATGTCAGTATTCAAAACAGCCAAACTTGGGGTTTAAATGCTTTTAAGAGCAAGGAAGGGATTTGTGGTCTTATAGACCCCAGATCCCGTTAAAAAAAAAAACTGACACATGACTATTGCGGTTACAAAGGATGTTTACATTCCTTGTGACAGCAATAAAAGTGATTAATATATATATATATATATATATATATATATATATATATATGTATGTATGTATGTATATATATATGTATAGATATATAAAGAGACAGTGTAAAAAAAAAAAAAAGTAAAGCGCCCATCCCTTCGTGCTTGCGCGCAAATGTGAAAGCATATGTATGTCACACATGTGAGGTATCACCGCAATTGTTAGAGTGAAAACAATAATTCTAGCACTAGACTTTCTCTGTAAGTCTAAACTGGTAACTGTTAAAAATGTTTAAATCCCCCTTTGGAGATTTTTAGGTACTGTAGTTTGTCGCCATTCCACGAGTCTGCGCAAATTTAAAGCATGACATGTTAGGTATCTATTTACTCGGCGTAACATCATCTTTCACATTTTATAAGCAAATTGGGCTAACTAGTGTTGTTTTTTTTTTTTTATTCATGAAAGTGTATTTTTTTTTTTAAAAAATAGCATTTGAAAGACTGCTGCGCAAATACAGTGTGACCTAAAATATTACAACAACGCCATTTTTTTCTCTAGGGTCTCTGCTAAAAGAAATATAAATTGTTTGGGGGTTCTAAGTAACTTTCTGACAAAAAAATACTGATTTTAACATTTAAGCTACAAATGTCAGAAAAAGGCTTAGTCTTCAAGGGGTTAAAGTCCCATTTTAAAGTCCCATTTCTTCCACACGTGGTGTTGATTTTTCAACTCTCTTTTTTCTGAATACCCTATTTGCCAACACTGATGTTTTCTGTGAATGGACAAAAGAAGAGGGGACAAATGAATGACACTGTGGCCGTAGTGGGGAGTATGGGTAGTAAGAGCTATACTATCGGCCATCAATGAAAGTGTATCTATTATAAAGAAAGTACAGCTATCTCACAAACACCTGATGAGAGAGAACTTTTTATTACTAGCCACATTTTAATAAAAAAACTTTGCCCGGAGTTCTGCATTAATGAAAAATTTAATGGGCTTTATAAAGGGACACAAGCTTCCACATATACAGAGCTGTCAGGCCTGGCCGTGCTCCTGAGTCCCATGTACACATTTTCCCAGTCCCTTTGCTTTAGCATGCAGTCAGAGTCAGGGAGATACATAACAGTGAAGTATTGATGAACTTTCATATTTGCATTCAGGGAAAGATCCCTCTGGGGAGAGCGCAAAGCTTCAATTCAACTTCCCATTATCATCAACAGCAAGTTCAACCTTGTGGATACACAAAGTCGAGTGGCGCTGATTTAATGTCCCAGGGTGCACGGAGACTGATGGCCTTCTACACGTGAAGAAAGGACGGAAAAATGGCAAGCTTTATCTACTTTTACTTTCTTCTGAACTGGTAATGGATGGCTCCCAGAGCGGGCCCGGCTGTGTCATGGGCTGTAGACGAAGCAACATTTTTAAGGTGTTTTCTGCTTTATTTTCTCATTCAGTCTCCTGGAGGGATTTAAATTAGGGGTTATTTCTGAAAAAGACAAACCAGTAAGCACCCCTAATAATGTTTCTAATGTATCTGTGCCCTTTAGTTATTTTTGACATTTTGATAAATTACCTGTGATCTTAGTTCTTGGTGGAAATTATCTGTAGGCTCATCCAGCCTTGTCAACAGTACCACCAGTTCCAGATTAGGGGCAACTGATTGAAATACCAAGCCTCTTGGCTCCTTCTCTTTTTACAGCACTACTGCTCAGGCTTTTTGGCTTGGTCCTGCAGACCAACTAACAGCACTAGACATGTGCGGTTAGTTTTGTTCCGAATGAATATTCGGACAAATTTTTCAGTATTCGAAGATTGGGATATATCCGAATACCCAAATTACAGTATAAATGAAGTTTACCAAATGCTCGGAATAATGGAAAAAATGTGTCCAAATTTCAGAAATTTGAAAAGAGTTTTACATCGAATTCCAGTCGAATTCAAACTGTAAACATATTTCCGAAGTCAAAGACTAGGTGTGTTATTAGAGTACCATTTAGAAATAATGCTGATTTTGTTAGGCCAAAAGGTGATTTAAAGTCATTGTAATCATCTGATGAAGATTTTTCTTTTGGTTGTTTACTTTGCCACATTGGAATAAAAAAAAAAAATCAAAAGTTTTAGATTCGACCAATTCAAAATGTATAGATTCAAATGTTTTAAATAGAAAGAAATCTGTAAATTCGAAGAAAATCTCTAAAAGACATCAAATAAATTCCAAATATGAATCCTGAATAAAAATTCAGAACACAAATCTTGAATACGAATCTGAACGAATCAACCGAACTTAACGAAACGTAATAACTAGAATAATGAATCTAAACAAAACAGCACACCTGTTCACAGGTACAACAGTTGTATCTTTCTTAGCTATTTTTAGACACCCGTCCCTTCAAAAGAGCCCTTAGCTTTGGCCAAGCCTTTGAATATAAAGCATGTGCACACAACACAGTTGTTGGAGGCTTCATCCCTTTCAATACTCCTCTTTGAAGACTACAAACTCCAGACCCCAATCCAGGAATTACAAAATCTGAAGTAAGATCAGCTTCCTCTGCTAAGTACACATATTGTGGAGAGACCCCCCCCCCCCCCCCCGCCATCATGAATACCCTGTTGCATTTTTGCCTACTTTCATGAAGTAGCAGGACATCGCACTGCCTGAATTTCTTAGCATTGAGGACACTATTGATCAGGCAACATTGAGGACCATCGGCCAAGAAAACTTAATGTAGCAGGTGAAAGACAAATCATGCTTACACACATTCGACATGGGAAGATGTCCAACAGTGCCGTCAACACAGAACTGGTGAAAACAAGTGCGCCCAAGAACACCCATCTATTGTCCGGAGAAATCTGTCCAGAAGTGATCTTAATGGAAGAATTGCGGCCAAAAGACATACCTCAAATGTGGAATAAAACTAGGTGACTCAGGAGAGACCTGGTGGACGGGGTCATTCCCCTGTACCGGGACACATACGTCCACAGAGGATGCCCGAAAAAATACGACCGTGTATGGCTACAATGGCTGGAGGGCTCCTCGGCTGCACTGCTTGCATGCTTAGAGTGAATGGTGGGATCTAGGCCTGTCGCCCTGCCTCCCTGGGTTGTATTGTCTATTCTGTGCCAGATGTGCCTTTTTTACCTCTTCTGTGTATGCCTGATGTGAACATCGTGAGTCTCCACGTCAGTCTTGTGGGAGACGGCGCTCTGCTCATCCTTCATGTGCCTTGCAATTGTATCTTATGCACCAATTTTGTTGTTGTATTATGTTGTTGGTTTGTGTTGTTCTATACCAATAAAAAGATTTAAAAAAAAAAAAAAACTAGGTGACTCAACTATGCAGGAAAACATAGAAACTGGGGTTAAAAAAAAAAATGGCAGCTGCAGCTGTCACTACCTATTACTTTCACAAGGGATATTTTCATTCCTTGTGACAGCAATAAAAGTGATCAGATATTTTTTAAAGGGACAGTTTAAAAAAATAAATAAATAAATAAGAAAAATATATATTTTTTAAAGCACCCCCATCCATGTGTGCTCACACGCCCTAGAAAACGCATATGGAAGTCGTGCCTGCAAATGTAAACAGTGTTCAAATCACACATGTGAGGTATTGCCGCTGTGATCGTTAGAGCGAGAGCAATAATTCTAGCACTAGACCTCCTCTAGACCTGATAATCATTAATCATTTTTAAAGCGTCACCTATGGAGATTTTTAGGTATCGTAGTTTGTCGCCATTGCACGAGTGCGTGCAATTTTTAAGCATGACATGTTAGGTATCTATTTACTCAGCGTAACATCATCTTTAACATTATACAAAAAAAGTGGGCTAACTTTGCTGTTTAGTTTTTTTAATTCAGTGAGGTTTTTTTTTCCACATAAAAATTGCATTTGAAAGCCCGCTGTACAAATATAGTGGGACATAAAATAGGGTAACGACCACCATTTTATTCTCCAGATTCTCTGCTAAAAAATATATATAATGTTTGAGGATTCTAAGGAATTTTTTAGAAAAAAAATACTGATTTTACCTTGTAAGCAATAAATGTCAGAGATAGGCTTGGTCTTTAAATGGTTAAGAACTATCTTTAGTGTAAAGAAGAACAAGGAGTCCTGAAAGTGATGGTTTGGCCCACACAGAGCCCTAATCTCAACATCATGGAGTCTGTCTGGGAATACATAAGGAGACAGAAGGATTGGAGGCAGCCAAAATCCACAGATAATCTGGGCTTAGTTCTCCAAGATGTACATAGAACAACCTACCTTCCGAGTTCCTTCCAAACCTGCGTGCAAGTGTACCTAGAAGAATTTATGCTGTTTTGAAGGAATAGGGTGGCCACGCCAAATATTGATTGGATTTGGATTTCTCTTCTGTTCATTTACTTTCCATTATCTTAATTGATAAAAAAATAAATGAATAACACTTGTGTTTCTGAAAGCTTTCCTCATTTACAGCATTTTTTCACACCTGCCTATGTTTTGCACAGTACTGTATATATACTGTATTTAAAATGAATGGGGCACAAGGGAGTCAGTTGGCGTTCAGCACTGTCATTGACTCCAGCACCATGGACAGCGCACTATATAAATCTTACACTATATCAGCCTGTGTACTGCTGATGTGCCCCAGTACTTTGTAAGTCACTTACTGCTCATTAAGGAAAAGTCCTTGATTGATGAAAATAGTGTGATGTTATCTGTAAAGAATTGTGGAAAAAATAGCATTTCTGTATCAATAAAAAACAATTAAATGAGTTGTATGTTTTTTTTTTTTTTTTTTTAAGATTTATACTTTCTTACTTATCGGTTCAATGCTGCATCTGTCCCCCGCCCCTCTAACACTGAGAACCGAGCGATCGAACACTGCCAATCACTCGGTTCTCACGGCCCCATGAGCAGAGAGCTGGCCCCAACCTTGAACTGGCCCTGTGATGTCAGCTGACAACGAGCATAAGCTTTGGCTGTAGTTCTCCTTTATTTAACCACTTCCCGCCCGCCCTATAGGCGTTTGACGTCGGGAAAGTGGTTGCATTATCCTTACCGGACATCATATGACGGCGGCAGCATAATGTGCTCTGCGCGCCCCCCGGGGGCATGCAGAGCGGCGATCGGTGATGTGGCGTGTCAGTCTGAGTCTCCGATCTCGTTAAAGAGCCTACTGACGTAGGCTCTTTACCATGTGACCAGCCGTTTCCAATCACGGCTAGTCACATAGTAAACAGGAAGGCCTGACAGGCACGAGTAAAGGAGCGCCGATCTGCGGCTCTCCTGACAGGGGGGGTCGGCACTGGTAATCAGATCATTGATTATTAGTGCAGACCCTCGGGGGGGGGGGTGCCACTAGAACCACCAGGGATGCCCACCCATGATCCCAGGGATGCCCACCCATGACCCCAGGGATGCCCACTATGGCCATCAGGGAGCCCCCCATTGCCCTCCCCATCAGTGCTGCCCACCAGTGCCCTCCCCATCAGTGCTGCCCACCAGTGCCCATCATTGCCATCTATCAGTGCCGCCCACCAGTGCCCATTATTGCCCACCAGTGCCGCCCGTCCAGTGCCGCCTATCAGTGCCCATTAGTGCCCATCAGTGCCGCCTATCAGTGCCCATCAGTGCCCACCAGTGCCACCTATCAGTGCCCATTAGTGCCCATCAGTGCCGCCTATCAGTGCCCATCAATGCTGCCTATCAGTGCCCAGCAGTGCCGCCTATTAGTGCCCACCAATGCTGCATATCAGTGCTACCTATCAGTGCCACATATCAGTGCCTATCAGTGCCGCCTATCAGTGCCACCCATCAGTGCCACCCCATCAGTGCCTCCACATCAGTGCCTGTTAGTGCAGTCTCATCAGTGCAGGAAAAAACATATTTATTTACAAAATTGTATAACATTAAAAAAAAACTTTTTTTTTTTTAAACTTTTCTGTCTTTTTTTCATTTGTTTAGCAAAAAAAGAAAAAACCTTGCGGTGATCAAATACCACCAAAAGAAAGCTCTATTTGTGGGGGGAAAATGACATTAATTTGGTTTAGGTACAGTGTTGCGTGATCGCACAATTGTCATTCAAAATGCAACAGCGCTAAAAGGTGAAAATTGGCCTGGGCAGGAAGGGGGTGAAATTGCCCGGTATTTAAGTGGTTAAATAAAATACATGTGAAATCCCATTAGAATTTCTCACCGGAAAGAGTCGCCTGGGCTCTGTTTATTGGTACAATTTATTCTAAAAAGTTCTTACTTGTTAACTTCATGTTTCAGCTGTCTCCTCTTCTACACAAGAGACAGATGGAATCCAATTAACCAGCACTGCACTTTTGCGTTTTTAAAGGAGACTTCTACTAAGATAGAGGCTGACCGCGCCTTATAAAGGTAGCCAGGTGCTGGTTTACAAAAATACACGGAGAAGGAGACATTGTCTTCTTTGAAATCATTTTCTGCTGTTATGCTGAATGTTGTGTTTCACTATCCCCTCCACTCAGCAGAGGGAGAACTATAGCCAAGAAAGCCAATGGACTTCTATGCAGAACGCTGAGGATCATGGGAATTGTAGTATTAAACATCATTCACAGAATGGGACTTATGGATCTTTGCAATACAGTTCCCATAATTCAGAGGAAGGGGAGTGGTGGAACAGTTTTTACAAGACTGCACTGGAAAGCTCTCCTTCTTTGCAGTGCGGGAGCCGAGGTGTGCTACATCGGTCCTGGTGCACATGTATTATCCAGGGGGAAGGTGACCAGAGACTGAGACCTGGGAGTGGAGAAACCTAGGGCAACACAGCATGGATCACAGTGATCATATCTGCACTGTTGCCACAGGGAAAACAAAGCATCCACTCACCCTCTACTTCTCAACGCAGATCTCCATTGGCATTCTGTGGAGAGACTGAGAGGGATCATACAGAGAGAGGTCACTGCAGCATCCTGGGGGCAGTGAGAGGGCATTTGCCAATAGCTGATACTGCTAGCAGGGACTAAACCACTCAGAGTAGGACACCAAGTAGACCCAATCTATTCTGCACTCATACTATACCACACTTTTCTCAAACCTAGACTGCACCTATACCAACCGTATGCCTCGTAATACTGACATTTTACTGCATCTGAACCACATTTACCTTGCACCTGTGCTGTGACTATACGGTACCTATGCAGGTTAACTGGGACTGTCATTAATAGCACCAATGTTTTTTAAGGGCCCCAACGTTAGCTGGCAGAAGAACATCTCAAAGGACTTCCCCTCCCATAACAATTATTCTTCAAGTTCCTTTTGTCCCCAGCCCCCTCCTCTACCATTCTCCTTTTCTTTTGGACAGTGGATATCCAGTTGGTCTAGGACTACCATCGCTGCCATAATGTCACCCTATGCCCATTCCTTACTGTTAATCACTTTGTATGCCAAATTGTGTTCTTACCATCGTTAATCCATTTTATGCTTGCCTAATTAATAACCTTATTGTGGAACAATATATTAAGTTTGCCTTTACTACCTGGTTTGATGCTGTTTTCCTTGATATAGCACTACTATTGTGTACTAAGGATTACTTTCAGTGATTTCTTGTGATATTGTACGTTTGTACACCCGGGCTGTTCCCTCAGAATCCTGTGCCATAAACTGCAGCTCCCCCACACATGCGCGGGAGTGACGTCATCATGACTCTGACCAGTCACACAGCCAGAGTTCACGGACCCGGAAGGAAGGCAGGTGAAGATGGAAGCGGCCTCCAGCGATGACATCGCATCACTGAAAAGCTTCATTTTCAGGTAAGATTCACATAATGTGCTAGTATGTGATGCATACTAGCACATTGTGACATTATCTTGCAGGTCTTAAAAAACAAAAAGGCATCCAGCAATTTACAACCACTTTAAACTGGATGTAAACCCTCACATATACCCAGTGAAGTGACTGGCCTCAGGTGATATACAGAGATTAAAATAAATCGTCCTACATAAGTTGTACCTGTTTATCTGAAAGTATTCTCTTTTCTACATCCATTTAAAAAGTATAGAATTTATACTATACTATAATATGAATAAAATAAAAATATATCTTGTCTGAACTTTCAGAAAACAGGGGGTAGAGAGCTGAAGTTAGAACTGAGCTGAGTAGAAGTCTGAGAGCTGATTGGAGGGAAGGGACACACACCACTTTCACACAGCACACAGAAACAGAGCTGTGGCTATCAATCACAGGCTGTATGCTGGAGATCCCTCCCCTGTCACCCTTCATCTCTTGGTGTCACGAAAACCTGTCAGAATTGACTCCTGCTCATAGCAGAGGAAAGAGGCAACAGATGGAAATTACACTTAGTGCTCTGGATTGGGACAGTTACACACTATGAAGGGGTATGCTTTGTTCATATTTCATGTCTGAGTTTTACAACCCCTTTAAATATTTTCATTATTTTCATCAGTGTCCCTTTAGATCAATTTCTCAGAACTAACTGGCCACATTTGCAGCTTTCTCTGGGACATCACCCTATAGTGACATGTCTACTAAACCGTGTCCTCAAAGCTGAGTACATTAAATTGTGGCGGGATGGATGATCAATATCCCCTCCAGTTGGTGGGCCTCGGATCTGCTCCATCCGACAATCACCCCTCTTAAGTGATAAACCTTTTATAATTGGGCTTTTACTGCAGCAATGGCTCAGCAATATTTGAATTGATGGACTTGTTAATGTGAATGCAAATTACCCTTTTCCTGCAAAATTAGTGATTCACAAAGCTCAGATCACCTATGATTGCTGAGTCACAACACAATATAACATTTCTTATTGTTATCGGCGGGCATTGTTATTCCTGTGTAGATGCAGAGAATGCAAAATCCAAAGGCGACAAGAGGGCCGGGGGGGGGGGGGAGTAGGTAAATTGGAGCCAAACTGAACTTGTTTTAAAGTGACACTAAACAATATCCTTATTCTTTAAAAATACGTATCCACTACTTCTTGCATTTATAGGTAAAGTTGATCCAGGGAAGATCCGATTGCCTCGTTTTTCCCCTGCTGTAGCAAATTGGATCATACTTTGTGGGGTTTTTTTTGCCTTCCTCTAGATCAACTGTGGGTAAAGGATTGTGTATATGGGATTATATGGTTGGGGTTTTTTTTTTTTTTTTCTATTGGCTGAGCTAGATGGACTTGTATCTTTTTTCAATCTATGTAATTATGTAGGAACACGTCTGGAAGATTGGCTCAAAGGGATTTTTTCGGTACTGTCATGAGATATTACAAACAACTTGTATAAAATCAAATTAATTTATTTCACATATATAGAGACAAAATTACAATATAAAATCAAAACGAAACATTCAAAGTACATGAAAGGGCCCCTCTAGACCAGGGGCGTCAAACTCACTTTCATTGCGGGCCGCATCACCATTATGGTCGCTCTCAGAGGGCCAGTTCTATCTGTAGCCCACCACTATCAGAAGTCAAGAGCCCCCACCCTCCCTCACATAGTTACATAGTAGTTGAGGTTGAATAAAGACAATAGTCCATCCAGTTCAACCTGTGTAGGCGCGCATGGCCATAATTATCTCTCATACCCCTTAATGTCCTGATCCTTGAGATGTACATCCAAGAGTCTTTTGAAAGTAGCCATACTTCCCGCAGAAAACTACCTCTTGTGGTAGAGAATTCCACAATCTTGCATCACAGTGCATCCCCTTTACCATGTGCTGCTGCTGGGAATAAGCTGGAGGCAAAGCTGGGAAGCAGCGACTGCAGGGTCTGGAGGAGAGCTGGAGTCAGCTGCCAGAGTCTGCTGAATGCTGAGACCAGTGGAGGCGAAGAGAAGGGGGTGCTGCTGCTGCACAGAGAGGTGCAGAATCGGTAGGAGGAATTGCCCTCCTCTCTGCTGCCAACTGCTGAGTTGGGGGGGGGGGGGTGGCCCTCTTTGCAGCTGCCGGGGTTAAGTTCAGGATCTGGCAGAGAAGTTCTGTCCTCTCCACTGCGGGAGAGGTGCAAGGGCCACATGAAATGGCCTGGAGGGCCAGATTCGGCTTGTGGGCCTTGTGTTTGACACCTGTGCTCTAGACAGTCCCTTACACCTTTCTGGGAGGATACTTATCCAAGGATACCTCCGAGAGTAATGTAGGTATGGACAGTCAGGCTCTCCACATGTTTCGCGAGAGAGCCGGACTGTCCATACAGTGGCCACATAATCAGGAGCCATTCCTGCTGGCTACCGATCGTTAGTCTGGACCTAAGAGCTCTCTTTGACAGCTTGGTCTCTGTGCAGCGAGCGTGTTCTCAGCACAGAAACATTGACCACCAAGAGACGCGGCATGTGGGTGTTAAAGTCCACCCTTTTCCCGTCGCACATGCTGCGGATGGCAACAGGTTTATAAAGGAAGCTGCGTTCATTTGTGTCTTTTCTATTTAAAGGCTGTAAGGATTTTGTGGCGAATCCCCGGCATTGGCATTATTTCCATAATGGAAGATGCTCTCTTTCCTAGATAAAGGGAAATTCTACATGGCCCCTCGCTAATGTTCTATTTTCCTCTAACAAAGTCAAACATACATTAGGCAATCTAATTAGAAATGTTGATTTACAAATGAGTTTTCATTTGATTGTTGATGAATACTAATTATATACATCAATCTCAAATAACCCTTAAATTGGGGGGGAGGTTATTGCGCACATTAAATCAGTCTCATTTGCGCCCACAGACTCCCTGGCTCTATTAGCTTTTATTTTATTTCATCGTGCTTTTCTCAAGAAAATTGCTAATACGCATTATCTCATTTGGTGGGTGTTCTGTTTTAGCGGGAAATATTAACAATTCGCACCAGCTGAGGAGGATAAAGTGTAGCGAGGATGAGAAGAAAGTCTGTGAGTGCATTCAGAGTGCACATGATGTCTGCTCAGAGCCTTCCGTACATGTCCAGGCTTTGCTATAGAGTGCCGAAACCTCTTCCAACTTCCTCTGTGAACCAATGCCAAAACTGCGGGTGTTGCTCGAGGCTCCAACGAGCTCTCTTCTATTATTGTCTTTCCTCACATTGTAAAGCGCTGCACAAACTGTTGGCGCTATATAAATCCTGTATAATTATAATAATGATAATTAGTTGCTTGGGACTCAGTGCAGGTGGGGAGGGAGCTTGTCCCAGCTCCGTGGATACTGATGCGAAGAAATGAGTCGTCCCATAAGCTGCACATTACAACAAATCCCTGTATGTGAAAAGTGAAAACAGCCTCAGCCCGGGCTCCATCCAGGCCACACCTCCAATTCATTTCGCCCCTCCCCAGGGCCTAATCCCTTCATGCCTAAGCCTTTTTCTGACAATTGTTGCCTACAATTTAAAAATCTGTATTTTTTGCTAGAAAATTTCATAAAACCTCCAAACATTATATATACTGTATATATATATATATATATATATATATATATATATATATATATATATATATATTTTTTTTTTTTTTTTATCAGAGACCCTATAGAATAAAATGGCGACTGCTGCAATATTTTATGTCACAAGGTATTTGCGCAACGGTCTTTCAAGTGCAATTTTTTTGGAAGAAACATACTTTCATGAATTAAAAAAAAAAGAAAAAACATTAAAGTTAGCCTAATTTTTTTGTATAATATGAAAGATGATGTTATACTGAGTAAATAGATACCTCCATAGAAAAAAATCTCCATAGGCGACATTTTAAAAAATGTTAATGGTTACCTGTTTAAAATTACAGAGGAGGTCTTGTGTTAACATGATTGCTCTCGCTCTGACGATCGTGGCGATACCTCTCATGTGTGGTTAAAACACCATTTACATATAAAGGCACGACTTATGTATGCATTCTCTTCTGTGTGCGAGCACAGAGGGACGTGGTGCTTTAAAAAAATATTTTCGTATTTATTTATTTATTTTACACTGCCCCTTTAAACTTTTTTTTTTTTTTTGGATCACTTTTATTACTGTCACAAGGAATGAAAACATCTCTTGTGACAGTAATAGACAGTGACAGGTACTCTTTATGGAGGGATCTGGGGTCTAAAAGACCCCATGCCCTTCCTCTGCACTTAAAAGCATTCATGTTTTGAATACTATAATTTTTTTTAAATCTGGCGCCTTTAAGGCTACAGTATCCGGAAGTGATGCCATGACATCGCTTCTGGATTTCTACATCGGAGACCCGATCAAAGCCAAATCTGGCTTTGTTCAGGTCTACGGCCAGCCAGCGGAAGCGTTGGCTGGTCGCTCAGGCTTCCTAGTGGGACGGGAGACCCGGGGGAGCCGTGGAAGGCAGCAGGAGAGGGGGGGGGTGAGTCCCCTCCTGCTACTTTTAATAATTAGTCGCATTGGTAGTTATTACAAGAAAGCCAATCGTGGGCTCTAAAACCAGGGTGATGCCTCTAGCCGCAGGCATCACCCGCTACAAACACTTGAAGCCAAGGCAGCGAATTTGCATTCCGTCGGCGGGAAGGGGTAAAGTGGATTTAAACCCTCACATATACCCAGTGAAGTGAACAGCCTCAGGTGAAACAAATCCCCCTACATAAGTTTTATTTGTATATCTGCTGTCTTCAGCTTTCTACACTGTTTTGAAAGTGAAGATTGTGTTAGCTTTTTTTCTTCCTGTTACAGGACTGGGAGTGGAGTCTTGGCATACACTGTGTGACAGCTGATTGGAGGAAAGGAACACCCCATCCACATAGGCAGAGGAAGGAAGAAACATACAGGGCTGTGCTGTAAATAGACCAGCTCTCTGCAAATCTATCTCTATGAGCCCATCCCGACACTAATTTCCAGCTGCTTTTATCTCCTGTGTCGAGAAGAGAACTTGTCAGAAGTATCATCTGATAACAGAGGAAGGGAGCATCAGAAAGACAGGGGACTTAGAGCTTTGGAGAGAGATAAGTAAACATCACAGATATATGTGCCCAGGTCAAATTTCATGAATGGGGTTTACATCCACATTAATCTTGGGGAGCAAGCTCCACACACAGAGCAGGGATTGGGAGCGAGCCCGCACGAGTGTGTTGATAGCAAGCAGCTTGCTATAGGGGGAATGGGAAATGGGAAGGGGCCAGGAGTACCGAGGGGGGCCAAGAAGAGGAGGATCGCGGCTGCTCTGTGAAAAACCATTACACATGGCAGGTAAGTACTGTAATACGTGTTTTTTTTTTTTTTTTTTATGTTTTCCAATAGAATCCCTTTAAAAATACAGCACACATGATTGGATGATGAAAGTCAGCAGAACTTTATCTCATTCACTAAGATAAGGGGAAAGGCAAAGTAAAAAACTATTTGCAAAGTGAAAAGTCCATTACAAAGTGAACAGCCTATTTGCCTTTAGTAAATCACTCTGTACGCCAGTGTCAAAGAGCCTTAGATTTGCTATAAGGGCCAGTTCACACCATAGAAATACAGTCCGGATGCATTCTGCATACGCATTTTTGATGCTCCCCAGTGCGTTTTTGATGCGTTCCAGTGGATTTTTTTCCCTCTATTTTTTAATTCACCCTAAATAAGGACATGTGTTCTACAGTGCGTTTTTGGTGCATTTTGGTGCATTTTTTATGCGCTTTACCACATTCCAGTACAGTTGAGTGCAGAAAAAATTCAGCATGTTCTACTTTTTTTTCTGGAACGCACTAGAACTGACCACAGTGGTATAAACTATGCCATTAAAAACCACATAACCTACTATCCATGCGTTTCTGATGCAGAAAAAAATGCACTGAACTGCATGTTGTGTGAACTGGCCCTTATTGATTATCATAAATTAATTTGAGTGGGCCACATCTGGCTATACAGTCTCCACAGTAAGGGCTGGAATGATCCTGAATACACAGAGAAAGCTTTGTTTCATAGTTTGGAGACTTAAATGTGGATTGTGAGCTTTGGTGCCAAAAAGTAAATCCAAAAATGTAAATGCAGACAGGCCCTTGCTACTGCTTTCCCTGGACGTTCTCCTTTAACCCCTTAAAGCAGCGCCTTGTAAATATGCACAAATTTCCACACAATGCTCATTAATATTCTGAAGTTTTTAACAAGCGGTTTTGCAGCCAAAACGACGCCTTTAACAAACATAAGCATGGGCACTCTGCCTTCTAACAACTGCTGTGAAAAATATATACAGCAAATAGCTAATTTAGTGGAAAACTGAATTAGCTGTGGACTTGGCATCCACAATATTTGGGCCAGATTCCCAAACATCCTAATTCAAAAGTAAACAGCGAGAGGTGAAAGTAAATCCTTTGAAGTTTTGTTCTGCTAACTTTGTACCCGACGCGTTAGCGGGTTTTTGTTAAGTTACAGCAAAGGGGGCTGTCGGGATTACAGAGATGTTTTTATGAAGGTTCCCTCTGTTGCCGCACCCTTAGAGTATAAATATGTTTCATAGTATCATGAACACTCCTTCGGACGCAACAGTCTGGAAAGTGGCATGAGACATCTGGTTAAGAGGCATAGACAAGAGATAAGTCAGCCTCTGTGGAGGGTTACAGATGACTTCTAAAACAGAAAACTCACCCTGACAGGGAGAGAATACAGGTAAATAATGGGACGAATAGCTACTACAGGCAAGTAAAGCAGCCCACAGACAAGAGATGTCTAAAATTGGGCCACAATGTAATTTTGATGTCAGCAGGGAGGTGTTCAGGGGGGAGGGGCGTCTATTGGATAGGTTAGAACCTGTCCCAGCCTTCATTCCTAACAGGGAGATGAAACCACTGTTGCCATCCTCCTGGATTTGCTGTGTAAATTTCAGGACTGGATCAACTGAAATGTAGGTCATGTGGCTGGTAAATCAGCTCTCATATATGCATTTCATCATTGTATTTGGCAGCTTGCCTGGAGTTCAGTTCTAAAGTACTAGGCCTGGTGCTGAGTGTAACTAAGAGGGGGGGGGGGGGCTGACATGACTGGGGTGTGCAGAAGAGGTGGGATTGTGGGTTATAGAAGTTTAGTTATAAATAGAGAAAATAATTTACCTGATTGAAGGGGTGGGGGCTTGAGCGGTAGTCCTCGGCTGAGGAAGGAAGGAGGATCTTAGTGGCAGGTCAAGTCAAAGCATTGCCAGCCTTGGGACGGGTTTCTCTTGCCCTGTCTCCTCTGGACTCCCTTTCTTAGCTTCCTTATGCTCATTATTTTTCAGGGTTTACTTTACTTTTGTGAGCGTTTTGATATTCATTTGGTGGCTTAGTTATTACGTTAATTTTTCATAGCAGCAGCCAGGGGTCTTTAAAGGCAAATTTTGGAGAATTATGGGTTAAGCCCATCTCAGGTATTGATATCCCTTTCCAACAATAGGTTACACTGGTAACATCAGGGTGGTGATTGGGTTGTATCTGGGGGGTACATTGGTAGTTATTTTCCTTGACGGTCCCCATCTCAGTATGGGTTTACCCTTCTCAAAAAGAGATTATATTGGTAACAATGGGGTGGTAATTGGGCTGTATCTGGGAATACATTGGTGATAATGTCCATTCAGGTATAAGTGCCTATTCCCAACAAGAGGTTACTTTGGTAATTTTGGGGTGGTGATTGGGCTGTATCTGGGAAGTATATTGGTGGGTAATTGTCCCTTCAGGTATGTGTGATGATTGGCCTGTATCTGGGGTACATTGGTGATTAATTGCCCCCGAGGAGCCCCTTCACACATATGGGTTTCCCTTCCCAACAGGAGCTTAGGTTGGTAACATTGGGTGGGGATTGGGTTGTATTTGGGGAGCACATTGGTGGTTAATTGCCCCTGAGGGGGGGCAACCTTTAGATATGCGTGTCTCTTCCCAACAAGAGTTTATATTAGTAATACTGGGGTGGTGATTGGATTTTATCTGGGGAGTACATTGGTGGTTAATTGTCTTCTCAGGTATGGGTGTCCTTTACCAACAAGAGGTTACTTTGGTAACATTGGGGTGATGAATGGGCTGTATCTGGGGGGGTACATTGGTGGTTAATTGTCCCACAAGGGCCACTTCTTAAGTATGGGTTACCCTTCCCAACAGAAGGTTACGTTGGTAACATTAAGTGATGATTGGGTTGTATCTGGGGAGCACAATGCTGGTTAATTGTCCCTAATGCTGAGGTGGTGTAGTAATGGCTGAGGGTCTTTCGCAGGTGTGACAGATACAGCTGGGTTTTTGGTATGGTATATGTGCCTTCGAAGACTTTAGATCAGATGAGGTCAATTATATTGATATTTTGTTAGTCTGTTATATATTTGCTATTCCGATACAAAAATGGACGGTGGTCGCCTAGTCATTTTCTAAATGGAAGGGTTAAGTTCTTAGGAATTCAGTGGTTGCAGGTAGTTGTAAGCCTTGGCATTCTGCAGTTCCCAAGTCAAGTTGATGTTTAGCTTCCTTAGCCAGCTGAAGGCAGAAACCCCCCTTTCATTTCAGCCTTGCCAAAAGCCACATCTTCGATAAGTGCCAATTCCCGAATGCAAATAGTAGTCTGGGTGACCTCCGGATTCACCCCGCGCATGCAGATGAGAATTTTTCCAAGTGTATATACACTATGGCATGTTGTCTTTAGAAGGGCCGCCTTAATGTCTTAATAGAATTACACCATCATGACGAAGTGCTGTTCGTACATGCGACCCTTTCTCGAGGTGAAATTAAATCAGCCTTAAGAGGGTCGTTTATATACGGCACATGCCGAACTGCGCCATCCCTGCTGCTAAGATTATACAGTGATGCGTGCGCAAGAACTAATTATTCAAATATTATACTGCCGCGGTATTTTCATGATGCTACCACAGTCAAACGGCTTTGTGTAATAAAGTGTATAATAAAACAGCGCTTTAATAAGAAGGCACCCAGCGGATGTTTAGAGAAAAAGTCCCCTAGAAAGTCATTGGGCTAAAATAAGGAGATGCCGAAATGATTATATACAACCAGTTAAAGGAAACTTGAAAAAAAAAAAACTTGTTACAACGTATATAACATAATAAAAACCCAACTTTATTGACAACATTTTTATTTTGTATTGGACAGAGCATGGCAGGGTGGAGCGGTTGAGTTTTTCTTTTTTGTTTGCTATCTGTAACCCTTTTAGGGAGATTTCCCTCCACTTCTTATAAAGACAGGAAGTGATAGGAAAATCGCTCCAAAGGGGACATAGACAAAAACAACTGCTTGTACTTGCAGTTTTCTTGTATTACACCAATGGAACTGATCATGTGATCAACAGCAGGCAGACACTCCCACTTCATTTAGGAAAGTTATTAAAATGGGTTTTGTTAGTTTCTACAGAGTATAAGCAGGTAAGAATCTAAAATTAAGGTTGCTACAACCAATGCAATGCTTATAACTGACTTGGATATTTTTTGTTTCTTAGTTTCTTAGGTTTTAGTTACAGAGAAATAGATGATCTGTCATTGAAAATCTGATTCTGAGAATGCTAGTTGCCTGGTTGTCATACTGACTATCCGTCTTCAATGCTTTCTGAGTTGCTGACCCAGAGCTATGCATACCAGATCTATTGAATTTACTTACTACAGTCTTGTTGCAGGTCAGTGAATTAAAAGGTTCAGGTTATCCAAAACTAGAAAATAACCAGCAAGGGGAAAGGATTGGGGGAATTGTTGGGACTATACGATACCAGACCAGATACAAGGGGATCTTTGCAATGTAAGGTATTTTTTTCAATAGATACCACTGGCAACCTTTTTTATTCAGCCACATGTCTTTTAAGTGGATGTAAACCCCATGCATGAAATCTGACTTGGGCACATATATCTGTAATGTTTACCTATCTCTCTCCAAAGCTCTAAGTTTGGTGTCTTTCTGCTGCTCCGTTCCTCTGTTATCAACATGATAACTTCTGACATGTTTTCCGACACAGGAGATAAAAGCAGCTGGAAATTTGTGTCAGGGAAGGGACTTAGCGACAGATAAGCAGAAAGCTTGTCTATTCACAGCACAGCTCTGTAAGTTTCTTCATTCCTCTGCCTATGTGGAGGAGGGGTGAATGCCTTTCCTCCATTTAGCTCTCACACAGTGTATGCCCAGACTCTCCTCTCACTGCTGAAACAGGAAGAAAAATTTCTAATGCAATGTGCACTTTCTAAAGAGTCTAGAAAGCTGAAGACAGCAGATATACTGTACATGTAAAACTTATGTAGGGAGATGCGTTTCATCTCTGTGTATAATGAAGCTGTTCACTTCACTGGGTATATGTGAGGGTTTACATCCACTTTAAGGATCTGCGCAATATCCCCCATTATATTCTTTGCTTTTTGCACCTTTAAGATCTGCTGCCCCCTGTTGTTCCATTCATCTCTTTTGGCATCTGGGAGTGACCGTCTCGAAATGCTGTCTTAACCCAAAGACAGCCAATATACTTGAACTCTGTATATTCCTATGTGTTTTCCTGTTAACCACATGTGAGTTTATATATCCATGTCTTTTATAAAATTATTTGTCTATAACCATCTTTTTTTGTATATATTGCCTTTATTGATTGTTGTATACTTTACAGAGATCCCTCTAAATTACGCAATTGATGCTCACCCCCTGAGGGGGACATATATTGTTGTAACACTGTGGGGTTCTATGCATTCACATTATTGTTGACATTGTACAGTCCATGTACTGTTTTTTCATGACCAGCACTTGTGGCATGTTATACTGTTTTTAGCTACCAATTTTTTTCATGTGATATGTATACTTATGTTGTCACCCATGTCTCAGGTGGCTTTTAATCTTCATTAATAAAAAAACATTGTAATTTTATCTTACATTTTTGAGGTATATATATATATATATCTTTTCCCATTACTGGTGTTCCATGTCTGGTATTGTATAGTCTCAACAATGTATAGCCAACATTTTTCCTTTTCAGCTTTGGACAGAGAAGGGAAGGGTCCAACCCTCTGTATTTTTTTTTTTTTTTTAATTTACTGTCTGCAACCTGTTGGGGAGATTTCCCCTCACTTTCTGTCCTGGGGAGTGGGGACACAACAGGAAATAAGAGGAAATCTCTCCAAAGCGAGAAAAATCCCCATTAAGACAGCTAACCCTAACAGGTTTTACCATTTAAAGATTTCACCTCACTTCCTGTACTGGTGAAAAATCTGAAATTTTGGATTCCCTATCACTTTGTATCCCAGTGACAATAGTCATCAGGTATAATAGAGAGTGAGTCCCCCCTGTGGGGACACAGACAATATTAAAGACTTGACATAGGGTAAAAATGTCCATACCATCCAAAAATTAGTTTGACTATATATACAGTTTAAAACACCTCACAGTTTCTTCTATCTTTCAGGGAGTTCCTGGGTCTGTACACCTGCTGTGCCCATAATGAGGGGTTCCCACCATCCCTGCATGGAGTTCCTGCATCTGTACACCTGCTGTGCCCATTATGAGGGGTTCTCACAATCCCTGTGCTGAGTTCCCGGGTGTGTACATCTGCTGGTCCCCAATTTGGGGGTCCCCACCATCCCTGTGCTGAATTATCAGGTCTGTATACCTGCTGTGCCTATTATAGGGGTTCTCTCTGGGTCTGTACACCTGCTGTACTCATTATGAGGGGTTAACACTATCCCTGTGCTGAGTTCCCAGGTCTGTACACCTGCTATGCCCATTATTAGTGGTTTCCACCATTCCTGTGCTGAGTTCCCGGGTCTATACACCTGCTGTGCTCATTATAAGTGGCTGCTACGGTTCCTACTTTCTTTTTTAATGTTTTTGTATGTTAAATTTGTATTCTAATCTTTAATAATTTATACACAATGAGGTAATAATAGGGATGAGATTGAAGTTCGGTTCTAAGTGTGAGCTTAGGATAAATCCAGCCTATTTGTGGTCCGGGAACCTGCCCAACTAATGCAGGTAATTACATTTGGGAGCTACAATTGACCAGAATGAAACCAGATGCAACCTTTGCAGAAGCAGCAAACCATAGACATCCAGGTACAGTATATTTCTCATGACCTGTATGCTTTAAAGCAGATCTCAGCGCGGCCCGTTCTGCATCTAAACTGGCAGCATAAGCGAACCAAGTGAAATAAAAAGTTGGAGGAAGTGTTGGGACTTGTAGTTTGCTCATCAGCTGATACAGCTGTCCAGCAATGTCCTCAATCACAAGCCCACTGCTGGCTGCCCATTAACCTCTGCGGGAGAGGGAACATGAAGACTGGCTAGGCGCTCCTTTCAGCTCCTGCCTCTCTGTCAGAGGAGCCGTGAAGAGCAGACTCAGCAAACAGTGACACAGTGATTCATGGCTCTCTGCTGGTGGTGATGCCTCTTTAGAAAGAAATTAATTGATGTCATGATATTTGTTCCCGGAAAATCCAGAAGACGACTCGGCAACAAATGACTGGGAAACTATGAAGAATTGTACTCCAACTTTAAAGCATAAATAATAGTGAGCGGAACACGGACACCTAATGGATCGCAGTAAATAATGTGCAAGATCTGAGCGTATGCAACTTCTTCTTCAAAATCCAACTTTGCCTTCAGGGAGACAGTAGCTTGCCATTACAGAGCGGGAGGAGGGGGGAAACATAAAGGTTTTTGTATGCAGGTACTGTATCTATTATCTTAAAAATTTGGGAAGGAAAGGTTTTAATAATGTACTTGTAGGCCTGTACTTGGAGTTTAAAGGGTAGAGCACCTTGTCTGGTCACCTTGAGTCATTTGTCAACCTTGATCATCTCAGTGTAGAACTTTTAGCTGGACTGATTGCTTCTGGTGTCCAATAAGGTAAGTATGGGGGGTCATTAAGGGCAAATTAACAGGTTTGATTTAGAACAGGGTTATCGGGTTAAAAAGTAGAGCACCTTAACTGGTCACCTCAAGTCACTGATCAATCTGATGGTCTCAGTGTAGATCTTTGAACTGGACTGATTTCCCTTGGTGTCCAAAAAGGTAAATTTTGGGGACATGGAGGGTAAATTAATAGGTTTGATTTAGAACAGGGGCATCAGGTTAAAGGGTAGAGAACTTTTTCTGATGACCTTGAGTCATTTGTGAACCTTGATCGTCTCAGTGTAGAACATTGAGCTGGACTGATTGCTTTTGGTGTTCAATAAGGTAAGTATGGAGAGTCATGGAGAGTCATTGAGGGTGAATTAACAGGTTTAATTTAAAACAAGGGCATCGGGTGAAAGGGTAGAGCACCTTGTGTGGTCACCTTAAGTCACTCATAAACCTTGATAATCTCAGTGTAGATTTTTGCGTTGGACTGTTTGCCTTTGGTTTCAAAAAGGGTAAGCATTGAAGGTCATAAGGGGCGAATTAACAGGTTTAATTTAAAGGGTATAGCACCTTGAGTGGCAAACTCAAGTCAGTGATCAGCTTTGATGGTCTCAGCATAGATCTTTAAGCTGGACTGATTGCACTTGGTGTCCAATAAGGTAAATTTGGGGGGCACTGAGGGTGAAATAACAGGTTTCATTTAGAAAAGGGGCATCAGGTTAAAGGGCAGAGCACCTTGTGTGGTCACCTTGAGTCCCTGTTTAACCTTGATGGTCTCAGTGTATTTTTTTGAGCTGGACCAATTGTCTTTTGTGTCCCATAAGATAAGCATGTACGTTTATTGAGAGTGAAGTAACAGGTTTGTTTTAAAACAGGGACATCGGGTTAAAGGGAAGAGCATCTTACCTGGCCACCTCCAGTCACTTATCAGCCTTCATGATTTGGGTGTAGAACTTTGAGTTAGACTGATTGCCTTTGGTGTCCAAAAAGGTAAATTTGTGGGGCATTGAGAGTAAATTAACAGGTTGTATGTAGAACAGGGGCATCAGATTAAAGCGTAGAGCACCTTGTGCAGTCACCTTCAGTCACACTTCAAACTAGATGGTCTCAGTGTAGATCTTTGAATTGGATTGTCTGGCTTTGGTGTTCAAAAAGCTCAGTATGGAGGGTCATTGAGGAAGAATTACCAGGCTTGATGTAGAACAGGGGCATTAGAATAAAGGGTAGAGCACCTTCTCTAACTACCTTGGGTCACTTGTCAAACTTGATGGTTCCAGTGTAGATCTTTGTGCTGGACTGTTTCCCTTTGGTTTCCAATAAGGTAAGTATAGGGTCATTGAGAGCAAATGAACAGATTTGATTCAGAACAGAGAGGTTAAGTAGCACATACAGTACCTTCCACTTGTCCCTTGACCTGCCAAAGAAAAAAAAAAAGGAAAGCATTCTCTATTTGGACAAGATGGAGAGTGTGATGTAACCCCCCTGCGTCTCGAATATGTCCAATCAGAGAAAGCTTTGCATTCATTGAGATAATACAAGGCATTTTAAATGGTGCCTGTGCCGAACTTCTGTGTTCACGGGACCCAGAAGCTAGTAGAGATCATGGTAGTAGCAGTGTTTACTACAGTGATTTCTATCTTATAGGGGCATCCCACAGGTATTTTATATGCATAGGTGCATTGGCCTAAGATGTAGAAATTATCATACCTGGAATTCTTCTGTTAAACTTGATGGATGGGCAGAAGTTGCTAGAGGACATCACAAAATCATTATCACCCATGATGTATATCATTGTACTCGTGAACAGCTAAAACAAACCCATGCAGCAAAATACCATATACTGCACCAATAACCAAAATACAGGGTTGGGACAAGGGGTGGGCATGAGGGACAGCGGCCCTGGGCACTGTGGTATAATGTGAGGTGGGAGGGCACCATGAGGAGATTGGAGGGGAGTGGATTTGTGTTGGAAGGGGAAATTTGGGGGGGGGGGGTGTCAGGTGATAAGAATTGCTTAGGAGGGGACATCAAAGGGGGGGGCAAGGAGTGGTGATTTAGGGTGATCTATGTTGGGAGGGTTGATGTGAGAAGATGAGTTGTGCTAGGAGGGGAGGGGGGGATCGGGGGTTTTTGTGCTAGAACAGGTAATATGGTGGTGGTGGGTGGGGAGGTATTGTGCTAGGACGGTTGGGCATTTGTGCTGGGGGGATTTGGGAGTTGGGGGGGCAAAGATCTCTTCTGGGAGGGGGGATTTCAGCAGGGGTCAGATTTGTACTAGGAGGAGGGAGAATTTATGCTTAGGGGGTAATCATGCAGATTAGTGGTCAGTTTTTTTCGGGGGAAATTTTTGCTGACACATGATGCACATGCAGGGGGGGGGGGGTGGTTGGGTGCAGTTTGTCATGTTCGCCCTGGGCTCTAGATTACCTTGTTCCGGCACTGCACATGCCACAAAGCCAATAAAGAAAAGTCTGCAACGGATACAACAAATGGGCAAACCTTGAGCATTAGAGATAAAATAATACAGCTCGTACAGGTAGGAAGGCTAGAGGTACCGTATATAGGACAGCAGGACAGACAGACAGTTAGGAGATAGAAGAAGGATAAATCTGGGACAGATATGTATTTGTATAGGTCACCACGCTATGGATTATTCCTAGTCATCCTGGGGAATGATTGGTGTTGCGCACATCACGGGGAAGATGGTTAAACTTTCACACTG
This sequence comes from Pelophylax lessonae, assembly GCF_965119305.1. Taxonomy (NCBI): domain Eukaryota; kingdom Metazoa; phylum Chordata; class Amphibia; order Anura; family Ranidae; genus Pelophylax; species Pelophylax lessonae. The sequence goes on along the minus strand of NC_138779.1, from coordinate 16,375,336 downwards.
TGCAGATGCTATTACACAGAATGAAGCTGTGTCCAGCTGATTCCATTAATATCAGGTAACAGGATTTCTGGGAAATAAGAGCCCAGTTACACCAGGGTAATATTTGACTGAAAATCTGAGACGCAATTTCTGCAGTAATGCATTGTACTGACATTCCTACCGCCATCGGATCGCTAAAGAGCAAACTGAAACTTGGATGTAAGCCGCATGATTGAGCAACAAACTCCATTTAAAGCTGAACTACTGTACATACAAACAGCAAAATACACAGATGATATGTATATATGAAAGTATCTTTACCTGTCAAAACATTTGTATTTCTGTCCATCCACTATGGAGATTTACAGAGCTTTGCCACAAAGCACAGCTCTAATTTGCTCTGCTGCAATTACAAGTCTTGTCCCTCCCCCAGCCTGTGATTTAACAGTAAAAACTGAAGTAAAAGACTGATATTGTGCATCCAGAAAGTATTCACAGTGCTTCACTTTTTCCACATTTTGTTATGTTACAGCTTTATCTCAAAATAGATTAAATTCGTTTTTTTCCTCAAAATTCTGCACACAATATCCCATAATGACAATGTAAAATAAGTTTTTTTAAATCTTTTCAAATTTATTAAAACATTTTTTTTTTAAATCCCATGTACATAAGTTTCACAGCCTTTGCTCAATACTTTGTTGATGCACTTTTGGCACCATTTACACCCTCAAGTCTTTTTGAGTATGAATCTACAAGCTTGGCTCACCTATTTTTAGGCAGTTTTTCTTCTTTGCAGGGCCTCTCAAGCTCCATCAGGTTGGATGGGGAGCGTTGTTGCACAGCCATTTTTAGATCTCTCCAGAGATGTTAAATTGGGTTCAAGTCTGAGCTCTGGCTGGGCCACTCAAGGATATTCACAGAGGTATCCCGTTGCCACTCCTTTGTTATCTTAGCTGTGTGCTTAGGGTTGTTGCCCTGTTGTAAGATGAATCTTCACACCAGTTGGAGGTCCAGAGCTCTCTGGAGCAGGTTTTCATTAAGGATGTCTCTGTACATTGCTGCATTTATCTTTCCCTCAATCCTGACTAGTCTCCCAGTTCCTGCCACTGAAAAACATCCCCACAGCATGATGCTCCCACCACCATGCTTCATGTAGGGGTGGTATTGGCCAGGTGATGAGCGGTGACTGGTTTCCTCCAGACTTGATCCTTGCCATTCAGGCCAAAGAGTTCAATCTTTTTTTAATCAGGCCAGAGAATTTTGTTTGTCATGGTCTGAGAGCCCTCATGTTATGTGCTCTTTGACTTAGGAGTTGCTGCCGTCTGGCCACTCTACCACACAAGCCTGATTGGTGGAGTGCTGCAGAGATGGTTGTTATTCTGGAAGGTTCTCCTCTCTCCACAGAGAAATGCTGGAGCTCTGTCAGAGTGACCATCGGGTTCTTGGTCCCCTTCCTGACTAAGGCCCTTCTCCCCCGATTGCTCAGTTTGGCCGGGCTCTGCTGAGCTCTGCTGTGCAGGAATATCAAGTGGGTCAAATTCAGGTACTTGCACTACTTGCATTTAGAAAATACATTTAACAATGCAATAATGAACACAGAGCTGCATTAAAGTGGTTGTAAAGGATTTATTTTTTAATAACAAATCTGTACACTTACCTGCTCTGTGCAATAGAATTACACAGAGTGGCCCCAATCCTCCTCCTCTAGGGGACCCCTGCTGGAGCCCCCCCACTTCCTCGTCACTGGAGTTGATTGACAGGAGCGGAAGCCAATGGCTCCCGCTGCTATCAATCTGCCTAGAAAGGAGGGACAAAGCCAGGTAAGCCGCAGTTCTCATGCACACTGCTGGATCGCGATGGGGTTCAGGTTCAGAAGGTTTTTTACCCTAATGCATAGAATTTTTTAAGTTAAAAAAACTTGAGGCTTTAGATCAGGCAATTTCAACTTGCTAGTTTATGTCTTTTAGGGTTGATTTATTAAAGGATAGAGAGAACTGGAAGGTATCTGCATAAACAGGAGCCAATCAGGTGTGCTGAAGGGGCAAGCAGCATGCTATCAGTAGCAGAGAGCAAAATGACAGGAAGATGAGCTCATTACTGTGCAGCTTCTCCTTTCACTGTCCATTCCCAGGCTTTGGTAAGTTCCAAGAAAACCTGGGCTCAAAAAAAGAGAGTTATAACCTGCTGGACATTAGACTGAGGGCACCTTATGCTGAAATGAGGCTGCAGGGGAAAGCTCCAGACTGAAAATGAATATTGCCATAAAAGCTTTTTTATTTTATCTTTTAACAGGCTATTCATTTTTATCTTGGTATTATTGGCTATTTGTCCCACAGGGAAGATGAACCTAGGGGCAGGCTGTGAGTATTAAAATGGTTCTAAGGGCATGACAGTTTTTACCTTAATGCATTCTGTGCATTAGGGTAAAACATGTTTTAGGTATTTGTAGCATCCCCTCATCCATCTAAATACTTACCTGAGTCCTATCTCAGTCCAGCGCTGCTCTCTCTTCCTCTCCTCACAGGACACAGAGGCAGCAGTGGGAGCCATTGGCTTCTGCCACTGTTAATTAAATCCTGTGAGGAGGAAGTGAGGGGAGGGGCTAAGACCTGCTGTGTGTGTCTATAGATGCACACAGCCTGGCTGGGGAGGGAGCCCACAGTTGCGCCCCCCATAGGAAGCAGCTTCTACGGTGGCAGACTAAGAAGAGGAGGAGCCTAGAGCATCAACGGGGGATCCCAGAAGAGGAGGTTCAATACTGCTGCACAGAGCAGGTACATGTAACATGTTTGTTTGGGAGGGGCTTATGTTGCTGGGAGGGTCAATAGTTGATGGAAGGGATCTACTGTTGAGAGGGGGGAGGGGGCTATTGTTCCTGGCTGCTGGATAGTCTGTTGATGCTGGCTGCTGGAAGATCTGTTGTTGCAGCCAGGGGTTTATTGTTGCTTGGGGAATCTATTGTTGCTGGGGGAATCTATTGTTGGATGAATTTTGTTGCTGGGAGGGGATATTTCTGCTGGGTGGGAGATCTATTTTACTACTTTTCTTGTTATTAACAAGTTCCATACAAATGATTTAGCACTACAAAATGATAATTGGCTCTGTACTCTCTAAAATAGGTGGTGCTAGGAGGTGAGTAGGGGGTGGAACCAAGGGACGGTATTCAGAGGTGGGAAGGGGCAGAGAGAAGAAGTGACTCAGAAGGGGGGAGTTCCAGCACCTATTTTCTGGTATTTCCTATATCTGGATGGTCAAAAAAAACAAATGCCATATATGAATTTTATCTGTGTATTTGGCTGTTTGCCTGGAGTTCAGCTTTAGGGCAGATAATAGATTTAGGTTGTATGATTTCTGCAAATATAAACTTTACAATGCCAACTATATACTTTTGTTTTGTTGCTCTGCTTTTATTATTATGTCAAATATTTTTAATAGAAAATCCTAAAATAAAAAAGGTGATTATGCAAAAATAACCCGGCGTATATCCCACCAGAGGAAAAGTGTTTGACGTCACAAAAAGAGAAAATAATAAGAGTACATTTGAATGCCATACAATTTAATTATTCCATGTAGACCCGGAAAGCCAATCACGGCACATATGAGCTGTTTATTTGGTATTTTAATAGCTACATTTCTTTTCAATCTGCAGAGAGCCGGGATAAGCACAGTTTCATGAATATAAAACATCTCCATTACAAAGACGTGTGTTTATACTTTCCAAATAGAGACTGAGGAGTTCAAGACATTCATTACGGCTCCATCTCGGCACAAAATGGCAATGGAGACAAGGAGATCCTAGTTACATAATCATCGCACTAGACAAAAAGTTAAAAGGCGCGCGTGCGGTGACCTTAAATTTCAAATGCCTCTATCTCCTGGTGGGATGTCTAGATTGGCTGGGTATAAATATGGATTATATAGCAAAGGTTTAAAGGGAAACCTGGCAGGATGCTTGCTACCTGCTAGCCAGGGGTCCACTATGGAGGCTGCTGCCTCTCTCTTGGAAACAGTGCTAGTTCCAGGGCAGATGTAAAGCTGAGGTTTGGGTATGGCAATTTTTATATTGGTTATATTGGTCCAGCTTGGGTCTTATCCATTCAATAGGAAAAGGATATCTACACTAATGCAGAAATGCAGAAAAGTGCTGGGAAAGAGTTTTCATTTTGAACAATCCCACACTGATAGCACTCACATTGGCAAGCAGAAAGAAAGAAAGAAAGAAAGAAAGAAAGAAAGAAAGAAAGAAAGAAAGAAAGAAAGAAAGAAAGAAAGGGATGGAGGAAATAACGAAAGAAAGAAAGAAAGAAAGAAAGAAAGAAAGAAAGAAAGAAAGAAAGAAAGAAAGAAAGAAAGAAAGAAAGAAAGGGATGGAGGAAATAACGAAAGAAAGAAAGAAAGAAAGAAAGAAAGAAAGAAAGAAAGAAAGAAAGAAAGAAAGAAAGAAAGAAAGAAAGAAAGAAAGAAAGAAAGAAAGAAAGAAAGAAAGAAAGAAAGAAAGGGATGGAGGAAATAACGAAAGAAAGAAAGAAAGAAAGAAAGAAAGAAAGAAAGAAAGAAAGAAAGAAAGAAAGAAAGAAAGAAAGAAAGAAAGAAAGAAAGAAAGAAAGAAAGGGATGGAGGAAATAACGAAAGAATAGAGGGGAAAGAGAGAAAGGGATGGAGGAGATAAAGAAAGAATAGAGGGGAAAGAGAGAAAGGGATGGAGGAGATAAAGAAAGAATAGAGGGGGAAAGAGAGAAGAGGAAAGAGAGAAAGGGATGGAGGAGATAAAGAATAGAGAGGGAAGAGAGAAGAGTAAAGATGCAGGAGATAAAAAAAGAAAGAAAAAAGAAAGGAAGAGTAGAGAGAGTGGAGAGGAAAGAGAGAAAGGGATGGAGGAGATACAGAAAGAAAGAAAAAAAAGAAAGGGAGATGAGAGATTAGAGAGGAAAGAGAGAAAGGGATGGAGGACATAAAGAAAGAATAGAGGGGGAAGAGAGAAGAGGAAAGAAAGATAGAGGAGAAAAACATAGAAAAAAAAGAAAGGAAAGAAAGAAAAAAAGAAAGAAAGAGGAGAGATTAGAGAGTAAAGAGAGAAAGGGATGGAGGAGATAAAGTAAGAATAAAGGGGGAAAAGAGGCGAGGAAAGAGAGACAGAGGGGAGAAACATAGAAAAGAAGGAAAGGAAGGAGAAAGAAAGAAAGAAAGAAAGAAAGAAAGAAAGAAAGAAAGAAAGAAAGAAAGAAAGAAAGAAAGAAAGAAAGAAAGAAAGAAAGAAAGAAAGAAAGAAAGAAAGAAAGAAAGAAAGAAAGAAAGAAAGAAAGGTGGAGAAGATAAAGAAAGAGTAGAGGAGAAAGAGAGAGATAATGGGGAAAGGGTTATAGAGAAATGTGAGAGAACAGGTGGGTGGGGGTGAAGAAAAAAATGGGAAAGGAATGGAAAGGAAGAGCGAGAAAATGGAGAGAGGGTGATAGAGGAAAGAAGGAAAGGAAGGAAGGGAAGAAAGAGAGATATGGATGGAGGAGATTAAGAAAGAATAGAGATGAAAGAGAGAAAAGAGTAGTGAATCATAGAATAAAAGGGAAAGGAGGAATAGAGAGCAAAGAGATAGAAAGCAGTGCAAAAGAAAAAGAATGAAGACAGGAATGAAAGAGAAGAGAGAAAGAAGCGAGGGATAATAGAGAAAGGGGCTGTAATAGCAGTGATCTCTAGCAGTTCCATGTACTATGCCTGCAGTCTCTGCCAGCTTTCTGCAGCATTACCTTCCCTCACATGGGACGTTTTTACAGCAGCTGAAGGATTTTGGCAGCCGAAAAGTCAGAGTCGGCTGTCGAAAGCACCATACTAACAAGCCGAAAATAGGCAGATCGGTCGTTGGACGAAATTTCCTGGCTGAATTTCTTATCGTGTGTATGGGGCTTTAGGCTCTTTTACAGCCAAGTAAGTTCTCCTTTTAAAGTAAATCAGTGTGGAATGTCTGCCTTGAGCACAGCTGCAATATTCCCTGGACAGTATTAGCAGCTCCCTGATTACTTTCACTTCTTGTCCTAAGTAAGATTTTAAAATTCCGTGACACCCGCCTAGTTTTAAAAAAGAAGAAGAATCCTGTAAGGTGATATATTCATACGCAGAAAAGGAGAGAAAAAATCCATTTAGACTAAAACGCTGACCTCCTAATGGCTGCAGATGTAGTGTATCCAAAGTTTTCAGCAATCATAACCTCTTTCATGAGCTTCAATTTTCTGACTGATCTTTTCCAGCTCCACAATATGTTTACCCCCCTGCACATATGGCTCTGCTAGAGGATTAACATTTAAGTCAATTGCTAGCATTTCATTCCAAGAATCGCAATGGCAGGGAAGAGAGAAAGGCGATTTAGGAAGGTCACTTTTCACCCGCTAATATGGAACACACGCAGAGCGCCCGAGATGGAACTGTTCAGGTCCCTTCCAGGTGTCCACGCAGGAGACAAAGATGTTCCATTCCTGTAAATGAGTTTAGAAGCCAACGCTTCCATCACCGAGCTATAGGCTTGTAAGTCATGCAGTGACACCTTAATGTACTGGATGTATAGGATGCATACAGATACATAAAAACCTAATATAATAAGCAACTCGCCAAGATCCACCAGATACTAACTCATAGGAAAAGGAGCCACACGCTTGTTAAAGGCACAGCCTGAGCCAAGCTTAAAGCAAATTTCCAGCCAAAAAAAAAAACAAGATAAAAAGAATAGAACATTAAAAAATAAAAAACAAACCCACATTTTGCTTCTGTTTTAATATTCACCTTCAATTTATAGATTTACCTTGCAATACTTTTTTTTGCCACTAGATTACCTTAGTCTGATGGTCAACTTCAGTCAATCCACTTCTTCTGGGCCCAGCTCAGTCATTCTGAACCCACCCTCTGCCTGCGATTGGACTGTAAAAAGGAGAGGCAGCACAGCAATGAGCTTATAGAGTCACTCTGCTCTCTTCCACCTATCAGCATGCTTCTTGTCAGCACATGCACTGATTGTCTCCCTGTATTGCTTCGTCCTTTCATATGCCATCCCTGCTGTACAGGAACTGATACCAGCTCGCATTCAGGTATTTACATTGCTTGGGCTTACAGTGGTTGCAAAAAGCTGCAGTCTATGCATTAAGGTAAGAAAACCTTCAGTGCTGCATGTGTCCCCCCAGCTCCCAGGAGTGCCTGCGGGGGACCCCAGAAGAGGAGGATTGGGGCTGCTCTGTGCAAAACAACTGCACAGAGCAAGTAAGTATAACATATCTGTTATTTTAAAGGAAGAAACCTGAAGCTTTAATGTTACTTAAAAACAATATATATATATATATATATATATATATATATATATATATATATATATATATATATATATATAATGTGTGTGTATTAATGAATACAGAGCTGCAATAATGTGTCTTATTGATGCACACAGTGTAGGGAGACACAACTTTAGTCCCTGCATACAAGGGTGGCTCCATAGGATGCTGCAAGAGAAAGGAGCCACCCTGAAACAGGAAACCAGGGGCAGCGGTCATGCCACCAGATTAAACCGGAACATAAGCAAGAAATAAAAGATAAAGAACCTGAATACTCAGCAAGGGATTAAATCAGTTGTTGAAAATTCTTAATAAACATAAAAAAACAATAATTTTTTAAGGCGTTAATATTGATATAAACCTTATTAGTATGGTATTTATTTTGGTAAAGCTCTGTGTTTTTTTTTTTTTTTTTTTCGAGCAGCTGATATTCCTTTTTAACCACTTGCCGACCACCTGGTGCAGTTTTACTGCGGCAGGCTGGCTGGGCTACACAATTCGACGTAGGGGTACATTGGTTCGCGGGAGTGGTGCCGGGGGGCGAGCGTGCGCCACCGCCGGCGCGCTTTCACCCCCACTAGGCAGCCGGGCACTCTTTTTTTGTTTATATTGAAAAACATAAAAATCGCACAAGTGATCAAATACCACCAAAAGAAAGCTCTATTTGTGGGAAAAAAAGGGCATCAATTTTATTTTGGTATAGCGTTGCACGACCGTGCAATTTTCCATTAAAATAATGCAAGGCCGAATCCTTCCAGTCCAGAATTGGTTAAAGAAAGTAAAGTTTTCACCAATTTTTATTCCCATTTCTGAATGATTGCAGCTTATCTCCTGCAGCCTCTTTTTAGCCACTTTCTGTCTACATGCATTTCTCATGGTGGGTTTCCTGATATTGATAACGGTGGACCACGCCTATGTAATGTGTTATGAAAAGGGCACTAGTAGTCTCTATCTGAAAGCACGAAACATGTCGAGCCTGAGCTTTAAAACAGACGTCAAGCATTGGAACTGCCTTACCACCCTTCTCTACTACTCTTGAACTCACTGTTCTGAAATAATACCACCTACACTTGGCGGTGGAATCTATGAAGGAAAGTTACAGATTTACCTTCTTGGAACATTAAGGGGTATGCTTAGAAATGTATATATGCTTAGAAATGTATATATATATATATATATATATATATATATATAAACCCATATGCTTAGAAATTTATAAATACGTGTTCACATTTTGTATAATAACTCTTTTATTCGTGTGATTTAGGAGTATGAACCATACATACTTTTTTTTAATGAATACTTAAATAAATATGTAGTTTTACTTTAATGGGTTACCTGTGTTTATGTGCCAGTAAAGTCCATGTTATCTAGCCCTCTTCTGGGTTAAATGATTTATGGTCCTGGTCTCTTTGCGGCCATCTTAAGGTTTCTGATGATCAGTGTGTACCCAAACGCCATTGAATTCTCTGTATTTTTTTCCAAGCACCCTCCCTTGGATACCATTTCAGGACACATGCTACCATTGCAGGGTTAAGGTGTTAGATGCCCTTTCTGATCTTTTACAACATTCCGCAGCTTCTGATTATTCCTTGTTATAATAAGGGACGGTGATTCACCTCTTGCTTAAATGGGACTCCCACATCCGCCGGGATAGATGCCACTTCCCGGTTTCTAGTGGGCGGCTCCTTTGCTTGCCATTTGATGTCACTGCTACCCTACACTCTTACTGCATTATAAGCTCCTGAAGAAGCGGTGTTCTATACCCGCGAAACATGTTGAGCTTTCAGCATCCAGATGGTATCAGTCACAATTGACAATGGTTTCTGTTCCATCTGAACAAAGTGTTGTTAGACATTCATGTCAGTGTTTTAGACATATAATTTAACGTGTAAATTTGAATAAAATTCTATTTTTATACCTACAAATTGTTAAATCTCTCTACCGGTACCATGAAAGTCCATTTATGCCTCGACACACGTTTTCCCTTATACGATCACTTTAAGTCTGTTGTTTTTCAAAAGAGGAAGCTCTCTAGCACAATGTATACGTTTACATGGATGAGACAAATCATTTAACACTGACAGGGGTGCTTACAATGATCAGCTTTTATTCTTGTAAAACATTTATCCCAAAAGAAACAAAACTGTGTTGCTGTAGCTGATTATAAAGTGTGAGCTGGAGTTTGGCTTCAGTTTGTTAGTGTATCTAAATCTGCTAGTCCATCTAACACTCCCCTCCACCAAGACTAACAATGCTGCTGTTCAAAGCTGTCCCATGTGCTCCTTCATCCATATTATTATATTATTGTTGATGTTGCCAGGATCATAGTGAACTTACCCGCTTTTGTTCTGTAGGCATTGATGCAGACCTTGCTAAGCTCTTAGACAAGTTGGCATTCTGAGAAGGATGATCTATCTGCCCTTGCAGTATCCCCCTGATCAGTATGCACTCAATGTTGCAAGAAAAAAAAAAAAAAAAAGTTGCAACCCACAGCATTAGAACAAGAGTATCTCAGTGTATCTACCTAAAAAATACGGATCATTGTAATTTGACTTCAAGCTCTGTGCTGATGCCTGGGAAAAGCAGAGTCCATCAAAGAAAAAGTTGGCTTCTCCTTGTAGTCTCAGCCAAATACACAGAGTTGTGTTCCCATAGCTGCAAGGGATTTTACATTTTTGTTTTAGCGGTTTCAGAAAACGATGCTCAGCTGCAGCTTGATATGCAGATATACTGAACGTGTGGACTATTCAATTAATTCAGGAAGGAAATCCATCTCAATTTACATTTTGTGTTCTCGGGCTTTTGATCTTCATCCAGGTATTACTTAGATTGGATGTAAACCCTAACAGTGAATTTCTCTTACTTCTTCCCTTTGGGTCCGCTAAATATACCAGCCAACGTTTTTTGTTATATCAGTTTGATAAGCACAGAAAATACCCATTGATTTTTCAGGAAAATTCCTGTGCACAATGAGAGGTTATGGAGACGAGGGAGGAGATAAAGAGAAGAGATTATAGAGATGAGTAGAGGGGAGATGAGGAGGAACGAGGAGATGAGGCTGGGGTTATGGAAATGAGGAAGGGCGGAGATGAGGAGGAAGGACAAGATGAGGAAGGGGAGGTGATGAGGAGGGATTATGGAGATGAGGAGGAATGAGGAGGGAATATGGAGACGAGGAGGAACGAGGAGGGAATATGGAGATGAGGAGGAAGGAGAAGATGAGGAGGGATTATGGAGATGAGGAAAGGCGGAGATGAGGAGAAAGGAGGAGAAGAGGAGGGGGGAGTTGATGAGGAAGGAGGGATGAGGAGGAGAGGTTATAGAGATGTGGAAGGAAAGTAGATAAGAAGAGGAGGTTATGGAAATGAGGAGGGGAAGGAGATGAGGACATGGGGTTATGGAGATGAGGAAGAAAAAGGAGACAAGTAGGAGGGATTATGGAGATAAGGAGGAAGGAGATGAGGAGGGGGGAGGTGATGAGGAGGGATTATGGAGATAAGGAAGGAGGGATGAGGAGAAGAAGTATAGAGATGTGGAAGTAAAAGTAGATGAGAAGAAGGATGATGAAAACGAAATTATGCAGCGCTAGCTCAAAACAAAGTGTTAAGTGTTGTGATATAAATACAATAATCAGTATGATCAAATATACAAAAAAAGTGCTAAGTGCTTATAAATATCTGAGCAGTAACAGATAAATATATAATTAAATATGATAGTGCACAATAAATAAGTGATTGAAAATAGTCCAAATAAATATTCAGTGCTTGAAAAAGTCCTTATAGTGATCCAATTAAGGTGCCAAGGTGCCAAATAATTAAGGTGCTTGCAGAGTGATATGGTGCCCCTCAAGGTTCCCCACTCACCAGATTGCAGATAATCATAGACCTTCAAAGTTATTGCACATTGCCCGGGATCTTTACAGGACCAGAACTTCTCCTATGTAGCCTTGGAAATTGTTTTGGGTCAGCTTCCGCTTCCACCGTTAAACAAAAAAATGGCCATACATGGTGAAGTAAGTATGAGCAATTTTATTCCCAAAAAAAATTTAGATGGGTACTCACAAGCAAGAATATAACTCAGGCATATACAAGGAACTCGTGTGGCGCCGCTCTCGGCGTGCGTTCCACACACAGGAAGTTCCTGACCGGAAGTGACGTTTGTTTTGGTCCGCGACCGGAAGTGCGTCAACGCGTTTCGCCGTCAATACAGCGTCTTCAAAGACATCACTTCCTGTTAGCGGAGGCTCTTTATATCGTAGCCTCTCGATGCTAATTTCCGGAATCTAATTATTTAAACTTTGGCAATCGATCATAAACCATATATCTTATCCAATGGCATTGTTATAGTGGAATTACTCATCTATAACCTTTGTTATTTAATTGATATATCTATAATATTCATGAGCGATTGTTACGTCCGGGCATCACTTCCTGTACACAATGCTTATTTAACCCATTGTTTATCCTGCTGTTTTACAATGTTAAAAACATCAAAGATATAAATATTTTATTGTGTTCTCATTAAATAGTTATTCAATTTTTAATACTAAGTTGATTGATGATAATAAAAATAATAAAAATTCATTAAAATTAATCTTAAATTAAACAAAATAAAAATAAAAAATATAAAATTATAATAATAGAAAAACCTGTAATATGTTCCTATAAATAATGGGACATTGATATTTTAATAATATGATATGCATAAATCATTAAAACCTTTATATAAATTAATATATAATCTTGAATTATAAAAACATGTAAATATATGTGTGGAGAGGAAATATGGTCATCAGAGGAATATAATAATATAATAGTATATATAGTCAATTCTGAATTTCTATACTAAAAATAATGAATAAAATGTTAATTAAAAAAAGTTGAGAGGAGATTATATATATATATAAACATTTTATTCTTAAAGGAATAAAGGATATTTAGGGAGGGTTACCAATTGGATAGGAAACAATTGACATCTAAGTCTACGTTCAATCCTTTTGGTTTGAGTGTCTCCAACCGATGGATCCACTGGGTCTCGTTTTGTGACACTGCTTTTTTAAGGTTACCACCCCTCCAGTGGGGTTCTATTTTGTCTATGGCACAAAAGGACAAAAGGGTGGGGTCACTATGATGGAACAATTTGAAATGGTGGGAAAGGCTGTGGTTTTTAAACCCTTTCTTTATATTGGAGACATGTTCTCTCAGTCTCACCTTCAGTTCCCTTGTGGTCCTACCCACATATTGTAGTCCACATGGACAAGAGAGAAGGTAAGTCACATGTGTGGATGAACACGTTATAAATTTATTGATTTTATACATTTTACCATTAAAAGATGATTTAAAATTCATATTTTTCCTTTTTCTAAACCTAGAGGTGCGGCAGATCATACACCTGCCGCAACTAAAGAACCCATTCTGATCCCAGAATGTGCCTATTTTTTTAGGTGGATTGACCACATTATGTGCTAGTTGTAACCTGAGGGTTTTAGGCTTGGTATAAATGAACTGTGGTTTTGAGGGAAGTAAAGTTTTAAGAACATTATCTTTTAGTAAAAGGTGCCAGTGCTTTTTTAAAATCTTCTCCATTTGGGTGTGCTGTCTTGAAAAGCTGGTGAGGAATGCCATACTATAATCTCTATTAGTCTTTTCTTTTTTCTTGAATAGATCCTTACGTTCAATATTTTTAACTTTTTTCTTTATTTTCTCCAGATCTTTTTTCTTATATCCCTTTTCAGAGAATTTATTTATGATTACTTCTGCTTGTTCATCGTAATCACTTTCTTTGTCACAATTCCTTCTTATCCTCATTAGTTGGCTGCTAGGAATTGTATTGAGCCATCTGGGATGGTGGCAGCTACCTATGGGGATGTAGCCATTGGCATCCACTTCTTTAAAATAGGTTTTTGTAAAAAGTTTGTTAAAATCTTTAAAAATACAAAGGTCCAAAAAATTGATACCTTCCAAACTATTTGTGTGGGAAAAAGAGATGTTATATTTGTTGTTATTCATAGATGATAAAAATTGATCTAATGTATTCTGGGTACCCCTCCATATAATAAAAATGTCATCTATGTATCTCTTATAGGTGATGAGTTCCTTAGGTCTGTTTTTGAAAATTTGTTCACTCTCCCATTTCCGCATAAATATGTTTGCTATGGAGGGAGCATATTTTGCTCCCATGGCGACTCCTTTCTTTTGTCTATAGTATTCTTTCTCATGCCAAAAAAAATTGTTGCTCATTGCGAGGTCAAGACCTTGTAGTATAAATTCCTTTTGTTTCGTTTTTATTTCCGTCTGGTCCAGGGCCCATTTTGCTGCTTGTAATGCATGATCCTGCTTAATGTTTGTATAGAGGGAGTTAACATCTACTCCCACTAGAATGTCACTTTCCTCTATTTTAATATCTTTTATAATTTCCATAAGGTGTTTACTATCTCGCAGGTAAGCCAATCCTTTCTGTGCTAGCGGCTGAAGAAAACAGTCCAGATATTCTCCTAGACGTGATAAAAGGGAATCCACCCCGCTCACAATGGGCCTGCCAGGTGGTTGTTCCTTGTTTTTGTGTATTTTGGGCAGCTGGTATATTACCGGTACTCTGGGTGCATCTGGTACCAGGTACCTACTTTCCTTCTTGTTAATAATATTTTCTTGGCGTGCCCATTTAATAAGTCTGGTAAGTTTAGCTTTGTATTTCTTAGTAGGGTTCCCTTTTAATTTTTCATATGTCTCAGGATCATTGACCAGTCGGTTTAATTCATTCAAGTAGTCATTTTTATTTAAGATTACAAGACCGCCTCCTTTGTCTGCGGCCCGTATTACTATATCTTTTCTTTTTTCCAATAATTTAAGACCTCTTTCTATGTCTTCTTTTTTCCTGGAATTTTTTATTTTCAGACTTTCCAAATCATTTTCTACCATAGCTTTAAAAACATCTATAAATTGATTATTTAAAATTTTGGGGTTAAAAACAGATTTGTTTCTCAATTGGGTATAGGTGAACTCTCCTAAGGGTGCAGTGTTAGATGTATTTTTCCCCGCATAATATTTTTTGATATTTAATTTTCTCACAAATTTTTGGAGATCAATATAGGTATCGAATTTATTTAAATTTTTTTCTGGCGCATATTTCAATCCCAAACTTAAAACTTTGAGTTCATCCTCTGTGAAAGTGGCAGTGCTTAGATTAAAAATTCCTTCTGTTAATTTGTTCTTTTTCTTTTTCTGCCCTCCTCTACATCCTCTCTTTCTTCTTCTCTTTCCTCTCTCATATATTGTGTTTGTTCCATCTGGGGCCAGGGTCTCCAATCGTCTCTCCGGTCCAGGTGGTAGGGGTTCCCCCCTCCTCCTCTGTAGTTGGGTGCTCCCCTTCCTCTCCATGGGGGTCTGCCTGATCCCCTCCTTTGAAAATCCCCTCTGTAATTATTGTATCCATAGTTGCCTCTACCTCCTCTGAATCCTCCATTATTTTGTGGACGTCTTGCTCCACGTTGTCCACGTTGTCCTCTATAGTTATTATTATATCCTTGTTGCTGGGGATAATGTTGTTGAGGATATTGTTGTTGAGGATATTGTTGTTGAGGAGTTTCATTCCTTAATGGCATGAATCTGTTACTCGTAGGAACATTGTACATTGGGGTGTTTGGTTCCGATCTACCGTATGGAGTAAAGTTGGGATTCTCAAATCTTTCCTCTCCATATTCTTCGTTCTCATTGAGATTCACTCTGGGGGTCATGGCAAGGGGATATGGGAGACCTCTTTCTGGAGAGGAGTCTCTAGAGGCTCCTTCTTGGGGAGGAGCTTCTTCTTGCCATTTGTAGATTTTATTAGATTTGTAATCATTTGAATCTCTTAAATATTTTTTCATTTTTTTCCTTTGTGTGTCCCTATCAACTTTTCCAACAAATTCTTGTAGGTTTTTCATTTTTTCTTTGAAATCTGTAGTTTCCTCTAAGTTCACAAATTTAGCCTTAATACCGTTAATATTGGCCTCCAATAATTTTAATTTCTTTGCTTTCCTAGAGATGAGTAATTCTAATAGTTTCCTCTCCATAAGGTTAAAGAAACCAAACCACTCCTCCTCCAGGGCCTTATCAGTAAGGCCATCATTGGGGGCCAGGTCCCATCTTAATCTCCTGGGGGTCATACCATCTTTAATGTATTTGTTTAATGTAAAGATGTCCCACCAGGTTCTGATCTGTTTATCCATATAACCTTTCAGTAATTTAAAATCCTGGTGCATGGTCTGTCCAATGTTAGTAGATGAAAAAAATTCATCTGCATCTACTTTCTTGTTGTTCATAAAATTAAATATTGCTAAGTGAGCTGCTGGGGGTGATTCCATAATGGAACAAATGAATGTGAAAAAACAAAAATTAAACCCGCGCTACACAACGTGAGAATTTAAATAAAGATAAATGCAATATTGGGCAGCTGCTGCAGACACTAAGAAAGTCTTAGGAAAATATGATGAAAACGAAATTATGCAGCGCTAGCTCAAAACAAAGTGTTAAGTGTTGTGATATAAATACAATAATCAGTATGATCAAATATACAAAAAAAGTGCTAAGTGCTTATAAATATCTGAGCAGTAACAGATAAATATATAATTAAATATGATAGTGCACAATAAATAAGTGATTGAAAATAGTCCAAATAAATATTCAGTGCTTGAAAAAGTCCTTATAGTGATCCAATTAAGGTGCCAAGGTGCCAAATAATTAAGGTGCTTGCAGAGTGATATGGTGCCCCTCAAGGTTCCCCACTCACCAGATTGCAGATAATCATAGACCTTCAAAGTTATTGCACATTGCCCGGGATCTTTACAGGACCAGAACTTCTCCTATGTAGCCTTGGAAATTGTTTTGGGTCAGCTTCCGCTTCCACCGTTAAACAAAAAAATGGCCATACATGGTGAAGTAAGTATGAGCAATTTTATTCCCAAAAAAAATTTAGATGGGTACTCACAAGCAAGAATATAACTCAGGCATATACAAGGAACTCGTGTGGCGCCGCTCTCGGCGTGCGTTCCACACACAGGAAGTTCCTGACCGGAAGTGACGTTTGTTTTGGTCCGCGACCGGAAGTGCGTCAACGCGTTTCGCCGTCAATACAGCGTCTTCAAAGACATCACTTCCTGTTAGCGGAGGCTCTTTATATCGTAGCCTCTCGATGCTAATTTCCGGAATCTAATTATTTAAACTTTGGCAATCGATCATAAACCATATATCTTATCCAATGGCATTGTTATAGTGGAATTACTCATCTATAACCTTTGTTATTTAATTGATATATCTATAATATTCATGAGCGATTGTTACGTCCGGGCATCACTTCCTGTACACAATGCTTATTTAACCCATTGTTTATCCTGCTGTTTTACAAT
Source organism: Pelophylax lessonae (assembly GCF_965119305.1). Classification (NCBI taxonomy): domain Eukaryota; kingdom Metazoa; phylum Chordata; class Amphibia; order Anura; family Ranidae; genus Pelophylax; species Pelophylax lessonae. The sequence goes on along the minus strand of NC_138779.1, from coordinate 16,358,665 downwards.
GTTAAAAACATCAAAGATATAAATATTTTATTGTGTTCTCATTAAATAGTTATTCAATTTTTAATACTAAGTTGATTGATGATAATAAAAATAATAAAAATTCATTAAAATTAATCTTAAATTAAACAAAATAAAAATAAAAAATATAAAATTATAATAATAGAAAAACCTGTAATATGTTCCTATAAATAATGGGACATTGATATTTTAATAATATGATATGCATAAATCATTAAAACCTTTATATAAATTAATATATAATCTTGAATTATAAAAACATGTAAATATATGTGTGGAGAGGAAATATGGTCATCAGAGGAATATAATAATATAATAGTATATATAGTCAATTCTGAATTTCTATACTAAAAATAATGAATAAAATGTTAATTAAAAAAAGTTGAGAGGAGATTATATATATATATAAACATTTTATTCTTAAAGGAATAAAGGATATTTAGGGAGGGTTACCAATTGGATAGGAAACAATTGACATCTAAGTCTACGTTCAATCCTTTTGGTTTGAGTGTCTCCAACCGATGGATCCACTGGGTCTCGTTTTGTGACACTGCTTTTTTAAGGTTACCACCCCTCCAGTGGGGTTCTATTTTGTCTATGGCACAAAAGGACAAAAGGGTGGGGTCACTATGATGGAACAATTTGAAATGGTGGGAAAGGCTGTGGTTTTTAAACCCTTTCTTTATATTGGAGACATGTTCTCTCAGTCTCACCTTCAGTTCCCTTGTGGTCCTACCCACATATTGTAGTCCACATGGACAAGAGAGAAGGTAAGTCACATGTGTGGATGAACACGTTATAAATTTATTGATTTTATACATTTTACCATTAAAAGATGATTTAAAATTCATATTTTTCCTTTTTCTAAACCTAGAGGTGCGGCAGATCATACACCTGCCGCAACTAAAGAACCCATTCTGATCCCAGAATGTGCCTATTTTTTTAGGTGGATTGACCACATTATGTGCTAGTTGTAACCTGAGGGTTTTAGGCTTGGTATAAATGAACTGTGGTTTTGAGGGAAGTAAAGTTTTAAGAACATTATCTTTTAGTAAAAGGTGCCAGTGCTTTTTTAAAATCTTCTCCATTTGGGTGTGCTGTCTTGAAAAGCTGGTGAGGAATGCCATACTATAATCTCTATTAGTCTTTTCTTTTTTCTTGAATAGATCCTTACGTTCAATATTTTTAACTTTTTTCTTTATTTTCTCCAGATCTTTTTTCTTATATCCCTTTTCAGAGAATTTATTTATGATTACTTCTGCTTGTTCATCGTAATCACTTTCTTTGTCACAATTCCTTCTTATCCTCATTAGTTGGCTGCTAGGAATTGTATTGAGCCATCTGGGATGGTGGCAGCTACCTATGGGGATGTAGCCATTGGCATCCACTTCTTTAAAATAGGTTTTTGTAAAAAGTTTGTTAAAATCTTTAAAAATACAAAGGTCCAAAAAATTGATACCTTCCAAACTATTTGTGTGGGAAAAAGAGATGTTATATTTGTTGTTATTCATAGATGATAAAAATTGATCTAATGTATTCTGGGTACCCCTCCATATAATAAAAATGTCATCTATGTATCTCTTATAGGTGATGAGTTCCTTAGGTCTGTTTTTGAAAATTTGTTCACTCTCCCATTTCCGCATAAATATGTTTGCTATGGAGGGAGCATATTTTGCTCCCATGGCGACTCCTTTCTTTTGTCTATAGTATTCTTTCTCATGCCAAAAAAAATTGTTGCTCATTGCGAGGTCAAGACCTTGTAGTATAAATTCCTTTTGTTTCGTTTTTATTTCCGTCTGGTCCAGGGCCCATTTTGCTGCTTGTAATGCATGATCCTGCTTAATGTTTGTATAGAGGGAGTTAACATCTACTCCCACTAGAATGTCACTTTCCTCTATTTTAATATCTTTTATAATTTCCATAAGGTGTTTACTATCTCGCAGGTAAGCCAATCCTTTCTGTGCTAGCGGCTGAAGAAAACAGTCCAGATATTCTCCTAGACGTGATAAAAGGGAATCCACCCCGCTCACAATGGGCCTGCCAGGTGGTTGTTCCTTGTTTTTGTGTATTTTGGGCAGCTGGTATATTACCGGTACTCTGGGTGCATCTGGTACCAGGTACCTACTTTCCTTCTTGTTAATAATATTTTCTTGGCGTGCCCATTTAATAAGTCTGGTAAGTTTAGCTTTGTATTTCTTAGTAGGGTTCCCTTTTAATTTTTCATATGTCTCAGGATCATTGACCAGTCGGTTTAATTCATTCAAGTAGTCATTTTTATTTAAGATTACAAGACCGCCTCCTTTGTCTGCGGCCCGTATTACTATATCTTTTCTTTTTTCCAATAATTTAAGACCTCTTTCTATGTCTTCTTTTTTCCTGGAATTTTTTATTTTCAGACTTTCCAAATCATTTTCTACCATAGCTTTAAAAACATCTATAAATTGATGAAGGAGCCTCTAGAGACTCATCTCCAGAAAGAGGTCTCCCATATCCCCTTGCCATGACCCCCAGAGTGAATCTCAATGAGAACGAAGAATATGGAGAGGAAAGATTTGAGAATCCCAACTTTACTCCATACGGTAGATCGGAACCAAACACCCCAATGTACAATGTTCCTACGAGTAACAGATTCATGCCATTAAGGAATGAAACTCCTCAACAACAATATCCTCAACAACAATATCCTCAACAACATTATCCCCAGCAACAAGGATATAATAATAACTATAGAGGACAACGTGGACAACGTGGAGCAAGACGTCCACAAAATAATGGAGGATTCAGAGGAGGTAGAGGCAACTATGGATACAATAATTACAGAGGGGATTTTCAAAGGAGGGGATCAGGCAGACCCCCATGGAGAGGAAGGGGAGCACCCAACTACAGAGGAGGAGGGGGGAACCCCTACCACCTGGACCGGAGAGACGATTGGAGACCCTGGCCCCAGATGGAACAAACACAATATATGAGAGAGGAAAGAGAAGAAGAAAGAGAGGATGTAGAGGAGGGCAGAAAAAGAAAAAGAACAAATTAACAGAAGGAATTTTTAATCTAAGCACTGCCACTTTCACAGAGGATGAACTCAAAGTTTTAAGTTTGGGATTGAAATATGCGCCAGAAAAAAATTTAAATAAATTCGATACCTATATTGATCTCCAAAAATTTGTGAGAAAATTAAATATCAAAAAATATTATGCGGGGAAAAATACATCTAACACTGCACCCTTAGGAGAGTTCACCTATACCCAATTGAGAAACAAATCTGTTTTTAACCCCAAAATTTTAAATAATCAATTTATAGATGTTTTTAAAGCTATGGTAGAAAATGATTTGGAAAGTCTGAAAATAAAAAATTCCAGGAAAAAAGAAGACATAGAAAGAGGTCTTAAATTATTGGAAAAAAGAAAAGATATAGTAATACGGGCCGCAGACAAAGGAGGCGGTCTTGTAATCTTAAATAAAAATGACTACTTGAATGAATTAAACCGACTGGTCAATGATCCTGAGACATATGAAAAATTAAAAGGGAACCCTACTAAGAAATACAAAGCTAAACTTACCAGACTTATTAAATGGGCACGCCAAGAAAATATTATTAACAAGAAGGAAAGTAGGTACCTGGTACCAGATGCACCCAGAGTACCGGTAATATACCAGCTGCCCAAAATACACAAAAACAAGGAACAACCACCTGGCAGGCCCATTGTGAGCGGGGTGGATTCCCTTTTATCACGTCTAGGAGAATATCTGGACTGTTTTCTTCAGCCGCTAGCACAGAAAGGATTGGCTTACCTGCGAGATAGTAAACACCTTATGGAAATTATAAAAGATATTAAAATAGAGGAAAGTGACATTCTAGTGGGAGTAGATGTTAACTCCCTCTATACAAACATTAAGCAGGATCATGCATTACAAGCAGCAAAATGGGCCCTGGACCAGACGGAAATAAAAACGAAACAAAAGGAATTTATACTACAAGGTCTTGACCTCGCAATGAGCAACAATTTTTTTTGGCATGAGAAAGAATACTATAGACAAAAGAAAGGAGTCGCCATGGGAGCAAAATATGCTCCCTCCATAGCAAACATATTTATGCGGAAATGGGAGAGTGAACAAATTTTCAAAAACAGACCTAAGGAACTCATCACCTATAAGAGATACATAGATGACATTTTTATTATATGGAGGGGTACCCAGAATACATTAGATCAATTTTTATCATCTATGAATAACAACAAATATAACATCTCTTTTTCCCACACAAATAGTTTGGAAGGTATCAATTTTTTGGACCTTTGTATTTTTAAAGATTTTAACAAACTTTTTACAAAAACCTATTTTAAAGAAGTGGATGCCAATGGCTACATCCCCATAGGTAGCTGCCACCATCCCAGATGGCTCAATACAATTCCTAGCAGCCAACTAATGAGGATAAGAAGGAATTGTGACAAAGAAAGTGATTACGATGAACAAGCAGAAGTAATCATAAATAAATTCTCTGAAAAGGGATATAAGAAAAAAGATCTGGAGAAAATAAAGAAAAAAGTTAAAAATATTGAACGTAAGGATCTATTCAAGAAAAAAGAAAAGACTAATAGAGATTATAGTATGGCATTCCTCACCAGCTTTTCAAGACAGCACACCCAAATGGAGAAGATTTTAAAAAAGCACTGGCACCTTTTACTAAAAGATAATGTTCTTAAAACTTTACTTCCCTCAAAACCACAGTTCATTTATACCAAGCCTAAAACCCTCAGGTTACAACTAGCACATAATGTGGTCAATCCACCTAAAAAAATAGGCACATTCTGGGATCAGAATGGGTTCTTTAGTTGCGGCAGGTGTATGATCTGCCGCACCTCTAGGTTTAGAAAAAGGAAAAATATGAATTTTAAATCATCTTTTAATGGTAAAATGTATAAAATCAATAAATTTATAACGTGTTCATCCACACATGTGACTTACCTTCTCTCTTGTCCATGTGGACTACAATATGTGGGTAGGACCACAAGGGAACTGAAGGTGAGACTGAGAGAACATGTCTCCAATATAAAGAAAGGGTTTAAAAACCACAGCCTTTCCCACCATTTCAAATTGTTCCATCATAGTGACCCCACCCTTTTGTCCTTTTGTGCCATAGACAAAATAGAACCCCACTGGAGGGGTGGTAACCTTAAAAAAGCAGTGTCACAAAACGAGACCCAGTGGATCCATCGGTTGGAGACACTCAAACCAAAAGGATTGAACGTAGACTTAGATGTCAATTGTTTCCTATCCAATTGGTAACCCTCCCTAAATATCCTTTATTCCTTTAAGAATAAAATGTTTATATATATATATAATCTCCTCTCAACTTTTTTTAATTAACATTTTATTCATTATTTTTAGTATAGAAATTCAGAATTGACTATATATACTATTATATTATTATATTCCTCTGATGACCATATTTCCTCTCCACACATATATTTACATGTTTTTATAATTCAAGATTATATATTAATTTATATAAAGGTTTTAATGATTTATGCATATCATATTATTAAAATATCAATGTCCCATTATTTATAGGAACATATTACAGGTTTTTCTATTATTATAATTTTATATTTTTTATTTTTATTTTGTTTAATTTAAGATTAATTTTAATGAATTTTTATTATTTTTATTATCATCAATCAACTTAGTATTAAAAATTGAATAACTATTTAATGAGAACACAATAAAATATTTATATCTTTGATGTTTTTAACATTGTAAAACAGCAGGATAAACAATGGGTTAAATAAGCATTGTGTACAGGAAGTGATGCCCGGACGTAACAATCGCTCATGAATATTATAGATATATCAATTAAATAACAAAGGTTATAGATGAGTAATTCCACTATAACAATGCCATTGGATAAGATATATGGTTTATGATCGATTGCCAAAGTTTAAATAATTAGATTCCGGAAATTAGCATCGAGAGGCTACGATATAAAGAGCCTCCGCTAACAGGAAGTGATGTCTTTGAAGACGCTGTATTGACGGCGAAACGCGTTGACGCACTTCCGGTCGCGGACCAAAACAAACGTCACTTCCGGTCAGGAACTTCCTGTGTGTGGAACGCACGCCGAGAGCGGCGCCACACGAGTTCCTTGTATATGCCTGAGTTATATTCTTGCTTGTGAGTACCCATCTAAATTTTTTTTGGGAATAAAATTGCTCATACTTACTTCACCATGTATGGCCATTTTTTTGTTTAACGGTGGAAGCGGAAGCTGACCCAAAACAATTTCCAAGGCTACATAGGAGAAGTTCTGGTCCTGTAAAGATCCCGGGCAATGTGCAATAACTTTGAAGGTCTATGATTATCTGCAATCTGGTGAGTGGGGAACCTTGAGGGGCACCATATCACTCTGCAAGCACCTTAATTATTTGGCACCTTGGCACCTTAATTGGATCACTATAAGGACTTTTTCAAGCACTGAATATTTATTTGGACTATTTTCAATCACTTATTTATTGTGCACTATCATATTTAATTATATATTTATCTGTTACTGCTCAGATATTTATAAGCACTTAGCACTTTTTTTGTATATTTGATCATACTGATTATTGTATTTATATCACAACACTTAACACTTTGTTTTGAGCTAGCGCTGCATAATTTCGTTTTCATCATATTTTCCTAAGACTTTCTTAGTGTCTGCAGCAGCTGCCCAATATTGCATTTATCTTTATTTAAATTCTCACGTTGTGTAGCGCGGGTTTAATTTTTGTTTTTTCACATTCATTTGTTCCATTATGGAATCACCCCCAGCAGCTCACTTAGCAATATTTAATTTTATGAACAACAAGAAAGTAGATGCAGATGAATTTTTTTCATCTACTAACATTGGACAGACCATGCACCAGGATTTTAAATTACTGAAAGGTTATATGGATAAACAGATCAGAACCTGGTGGGACATCTTTACATTAAACAAATACATTAAAGATGGTATGACCCCCAGGAGATTAAGATGGGACCTGGCCCCCAATGATGGCCTTACTGATAAGGCCCTGGAGGAGGAGTGGTTTGGTTTCTTTAACCTTATGGAGAGGAAACTATTAGAATTACTCATCTCTAGGAAAGCAAAGAAATTAAAATTATTGGAGGCCAATATTAACGGTATTAAGGCTAAATTTGTGAACTTAGAGGAAACTACAGATTTCAAAGAAAAAATGAAAAACCTACAAGAATTTGTTGGAAAAGTTGATAGGGACACACAAAGGAAAAAAATGAAAAAATATTTAAGAGATTCAAATGATTACAAATCTAATAAAATCTACAAATGGCAAGAAGAAGCTCCTCCCCAAGAAGGAGCCTCTAGAGACTCATCTCCAGAAAGAGGTCTCCCATATCCCCTTGCCATGACCCCCAGAGTGAATCTCAATGAGAACGAAGAATATGGAGAGGAAAGATTTGAGAATCCCAACTTTACTCCATACGGTAGATCGGAACCAAACACCCCAATGTACAATGTTCCTACGAGTAACAGATTCATGCCATTAAGGAATGAAACTCCTCAACAACAATATCCTCAACAACAATATCCTCAACAACATTATCCCCAGCAACAAGGATATAATAATAACTATAGAGGACAACGTGGACAACGTGGAGCAAGACGTCCACAAAATAATGGAGGATTCAGAGGAGGTAGAGGCAACTATGGATACAATAATTACAGAGGGGATTTTCAAAGGAGGGGATCAGGCAGACCCCCATGGAGAGGAAGGGGAGCACCCAACTACAGAGGAGGAGGGGGGAACCCCTACCACCTGGACCGGAGAGACGATTGGAGACCCTGGCCCCAGATGGAACAAACACAATATATGAGAGAGGAAAGAGAAGAAGAAAGAGAGGATGTAGAGGAGGGCAGAAAAAGAAAAAGAACAAATTAACAGAAGGAATTTTTAATCTAAGCACTGCCACTTTCACAGAGGATGAACTCAAAGTTTTAAGTTTGGGATTGAAATATGCGCCAGAAAAAAATTTAAATAAATTCGATACCTATATTGATCTCCAAAAATTTGTGAGAAAATTAAATATCAAAAAATATTATGCGGGGAAAAATACATCTAACACTGCACCCTTAGGAGAGTTCACCTATACCCAATTGAGAAACAAATCTGTTTTTAACCCCAAAATTTTAAATAATCAATTTATAGATGTTTTTAAAGCTATGGTAGAAAATGATTTGGAAAGTCTGAAAATAAAAAATTCCAGGAAAAAAGAAGACATAGAAAGAGGTCTTAAATTATTGGAAAAAAGAAAAGATATAGTAATACGGGCCGCAGACAAAGGAGGCGGTCTTGTAATCTTAAATAAAAATGACTACTTGAATGAATTAAACCGACTGGTCAATGATCCTGAGACATATGAAAAATTAAAAGGGAACCCTACTAAGAAATACAAAGCTAAACTTACCAGACTTATTAAATGGGCACGCCAAGAAAATATTATTAACAAGAAGGAAAGTAGGTACCTGGTACCAGATGCACCCAGAGTACCGGTAATATACCAGCTGCCCAAAATACACAAAAACAAGGAACAACCACCTGGCAGGCCCATTGTGAGCGGGGTGGATTCCCTTTTATCACGTCTAGGAGAATATCTGGACTGTTTTCTTCAGCCGCTAGCACAGAAAGGATTGGCTTACCTGCGAGATAGTAAACACCTTATGGAAATTATAAAAGATATTAAAATAGAGGAAAGTGACATTCTAGTGGGAGTAGATGTTAACTCCCTCTATACAAACATTAAGCAGGATCATGCATTACAAGCAGCAAAATGGGCCCTGGACCAGACGGAAATAAAAACGAAACAAAAGGAATTTATACTACAAGGTCTTGACCTCGCAATGAGCAACAATTTTTTTTGGCATGAGAAAGAATACTATAGACAAAAGAAAGGAGTCGCCATGGGAGCAAAATATGCTCCCTCCATAGCAAACATATTTATGCGGAAATGGGAGAGTGAACAAATTTTCAAAAACAGACCTAAGGAACTCATCACCTATAAGAGATACATAGATGACATTTTTATTATATGGAGGGGTACCCAGAATACATTAGATCAATTTTTATCATCTATGAATAACAACAAATATAACATCTCTTTTTCCCACACAAATAGTTTGGAAGGTATCAATTTTTTGGACCTTTGTATTTTTAAAGATTTTAACAAACTTTTTACAAAAACCTATTTTAAAGAAGTGGATGCCAATGGCTACATCCCCATAGGTAGCTGCCACCATCCCAGATGGCTCAATACAATTCCTAGCAGCCAACTAATGAGGATAAGAAGGAATTGTGACAAAGAAAGTGATTACGATGAACAAGCAGAAGTAATCATAAATAAATTCTCTGAAAAGGGATATAAGAAAAAAGATCTGGAGAAAATAAAGAAAAAAGTTAAAAATATTGAACGTAAGGATCTATTCAAGAAAAAAGAAAAGACTAATAGAGATTATAGTATGGCATTCCTCACCAGCTTTTCAAGACAGCACACCCAAATGGAGAAGATTTTAAAAAAGCACTGGCACCTTTTACTAAAAGATAATGTTCTTAAAACTTTACTTCCCTCAAAACCACAGTTCATTTATACCAAGCCTAAAACCCTCAGGTTACAACTAGCACATAATGTGGTCAATCCACCTAAAAAAATAGGCACATTCTGGGATCAGAATGGGTTCTTTAGTTGCGGCAGGTGTATGATCTGCCGCACCTCTAGGTTTAGAAAAAGGAAAAATATGAATTTTAAATCATCTTTTAATGGTAAAATGTATAAAATCAATAAATTTATAACGTGTTCATCCACACATGTGACTTACCTTCTCTCTTGTCCATGTGGACTACAATATGTGGGTAGGACCACAAGGGAACTGAAGGTGAGACTGAGAGAACATGTCTCCAATATAAAGGAAGGGTTTAAAAACCACAGCCTTTCCCACCATTTCAAATTGTTCCATCATAGTGACCCCACCCTTTTGTCCTTTTGTGCCATAGACAAAATAGAACCCCACTGGAGGGGTGGTAACCTTAAAAAAGCAGTGTCACAAAACGAGACCCAGTGGATCCATCGGTTGGAGACACTCAAACCAAAAGGATTGAACGTAGACTTAGATGTCAATTGTTTCCTATCCAATTGGTAACCCTCCCTAAATATCCTTTATTCCTTTAAGAATAAAATGTTTATATATATATATAATCTCCTCTCAACTTTTTTTAATTAACATTTTATTCATTATTTTTAGTATAGAAATTCAGAATTGACTATATATACTATTATATTATTATATTCCTCTGATGACCATATTTCCTCTCCACACATATATTTACATGTTTTTATAATTCAAGATTATATATTAATTTATATAAAGGTTTTAATGATTTATGCATATCATATTATTAAAATATCAATGTCCCATTATTTATAGGAACATATTACAGGTTTTTCTATTATTATAATTTTATATTTTTTATTTTTATTTTGTTTAATTTAAGATTAATTTTAATGAATTTTTATTATTTTTATTATCATCAATCAACTTAGTATTAAAAATTGAATAACTATTTAATGAGAACACAATAAAATATTTATATCTTTGATGTTTTTAACATTGTAAAACAGCAGGATAAACAATGGGTTAAATAAGCATTGTGTACAGGAAGTGATGCCCGGACGTAACAATCGCTCATGAATATTATAGATATATCAATTAAATAACAAAGGTTATAGATGAGTAATTCCACTATAACAATGCCATTGGATAAGATATATGGTTTATGATCGATTGCCAAAGTTTAAATAATTAGATTCCGGAAATTAGCATCGAGAGGCTACGATATAAAGAGCCTCCGCTAACAGGAAGTGATGTCTTTGAAGACGCTGTATTGACGGCGAAACGCGTTGACGCACTTCCGGTCGCGGACCAAAACAAACGTCACTTCCGGTCAGGAACTTCCTGTGTGTGGAACGCACGCCGAGAGCGGCGCCACACGAGTTCCTTGTATATGCCTGAGTTATATTCTTGCTTGTGAGTACCCATCTAAATTTTTTTTGGGAATAAAATTGCTCATACTTACTTCACCATGTATGGCCATTTTTTTGTTTAACGGTGGAAGCGGAAGCTGACCCAAAACAATTTCCAAGGCTACATAGGAGAAGTTCTGGTCCTGTAAAGATCCCGGGCAATGTGCAATAACTTTGAAGGTCTATGATTATCTGCAATCTGGTGAGTGGGGAACCTTGAGGGGCACCATATCACTCTGCAAGCACCTTAATTATTTGGCACCTTGGCACCTTAATTGGATCACTATAAGGACTTTTTCAAGCACTGAATATTTATTTGGACTATTTTCAATCACTTATTTATTGTGCACTATCATATTTAATTATATATTTATCTGTTACTGCTCAGATATTTATAAGCACTTAGCACTTTTTTTGTATATTTGATCATACTGATTATTGTATTTATATCACAACACTTAACACTTTGTTTTGAGCTAGCGCTGCATAATTTCGTTTTCATCATATTTTCCTAAGACTTTCTTAGTGTCTGCAGCAGCTGCCCAATATTGCATTTATCTTTATTTAAATTCTCACGTTGTGTAGCGCGGGTTTAATTTTTGTTTTTTCACATTCATTTGTTCCATTATGGAATCACCCCCAGCAGCTCACTTAGCAATATTTAATTTTATGAACAACAAGAAAGTAGATGCAGATGAATTTTTTTCATCTACTAACATTGGACAGACCATGCACCAGGATTTTAAATTACTGAAAGGTTATATGGATAAACAGATCAGAACCTGGTGGGACATCTTTACATTAAACAAATACATTAAAGATGGTATGACCCCCAGGAGATTAAGATGGGACCTGGCCCCCAATGATGGCCTTACTGATAAGGCCCTGGAGGAGGAGTGGTTTGGTTTCTTTAACCTTATGGAGAGGAAACTATTAGAATTACTCATCTCTAGGAAAGCAAAGAAATTAAAATTATTGGAGGCCAATATTAACGGTATTAAGGCTAAATTTGTGAACTTAGAGGAAACTACAGATTTCAAAGAAAAAATGAAAAACCTACAAGAATTTGTTGGAAAAGTTGATAGGGACACACAAAGGAAAAAAATGAAAAAATATTTAAGAGATTCAAATGATTACAAATCTAATAAAATCTACAAATGGCAAGAAGAAGCTCCTCCCCAAGAAGGAGCCTCTAGAGACTCATCTCCAGAAAGAGGTCTCCCATATCCCCTTGCCATGACCCCCAGAGTGAATCTCAATGAGAACGAAGAATATGGAGAGGAAAGATTTGAGAATCCCAACTTTACTCCATACGGTAGATCGGAACCAAACACCCCAATGTACAATGTTCCTACGAGTAACAGATTCATGCCATTAAGGAATGAAACTCCTCAACAACAATATCCTCAACAACAATATCCTCAACAACATTATCCCCAGCAACAAGGATATAATAATAACTATAGAGGACAACGTGGACAACGTGGAGCAAGACGTCCACAAAATAATGGAGGATTCAGAGGAGGTAGAGGCAACTATGGATACAATAATTACAGAGGGGATTTTCAAAGGAGGGGATCAGGCAGACCCCCATGGAGAGGAAGGGGAGCACCCAACTACAGAGGAGGAGGGGGGAACCCCTACCACCTGGACCGGAGAGACGATTGGAGACCCTGGCCCCAGATGGAACAAACACAATATATGAGAGAGGAAAGAGAAGAAGAAAGAGAGGATGTAGAGGAGGGCAGAAAAAGAAAAAGAACAAATTAACAGAAGGAATTTTTAATCTAAGCACTGCCACTTTCACAGAGGATGAACTCAAAGTTTTAAGTTTGGGATTGAAATATGCGCCAGAAAAAAATTTAAATAAATTCGATACCTATATTGATCTCCAAAAATTTGTGAGAAAATTAAATATCAAAAAATATTATGCGGGGAAAAATACATCTAACACTGCACCCTTAGGAGAGTTCACCTATACCCAATTGAGAAACAAATCTGTTTTTAACCCCAAAATTTTAAATAATCAATTTATAGATGTTTTTAAAGCTATGGTAGAAAATGATTTGGAAAGTCTGAAAATAAAAAATTCCAGGAAAAAAGAAGACATAGAAAGAGGTCTTAAATTATTGGAAAAAAGAAAAGATATAGTAATACGGGCCGCAGACAAAGGAGGCGGTCTTGTAATCTTAAATAAAAATGACTACTTGAATGAATTAAACCGACTGGTCAATGATCCTGAGACATATGAAAAATTAAAAGGGAACCCTACTAAGAAATACAAAGCTAAACTTACCAGACTTATTAAATGGGCACGCCAAGAAAATATTATTAACAAGAAGGAAAGTAGGTACCTGGTACCAGATGCACCCAGAGTACCGGTAATATACCAGCTGCCCAAAATACACAAAAACAAGGAACAACCACCTGGCAGGCCCATTGTGAGCGGGGTGGATTCCCTTTTATCACGTCTAGGAGAATATCTGGACTGTTTTCTTCAGCCGCTAGCACAGAAAGGATTGGCTTACCTGCGAGATAGTAAACACCTTATGGAAATTATAAAAGATATTAAAATAGAGGAAAGTGACATTCTAGTGGGAGTAGATGTTAACTCCCTCTATACAAACATTAAGCAGGATCATGCATTACAAGCAGCAAAATGGGCCCTGGACCAGACGGAAATAAAAACGAAACAAAAGGAATTTATACTACAAGGTCTTGACCTCGCAATGAGCAACAATTTTTTTTGGCATGAGAAAGAATACTATAGACAAAAGAAAGGAGTCGCCATGGGAGCAAAATATGCTCCCTCCATAGCAAACATATTTATGCGGAAATGGGAGAGTGAACAAATTTTCAAAAACAGACCTAAGGAACTCATCACCTATAAGAGATACATAGATGACATTTTTATTATATGGAGGGGTACCCAGAATACATTAGATCAATTTTTATCATCTATGAATAACAACAAATATAACATCTCTTTTTCCCACACAAATAGTTTGGAAGGTATCAATTTTTTGGACCTTTGTATTTTTAAAGATTTTAACAAACTTTTTACAAAAACCTATTTTAAAGAAGTGGATGCCAATGGCTACATCCCCATAGGTAGCTGCCACCATCCCAGATGGCTCAATACAATTCCTAGCAGCCAACTAATGAGGATAAGAAGGAATTGTGACAAAGAAAGTGATTACGATGAACAAGCAGAAGTAATCATAAATAAATTCTCTGAAAAGGGATATAAGAAAAAAGATCTGGAGAAAATAAAGAAAAAAGTTAAAAATATTGAACGTAAGGATCTATTCAAGAAAAAAGAAAAGACTAATAGAGATTATAGTATGGCATTCCTCACCAGCTTTTCAAGACAGCACACCCAAATGGAGAAGATTTTAAAAAAGCACTGGCACCTTTTACTAAAAGATAATGTTCTTAAAACTTTACTTCCCTCAAAACCACAGTTCATTTATACCAAGCCTAAAACCCTCAGGTTACAACTAGCACATAATGTGGTCAATCCACCTAAAAAAATAGGCACATTCTGGGATCAGAATGGGTTCTTTAGTTGCGGCAGGTGTATGATCTGCCGCACCTCTAGGTTTAGAAAAAGGAAAAATATGAATTTTAAATCATCTTTTAATGGTAAAATGTATAAAATCAATAAATTTATAACGTGTTCATCCACACATGTGACTTACCTTCTCTCTTGTCCATGTGGACTACAATATGTGGGTAGGACCACAAGGGAACTGAAGGTGAGACTGAGAGAACATGTCTCCAATATAAAGGAAGGGTTTAAAAACCACAGCCTTTCCCACCATTTCAAATTGTTCCATCATAGTGACCCCACCCTTTTGTCCTTTTGTGCCATAGACAAAATAGAACCCCACTGGAGGGGTGGTAACCTTAAAAAAGCAGTGTCACAAAACGAGACCCAGTGGATCCATCGGTTGGAGACACTCAAACCAAAAGGATTGAACGTAGACTTAGATGTCAATTGTTTCCTATCCAATTGGTAACCCTCCCTAAATATCCTTTATTCCTTTAAGAATAAAATGTTTATATATATATATAATCTCCTCTCAACTTTTTTTAATTAACATTTTATTCATTATTTTTAGTATAGAAATTCAGAATTGACTATATATACTATTATATTATTATATTCCTCTGATGACCATATTTCCTCTCCACACATATATTTACATGTTTTTATAATT
This sequence comes from Pelophylax lessonae, assembly GCF_965119305.1. Classification (NCBI taxonomy): domain Eukaryota; kingdom Metazoa; phylum Chordata; class Amphibia; order Anura; family Ranidae; genus Pelophylax; species Pelophylax lessonae. The sequence continues at coordinate 16,343,354 of NC_138779.1, read as the reverse complement.
CAAGATTATATATTAATTTATATAAAGGTTTTAATGATTTATGCATATCATATTATTAAAATATCAATGTCCCATTATTTATAGGAACATATTACAGGTTTTTCTATTATTATAATTTTATATTTTTTATTTTTATTTTGTTTAATTTAAGATTAATTTTAATGAATTTTTATTATTTTTATTATCATCAATCAACTTAGTATTAAAAATTGAATAACTATTTAATGAGAACACAATAAAATATTTATATCTTTGATGTTTTTAACATTGTAAAACAGCAGGATAAACAATGGGTTAAATAAGCATTGTGTACAGGAAGTGATGCCCGGACGTAACAATCGCTCATGAATATTATAGATATATCAATTAAATAACAAAGGTTATAGATGAGTAATTCCACTATAACAATGCCATTGGATAAGATATATGGTTTATGATCGATTGCCAAAGTTTAAATAATTAGATTCCGGAAATTAGCATCGAGAGGCTACGATATAAAGAGCCTCCGCTAACAGGAAGTGATGTCTTTGAAGACGCTGTATTGACGGCGAAACGCGTTGACGCACTTCCGGTCGCGGACCAAAACAAACGTCACTTCCGGTCAGGAACTTCCTGTGTGTGGAACGCACGCCGAGAGCGGCGCCACACGAGTTCCTTGTATATGCCTGAGTTATATTCTTGCTTGTGAGTACCCATCTAAATTTTTTTTGGGAATAAAATTGCTCATACTTACTTCACCATGTATGGCCATTTTTTTGTTTAACGGTGGAAGCGGAAGCTGACCCAAAACAATTTCCAAGGCTACATAGGAGAAGTTCTGGTCCTGTAAAGATCCCGGGCAATGTGCAATAACTTTGAAGGTCTATGATTATCTGCAATCTGGTGAGTGGGGAACCTTGAGGGGCACCATATCACTCTGCAAGCACCTTAATTATTTGGCACCTTGGCACCTTAATTGGATCACTATAAGGACTTTTTCAAGCACTGAATATTTATTTGGACTATTTTCAATCACTTATTTATTGTGCACTATCATATTTAATTATATATTTATCTGTTACTGCTCAGATATTTATAAGCACTTAGCACTTTTTTTGTATATTTGATCATACTGATTATTGTATTTATATCACAACACTTAACACTTTGTTTTGAGCTAGCGCTGCATAATTTCGTTTTCATCATATTTTCCTAAGACTTTCTTAGTGTCTGCAGCAGCTGCCCAATATTGCATTTATCTTTATTTAAATTCTCACGTTGTGTAGCGCGGGTTTAATTTTTGTTTTTTCACAGATGAGAAGAAGGGGTTATGGAAATGAGGAGAGGAAGGAGATGAGGACGTGGGGTTATGGACATGAGGAAGGAAAAGGAGACAAGGAGGGATTATGGAGATAAGGAGGGGAAAGGAGTTGATTATAGTGCTGGACCCCAACCAGCTTTTTCAATATTTTTAGCCCAGAGAAACCCCTAAATTCGTTTTCAGCTTTTAGGGAACCCTTGCTAAAACCAATTCTTTGGGGGTCAGTAAGAAAAGTGCCCTTTACATTGGTGGTCAGTGGGAAGAATGCCACCTAAAAAGATCTTTGGTGTCAAGCCACAGACTCAAGTGACATTGTGCCCTAGAAACTATGCAAGCACCATCAGATAGGAGGTCAATCATCAATAGGACAAGGAACTCCTAGCAACCTTTGATGGAACCCTAGGGATGCAAAGAACCCTGATTGAGAATGGCTGACCTCCACTGTTGAACTTTGTTACAACCCATCCCTAGCTGCTTGAAAGCCAACACTGTTCTGGAATAGTCCTGAATTTAAAAAACAGCCAGGGCTTAAATGGTTAATGCAAACCCAGAAATCTTCAAACTTTCTTCACTTTAATTTAGAAAATGTAAAAGATAAAACAAATATGATTTTTTTTATTATTTAAATAATACTTATTATTATAGTATTATTTTTTTATTATTATTATTAATAATAATACTATTATAATAATTATTTAAAAGTATTATTTATGCCTTAAAAATTATTTATAAATATTATATTATTATAATAATTATTTAGAACTATTATTTATTATAAAACTTTTTATTTTATTATTAACACAAAGCTGGAACCATCTTAATCTCCCTTTGAGAATTTAGAAAAACATTCCGAACTCTCCATAAATGAGCCTGACACCGGGACTTACACAAGAATAATAGCTCAGCAGGGACGCGGAAGGTGAGCTATTGCACATTCCCAAACAGGGGCGAGCCTCCCCTGGCCCTATTGATTTAATAAGATAGCACTTTAAAATGGGCCCAGGAAATCAATGATCCCAATCTGACACATCTACTACAATTATAAACAATGTTTTAATGCAAACGTGAAAATGAAATACTTATTTGTCTTGTTGCTAGGTAACGCTTGTTACATTTATCATAATCGCTTGGAAACCCTTTTTTACTTTCTTCCTAAAAGCTGTCATCAAATGTAACTCCGGTTCTTTTTTTTTTTTTTCCTGTAAACTGATGTTTACATTCGTAATTGCCATACCAGTCATTTTGTAATTTATTGTTTCTAAACTTCCCGCTTTCATCTGCAGACATCTATGATTTCTATAACTGACAAAACTTTAATGCAAATAAAAAAGAGAAAAATAAATACAGTACACCATTAACAGATTGTTTTGAAATATTCACCTTTATTCCAAAAAATTTTCCCGACTGGACTTTCCTCTGCCACTAGATGTCCTCAGTCTGATGGCCAGTATCAGTGGCGGCTGGTGCTCCATGGGCAGGCAGACGGACCGCACCATACCCCCACCCCAGACCACACCAGGCCGCCGCACACCGTACCCCCCCCCCCCCCTGGACCACAGCGAGGCAGGAGAGACAGGAGAGGCAGGAGACTGGACAGAACCCCCCACCTCACTCACCCTGCCTGGATGCAGCAGCAGGCGGCGGCTTCGGCTTCTTCCCCCTGTCTTCTGCGTCTCCTCCCTCCTCCTCCATGCCCAATGGCATGACTTCTCCTTTCAGGCCAATCGGGAAACGGAACTCCATGCTTCCGGTGCCCCGCATGTAGATTAGGGGGCCGGACGCATTGATAGGAGGGGCGGCGCCACTGGCTAGTATTATTCAATACACTTCCTCTGAGCCTAGGTCATCCTGGACCCACCTTCATCCTGTGGCCGGACAGTGAAAGTAAAAGCAGCACAGTGATAAGCACACTCTGCTCTTTCCTCCTATCAGCATGCTTCTTGTCAGCACATGAACTAATTGTGCAGCTTCTTTCTTTAAACTCTTCACTACTCATATATAAAAAAATATATATACTAATGATTACAGAGCTGTAATATTTATTGTCTTTTATATCTGCCTAGAACTCAGCTTTACAATGTTTTTTTCTTCCTCTGCAGGATAAAGGGTCAGATTTTTCCAGAATCCTCTCTTCTTTAGTAGTAACTGGCTATTTACAGAGCATGAGGTTATAATACATGCAACCTGTTGAATGAGGTATGGCATCCCCGGCATGCCCCCTTATCTGAAGGTACCGGTGCAGTAATTGGGTCTCCTGGAAACTGACTCACTATATTAGAAATATATGTTTAGAACTATCAGCAGCTTTGTCCAGTATATACATTACAAACGTTAAATCTGAATTCCAGCCTCCTCTTCAGTCTTGCACAGTTGTACCACCTCCTCTCCTGGACTGAAATGGCTTCCCCTGATTTCACTGCACACTGTGAGCTACTCACAATGTGCATTAGAAGCTGCAGCAAGTCACATAGCTTCCGTCTAATTTGCTGGCTGTAGAATGTCCAGCATCAGTTAACTCTTTACTCCCTAGCATGACTGTCCCTGACACACCCCTTCCATTCATTGGATTTCAGTACTTTCAATCATGGAGGTTCAGAATCACATGTGGGTATACCTATGCAAACATAGCCTGCCTAGGAATGCCCACTCCTCCAGACTGACACCACCCATCAAGGCATTTTGATATTTTCATAACACTGCTTAAATCAGGGCTGAGAGCTCTTGAGAGAAGTATCGAGGCAGGGTATTGTGATGTTTTCAGGAAGCCACCAGCCATGATATGCCTGCAATGCATAGAGAAGCACAGAGTTGATTGTCTACTGAAAACAGAAAGATTTTGTTGGGAAATGCCACAGCATGTTGATGGGGGGGAGGAATCAGAGAGGGCAAAATATAAGTGTAGCACTGCCCCCCGCAGAGACTGCTGGATATTGGCTCTGTGGGCTCCCTTGGTTACCAACACACAGCTATAACTAAATAAAGTTCCTAAGTCCCTTCTTGCTTCTGTTGGCTCTTCACAGAAATAAACAGTCTAGGGGTGTTTGTTTTTGTTGTTTTTTTTTTTGTAATTGGGATAGGAGAAGGGAATAGTGGGATACTCCAATGAAATTATTCACATAGATGTCTTCTATCTTCAGAAGTTTTCTAGTGATCAGGAACAGCCAGGCTGTTAATCCACACTACCACAGGTGACGATAGGGTTAAGTCTCTTGCTCTCTTTACTCTCTGACAAGACAACTTGGTGAACGATATCCTATCTTCAGGATACTTTCTCTCTCTAGCATCCCCTTTCAGCTGACAGCTCTCTAGCATCCCCCCTTCAGCTTTGTCTACTGATTATCCTAGGAGAAGGGCTGGCCCCCCTCAGGTCAGGCCCCTTGACATGAGTTTCCATACTCACTGTACTGCAGAGACAGGTCCTCCAGTGTCTCCCCTCTCAGTCAGCTTTCCTGGACCTCTGGATTCAGCTCCTCACTGCTACTCTTCCGGTCCTAAGGACGACTCCCTGAGTCTGCATGACATCTCTACAGAGGAGGAGGCAACTGCCCCCTTCCTCTGGGACTCCGCTCCCCAACGAAAGACCTCGATCACATGTGCTCCTGGCTTTTATACAGTATCCCAACATGCACCGAGGCAACATTCGCTCTGTCAATAATCAGGACTGTATCAAAAACCCATGAACCCATTTTTCAGGTTTCCTCCCACTTTCCAACATGCCTCCCTATTGGACCACTGTGAAACACTCTCTAGACATAATGATTTGCATGTTGCGCACAATGAGCAGACCTCACTAACAGATCCTGCTCTCTGGTAGGCAGATTTACCTGCAGTTCTTCTGGTAAGCAGACAGATCAGATACACTGACAGGAAGAAATCAATGAACTACCATGGCTCTCCACAGCACCGTGGTAGTTCATTGAGAACTACAGGCCGACAAGGCCCCAAGGATATTGGGGCTTGTAGTTCATTCACACACAGAGCTGTGTGAATGAATGATATGACCGTTTGGGCGGAGCTAGTACAGGAAACTTCTTCCCATATTGCTGCCACAGGGAGGAGTGTGGTGATCGGGCAGTGGCTGCAGCATTGGGAATGCATAGCGCTTGTAATATGTTCCGAAAGGTGAACGTATCCTTTGACCTCAAAGTCAATTTGTGGGCATTAAAAAAACATGTTAAAGAGGAGTTCTAGCCTGGGGAAAAATAAATACAAGTCAGCAGCTACAAACACTGTAGCTGCTGACTTTAAATATAAGGACACTTATATTTATAGGGATCCTGCGATGTCAGCACCCAAAGTTGATCTTTCCATCGGCCCCAGGTGCAGACGCCAGCATCTTCACTGAGGGAAACGGGAAGTGAAGCCTTGCTGCTTCACAACCTGTTTCCTACTACAGTCTATGCAAAAGTCGTGCTGTCTTCTAAGACCTGTGTGTCTCCCAAAAGGCAGTGGGGGGGGAGGGAAGGAGGAGGGGAAATTTTGTAGATCGCCACACTACCATTGCGCCAATCTTACCCATAAATAGGAGCAAGTACCTGGTTTTGACAGATTTCCGCTGCCCCATAAAAGATGCCAAATGTGGCAGCAGAAGGGGGGGGGGGGGGGCAGCAAACAAGTGGAGCTTCCTCTTTTGGGTGGAGCTTTAATGACATCTCTGCAATACATGCACATTTCCCCATGATCTACCACTCTAAAAATACATTTCTTCAGATGAGTTGGAATCTCATTGTGCTGGGCCCCTCAAGGATAAGGCTGTGGCAGGTGAATAAACCTGGTTCATGTGCTGAAGTTTTCAGAGCAAAGGCTGTGATAATAAGGATGAGCAAATATGTAATGTTCTGGAGCCTTCAGAACATAGATTGTGATATAAGGATAAGTTAGGATCTCATGTGCAGGAGTCTTTACAGGAAAAGCTGTGGCAGGAGGTTGACCTAGGATCTCATGTTCTGGTCTCTGGAGCCTTCAGAGCATAGGCTGTGATATAAGGATAAGTTGGGATCATATGCAGGAGTCTTCAGAGGAAAAGCTGTGGCAGGAGGTTGAGCTAGGATCTCATGTTCTGGAGCCTTCAGAGCATAGGCTGTGATATAAGGATAAGTTGGGATCATATGCAGGAGTCTTCAGAGGAAAAGCTGTGGCAGGAGGTTGAGCTGGGATCTCATTTTCTGGAGCCTTCAGAGCATAGGCTGTGATATAGGGATAAGTTGCGATCTCATGTTCTGGAGCCTTCCGAGAAAAGACTGTGATTTAAAGTTGAGTTGACATCTCATGTGCAGGGGCCTTCAGAGGAATAGCTGTGGCTGGAGGTTGAGCTGGGATCTCTTGTACTGGAGCTGTCAGAGTAAAGGCAATGGCAGGAAAAAGCACTGGAATCCCATTTGTTGAAGCCTTTAGATTAAAGACCCTTGCAAAAACATGAGCTGGGATCTCAAGTTCAGAGAAAAGCTATGATATAAGAATGAGCTGGGGTCTCATACTGGGCCCCTCAAAAAAAAAAAAAGGTTGTAATATAATTAGCTGGGATCTTATGTGCAGAAGCCTTCATGGCTGTGGCATGAGGATAAGCTGGCCGCTTATGTGCTGGGGCCCTCAAAGAAAGGGCTGTGGCAGGAAAATGAGCTTATGTCTTATCCTAGAGCATTCAGAGCAAAGTCTGTGATATAGGAATGAGCAAGAATCTAATGTGAGGAAACCTTCGGAAGAAAGCATGTGATATAAAAATGAGCTGGTTGCATTTCTCTGGAATCCCCGGACAGGAGGTTGAGCTCATGTTCTGGAACCTTCAGGCTTGCAGGCTCCTGCAGAAGGTTTAGCTGGGATCTCAGGTTTTAAGCATAGGCTGTAACCTGAGCATGAGCTAGCTAGGGTCTCATGTGCTTTAGTCTCCTAAGCAGAGGTTACTACAATAGACTGAAGTCTTCCAAGCAGAGGTTGCCACAGGAAGCTGAGTTTCAAACTCATGAACGGGAGCCTGCTGAGCAGAGATTGCCAATGGAGAATGAGTTGGGAACTCATGAGCTGGAGTCTCCTGAGCAGAAATCACTACAAAAGGCTCAGTTGGGGACTCATGAGCTGGAGCCTTCCAAACAGAGGTTGCCAATGGAGGATGAGTTGGCAACGTAAGAACTGGAGGCTTATAAACAGAGATTGCTGCAGAAAGCTGAGTTTCAAAGACAAGTCATGAGCTGGAGCCTTCTGAGCAGAAGTTGCCACAGAAGGCTGAGTTGGGGACTCATGAGCTGGAGTCTTCTAAGCAGAGGTTACCAATGGAGGCTGAATTAGCAATTAATGAGCTGGAGGCTTCTAAACAGGAAGGCTTAGTTTCAAACTCATGAGCTGGAACCTTCTGAGCAAGGGTTGCCATAGTAAGCTGAGTTTGGAACATATGAGCTGGAGCCTTTTGTGCAGAGATTGCACAGCAGGCTGAGTTGGGAACTCATGAGCTGGAGTCTTCTGAGCAGAGATCACTACAAAAAGCTGAATTGGGGACTCGCAAGCTTAAGCCTTCTGAGCAGACGTTGCCACAGGAGGCTGAGCTGGGGACTCATGAGCTGCATTCTTCTAAGCAGAGGGTGCCGCAGGAGGCTGAGTTCGGGACTCATGAGCTGCATTCTTCTAAGCAGAGGGTGCCGCAGGAGGCTGAGCTGGTGACTAATGAGCTGCATTCTTCTAAGCAGAGGGTGCCGCAGGAGGCTGAGCTGGTGACTAATGAGCTGCATTCTTCTAAGCAGAGGGTGCCGCAGGAGGCTGAGTTGGGGACTCATTAGCTGCATTCTTCTAAGCAGAGGGTGCCGCAGGAGGCTGAGCTGGGGACTCATGAGCTGCATTCTTCTAAGCAGAGGGTGCCGCAGGAGGCTGAGTTGGTGACTAATGAGCTGCATTCTTCTGAGCAGAGATCACTACAAAAAGCTGAATTGGGGACTCGCAAGCTTAAGCCTTCTGAGCAGACGTTGCCACAGGAGGCTGAGCTGGGGACTCATGAGCTGCATTCTTCTAAGCAGAGGGTGCCGCAGGAGGCTGAGTTGGTGACTAATGAGCTGCATTCTTCTAAGCAGAGGGTGCCGCAGGAGGCTGAGTTGGGGACTCATGAGCTGCATTCTTCTAAGCAGAGGGTGCCGCAGGAGGCTGTGTTGGGGACTCATGAGCTGGAGTCTTCTGAGCAGAGATCACTACAAAAAGCTGAATTGGGGACTCGCAAGCTTAAGCCTTCTGAGCAGACGTTGCCACAGGAGGCTGAGCTGGGGACTCATGAGCTGCATTCTTCTAAGCAGAGGGTGCCGCAGGAGGCTGAGTTGGGGACTCATGAGCTGCATTCTTCTAAGCAGAGGGTGCCGCAGGAGGCTGAGCTGGGGACTCATGAGCTGGATTCTTCTAAGCAGAAGGTGCCACAGGAGGCTGAGTTGGGGACTCATGAGCTGCATTCTTCTAAGCAAAGGGTGCCACAGGAGGCTGAGCTGGGGACTCATGAGCTGGATTCTTCTAAGCAGAAGGTGCCGCAGGAGGCTGAGTTGGGGACTCATGAGCTGCATTCTTCTAAGCAGACGTTGCCACAGGAGGCTGAGCTGGGGACTCATGAGCTGCATTCTTCTAAGCAGAGGGTGCCGCAGGAGGCTGAGCTGGGGACTCATGAGCTGCATTCTTTTAAGTAGAGGGTGCCGCAGGAGGCTGAGCTGGGGACTCATGAGCTGCATTCTTCTAAGCAGACGTTGCCACAGGAGGCTGAGCTGGGGACTCATGAGCTGCATTCTTCTAAGCAGAGGGTGCCGCAGGAGGCTGAGCTGGGGACTCATGAGCTGCATTCTTTTAAGTAGAGGGTGCCGCAGGAGGCTGAGCTGGGGACTCATGAGCTGCATACTTCTAAGCAGACGTTGCCACAGGAGGCTGAGCTGGGGACTCATGAGCTGCATTCTTCTAAGCAGAGGGTGCCGCAGGAGGCTGAGCTGGGGACTCATGAGCTGCATTCTTTTAAGTAGAGGGTGCCGCAGGAGGCTGAGCTGGGGACTCATGAGCTGCATTCTTCTAAGCAGAGGAAAAGGCTGAGCTGGGGACTCATGAGCTGCATTCTTCTAAGCAGAGGGTGCCGCAGGAGGCTGAGCTGGGGACTCATGAGCTGGATTCTTCTAAGCAGAAGGTGCCACAGGAGGCTGAGTTGGGGACTCATGAGCTGCATTCTTCTAAGCAAAGGGTGCCACAGGAGGCTGAGCTGGGGACTCATGAGCTGGAGCCTTCACAGCAGAGGTTGCCAACAGAGTGTAAACTTGGAACTCATGAGCTGGAGAGTTCAGAGTAGTGTCTGTAGCAGAAAGACAAGATGGGATCTCAAGTGCATAACTCTTCTGAGCCTCAGCTGGAGGGCAAGCAGGGATGTCAAATACTGGAGCCTTCTGAGTAAACACCACAACAGATGGGCAGAGCTGAGAAAGTACTAAAGCCTTCCAAGTAAAAGCCATGGCAGGAGCCTGAGTTGTAAAGTCGTCTACAAAGTTCTCATTGCTGGAGTCCCCGAGACATATAAGAAGTCAGTGGGTGATCCAGCCTAACAGAGTACACCCATGAATAAAATATCTGTTTTGGGAAGGCTAACCCTTAAACAAAACACACCAAGTGAACCTCAATTCATCTTTAGATCTTTGCAGACTTTCAAGGGAGCTCCACATTAATGATTACATTTGCTGGGCATGTTTAACATTCTGGAAAACATGCGTACTATTTAGTAACACGGCTTCAAATGAATTCCAAACCCAGAAAATATTATAGTTTCAAAAATCCAAATTCCCTCTGGGTTCCCTTTTAAAAATCAAAGTAGCAGTTCCGTTGCCGGTGCATGAAATTATAAAGTGGATTTATAGGCAATGCATACAAATAATATTTGCATAAATTTAATTTGTAGCATAAAGTCGAAGAGTAAACAAAAGGGCAATTTAGAAAATTATGGAAGACAGGAAAGGCATAGAATCCGAGCGGCAATCTCGCATCAGGAAGGTGAGAGAGGGAGATGTGATGGATGCTTATCAAGAGATCATGCCAACAAATAATTACACCAAATTAGTCAAAGGGAAAAGGCGCTTTTTTAAAGGTGTAACATAATTAAGCATGAGTTACATAGGTGACCACAAATCGGCTTGTTCCAGGGCAGCAGCTGTAAGGCTAGCAGGCACAGCCAAGCAACTAGCATTTTTAGAAAGAGGTCAGCAACAGCAGCCCCTGCATTTGTCTGATGACAGGTTCCCTTTAAAGCCTCTTCACATATTCTCGCCTTTAACACCATGAATTCTTAAAGCAGATTTTGGAAATATTGTTTAACGTCTCAAAATTTTAAGGACATTATAAAGATTGATGCTCTGGGAGGAAAAAAAATGATTTTTCTTTTCGTGTTTACAATGCTTCCCGAAATACCATCCCTATTTGTCGCTTTTATGTTACTCAGCGCCGACTGGTAATATATATACGCGATGTGAGATGCGGTTTAATGGCGGCGTTATTTTGTCTCGCGTGACGCACGAGCCACAGTAAAGGCAAAGTCAGCTAAGACCGGGAAACTGATTGCGTGGCAATGAAATCGTGAAGTGTTTTAATCAACATTTTTATTGGTAATTCTTTTTATTATGATGATGTGATGATTTTTCTCACTCGCTGTCTTAAAATGAACATATTGAGATGTAAGGAACGGCGATTAAAGTTGCCTTGTTTCATTGTTAATTGCATCATACGCAAAACGCTTCATATCATAAAGTAAAAATTGGCTTTTTTTTCTTGAAAATTTAATTTTGTTTTTCTTTCTGAAAACTTGTTCTGTTTTTTTTCTTCAGTGACGGTTCACATTGGTGCGATGTGGGAACCCTGCGAATCCACTGCGGGTTTCCGCATCGCACCCGACTCTCATGCAGTTCACACTGCCATATGCGAACTGCTGGGAGTGTCAATACAAAGTTAATGACACCCCCAGATTGGTTCAGATATCGCAGTGCAAACTGTCAGTTCAGGCAGGAATCGGATCGCATAGGTGTGAACACCCATGCGATCCGATTCTGGTGCAGACCAAAAAAAGGGACCTGCGTGACTTTGGTCCGAATGCGATGCAAATTCAGCCATATAATCTGTATGGCTGAATTTGCATGGCACAGAAATCGCATGTGATTTGCACAGCAGTGCGGTGCAAATCACATGCGATGTCTGACATTGCTATAATGTGAACTGGCACTTAATGAAACCTTTGGAAGATTCTAAACTCTGTACCAATAATGAACTTCCCCTGCAATAAAGGGATGTATGCCCACAGAACAGGACAGAAATCATGTATTCAACAATACATCATCAAATGTATTTCTTTTAAAGCAAACAGTGTAAGTACATTAAAGTGGTTGTAAACCCTTCCATATACCCAGTGAAGTGACTTGCCTCAGGTGATACACAGAGATTAAACAAATTCCCCTACATAAGTTGTACATGTTTATCTGCAGTCTTCTCTTCTCTACAACCATTCAAGTTCCAAGCTTGTCTGAGAGTTCAGAAAAAAGGGGGGGCGGAGAGCTGACATTACACTCGGCAGGGCTCAGTGAGGAGAGGTCTGGTAGCTGATTGGAGGGAAGTGACACACTCCCCTTCACACAGCACATAAGAACTGAGCTGAGGCTGTCAATCTGCTGGAGCTCCCTCTGGTGTCACCATTTTTCTCTTGGTAAATCTAAACTTGATTGTACAAAGATTGCACGGCCAGATTGACCCATTAGGGTAAGTTAACATCTATGCAGGATGCGTTTGCGTTTTTTCTGCCATGTTTTGCTGTGCATTTTGCATTTTTGAACACACGTTTTTGACATGTTTTGCTTTTCTTTTCTTTTTTTGGGTAATAGGAAAGCCTGATAGTTCTGTTCATGTAATGCGACTTTGATGCCACTGCGATGATACTTTCTCTGGCTCTCAAGTAGCATCAAAGTCGCATCAGACTCCATTCACACATGCCATAACTTTGATGCTACTTTATTGCGACTTTGATGCTGCTTAAAGCATAACTCCACTTTTGTTGAGAAAAAAACATTCCCCTCTGGGTGATCTCTGTACATTTTAACAAACTTTGTTGCAGATTCCTACCTTTTGTTATTCTGAAGAAATCATTGTTTGTTCCTCTGTGCTGAGTGGTCCTAATGGGAGTGGTTTCATAATTATCTATCAGCTGTGGCAGCTGCAGAGAACCGATGAGGAAATCTGCTGGGCCTACATCCCTTTAGACGTGTTCCTATTGGGAGCCAAACATGACATTTTTGTTGCAGGGGATGCCAGAAATCTGACTTGTATCTTAGTGCAGACTTCTGGGAAAATTGGTGAGCCAATCACACAAGCAGGAAATGATGTTTCTGGGGGTGTGGTCAGTATACATTCTGTGTACAGAACAGCTCCAGGTAGACATATTGCATTGCAATTTCAGAAAATGTCAACAGCTGCAGGTTGAAAAGGAAAGGTCAATTTTAATAACATTGAATTACAATATGATTTGTGTCGCAATTATATGCGCTATATTGTTTTTTATTTATTTGCTTTTTTTCTTTCCCCACGAAAGTGGAGTTACCCTTTAACGTGTAACTCCACTTTCATGGGAAAAAAATAGCAAAAAAAAAAATAAAAATATAGCGTATAGAAATTGTGACACAAGCAATATTGTAATTGAATGTTATTAAAAACGACCTTTCCTTTTTCAATCTGCGGCTCTGTAATTCTCTGTAAAATATGGCAAGCTGGAGTTGTTCTGTATACAAATGGTGTACAGAAAGCCCCCCCCACCCCCCCAAAAAAAAATATTTAATTTTCTGCGTGGGATTGGTTTACTGATTTTCCCAGAAGTTTGCACTAAGATACAAGTCACATTTTTGGCATCCCCTGCAACAAAATTGGCATTTTTGGTGAGATACGGTACTTCCAAAAGGAAATCACATCTTAAGGGATGCAGACCCTGTCACTTTCCCCATTAGAGCCCTGCAGGTGCAGCTGCTGAATGATTATTATAAAATCACTCCAATACAGGTTCACTCAGCATATGGACACAAAGAAGAGAAACAAAAAAAACTGAGAAACAAACAGCTATTTCTTCAGAACAACAAAAGATAGGAATCTGCAACAAAGTTTGTTACAACCCCTGCAATTTACAGAGATCACCCAGAGGGGAATGTTTTTTTTCAACAAAAGTGGAGTTACTCTTTAGGTCTCGGCTCACAATGAGGCAATTTGTCAGGCGACTTAGCCGCCTGAAAAGTCGCGCTCCATTCAGAGCAATGGATCCGTTCTAATCGGAGCAACTCTAGTCTCTCAGACTTAGAAAAAGGTTCCTGTGCTGCTTTGGGAGCGACTTGCATTGACTTCTATTAGAGAAGTCCCGCTGAAATCGCTCTGCACGGGGCGGCTTGAGAGTCGGGCAACTTTGAAGCCGCCCCAGTGTGAACCCAGCCTAAGTTCCAGAGAGTTGCAACAAATTCGCACTCCATAAGCAAAATGGTCATACTTTCCTATTAGCAAGAAACAAAAAAGAAAAACAAAACGCATCAAAAATGCAAACCTTGCGTTTTTGTTGCAGGTCCATTGAAGTCTACTACACACAAAATGCTATCTGTTGCAGGAAAAAAATTCCCTGGCCGAAATATGTATAGATGTGATCGTGTCCCATAGGAAACCCTGGTAAATGTACTGTAGTGCGTTTCTGCAAAATGTACTAAAAAACGCATAGGAGTGAACTAGGCCTAACCCAACTCAGTTATGTATTTCTCTGTTTGCCTGGAGTTCAGTTTGCGAGGCGCAGTTTACAATATTTACATAATTTCTATCCCCAGAATGGCTTTTTTCTGCTTTCAGTAACTCTTTGCAGAACAAAAGAAAAAAAAGACAAAAAAAGTGTTTGCTGTGGCATTGCGGCGCTGTGTGACAGAGAGTAATGGGCTCGACCTTTAATTCATACATGATCCTGTCACACTGTAACAACAAAAGCATCTGGATAAAGGAGTAGGTCATCAGGACGCCCGGTGACAGACACAAAACTGGATGTCTACAAACTTCCAGGAAGACATCTGCCGCGCTGACAGTGGAAATTCTGCTACGCTGAGTTTGTAAATAATTAAAGCCGAACTCAAGACAGATGTACAAAACATATTCCTTCACTCGTTAAAGTGTATCTAAACTCAATCACTAAAATCAGATAGAAGCTTTTAGATGTTAACAAAGTTCAAAAGTCATTTTTAAAATTTTGAAATTTGTAGCTTTCATTGAAATAATACCTGGTGATCCTGCCATGTCCAGGCACTTCCTGTTACAGGGTGACAACGTTCTGTCCCTGTTTTCCAACTGTGCCCCTACATGGACGCCCTGTTACAGGCATTCCGATTAGAATCTACAGGTGGCCATTTCAACACACATTAAAGTGATACCAAAGACTTTGTGTTGTTAAAAATAACAAACATGTTATACTAACTTGCTCTGTGTAATGGTTTTGCACAGAGCAGCCCCCATCCTCCTCTTCTCGGGTCCCTCTTTGGCTCTTCTGGCCCCTCCTTCCTGTTGAGTGTCCCCACTGCAAGCAGCTTGCTATGGGGCCCCCCAAGCCGAGCCGCAGCTCCCTGTGTCCATTCAGAAACAGAGCCACGGCCCAGCCCCGCCCCCTCTCTCTCCTCATTGGCTCACTGACTTTGACTGACCCTTCAGCCAATGAGGAGGGAGAGTCCCTGACACTCCTGCAACATCACTGGATCGAGATGGGCTGAGGTAGATATTAGGGGGGCTGAGGCACACAGAAGGTTTTTTATCCTAATGTATAGAATGCATTAAGATAAAAAAACCTTCTGCCTTCACAAACACTTTAGGCAGGCATCGTCCACTGCTGTCACTGTCAGGAAACCTGTATTAAGAAATGCCATGAATGCATTGTTGGAGTGCATGTAGACAGCCACTTCTTGTCTACATGTATGAACATTGGAGCTGGGATTCGTCACTTTCCCGGTCTCTATATGACTACCCACTAAGGCTCATCTTTGAGAGCGAGCCTTAGTGGGTAGTCATATAGAGACCGCACCTCAAAGGCTCATCTTTGAGAGCGAGCCTTAGTGGGTAGTCATATAGAGACCAGCACCAGACTGACAGGCCCCATCCGCACATGCTGTAGACACCTAGTGCCAGGCTTAGGCAGGGGAACATGTGAATGCAACTTTTATATACTTGCTTTTAAAGCAAGTAAACCACTGGACTTTTTTTTACCTACCTGCAGGGCAAAGGCATAATGTGCTAGTATGCTGTTCCGCCGCACCGTTCCCCCTGCTGTCTGGGCCCCCCTGTGTGCCTACAGGAGGTCTGGTGGTAACCCCCTCCCGGCGGTCTTACCAAGTCACCTTAGGTTTCCCTGTCTCTCAGACTCGCTATGTTATCCTGACTTCCTCATTCCTATGTCAGAGGAATCTAACATGGAATGCTCTCTTTTGGCAGAAATACACGTCCCTCCTGGCTGGAGCACAGAGCTCTCTTCCAACAGGGCCACTGAGTAATACCCAGGTCTTGCTTTTAAGGAGTATGCAAAACTGCACACTCACTCAACCTACTGCAGGTCTCCAGTAAGACCTGGACACTCACTCAACCTACTGCAGATCTCCAGTAAGACATGGACACTCACTCAACCTACTGCAGGTCTCCAGTAAGACATGGACACTCACTCAACCTACTGCAGGTCTCCAGTAAGACCTGGACACTCACTCAACCTACTGCAGGTCTCCAGTAAGACCTGAAACACTCACTCAACCTACTGCAGGTCTCCAGTAAGACATGGACACTCACTCAACCTACTGCAGGTCTCCAGTAAGACATGGACACTCACTCAACATACTGCAGGTCTCCAGTAAGACATGGACACTCACTCAACCTACTGCAGGTCTCCAGTAAGACATGGACACTCACTCAACCTACTGCAGGTCTCCAGTAAGACCTGGACACTCACTCAACCTACTGCAGGTCTCCAGTAAGACATGGACACTCACTCAACCTACTGCAGGTCTCCAGTAAGACATGGACACTCACTCAACCTACTGCAGGTCTCCAGTAAGACATGGACACTCACTCAACCTACTGCAGGTCTCCAGTAAGACATGGACACTCACTCAACCTACTGCAGGTCTCCAGTAAGACCTGGACACTCACTCAACCTACTGCAGGTCTCCAGTAAGACATGGACACTCACTCAACCTACTGCAGGTCTCCAGTAAGACATGGACACTCACTCAACCTACTGAGGGTCTCCAGTAAGACATGGACACTCACTCAACCTACTGCAGGTCTCCAGTAAGACATGGACACTCACTCAACCTACTGCATGTCTCCAGTAAGACCTGGACACTCACTCAACCTACTGCATGTCTCCAGTAAGACCTGGACACAGGATTGGAGACTTCTTCCCACCAACATCTCTTCAAAGTCTCCAAGTTCCAGACTCTGATCCAGGATTACAAAACCTGGAAAACACTGATAAGCCAGTCTTTTCCACTCAGAAATAATACTCTGGAGCTTTGCACTGTGCCTCAATGCAAATCCCTTGTTTTCTATCTATCCTCATTCAGTGGCAGGGCTTCTCAATGTCACAATGTCCACTGGTTATGCTACACATCCTTCCATAAACATGTAGACACTGCAACAGTGGCGGCCTGTCCATTAGGGGCGCAGGGGCGCAGCCCCCCCATCCATGCATAGATTTCGATGGGTTTTTTTTTTTTTTTAAGCACGTGATTAGAGCCAGAAGCTCTAAGAGGCTTCAAAAAAAGGGTGGGCTCGGGGCACAGAGAACTGCGCCCTGAGCCCACCCAGTTGTGTGACAATAGCGAATTAATATTCACTATTGCCAAACTGATTCTCCTCCTGGCCAATTAGGAAGCGGGTCCTGAGACCCGTTTCCCAATTGGCCGAAAGAAGAAGCCATGCTATTGGCCGAGGAGGAGGAGGGAGGAGACGCAGGGGAAGCCCACAGAAGAGACTGAGGGGGAAGCCGCTGCTGCCTGTCCAGGGTGAGTGAGCCGGCGACCGGGTGGGGTTAGGTGTGTGGGCTTGAGCTGGTGTGGTCCGGGGGGGGGGGTATTGTGTGGTCCGTCTGCTGAACCCCCACCCCCCCCCTTCCCCGGCCCATGGAGCACCAGCCGCAACTGCACTGCAACATGCTACTTCTGCAAAACACTCACTGTTCATTTAATATATTTATACATTGAAGGCCGAGATGAGCAAAGGGGGCAGGAAGCAGTGAGAAAATTCTGTTTTGACGTATTTAAATCTATTTTATTTTGAAGTGTTTTAAATAATTTATTGTCTTGAAAACACATTGACTCATGCGTAATAAACCAGCGAGGAGGGTGGCACAGTTTGGTATCTTCGCCCTGAGCACTGGATGACCTTGTCCCGCCACTGCCAGCAGCTACAGAGGTTAACGAGGAATTGTTTGTTTAAAGTGCTTTTATTGTTTGTTAAAATATGTAAATACTTTAGTGTGCGTATTCTCAGCACAGGTTCACTTTAAGTTTTTGATAGCGTGCAGAAGGGTTACAACCACATTTAGATTTTTACTGCAATCTCTGGGAGATTTTTCCTGAATCCTGGCCCATGCTAAATAGAGTGGAACTAAAAAAAAAATGGAAGATTTGCTGTGTTAAACGGAACATCCAGAAATCTTAGGTATGCCTAAGCAGTGCCCTGCAAACTGTAATCTTTATCTGAAATTCCCCCTACAACATACCTCCCAACTTTCTGAGATAGAAATGAGGGACACCTATTAGCAAAAGTATGTAGGCATAGGATACGTCCCCTGAGACACCCTCCTAAGAGAGAATTGTACAAAAAAACTACAAGTGCTTTTTTTACCACTGCTATTCCTTTATTTTGTCTTTTGGAATTTACAAATGCATTAATTTAAAAACCAGATGAAAGGTTTAGCCCTGGGAAATAGTTTTTCATAGATAAGTAGTGCATTTTATATAACTATATAGATCAGACCAAAATGAGTGACAATGAGGAGGAGAGAGGGACTTTGCTCAGAATCAGGGACAGCCCCTCGAAATCAGGAACAGCTGGAAGCTATGCCTAAGATTATGCAGAGTAGTTCCTGGGATGTGAGTGTGCCTAGGCACACCTGTGCCTATAGCCTTATAGCTGTATATCTGCAGTGTGAAATTATCTAAGGCAGTTTTTGTCAACCAGGGTGCCACGGCACCTTGGGGTGCCACCTGAGTTCCCCGTGTTACTGAGAACAAGTGACCCAATTTGTCCTGGATTAATGTCATGAGTTGCCATGGTGCCACCAAGACCACCATAACGACTAATGACACTCCAGAGCCAGGACACATGGTGTAATTTATTACAATGATGATGGTGGCCGTCTCTCCAGCATCATGGCAATGCACGACTCTGATCAAGAGCAGGAGGCATGCAGGGCTTCCCCCAACATTCAAGAGAAAAGTCCACCTCCTCCAGACCTCTTTCACCTCCTATTCCCTGCTGTGCTGCTGGAGCCAAAAGGCTCTGATTTGAGGGAGGAACTGTGTGATTGGGATACTCTGTGATCAGGGGGACTGTGTGATTGGGTGTGATGTGTATGTGGGGAGGGGGGCTCTGCTGTGATGGAGGGGCTCTAATGTAATGGAGGGACTCATGTATTGGGGGAATTTGATGTATGTGGGCATCACTGATGGGATGATAGGCTCTCATGTATGGGGAGGCTCTGACGTAATGGGGGGTGCCTCTGACACAAAGGAGGAACTCTGGTGTAATGAGGGAACTCTGAAGTGTTGGGTAGCCTCTGACGTGATGGGGGAGCCTTTGATGTGAAGGGGGAGCACTGACAGGATGACAGACCTCTGATGTGATGGGGGGGGGGGGTGCTGATATAATGGAGGGAATCTGATGTAAAGGGCTCTGTTGTGATGGAGAGATCTCTAATGTGAAGGGGAACATCGGATGAGAAGGGGGAACACTTCTAATGTGATAGGGGACCCTGATGTGATGGGGGGACTCTGATGTAAAGGGCACTGCTGTAATGGGGAGACTTCTGATGTGAAGGGGAACCTCTAATGTGAAGGGGACTTCTGATTTGATGAGGGGACCTCTGCTGTGAAGAAGGACCTCTGATGTGAAGTAAGGCCTCCAATTGTGCATCATCCCAGGTTTCTCACTGATAAGTAACATTTAGTCCTTTTAGAATGGGGTGCCTCGAGATTTTGCATATTTTTATAGAGTCATGTAACTGAAAAAAAGATTGGGAAAGGCTAATGTAAGGCTGCCTCTGACTGCTAGCCTCAGGAGATTTAGGATGAGATTTGGTGATGTCACTACTGTGCTGCTCACTGTTCTCCTTGCTGGAGGCTTTGATTGACATGAGGAAGCAAAGCCCTGCTTCTACCAAGGTGGCTGCCTCTATACAGAGACAAAGTGCAGGTCAAGGCATAGTAAGTCAGTGATAGAAAAGAGTCAGCTTCTAGGAGAGCACAGGAAAATTTAGTGACTAGTCCTCTGCCCTCTGCTTGCCTTTTTTTATGGGCATAGCTTCCAGAGTTCAGGGGGATACAAGGGCTGTGATAGAGGAAAACTCTCACAATACAGACGGCAATAGAAACCTAACAGAGACTTTTAAAGCAGACCTTCGAGTAAAATTCTTATTTTCCCATGCAGTGGGACTGTGCCTGCACTGCATAGGTTAACTGGTCATTTTTGTCTAGGGGATTGCAGAGTGGAGATATACTTAACTAAGTATAAATCTGTGTAGGAGAGAATAAACTTTAATGGCACAACAAAACTCACATCACGTTTAAAAATATGAATATTTTATTGAACATATAGAAACTTGTTAAAAGTTATTTCTTACTATTTTCCTAAGCATATATAGCAAACTCATTTGCTGAAAAGCATCATCAACCCTAGTAGGAAATAAAATTCACAAGGTAACTCAAACCACAGGTTATTTGGGAGACATATCCCTAAAGTTTTGCTACCCATGGGAGGCCATTATTGATCTGATATACTTACCTAATCCGTGCTGATCCTCCGAGCGCAAGACCGGTCCCCGCTGCTCCTGCCCCCCCAGCCCACTGCATGGGAAATTAAAATTTTGAAGAGAATTCTTTAAAAAAGGGTTTACCGGGAGTTCCACTTAAACAATAAAGGTTAAAAAAATTCACTAAAAATATAAGGAAATGTCTTTTTATATCTGCCAATTAACAGGCAAGGCTATTCTGTTGTGTATACAGTATTCCCAGGAGAGCGGTCTATAGCCATCTCCAGTACAAGTGCATATTTCCTGAGACTTTTGTATGCGGACAGTGAAAAGGCGACTCCGGGAGCCAATGTCATTGTGTGTTTCTCTTCTCTCTAGGGCTCTGGGAGAGGACAGATAGAGGCTGCTCAGTATTTAACTTTCAGATAACCACACACAAAGTACATGAATTTCTCTCCCAGCTGCTGTAAGTTCAATCCACTTCTGCTGCACACACGCCGCTGTGCTCCACCAAATCTCCCGCTCTGCAGACCTCATTTACAAAATACAACAAAACTCCAATGTCACTAATTAAAAGGCGAAATACTCCACTGGTTCTGTTTTGTTCGGAATATGACAGCTCCCGAATAAAATGTCTTGTAATTTCCTGTCTTTGAGAAATGCCTTTACTTCTTCAAGGAAGAGGCTCGAACATTATTTGGATAATTCCAGGGACAATATGTACTAATGTGTGCATAGGTTATCCTAATTAGCAAGACTTGTTTTCTGTTGTTCTTTGAGTGTTCAGCAGATTATTTGAGACAGCATTCGTCTGTTAAGCTTAAAGGGCCAGTCCACCTAAAAGTGAGCCAGGTGGGATGAGTCAGCTCTTGGCTTCCTGCACTCACACTGGGCATGGTTTAACTGAACTGTGCCCGAGTTCAATTGTCTCCCTTCCTCACTCCCTTGCTGGTCTGTACTCACACTGGGCTATACAGAAGTGCTCCTGGACACACTTACATCAACACCTCTGCCAACCAGACTACTGTAATCTCTGAGCCACAAATGAACCATGCCCAGGACCAAGTGGTCTTGGGCACAGTACATGTAACCATTCCCAAGCATGGCTTGGAGCACTCACACTATAAACATGAACCCGACCAAGAGAGTGAACTGTGCCTGGGCAGGGATTGGAGCACTCACACTACACAAAAAAAGTGGGCCAAGGGGGTAAACCGTATCTAGGCCTGGTTTGGAGCACTCACACTACACAAATTAAGTAGACCAAGGGGGTGAACAGTGCTCAGGCATGCTTTGGAGCATTCACACAACACAAAAAAAGTGGTCCAAGGAGGTGAACAGTGCCCAGGCATGGTTTGGAGCACTCACACTACACAAATTAAACATACCAAGAGGTGACCCGTGCCCAGTCATGGTTTGAAGCACATACACTACACACATGAACCAGACCAAGAGGGTGAACAGTGCCTGGGCACAGTTTGGAGCACTCACACTACACAAACGAAGTGGAGGAAGGGGGTGAACCCTGCCTAGGCACAGTTTGGAGCACTCACACTACACAAACAAAGCGAACCAAGGGGATAAACTGTGCCCAGGCCTGGTTTGGAGCATTCACACAACACAAATTAATCAGACCAAGAGGTGAACCATGCCCAGGCTTGGTTTGAAGCACATACACTACACAAATGAGCTGGGCCAAGAGGATGAACATTGCCTGGGCATGGTTTCGAGTACTCACACTACACAAACAAAGTGGACCAAGGGGGTGAACAGTGCCCAGGTGTGGTTTGGAGCACTCACACTACACAAACGAAGTAGACTAAGGGGGTGAACAGTGCCCAGGTATGCTTTGGAGCATTCACACAGTACAAACCAAGCGGTCCAAGGGGGTGAACAGTGCCCGGGCATGGTTTGCAGCACTCACACAACACAAATGAATCAGACCAAGAGATGAACCATGCCCAGACTTGGTTTGAAGCACATTCACTACACAAATGAACTGGACCAAGAGGATGAACAGTGCCTGGGCACGGTTTCAAGTTCTCACAGTACACAAACAACGCGGACCAAGGGGGTGAACCGTGCCCAGACTTGGTTTGTAACACTCACACTACACAAATGAACTGGATCAAGAGGGTGAACTGTGACTGGGCATTGTTTGGAGCATTCACGCTACATAGAAAAAGTGGACCAAGGGGTGAATCGTGCCAAGACATGGTTTGAAGCACTCACACTACACAAACGAAGCAGACCAAGAGGGTGAACAGTGCCCAGGCATGGCTTGGAGCACTCACAAGACCCAAATAAAGTGGACCAAGGGGGTGAACCGTACCCAAGCATTGTTTGGAGCACTCACACTACACAAACAAAGTGGACCGAAGGTGTGAATCATGCCCTGCATGGTTTGGAACAGCCTTTTTCAACCAGGGTGCCTTCAGGTCTCTTCAGGGGTGCCTTGGCAAAATGCCAACATCTGCCTAATTTATATATACAAGACAGCAAATGGATTAAGCCTGCCTTTTAGTTACACAAAAGCACAAGTTTTCCTTGCACACTATTACAGTTTTCCAGCCACCGGCATCCTAACAACCAGTGACGTCGCCAGTTGATGCGAAGACTGTCGGGCACCTACACAGCCTCCTTGTTTGCCCATTCCCTGCCTCTCTTCATGGGGTCACAGTAGCTGAGTGATGGAGAGAAAATGAGGGAGAAGAGAAACATTGGAATACTAGTCAGTACCAGTGTGCAAAGTTGTATTTGTTTTGGAAGGTGAAACCACATCTAATGTTGGGTGTCCTATGTGCGTGGATGTTGCTGTGATATGTAAAGCTATTAGTTTTGGTTTTTACATTTTTGAATGAGGTGCCATTTTTTTTTTTTTTTTAAATCAAACATAATCTTTATTGAGATGTCACTTTCAGTTACAAGTAATTGACAAAATCTCAACAATATAGAGAACATCACTGAGCACGCATTTATGCAAACAAAGAAGTCATATCCCTTAAATATATTACTTATATTACTTTAAGTATTAGTCTTTCCATGGTCATATCTATTGGAGCCAGATCGGGAGTATCTAACCATTTGCCCCATACCTTTTCAAATTTATGCAGGGTTCTGCTGTGTTGATATATAAGGAATGCCATTTTAGAGGGTGCCTTGACTTATAAAAGGTTGAGAAACATTGGTTTGGAGCGATTACACTACACAAATAAGGTGGACCAAGGGAGTAAACTATGCCCGGGCACAGTTTGGAACATTAACACCACACAAACGAACTGGACCAAGGGGTCCAAGAACAGTTAGAATTGCCAGTTTGAGTGCACCCAAGTACCCCGGATACTCCTGTTATAATTCCTATCCCTCTTTCCACCTGGGGGGTTTTGGTATCCCAGAACAATTAAGCCCCAAATTAGATGAAACGTGTTAGTGGGCGGTTTCCCCTTATGGTTGGAGACTAAGCTGAAGCTGCTTTCAGTGCTAATAAAGTGGGGGTAAAGTCAAAGATCTGCTCCAATGGTCCAACGTTCCTAAGGTCCTTTGCTGGTACTGCCATCTTATCCCTGGCTTTTTCAGGTGTTTGGTCATGTGGGCCAGCAAGGAATGACGTCACTTCCTTGCAGAAATTTGAAAACTGGCAGGCATGTTTATTTTATTGCAGAACAGAAATTCTTCAATAAAGAGCTGCCTGTTCGCAATTCTTCATTAAGTCCCCGTTCACACTAAGGCGACCTGGTCGCCTCACAGGTCGCCGTAGGTCGCCTTCCATAGGGAAGCTGTGGACCCGTTCTAATAGGAGCGACACAAGTCGCTCCGACTTAGAAAAAGGGTCCGGAGCTTCTTTGGGGCGACCAGGAGGCGACCGCCATAGACTTTAATGTTATGAAGTCCGTGCCGGCCGCTCCGAGGTCGCGGCGCGCTGCTCGCACCGTGACCTCGGAGGTCGCCCCTGGAAGTAGCGTCGCCTGTATGTGAACGGGGCCTTAACGTTAGTTCCACTTTAAACTATGTTCCTAAACAATAAACATCTGGCAGAGGTTTTCTCTATTCATTGAAAAAAGAATACTAGTTTTGGGCTTTACATACAGAGGCTGAAGTGTTGCGCTTACACCAGGCTTCACCGTTTGTTGTAATACACTTCAAAAGTTAAGAGCAGACTCTCCGGCAGTAAAACAACCATTAACATCCATCTTGGCGTTTCGCAATCACCTCCGTCTAGAGATGTGAGTGCTGTTTTTCTTTTGTGTTCTTTGTAAGAAAGAATTGATTTCAATACAAACTAAATAGACTTTTTCAAAGCAAAATAAAAAAAAAAAAAGGAAGCAAAACCAAATAAGTCGGGGGAATGTTTTAGCAGTCAGAGCTTCCTAAATCAAGTTTTGGTTCAAAGCTTGTGTATTGTCTGCAGTTCTGTTAATACGCGGGGGCACCTAGGGGAGTTGTCTTTGAGCGCAGTCAATCAAACGTGCATTTAGATCTTCCAACATCGCAGGTCATTCTGCAGGATCATCAGAAATTTCTGCAATCTGGGTTCTGACAGTCTAAAATATAAATGACAGTGATGACAGCCTTTTTCCAATATACAAGATTCCCCCAGCTGCCGTACTTTATGTTTTGCAAAAAAACTGAACTGCTCCTGAACCAGGTTTTATTTTGTGTGACAAAACTCGAGCAAAGTTTGAAAAATCTCAATATTGAGTTCTAAGATGGCAGCTTAGATTTATGACTAACTTATTGTATTAAAAAGCAGCAAGTGAAATAAATATAGTTTTTGATGCTGATCTTTGGTCCTCTACAGCTTCTGTTCCTGGCTGCTCGGTGCAAGGACACACAAGGAGGGTATCCATCATCACCAGAAAGCATGTTCCAGAATCAACAGGTTATATACATATAGCACCCTGTCTTGACCAGAGGCTATTGATGAAATTTCGTTTTTGCCTGGGTGGTAGTCAGCCCAGACTGATTGTATAGTTCTTCACTTGGTCTTTACCTAAGCTCAGTTGGGTTGTGATTTCTCACTGCTGCCAGTAGGTGCCACTAGTACCCAGGACATTTTTTCTTAGAGAATAGGTGCTGGAACTCCCCCCGTTCTAAATCACTTCTAGTCTCCACCCCCCTACCCACTTCTGCACACCGACTTATTTAGAGAATACAGAGCCAAGTATCATTATGTTATCCATAAATTGTATGGAATTTAGAGATAACAAGAAAAGCAGTAAAATAGATAGAAGCTGCAGCAAGTCAAACAGAGCCTGCTTCATTTTCTGGCTTGAGGATATCCAGCATTATCTAGCACCTTCCTCCCCAGCCTGACTGTCCCTGGCCCGTCTCTTTCATTAACCTCCCTGGCGGTATGATTCTGTCAGGAATTCTGTTCCAAAAGCGGTACAATTCTTTTCATGGAAATTTGGCGTTATGTATTATAGGCCTACAATTCTTAGTAATTACTGACTTAAACCTGACCAAAACAAGACTCTAGTAGACATCCCAGATGTGATAAATTTGAAACACAAACAAGTGAATTATAATCGAATCAATAATATTATTTTATTATTTAATATATAATATATATAATAAAATTATATTATTGATTAGATTATAATTCATGCGTTATATATTATATATATATATGTGTGTATATATATATATATATATATATATATGTGTGTATATATATATATGTGTGTATATAGATATATATATATATATATATGTGTGTGTGTATATATATATATATATATAACGCATGAATTATAATCGAATCAATAATATAATTTTATATATATATATATATGTGTGTGTGTATATAGGTATATATATATATATACATATATACATATGCATATATATATATATGCATATATATATATATATATATATATATATATATATATACATATATATATATATATACATACATATACATACATACATATATATATATATATATATATATATATATATATATATATATATATATATATATATATATATATGCATATATATATATGCATATATATATAATATAAAATGTGTTATGTGTTTTGTGCAACGTTTTTTTTTTTTTTTTGACTTTCCCTCCCTAGTTCCGCTCCCATGCAGCATTGCTGCTGCAGGGAACGGAACTAGGAAGTCCTCCTACCGACAGACGAGCGGCGGAGATCTCACTGGCGGTCACAACAATGAGAGCTCATCGCTGGATCGCCAGGATAAGGTAAGAGAAGCTCCGCTGCGCTGTCTGCACGCTCGGCCCATTGACCCCGAGCGTGACTCGGGGATACCGCTAATAGCAGAAAATTCCTACCCCGAGTCACGCTCGGGGATACCGCTAAGGCGGTTAATTGGATTTCACTTCTTTTAATTGTGGACGATCAGCATCACATGTGAACGTTACCAAGGGCGTTCTGCACACAAAAGTACTCTACCTAGTAACGCCCACTCCTCCAAACTGACACCCCCCCATCATGTATATTTCCCAACTGTCCCTGATTTTGAGGGGCTGTCTCTGATTTGGAACAAAGTCCCTCTGTTCGTCTTTCCTCCTCATTTGACCCTCATTTTGGTCTGGTCAATATACTGCAGTTGTATAGAGAATGACATTTTTATCTTTAAAAAAGTTTTTCCCACTGCTAAACCTTTTATCCAATTTCTAGATTGCTGCATTTGTAAATTTCAAAAGCCAAATAAAGGAATAGTAGTGGTTAAAAAATAAATAAAAAAAGCACTTGTGGGTTTAACTAATTATTTTTTTGTATAATTCTCCTTAAAGGGGGAGTGGCAGAGGGTGTGCCCTATGCCTTAATTTTTTTGCTAATAGGTGTCTCTCGTTCCCATCTCAAAAAGTTTGGAGGTATGCATTGTGCCATTTTGATATTTGTATAATTTGTTCCCTAGAGCCAGCCTACCGCTTGCATCATGACTGAGGGCTCTTGAGAGGTGTACTTAGGCAGGGTGCTGTGATGTTTCCAAGAAGCGATGTACAGCGCCCTGCTGCCACCTCTCACCAGCAATGATGTACCTGCATCAGAGAAACACAGAGTGGGTTATGTAATAAAAACAGAAAGATTTTGTTGGAATATTTTGTCACAGCGTGTTAATGAGGAGGGAAAGGAGGAATCAGGGAGGACAAAATGTGAGCAGAATAAACTTCTGCTTTAAAGAAGAATTACAGCCAAAGCTCCTTTCGGTGTACTTCCCCTGTGGATCACAGGAGTGCAGATAGTTTTGCACTCCTGTGTCCCATTTTTATCAGAAAAGCCCGCTGTCGGCTGACATCACAGAGTCGGGATCCGCCCACATGCCTGGACCAGAACCCCTGTTTAGCCTGTTAGCAAGCTGCTGAGAGCCTGAGCCAGCTGCTCCTGCTCCCTTCACAGCCCAGCGCTCCAGGGAGCACAGGGGGGCAGACCAGAAAGCTGGAGACTGACAGTCACAGCTTTCTGCTCAGGACGGACATTAGAACTGAGCAATCAGCACTTTTTGATCACCCGGTTCTAAGTCCTATGGTGTGAATACACGATTAGAATATCGCCCGATCATTCGACCACCGACTTTTGAAAAAGTATTTGTCGGTCGAAAACGTTGCCAACAAACACGGTCTGAATATCGCTCGACCGTTGCCCGCCGACCATCGAAACAGTGTTCGTCGGTCGAAAACGTTGCCAACATTAACGATCCAAAAAAAAATGTTACAGACCAATCGATTAGATATGTAGTCCTCACGTTTAAGCGGAAGTGATGTAATGTGCGTGTGACCTTAAAGCCACGCCCTTCTTCCTAGCACCGACGACGAATTACCTGCAAGGAAAACCTACAAATACTCAATACCTGCACCATAAGTCCATTTCCCATTGATCATGCTTGCATATTTTTGGTGTTTGGCAGTATAGCACTTCCATATATGGCCAATTTGCACTGTTTGGCAACCTGTTATTTGTTGTGTATGTTTTGTCTCCATTGGCACTATGCGAACATCTGTCAGATATTTTTGTATTATTTATACAAAACCCACATCTTTATGTTTTTTTGTGATATATATATTTTTTACCTTACAAAATCAATAAAAAATCAATAAAAAAATTTGTTTACACATTTATGGTGTCTTCTTTCGATTTCTTTGGGAATTTATCATGCATTTAATATATATCAGACAGTGTTGAATAATGCTTTATTTTGAAAAAGTCCTTTAATATTTAAATAGGGAATACATTAACAATAGATTTGTTAAAAACATACATGGCAAATGTCTATTTGACATTCCATGATTTATTTTGGCTGAGAGGCCTTATTTAGCTTTTTTCATTTGTGTTTACGAAACTTCTTGTACTTGTACAATGCTTCCGGGTCAACAAACGTTTCCGGGAAAATATTTTCGGGCATGCGTGATGAGGTTATACAGATTTAAACTGAACGACCTCAACACCAACTTATAGAATATCGTTCTTTCGCAAACAAACCGACATAATTTTTCTTGTCTTTCATACGGTATTTTTCGTTCTCAATATCGATATCGCTCATTGATGGCTGGACATTAACGAGTAGAATATCGACCGATCGCTCGCTGAATGGAAATTTTCGGTCGATTTTCTTATTGTGTATTCCAGCCATTAGAGCCAGCACAGGACCGATGCTGCATCCACCTAGGTAAGTATGATTTAAAAAAACTCTTCTCTTTTAAATACTTTTAAATAAAGTTGCATAGAAAAGTACAGAGACCCAGCGATGACATTAAAAGAGTCTAAAATAAGGTATGCCATAAAAATAGAAAGATCTTATTAAAAAAATAATAATAATTAGCATGTCGATGAGGGTAGGAGGGGGAACCGGCAAAGGCAAAATATAAGCTGAATAACTTCTGCTTTGTAATAGAACCTGAGCCTTCTTGCTGTAAATTGTACATTACTCACACATTCCTTATGCTGAACTCTGGCAGAGTGACATGCTCTGTCCGACGTCTTTCTAGACTTTCTAGGCCACTGAGCAGGACACATGCTCCAGGTTCCCAAGTCTAATGATGCCTAAATAAATGTCCAATGCAAATCCACAAAAGAACAGGACAACATGCAGATAACATCCCAGTATCAATCAATAGATCATTTTAGGGTCAGGGAAATCTGTCAATTATCCCCTCACCTGAAGATTTGTTCAGTGCACAATAAGTGAATCACCACTCTCTGGATTACAGAATGTCAGGACTCTGTGAAGATCAGATGGATCTACCATTCAATTGAATCAGAAATTTGACAATAGTGGATAACTACTGATTCAGTCATTAATGGTCCCTGGTGAGAACTGAACCCAGGTCCCTACTGCTAACCACCGATTCACCAAGCCATATAGCATGTGTACCTAGGTGATTTCAAAGAAGCAAGGAGAGGAAATTCACCTTTGTCACAAGCATGTTCTCTGGGGGGGGGGTTCTATACCGTAAAGATTATACAGTTTTTTTTTTTCTCCCAGGCTGTTAAAAAGAAAAAGTGAGAATAATGCCTGAACACATTATACTTTAAGGTATATTTTTAATTAAGGGGAAGAGCACAATGCTGGGATAGAGCATCATAAAGCAGATAATTTTACAGCTGGATGGTCTCCCTCTGATGTACTTGAAAACCATTTTCAAGCGACATAAACTTTAACATACCGGTACATCTGCCTACCCACTAGATCCTACATGGAATTTAAAATTTAATTATATTAAAGTATTGTTACAGTGCGCATTGCAAGAATGTTAACCAAGTGGAAAGTTAACTAGTTGCGTGCGGCGGCAGCTCCCGATTTCCCCGGCGCTGGAAAGGTCATCTTAGCAAATCATTTTCAGTTGGCGCTCGGTGTGAACCCGTCACTAAGTTAATTGTCCCACTGCTGTGTTTTGCCTGTAGAAAGAGCGAGGTGACATTTCTGCGAGCAGAAGACGCAAGTCCCTAATGAACTCTTTCGCTGCCATAGGGAAAGGGAATAACCATCGCTAGAGTAATCATCGTAACGCCACAGAGGTCTGATTATTAACAATATTATTAGCTGGCAGATTATTATGCCAGCAGATCATGCAGCGCTGGCTAATAAGGTCATTTCATTTATTTAGATGTATTTGTCAAGGCCAAAATTCAAAACTGATCATATGGCAATTAAACTGCAGATAATGCCCTTCACTTATACTTTTACAGGCCTATGAAATAAACATTTTCACAACGTCCGAAGGTGCTTTGAAGAGACTAGTCATATTTTATGGATTTTCCCATTGCTAATATCTATGTTAGCAACCTTTAGCTTCAAAATTTTCATTTTCATGCTACTTTCAAGATTCCTACCATTTGGAGACATAGTGATAGGTCTACCCAATAATGCTTGATGATGTACCACATATTCTACCACATAATCCCTAGATACAGGAATTGCTTTGTAAAGATTCCTTAAACAGGACTGAGCTAAAAGAACTGTTTCTGTAAAATGTCTTAATTGAATCCCTGATCAAGGATTCATCATCTCAAAGTCCAGTTTAAGGTTTTCCCCTTTAAAGTGTAGATTAAGGATCCTACCTCTCAAGGTCCAGCTTGGTGCTCTGTCCCTCAAAGTCTAGATCAAGGGTTATGACTCTTGAAGCATAGGTTAGGGTCTTGCCCTTAAAACCCACATCAATGGTGACATCCTTCGAAGCACAACTGGAGGGACTTGTCACTCAAACTCCAGATTGTGTCTCTTAAAATCCAGGTCCAGGTGTTACCCTTCAAATCCAAAATGTAGGGTCTTGTCTCTTGAAACTCAGTTTGTAATTTTACTCCTCAAAGCTCAGATTGAAGGCCCTGGCTCCTGAGGCCCAGTTTATGGTATTAGGCCAGAAAAACTAGAGGATGATGTCCTTTAAAACCAAACTGGGAGTCTTGTTCCACAAAGTCCAGATTAAAGGTGTCACGCTAACCCCAAACACAGGTGGTCAGACAGTATAGCTGGCTACTGTTTTCTTCACCTATAGCAGCCCCCTATCCATTAAGGCAAGCAGGCCTACTGGAACTTAGTTGCCCCCAGGACTTATACACACTGCTATAGTGCCTGGCCACCATGCCAGGGCATGCGTGAACTGAGCAAACCAAACAGGTAGTTGTGGTTGGCAGAGTGGTTCAATAATAGTCCAGGTAAAAGGCAGGCAGACTTCAGAGAATAGTCTTTATCCGATCCGTGGTCATACACAGGGAAATCCAATCTAGCAGAGGCGGGCAGACAGACAGGAAGCCTTATTAGGTAATACACACGTTATCAGGTTTGGTTGGCTTAATTCAGATCTGACCTCCACCCAGAGTCTGGCCATCATCAATCACTTTGCAGGTGGACAAGACAGACGAGAAGAAAGCCACAGCCAAATGCAGGATGCTGGAACCAGCAGCTATGACGGCGAAGGGGCACATACGCTCCTGACAAAAGGTCCTTTCTCTGGAAACGAAACTGTGGTTCTTGTCCTCCAAAGAACAAATGAAGGGTCCTACTTCATTAAACTCAACTTGATGGCAATGCTGTTTAAATTTCAACTAAGGGTAATATCCCAAAATACTTGCAAAGCTTATTATACTGTCTTTCAAAGGCCACTCTAACTTATTGCCCATTAAAGACAAGCTTAAGTGATGACAGCCCACATCAAGGTCTGAAAAAATCAGAATAAGAGCTTTTCTAAAACTAAATACAAAACTAGTGACAACCACACCTGGTCCTGGCAATCTTATTTTACTAAGGTCATTATTTTAGAAATCTTTTCCACATAACTCCACCATTAAAACATCCAATTTATCATATCGGCGAGTTAATTTCGGTCCTACTGCGCACGGTGCCTTTAAGCTCATTAGTCAGTCCGTTGTTGCCTCAATCTTCTAATTTATAAGCAATTTTCTCCTGTTGCAGCTTCAGGAGATCAAGAGGTAAAGGGAATGAGGATTCAGGGCGAGCAATATTAGATTGCTTCTCGGCAGGATAGTGAAGGCATTAGCTATCAGAAATCATTATTATATATTCTCGTCAAAATATTAATTAAGCATACCAATGGGATTTCCTCATCACACTGTTCAAACAGGTGCTATTTACCAGCTAATTGTACATTACCATAACAAATGCTGTCTATTAAAGTGTTGCCAGTGGTTTGGCTGCTATATTAGCACCTGGTATTTTGATTAATTGTCGTCAGACACAAAACACTGTGAGTGTACGGGCTTTACTTGGCAGCTTTGTTGTTTTTTATGAGTTTAGTGGTACATGCCCCAACATTGCTTATAGGAATAATTGGACAAGAGAGGAGATCTGCATTAAAAAATACCGCCAGACTGGGCTTAAAAAGATAATTGCTATTTGCAATCTCTGTTTAGGGGAAGAATACGGTTTATAACTACACAATCCCTCCTCTTTAGCTACATTTAAAGCAGAACTAAACCCTATTGTTTTCAGCCAAATAAGCTGCCATCTTAACCTCTGTTTGATCTTCAATTGCCATGGCGCTGCTCATGTGATCAATTATGACACCAGCCATTTGATGGTTTGACAGTGTGGCTGAGAACACAACCAAGGTGACAGTTAGATTCCTGACATTTGCTAGGAATGTAACTGTTTTTTTAAAACTGTTAAATCTAGGGTTTAAATCCACATTAACCGCTTTAACGCTTTAAAGCGCAGTTCCAGCCTTTTCTGTGTTTATTAAAAGTCAGCAGCTACAAAAAGTGTAGCTGCTGACTTTTAATAAACACACACTCCCCTGTCCCACAGTCCAGCGATGTGGCCGCCCGAAGCCTTGATCCTCTCCCTCTGGTCTCGGCGGCGCCGGCATCACTTGTGTGGGCACCTGGCTGTGACAGTTTGCGGCTTCACATCCGGGTACGCACTGCGCATGTGCGAGTTGCGCTGTGCTTCTTGATTGGCCAGCAATCTTCTGGGACCTCTGACATGTCCCAGAAGATTGCAGGGAGGGAGGTGGAGAGGAGAACTTCCGCTCAGGGCACCGCAGCGCTCGGAGCAGAAGTGGGAGCGGGTACCTGTCAAAACTAGGTACCCGCTCCCCCCCCCCCCAAAAAAAATGACATGCCAAATGTGGCATGTCAGGGGATTAGGACTACCTAAAGCGGAAGTTCCACTTTTGGGTGGAACTCTGCTTTAACTTAGTTATATGGCGGCAGAGTGGCTCTCCTGTGCCAGATCACGTACTAGGTACAGTGAGGGAAAAAAAAGTATTTAATCCCCTGCTGATTTTGTACGTTTGCCTACTGACAAAGAAGTGATCAGTCTTTAATTTGAATGGTAGGTTTATTTTAACTGTGAAAGACAGAATAACAAAAAAGATCCAGAAAAACGCATTTTAAAAAAGTTATAAATTGATTTGAATTTTAATAAGTGAAAAAAGTATTTAATCCCCTATCAATCAGTAAGATTTCTGGCTCCCACCGTCTTCTGTAGGCAGGTATCTTCTATACAGGTAACAAGCTGAAATTAGAAGCACTCTCTTAATGGGAGGGCTCCTAATCTCAGCTTGTTACCTGTATAAAAGATACCTGTCCACAGAAGCAATCAACCAATCAGATTCCCATCACCCCACCATGGACAAGACCAAAGAGCTGTCCAAGGATGTCAAGGACAAGACCGTAGAACTACACAAGGCTGGAATGGGCTGCAAGACCATTGCCAAGCAGCTTGGTGAGAGGGTGACAACAGTTGGTGCGATTATTCGCAAGTGGAAGAAACACAAAATAACTGTCAATCCCCCTCGGTCTGGGGCTCCATGCAAGATCTCACCTTATGGAGTTTCAATGATCATGAAAATGGTGAGGAATCAGCCCAGAACTACACGGGAAAATCTTGTCAATGATCTCAAGGCAGCGGGGACCATAGTCACCAAGAAAACAATTGTTAACACACTACGCTGTGAAGGGCTGAAATCCTGCAGCACCTGTTAGATGCCCATGCTCTTTCTTGAGCACATGTACAGGTCCATCTGAAGTTTGCTAATGAACATCTGAATGATTCAGAGGAGAACTGGGTGAAAGTGCTGTGGTCAGATGAGACCAAAATCAAGCTCTTTGGCATCAACTCAGCTCGCCGTGTTTGGAGGAGAAGGAATGCTGCCCCCAAGAACACCACCCCATCGTCAAATATGGAGGTGGAACATTATGTTTTGGGGGTGTTTTTCTGCTAAGGGGACAGAACAACTTCACCACATCAAAGGGATGATGCAACGTCAAATCTTGGGTGAGAACCTCCTTACCTCAGCCAGGGCACTGAAAATGGGTCGTGGATGGGTATTTCAGCATGACAATGACCCAATACACATCGCCAAGGCAACAAAGGAGTGTCTCAAGAAGAAGCACATTAAGGTCCTGGAGTGGCCTAGTCAGTCTCCAGACCTTAATTCCATAGAAAATATGTGGAGGGAGCTGAAGGTTGGAGTTACCAAATGTCAGCCTCAAAACCTTAAATGACTTGGAGAGGATCTGCAAAAAGGAGTGGGACAAAATCTCTCCTGAGATCTGCAAAACTGGTGGCCAACTACAAGAAACACCTGACCTCTGATGGCGAACAAGGGTTTTGCCATCAAGTACTAATGCCCCATACACACATGCAGATTATCTGCAGACTTTTGTCTGCAGACTTACCAAAACCATATAATATGAGGTCAAACCTAAACACTTTCAATTTGTATGCAATCCGGCAGGCCCTTGCACTACAAAGAAAAGGTAAGTCTGCAGACAAAAGTCTGCAGATAATCTGCACGTGTGTATGGGGCATAAGTCATTTTTTGCAAAGAGGTTAAATAATTTTTTCACTCATTAAAATGCAAATTAATTTATAACTTTTTTGAAATGGATTTTTCTGTATTTATTTTGTTGTTATTCTGTCTCTCACTGTTATAATAAACCGACCATTAAAATTATAGACGGATCATTTCTTTTTCAGTGAGCAAACGTACAAAAGTAAATGGGGATCAAATACTTTTTTCCTTCACTGTGCATGATATGGCAGTTACGGGTAGGAGGCGCGCGTGAGCGCTGGAGGCGCAATGCCTGTGCTGTGATTAGACACAACACAAGCCAATCAGCAGGTGCCAGCCAATGGATGTCCGCCAGCCCCCGCTGATCGGGAAGGAGAGACACAGAACTGAACTCTGTCTATGTAAACAATGCAGAGCTCTGTTCTGTCAGTGGGAATGCGATTGATTTTCTTTCCCTGCAAAGCACATCCCTTAGTGAAAGCAGCACAAAGTACAGAAAAACACTTGTTAGGCACACATTTAGCCCTTTGAATGCCCTAGATCTTTAACCCCTTCCCAGCCAGTGTCATTAGTACAGTGACAGTGCATATTTTTAGTACTGATTACTGTATTAGTGTCACTGGTTCCCACAAAGTGTAAAAAGTGTCAGTTAGTGTCGGATTGACTTAAAGCGGAGTTCCGGCCACAAAATCAGCATAGTCGATTTTGGGCCATCCGCTTGCTTTTCGTCACCTGAAAAATAAATGGATAGTTACGATTTTTTTTTGTTTACTTACCTTGTTATTGAAGACAAATATACTCACCTTCCTTTCACTTCCTCCCTCTGCGGCTGCGGCCCGCGCCATCACTTCCTCTTTGCATTGATTCCTGGGAGCTGAACGTCATCGCTCCCAGAAATCAATGCGCCTGCATCGGCCCCGCTCGTCAGTTTCGGTGCGGGCGCATCATTCCCTTCTAAACAGCTTCTGGGCATGCCCAGAAGCTGTGGAGCGATGACGCGCCCGCACCGGAAGTGACTATCGGGGCCAGTGCAGGCGCATTCTGGGAGAAGAGGACACCGAAGAGGACACCGAAGAGGACACGCTGGCTTCAGCTGCCCACATCCGAGATGGCAGCGCTGGAGAAGAAATTTTCAAGGTAAGTATTTCTTCTAAAAGGTAAGTGCGACCCGGGACAGTACAGAGGCTATCCATTGTGGAATGTACTAGCCCCGACTGTCCCGGGGGTATTTTTATTGAAAAAACTTTTTTGTGGCCGGAACTCCGCTTTAAGTCGATGATCGTTGCCATTACTAGTATATGAAAAAAAAAAAAAAAAACAAATTCCAGTATATATATATATATATATATACACAATAGTTTGTAGACGCTATAACTTTTGCACAAACCAATCAATATATACGCTTATTGGGATTTTTTCCCTCAAAATATTTATTGGATATGTTTTATAGCAGAAAGTAAAAAATATTGTTTTGTTTTTTTTTGTCTGTCTTTTTTTTTTTCTTGGTTATAGCACAAAAAATAAAAAACGCAGTGGTGATCAAATAGAAAATAATAATACATTTAATTTGGGTACAGTGTTGCATGACCACACAATTGTGAGTTAAAATAACGCAGTGTCATATCGTAAAAAATGGCCTGCTCATGACGGGGGGTAAATCTTCTGGAGGTCAAGTGGTTAACAGACCAAGATTCTAGGCATTTAGTTATGTTTTGTAGAGGTAAAAGTTTCTAACTGCCAACAGAATTTAGGATGACTTGAAATTTAGGATGGCTTAAATAACGTTTTTTCAGTAGCAACATAGGAGGAATTTGGTTCATTCTGGTTCATGCTGTAGGTGAAAGTTGATTTACGAGTAATGACATGGATAACTGATGAAGAAAAAGAAATACAGTTTCTCCACATAATTACTGGACTTGCTCCCCGTCACAGAATGGGGAGGTGTTGTGGTGGTCCAGGAGCACCTTTAGAGTAGAATAAGATGGCAAAGGTATCTTATATGGCTTTCTTTTGGTATGAACCTTTGGGAGTTGTACAAAACGTGGTGATTTCACACGTGTCCTGAGGGAGAACAAATGAGAAGACAGAAGGTGCAAACGTTGCACACCGGTGCCAAACCACTAAGCTCCTCTTGACTACACTCCTCTGACATGCTTCAACCCACCCATGATCTCTATGATTAAGCCCCATCTTCACATTTTTGTACAGTGGTTGGGGTCAGTGTGCGGCATTTCCACCTTCTGTCTTCTGATTTCCTTCTTCTAGTTTGGATGAGCTTGTTTGAATGCCGGCACCCATTCTGTGCTTCGGACTGCAGGGGGAGGCTTTGTAGTGCTTTGAGCTCAAAGTTCTTAGTTGATATAGGTCACAGTGAGGGAGAACAGGATGCCACATTTCTCATCACTCGTTCTATCAGAACACATTCAGTTTTATGCACCTCACCAGTATCTCAATACTATCCAAGCATCAGTAAATAGGGTACAAGGTGTGACTATTCCTGCCCCTACACTACTACTCTGAGCCTAAAGGGCCACTGATCACTCACATGATGCACCAACCAAGCCTGAATGAGTCACTTCCTAGTAAAAGGAGGAAAACATGGCTTCTATTGATAGGATCTACCAGATCACTCCTACTCATGGCTTTAAGACTTCTGGGACTCCTGACCCAGAACAAGCAAACAAAGCAGGCTTTATGGTTGCACTGGAGGTGTGCCTGTTCTGAAGTAGTGACTAGCTAGATCAGGGGTGCCCACGATCTGGGCTTGCGACCCACCATCCCAGAGCAGGAGGTTGCGGGCCACATCAGAGGCCACTGGTTGGGTACCCCTGAACTAGAGAAGCCACTAATATGACAACTAGAAAACTAACAACTTGAAAAAAAAGTCAAAACATGTTTACTTTCATACACCTTTTTTAGGCTCTCAAAAGATGTTTCCAAGAGGAGACACCTCCGAGGTCTGCTATCAGACTGTAAAACCTCCTCTGTGCATCCTTCTGAAAATAGGTTGAGTTTCTTACTGGGGGCGCGATTCCTCTGACTTCATGGCTAAGGCTGATCCACTTTGTAACCCCAAAGTGCTATTACTGGCCCAGAGGCGCTCCTATTGTGCATACATATGGTGATTAAGCAATGATAGACAAGAGCTAAGGGTCCCCCACACATCAGAACATAACCCGCTGCTAGTAAACAAGTGGCAGTCTCAGCCTGGATCCTTCCAGGCCATGCCCCTTCTAGACTGCCACTTGTTAGCACGCACCGGGTCTTATTCAGATGTGCGGCTCCCGGGACGGTTAGCTCTTGTCTATCATTGTCTGGAGCATGGGCGGGCTCCTTCCTGGCCAGCACTTACAGCAGCGGGCACAGGATTACACTTCCTTGCAGCCTGTGTGGCTCACATGCACACCATGGGTTCATGGTGATTGAGCAATGCTTAGGCCTAAAGTCATGAAAGTCAAGCCCAATAGGCACAAAAGGTTAAAGGGGTGCACAGAGGAGGGTTAATTTTGCATGCAAATAGCATTGGGTGAAGTTCCTAAAAGCTAGCAATACCCTGTTAGGTAAGTACATTACAAATACAATGGAGTTGTCATCACAAAGCATTGCATGTATTGTATATTGGATCTAGAGCCCAGATGTCTTTATTTTTCTCCCTTTTAACTTCTCTAATGCCAGTTAGATGGCAACTGAAATCAGAAACACTTGCTGCCACTCCATTTTTTTTTTATCCTTGGGGCCCCAGTGGGAGTCAAGCTTTACTGCTTTTCACAGGACTGCTACGTATCATTTCTATATTAACCCAAAATTCCTGTGAGAGCACCATGACAGGCACACAGTAATCACGCGCAACGTGGCGTGACCCTATCAAGTCATCTTATCAGTGATTATCACCCTACAAGGCTCCATATGTTAATTGGGACAGAACACGTTTTGTAAAAAAAAAAAAAAGGGAAAGCGTTGCTTTGGGGGCACTGTGATTTGATTATCGCACGCCTCTTGTCTGCATTGAGTGGGAAAAGCACTTGGAAACAATGCGCTGGGTCAAGAAGGAAAGCAAGACAGACAGTGTTAGCTGCACATACAACAGACACAAAATCAATTCTGATTCTCCCATACGCCTCCTTCCTGTACAAGATTCCCATGGAGATTGCTACTGGCACATTTTGAATAAAGATTATTTTTAACACTTGAGTCAAATTCATCAACTTTGCACTTAAAGTATAACTCTAAAAAAAAAACTCTAGGTCATGAAACAGCAGGCCAATTCTAGGTTAATATTATAATATTTCTATAATAACAATAAAGTAACAAATTAAACTTAAACATTTTATCATAAGGAAAGGGTCCATAAAATGTTTCCTGAAGTACTGTAGATGATTGCAAAATTATGTAAGTAAATGTAACTTATCAACTGAAGGGCAGCTGGCACCACCATCAGTTAAACCCCTTGACCTCAGGAAGATTTCCCCCCTTCATGACAGGGCCGTTTTCTGTGATACAGCACTGCGTTACTTTTACTGACAATTGCACGGTCGTGCGACACTGTACCCAAATAAAATTTAAATATTTTTTCCCCACAAATAGAGCTTTCTTTTAGGAGTATTTGATAACTAGGGATGATCGAATGGTTCGGGTCGACTATCGGTTCGACCCGAACATTGACTGTTCGAAATTCGGCCGAATTCCGAACTTTTTGCGGAAAAAGTTCGGAATTCGGCAACCAGAACCGACTAAAATGCAATGGGACAGGAACTGGGCTTTAAGAGCCCGTGATTGGACCAGAAACATTAGTAAAAGCCAATTGAGGGGGCAGGAGGATGCTAGGAATGTGATTGGTGTGACTAGGGGATCCAGAGTTCAATCAGTAGTGAATACGCCCCCCAGTATATAACATAGCCCCGCCAAATCTCTAGCACTGTAATACAGGGACTGTGGAAGAGAGTGGAAGCAGTTCTGTTACTCCTGCTTCAAAAGTGTCATTTAGCAATTATTAGTGTGAGGAAAGGGATATCTAGTGTAGTTAGGGTACTATATACCACTATAGTTAGATTCAATAATCTAGTTTCTGTAGGGAAAGTGTTAGGTGTCAGGGTGACCGTAGTGTAGTGTATGGTGAACTGACTCTGACTGCTATGGCAGGGTGACCAAACTCTTCCATGTCAGGGTGACCGCCGTAGAAAAAAGATTGTTTGTCTTAGAATTGCAGTAGAGCAGGGATAGGGCTCCGCTCCTTTCACACCTGGGCGTTTTTGTTTCAGGCGTTTATTGGGCTTTTTTGTGGATGTCTTTGGGGGCAGGCATGACATCTGAACTTCTGTGTAGGGGTATATATACATGCACACACACATATATGTATATATACACATACACACATATAGGTGTGAAAGTAGTGGAACCCTATGCCTGCGCTAATGAAATTATTTGCAGGCATAGGGCTCCGCTCCTATCACACATATATGTGTGTATGTGTATATATACATATATGTGTGTGTGTATATATACCCCTATACAGAAGCTCAGATGTTATGCCTGCCTCAAAAGACGCCCAAAAATGCCCAATAAACACCTGCAACAACACACCTGGGCGTTTATTGTGCATTTTTTGGGCGTCTTTGGAGGTATGCATGACATCTGAACTTCTGTATAGGGCTATATATACACACACACATATATATGTGTATATATACACATACACACATATAGGTGTGAAAGTAGCAGGACCTTATGCCTGCGCTAATGAAATTAAATGAATGAAATGAAAAAAAAATTAAAAAACAAATTTCTTCATAAATTTAGGTCTATATGTATTCTGCAACATGTTTTTGTTAAAAAAATCCAAATAAGCGTATACTGATTGGTTTGTGCAAATGTTATAGCATCTAAAAGCTATGGAATATATTTATGTATTTTTTTTTTTATACTAGTAATGGCGGCGATCAGCCACTTATAGCAGGACTGCGATATTGCAGCAGATTATCAGGCACTAAGGGGTTTATTTACTAAAGTTATAGATGGCAAAATTAGTCACAATTCTGCAGAGAAACCACTCAGCTTCCAGGTTTTATTGCTAAAGCTTAATTAAACAAGCTGAGGATAGAAGCTGATTGGTTTCTCTGTAGAGCTGTGACTAATTTTGCCCTCTCTAGCTCTAGTAACTAAACCCCTAACTGACCCTTTGCAGGAACCAGTGACACTAATTCAGTGATCAGTGCTAAACATATGCACTGTCACTGTACTAATGACACTGGCTGGGAAGGGGTTAAACATCTAGGGTGATCAAAGGGTTAAATGTGCACCTAGCCAGGGAATCAGCGGCTGCAGGCATCCACGGATCAGCATAGAGATGTACTGGACAGAGCTCTGCATATGTAAAGAAGTCAGAACTCTGTCCATTCAGCAGGAATGTGCTGGATTTTGTTTCCCTACAAAGCTTATCCCTTGGTAAAAACACCACATAGCACACACAAAAACACTGGCTAGGCATAAATTTAACCCTTTGATTACCCCTGATATTTAACCCCTTCCCACCTAGTGTCCTTAGTACAGTGACCAGGGCCACCACTGGGCAAAGTAGGCAGCAACCTAGGGCGCAATGCTGCCAAGGACGCAACCACGGCCAGTTGTTGCCTGGTCCAACCCACCCCCCCCCCCCCCAGAGCATCCTGCCCAAACACTCAGTCAGCGTATCTGCTGCCACAGCCGCACCGTTCAGCAACAGCGCAGACTGTGCATTAATTACAGCTGTCCCTGAATGTACGGCAGCTGACTGCATCCACCGCTGCCTCTGGCCACTGTTCTCAGGCTACTGTTCGGTTGCTAGGACTGCCCATGTCCTAGCAACCAATCACATGCTTGCCCCTCACCCCATGCCCTGGGATTCAGAGGAGGAGGAAGTTTCTCCGTTAAACCTATCTGGTCCTTGTTCCCATCCTTCCAGCTTCCACATGTCCTGTAGTGGACTGCTACAATGAAAAGAAACGGATCCTGATGTCAGCGATGGGGTCTTCACAATACTCCCTCCTCCCGTTCCACTACCCCAACTATTCTTCTAAACCTCTTTACTCTCCTTATCTCACTCTGCTCTTCTCTTCTAACTTTGGGGACCCAATTGAAAGGGAATAGGCGCTAGGGACAATGATGTAAGGGGGTTTTGGGGACCCTGGTGTAAGGTCGCTTTAGGGTCCTTGATGTAAGGGGCTTTTGGGGACACTGACGTGAGGAGGGCTCTGGGGACCCTGATGTAAGGGGGTGACTTTGGGGATCCTAATGAAAGGGGGACTCTGATGTAAGGGCGAACTCTAGGGACCCTGATGTAAGGGGGGGGACTCTGAAGACCCTGATTTAAGGAAAGGGGACTCTTGGGACCCTGATGTAGGGGGGGACTTTGTTGAAACTATTGAAAGGAGTACATTCTGATGAAAGGAGGTCAGGCCCAGGGGGCCAAGGCCTAAAGCTGTGTAAGGGACCCCAAAATTTCTGATTGCTTTCACCAAAAACATGTAGCAGAATACATATTGGCCTACATTTTTTAAGAAATTTGATCTTTAAAAAATTTTTATTGGATAGGATTTATAGCAGAAAGTATGTTTTTTCAAAATTGTTGGTCTTTTTTCATTTATATCGCAAAAAAATAAAAAAGAAAGCTCTATTTGTGGGGAAAAATTACATAAATTTCAATTATGTACATCGTTGCAGGACCGCGCAATTGTCAGTTAAAGTAACGCAGTGCCATATAGGAAAAAATGGCCTGGTCATGAAGGGGGTAAACCTTCCAGGTGGTCAATTGGTCCATTATTTTTTGCTTTGCGTGGCATTGAGACGTCCCTTTACTACTTGTCCAGAGATGCAATGGGATGATAGAGGAAATCTCCAAAACGGAGGGAATTTCTTCTCCTCTTGGACAGTTGTCCGAGGAGTCCCTGTTTGACGTTTTGCCTTTACCTTTTGTTTTGGGAAGAAGTCTAAAGTTTTGAAATTTCCCTCATTTTCTGTTTTGTGTGACAATCATCAGGACCCCACTGGAGACACAGATAGCACTGAAAACTTGACTGAGAGTCTTTCCCTTCTCCACACTATCCAAAACTGAAAAAAAGGTTTTGCCTAGAGATGCACTTCTAAGATCTCCCCCCCCAAACCTTCTTTATGATATGTACTGTATACCCCCTCTGCATATCTCAGATCAGCAGATGACCTGGACCTAGAGTAGACATGTCTGATTCATTTTGTTACGAATCGAAATTCAGATGAAATTTTCCTTATTTGGAGATTCGGATGTATCCAAATTTTTAAATCACAATAAATAAATTATAATGAAACTAATTATCCAAATTCAAAATGATTTGATTTCAAAATGGAAACATATTGCAATAAATACTGCAATGTATAAAAGTGTAATAAGATGGTGATTCCTATTTAGGATGCAATTTAGAACAGAATAAAATAGAACAGAATAGAAAAGAATAGAATAAAACAGAATAGAATATAATAAAATACAGTAGAATACAAACAGAATAGAATAGAAAAAAAAGGATAGAATGTAGAAGAAATGAATAGAATGGAATAGAATAGAAAAAATATTATAGAATAAATTAGAACAAATCTTCTGAAATTCGAATTTCCAATTGATTGAAGATAACGAACATACAAAACGAGTTTGAATATACAAAACGAATTTCAAAAATGAATCATTCTAGCATTACGAATATGATAAACAAAATTATTAACTTAAAGAAGTTGTAAAGGCAGAAGGTTTTTTTTTTTTCTTAATGCATATGCATTAGGATAAAAAGCCTTCTGTGTGTGCAGTGCTTCTAATATTTACCTGAGCCCCATCTCTATCCAGCGATGTCCACGAGTCCCTCAGCCATCTGGGACTCTCCCTCCTGATTGGCTGAGACATAGCAGCGGCGCCATTGACACCCGCTGCTGTCAATCAAAGTCAGTCAATCAGGAGAGAGAGGGGGCGGGACCCGAATGGCAGCTCCATGTCTGAATGGACACAGGAAGCTGCATCTCAGCTCGGGTGCCCCCATAGCAAGTTTATTGCTGTGGGGGCACTCAACAGGAAGGGGGGGGGGGGGCCAGGAGCACCGAAGAGGGACCGAGAAGAGGAGGATCCGGGCTGCTCTGTGCAAAACTAACTGCATGGAGGAGGTAAGTATAACATGTTTGTTATTTAAAAAAAAAAGAACGGGACTTAATCACTTAGAGTCGGTTCACACTGGGGCGACATGACTTTGTACTACTTCGGGGGCGACTTGTGCATTCCCATGCACCACGACTTCGGAGCGACTTGCATGGACTTCCCGTAATGGAAGTCTATGCAAGTCGCTTCGAGGTCACCCCGAAGTAGTACAGGACCCTTTTTCTAAGTCGCAGCAACTTGTGCCGCTCATATTAGAACGGGTCCTGTAGCAGTCAATGGACT
Source organism: Pelophylax lessonae (assembly GCF_965119305.1). NCBI lineage: Eukaryota > Metazoa > Chordata > Amphibia > Anura > Ranidae > Pelophylax > Pelophylax lessonae. The sequence goes on along the minus strand of NC_138779.1, from coordinate 16,298,908 downwards.
GCGAGGGAGCGCGACTTGTCAGGCTGACAAGTCGCCTGACAAGTCGCGCTAGTGTGGACCGGGTCTTAAACGAACGAATCCGAAACTAAACAAATTTTACTGTCATGCACATCTCTAACCTAGAGCCATGGCCAACTCATGTCTGCACAGCCTTGTGGTACTGTGACTGGGCCTCCTTTTCTACATAAATACTAATGAAAAAGGTGAATAATTAAAGAAAAATAAAAGGCATTAGGGCCAGTTCGCACCAATGAAAAAGAAGTCCAGATGCGTTCCGGATGCTTTTCTGCATGTGCCTTTTTAATGCGTTTTTGATGCGTTCCAGCAGTGCGTTTTTGATGCAGTCCAGTGCATTTTCCCCCCTCTTTTTTCTTAACCTTAAACAAGGACATGTGCGTTTGGGTGCGTTTTTGATGCCTTTTACCAAGTCTAGTACAGTCCAGTGCAGAATAAATGCAGTATGTTCTACTTTTTTTTCTGGAACTGCAACGCACTGGAACTGACTGCACTGGTGTGAACTATGCCATTGAAAACTATATAACCTACTATCCATGCGTTTTTGATGGATAAAAAAATGCACTGGACTTCATATGGTGTGAACTGGCCCTTAGCGAAACACGGGGGAGTATCATAAAATGCCATTCTTTATTCAATAGGTCATAATAACCAATTAGAAAGGTGTCTCTATGCAGGCTTGTAAATAGGCGACTTCTTGATGGGTTTGGAAGAGGATTGTCTCAGCTCTTGCTCCAAGTCGTCCATTGATCTGAGGTCTGTAGAGGAGTACCTATTACATGGGGGGGATGAGGGGGCTTGCTAGAATAAATGGGTATTAAAAGTATTTTTATCCTTTAAAAAAATATACTTTCCCACAAGGCAAGAGTCAACCCATCGCCGTAAGCCAAAACCACGACCCACAACAGACTATAAATGGATTAAATGTCATTATTTTTTTCTGCAGAAGAACGCTTCATGAATGAAATTAAACTGGCTCCAGAGGCCTGGACTTTCACTTTCTATTATAAAAGGACAAACAATTTTGTGTTGCTGTCTCAGAAGACGGCTAAAATTAGAGTGTTTTGAATGAAAGGCTCAAAACAGTCAACCGACTCATTCCCATCATACATATGTACCAAGCTAGACAAAGAAACAAGTGCTCCGTCAGCCAAATCTCGGGGCCTCCTGACGCCGGCGAACAACAATTGGCTCACTTCGCAGATCAATAACCCGCTTTATGCTTTGACCTCTTCAGTATATCCATTTTCATTAAGAAGGAAACCTTTCTGCAAGGACTGTATCACTCGGGACATCCACAATTCAAGGATCACCATATGGTGACTATCTCAAAAAGCATGGGGGAGATCACATGGTCTACCAGCTGAAAAATAACCTGTAATTGAAAAAGAAACTACTGTGTGTTCTTCTTAAAGGAAATGTGTCAGTCAATGGTATGAAGGCAGGAAGGCAAGGAAGTCACCTTTGCAGAATAAAGTGTAAGGGCCCAGGTTAAGGTTAGCTGAGCTGCTGAGTCACTGCTGGGAGAGGGGAGCAGCGTAAGCTGAGCTATTCATTCACCACTGGGAGGTTGGAATAAGAGCAGTTGAGCTGCTGGGTCACTGCTTGGTGGGGTGAACAGGGGAAGCTGAGCTTCTGAGTCAGTGTTGAAGGGGGAAACAAAGGGAGTTGAGATGATGATTCACTCCTGGCAGTGGGATGCTAGGGGAACGAGTTTCTGAATCAGTGCTGGAAGTGGGGGGGACAAAGGGAGTTGAGATGATGAGTCACTACTGGCAGTGGAGTTCAGGGAAGAGCTGAGCTGCTGAGTCACTTCTGGGAATGGGGTACAAGGAAGAGCTGAGCTGCTGAGTCACTTCTGGGAATAGGAAGTAAAGATAGCTGGGCTACTGAGTCTCTGCTAGCAGTGGAGAGCAAGAAGAGCGTAGTTGCTGAGTCACTGCTGGCAGTAGGGAGCATTGGAGAGCAAGGATACAATGCCTTGAAAAAGTATTCATACCCCTTGAAATTTTCTACATTTTGTCATGTTACAGCTGAAAACATTGCTATATTTTATTGGGATTTTATGTAATAGACCAACACATAATTTTGAAGTGGAAGGAAAATAATAGATTTCAAAATTTTTTACAAATAAATGTGGTGTGCATTTGTATTCAGCCCCCTCTACTCTGATACCCCTAACAAAAATCTAGTGGAACCAACTGCCTTCAGAAGTCAACTAATTAGTAAATAGAGTCCACCTGTGTGCGATTTCCTCTCAGTATAAATACAGACGTTCTGTGAAGCCCTCAGAGGTTTGTGAGAGAAGTTTTGTGAAGAAACAGCATCATGAAGGGCAATTGACACACCAGACAGGTCAGGGATAAGGTTGTGGAGAGGTTTAAAGAAGGGTTAGGTTAAAAATATCCCAAGTTGTGAACATCTCACTGAGCACTGTTCAATCCTTCATCGGAAAATGGAATGACTGCAATTCTACCAAGACATGGCTGTCCACCTAAACTGACAGGCCGGGCAAGGGGAGCATTCATCAGAGAAGCAGCCAAGAGGCCCATGGTAACTCTGGAGGAGCTGAAGAGATCCACAGCTCAGGTGGGAGAATCTGTCCACAGCACAATTATTAGTCGTGCGCTCCACAAATCTGCCCTTTATGGAAGAGTGACAAGAAGAAAGCCATTGGTGAAAGAAAGCCATAAAGTCTTGTTTGCAAGAAGCCATGTGGGGGACACAGCAAACATGTAGAAGAAGGTGCTCTGGTCAGATGAGACCAACATTTAATGTTTGGCCTAAAAGCAAAATGCTATGTGTGGAGGAAAACTAACACTGCACATCACCCTGAATACACCATGCCCACTGTGAAACTTGGTGGTGGCAACATCATGTTGTGGAGATGCTATTCTTCAGCAGGGACAGGGAAGCTGGTCAGAGTTGATGGGAATATGGATGGAGCCAAATACAGGGCAATCTTAGAAAAAAATCTATTAGAGTCTGCAAAAGACTTGAGACTGGGGTGGAGGTTCACCTTCCGATAGGACAACAACCCGAAACATACAGTCAGAGCTACAATGGAATGGTTTAGATCAAAGCATATTCATGAGTTAGAATGGCCCAGTCAAAGTCCAGACCTAAATTCAATTGAGATTCTGTGGCAAGACTTGAAAATTGCTGTTCACGGACGCTCTCCATCCAATCTGACAGAGCTTGAGATATTTTGCAAAGAAGAATGGGCATAAATGTCCTTCTCTAGATGTGCAAAGCTGGTAGAGACATCCCCAAAAAGACTTGCAGCTGTAATTGCAGGGAAAGGCGGTTCTACAAAGCATTGACTCAGGGGGGTGAATACAAATGCAGCCATACTTTTCACAGACTTATTTTTAAAAATTGAGAGTGGGGGAAAAAGAGATTGGACTTTATAGGCACCAATATAAAATGGTATGTTCTTTATTAGAAAATTTTTTTACAAAAACACATACATAATAAACCACAAAAAGAGGGGACATATAAAAAGAGCAACATGTCATATACATTAATAATTGCAGTATGGCGGCAGAGCCTACAAAAAGTAGTACAAGTCACATAGCCTTATCAGATATTGATTATTATACAGTGTTCACAAGTGATACAAGGAAGACCTGTATTCATGAGGCGGCCCTGGAGAAGGGATGACCGTCTCCAAAGGGTCGTCTGTATATAGTAGACACAGATGTTAGGTTGAATCCCAGCTGCTCTACATGTTTCGCTTAACCTATTAAGCTTCTTCTGGAGCATATGGTAAAGACAAACATCTGAAAAAAGATATTACAGGTGAAAGAACTTTCTGATGAATCATGCCATAAAGGCTGGAAAGGGTAATAACGAGGGGGATCGGTACGCTGCAGTTAGAAAAAGGAGCCAAGTAGAAACGTCCAAACTATCATAGGATATAAAGCTTGGAGTAGCATACATATAAAGCAAAATATTGGCTTGTTACTATGGAGGGTATGGTCCCATAGAGAAATCATGTGTGGCGACCAAGTGGGGAGAAAAGCCCCAGCCTATAGACCCAAATCACGGACCAGTGAGACAAAAAGCTCACATGCCAATGGACCAATGGTATGTTAAGGCTATGGATCCTGACACTGCAGCGACCGTGTGTACACCCCCCCGGATGGGGATACCGCCAATTCATGGCGGTATCCCCATCCGGGGGGGTGTACACACGGTCGCTGCAGTGTCAGGATCCATAGCCTTAACATACCATTGGTCCATTGGCATGTGAGCTTTTTGTCTCACTGGTCCGTGATTTGGGTCTATAGGCTGGGGCTTTTCTCCCCACTTGGTCGCCACACATGATTTCTCTATGGGACCATACCCTCCATAGTAACAAGCCAATATTTTGCTTTATATGTATGCTACTCCAAGCTTTATATCCTATGATAGTTTGGACGTTTCTACTTGGCTCCTTTTTCTAACTGCAGCGTACCGATCCCCCTCGTTATTACCCTTTCCAGCCTTTATGGCATGATTCATCAGAAAGTTCTTTCACCTGTAATATCTTTTTTCAGATGTTTGTCTTTACCATATGCTCCAGAAGAAGCTTAATAGGTTAAGCGAAACATGTAGAGCAGCTGGGATTCAACCTAACATCTGTGTCTACTATATACAGACGACCCTTTGGAGACGGTCATCCCTTCTCCAGGGCCGCCTCATGAATACAGGTCTTCCTTGTATCACTTGTGAACACTGTATAATAATCAATATCTGATAAGGCTATGTGACTTGTACTACTTTTTGTAGGCTCTGCCGCCATACTGCAATTATTAATGTATATGACATGTTGCTCTTTTTATATGTCCCCTCTTTTTGTGGTTTATTATGTATGTGTTTTTGTAAAAAATTTTTCTAATAAAGAACATACCATTTTATATTGGTGCCTATAAAGTCCAATCTCTTTTTCCCCCACTCTCAATTCTGTTAACTAGGATGTGGCACTTTTTAGTTACTTTTTCTTTGGTGCGCCTAGACATCCTGCGACCTAGGAGCGCACATATCTAATTATTCCAATTATTTTTAAAAATGTTTGAAAACCATTTATCATTTTCCTTCCACTTCACAATTATGTGCCACTTTGTGTTGGTCTGTCACATAAAACCCCAATTAACCACTTTACCACTAGAGCATTTTGCTGTTTTACGTCTGGGCAATTTTTTGCGATTCGGCGCTGTGCGACTTTAACTGACAATTGCGCAGTCGTGCGACGCCATACCCAAACGAAATTTATGTCCTTTTTTTCCCACAAACAGAGCTTTCTTTTGGTGGTATTTGATCACCTGTGCGATTTTTACTTTTTGCGCTATAAACAAAAAAAGAGCGTAAATTTTGAAAAAACAACAACATTTTTCACATTTTTTTATATGAAATTCCCCCCAAAAAAATGTAAAAATCAAAATTTTTTAAAATTTTTGGCCAATTTGTTTTATGCTACATATGTTTGTTAAAAAAATTCTCAATAAGCGTATTTTGATTGGTTTGCGCAAAAGTTATTGCGTTTACTAACAAAGGGAAAGATTTCTGTCATTTTTGGTGGGTTTTTTTTTAACGCGTAATGGCGGCAATCTGCGATTTTTTTTGCGGGACTGCGACATTGCGGCGGACAGATCGGACCCTTGACTGACATTTTTGACACTTTTGGGGGTACCAGTGACATTACTGCAGTAATCAGTGCTATATATATGCACTGTTACTGTAAAAATGACACTGGCAGGGAAGGGGTTAATTTTATTGGAGAGGGAGGGGTTAATGTATGCCTGGTGCTTACTGACGTGTGGGGGGGGGGAGGTGACTATAAAACTGAACCCTGCAATCTGACCCTGCCTGTCACTTGGGAGATCCGCCCGCTTGTGTTTACACAAGCAGGCGGATCTCCACACTAGATCCCCGACGATCGGGGAAGAGCAGAGGCGATCGCCGCTGCTCCTCCCCTGGCCCGACTCCCGCTGTGACTGAAAACAGCGGGAGCGAGCCTCCGGCGGCGCACGAGCGCCGCCCACAAGGGGAGTGTCTGACGACGTAGTACTACGTCGTCAGACGATAGCGAGCCACTTTGCCGCAGTAGTACTACGGTACTCAGAGGTAAAGTGGTTAAACGCATTGATGTTTTTGGTTGTAACATGACAAAATGTGGAAACATTTTTAAGGCACTGTAGCTGAGCTGTTGAGTCACTGCTTGAAGTAGGGAGCAAGGAAAGCGGAGCTGCTGAGTGGGGAATCAGGGGAGCTGAGTCAGCTAGCTGTGAGGAGCTAGGGCAACTGAGCTGCTGAAAATAAAAGTGATTCTGATTGAGAATTCATTACTCCACAACGCCTGCAGCTACAGAGATCAGAGTGGGCTTTTTTTAAATATAACAACCTTTAGAAAGCAAATAATGTATTGGAAAAAATCCAATACTTCAAAGTATACATATTACACGAGAACCTCAAAAAAAACTTAAAATCATTTTAAAAAGTACCCAATTTTATAACTTTCTAATGTTATCCTTTAAAACATCTTATGAATGCTAAACAACTTCCCAGGATCCGGATCATTACAGTAATCTGTCATTAATGGATTGTGCTTTAAATCCGTGAAATTATCTATGTAGCACATTACCGTCATTTATTTATAAAGCGGCCAATCTGCGGTGAAATATCCTGTGCGTGAAAGACAGTAACAATTAACATACAAAAATATTAACAAACCGCTTGCAGAAAAAAGGACGGCACTCCAAGGAGATTACAATCAGACGGGAGAAAAAAAAAAAAAAAAAGACAAGGCGATATTTGGAAGGCGCCATCTATTTTGAGGGATAGAGGTTATCGTCTATAAACGCGCTCTGTTGTCACTCTCTGCCTTGGCACGCTTTCAAAATTTTTAAATCTGCATATAAATTAAGCAAATTGCGATTTGGACCATTAATTTAGCGTGGGACGGGTAAATTGTCTCATTTCATTCTTAATGACAAAAGTCCTAAAATAGTGTGTATCTGCCTGGCTTGAATTTTTTTTTTTTTATTTCATGAAATTTGAGAAGCAACAGAAGGAAGCGATAAAGGATTTCTAAAAGGAGTAAAAAAAAAAAAAAAAAACAACAAAATAAAGAGACCACAAGTTGGTTGAAGGAATGTTGAGGCCTGATTCAATTTGTGTGTTTGGTTTATTGGTTAGTAATCTTATGAGGGAGTTGTGGATTCACTTCCCACCATTGATAATATAAGCACTGCCAGTATGGGATGATACAATTTTTTATCTCTGTGCCACAAAAATCGTCTCAAAATGCATCAACGCTTTATTTAAATACTAGTGAAAACAGCCAAGAGAAGCCAACGCTTTTCGGCTTATGCGCCACGATTAACCATTTCACGACTGTCCTTAAGCAGTTTTACTGCTACAGGGAGGCCGCTGTGCGCCAGATCACATACAGTGATAAATATTTTTTTTACCAGCTTTACAGTATATATACGTGATCCCGCACTTCTGGGTGCCAATGCGTACCCACCGGCACCCATCGGCACCCACTAACCATTCGTTACAGAGGCAGAACGGCAGTTTGCCTATGTAAACAAGGCAGATTGCTGTTCTGTCAGTAGGGAAAGTATTGATCCTGTGTTCTTGCAAAGCAAAGACAAGGATTCATGCCTTCCACTAGTAAAAGCACCTCCCACACAGTACACAAGCACTGGTTAGGCACACAGTTAACCCTTTGGTCGCCGCTGATGTGTTAACCCCTTCCCAGCCAGTGTCATTAGTATAGTGATAATGTATATTTTTACCACTGATCACTGTATTAGTGTCACCAGTTTCCACAAAGTTTCAAAAGTGTCACTTAGTGTCTGATTGCCCGCTGCAATATCGCAGTCCCACTATAAATTGCTGATCGCCACCAAAAAGTAAAAAAAAAGCAGTGGTGATCAAATACCACCAAAAGAAATCTCTATCTTTGGGAAAAAAGGCATACATTTTATTTGGATACAAGGTTGCACGACCTTAGGCAGGAGGTGTTTACTGGCCGATCACCAGGTGAAAATAGCTATAGCTATAATACATTTAATTTTTATTTGTGAGTTTTGTTGACAGTTGATTGTAAGGCTAGACAAGAAGGTCAGAGAGATAGAGTCTACAAGCAGCACATTGCACTCTATAAAGCGTATTCCAAAATGTTTTTTTTTTCTCTTTAATAAAAGCGAAAATAAATCCCCCTAAGCGACAGGCAAATCCAGGTGATAGCTAATTAAAAAATACTGGCTCTAATTAACAAATGGGACAAACACTGAGAACGCTGAAACCGCTAGTCTGGTAATCTGGGACGCTAGACGCTTCAGTGTTCAGCAGGGAATGGTGTACGTCAATGACTTCTCTCCCCCGTCATATGGCAGGAGTAACACGCCGGCGGTATTGGGCATATCTATGCGTCTCAATGTCAGGCCGGAGTCATGAGCCCACTAGAGCAAAAGGCCACTAATGCAAAGGTTATAACCTGGATAACATAATACATATGTGAAATATAAATATAAAAAATTAAATAATACAATTTGACCAAAAATGTTCCTGCCTGTCCATACTTTTCACACTTTCTGGATGTCTCAATGTCAAGCCCACTAGTGCAAAAAGCCAATAGCACAAGGACTATAACCTGAATAATATACTATATAATTGTAGTAAATAATAAATATAAATATAATGAATAATAAATATATACAATATAACTATAATAAATAAAATATTAATAATTGACCAAACTTTTTTCTGGCAGTTCATACTTCTCACACTGTCCGGCTGTCTCAATGCCAGGTTGGAACCACAAGCCCACTAGTGCAAAAAGCCACTAGCGCAAAGGCAATACCTTCAATAATATAGCTATAATAAATACAAATATATAAAAATATAAATAAAATAATAATATTTGACCTAATTTTTACCTAACTGTACTTTTCACACTGTCTGACTGTCTCAATGCCAGGCTGGAGTCAAAAGCCCACTAGTGCAACAGGCCATTAGCGCATAGGCTATAACCTGGATAAAATAATATATTTACTGTATATACTAAATATAAATATATAAAATATAATAAATACAAAAATAATATTGACCAAACTTTTTCCTGGCTGTTCATACTTCTCACACTGCCTGGTTGTCTTAATTCCAGGCTGGAGCCACAAGCCCACTAGTGCAAAAGGCAATAACTTTAATTAATACAAATATATAAAATGTAAACAAAAATAATAATATTTGACGCACTTTTCACCTGGCTGTCCATACTTTTCACACTGTCTGACTGTCTCAATGCCAGGCTGTAATCAGAAGCCCACTAGCGCAATAGGCCACTAGCGCAAAGGCTATAACCTGGATAATATAATATATTCATGTACTAAATATAAATGTATAAAATATAATAAATAAAAAACTAAGAATTTACCAAAATTTTTCCAGGCTGTTACTCTTCATACTGCCTGACTGTCTTCAATGCCAGGCTGGAGTCGCAAACCCACTAGCGCAATAGGCCACTAGCGCAAAGGCTATAACCTGGATAATATCATATACTAAATATAAATATATAATGTAATAAATTTATATTTATTATAAATGTATATAAATATATAATGTAATAAATAAAATAATCCTATTTGACCAAAGTTTTTCCTGGCTGTTACTTTTCACACTGTCTGGTTGTCTCTATGCCAGGCTGGAGTCATGAGCCCACTAGCTCAAAAGGCTACTAGCACAAAGGTAAAAACCTCAAAAATATAACTATAATGAATAAAAATACATAAAATATAAATAAAATAATCATGTTTGACCCAACTTTTACCTGGTTGTCTATACTTTTCACACTATCTCACTGTCTCAATGCTAGGCTGGAGTCATGAGCCCACTAGCGCAAAAAGCCAATAGTGCAAAGGCTATAACATGGATAATATAATAAATAGTTATAATGAATATAAATATGTAAAATTTAAATATAATAAATAAAACAATAATAGTATTTGACGAACATTTATCCTGGCTGTCCATACTTTTCACATGGTCTGACTGTCTCAATTCAAGGCTGGAGTCACAAATCCACTAGCCATAGGCCACTACCACAAGGACTATAATCTGAATAATATACTATATAATTATAATAAATATATATAATATAAATATAATAAATAATAATATTTGACCCAAATACTGTATTTCCTAGTTGTTCATACGTTTTACACTGTCTGACTGTCTCAATGCCAGGCTGGAGTCACAAATGCACTAGCGCAATAGGCCACTAGCACAAGGGCTATAATCTGAATAATATACTATATAGATATAATAAACAATAAAGAATTAACAATATAAATATAATAAATATTAATATTTGACCAACATTTTTGCTAGTTCATACTTTTCACACTGTCTGGCTGTCTCAATGCCAGGCTGTAATCAGAAGCCCACTAACGCAAAAAGCCCACTAGGGCAAAGGCTAGAACCTGGATAATATATTTATATAATAAATATAAATATATAAAATGGAATAAATAAAATAATAATAATTGACCAAACTTTTTCTCAGCTGTCTGTAGTTTTCACGATTTCTTTTATTTAGCTTTAGAATTTGTCTAATGACATTTGCACAAAAATAATCGATCGGGTTCATGTGAGCTGATGTATAACAATGCCGCCAATAGAAGATATGAGATTCAATTCGCCAGCAACAAGGCAGAAGTGAAATATTAGCTTTGAGTCGAGTTGGCCCGGAAGACGTTTTTGACTGCAAGAGGAAATGTCAGATTGGCAGCTCCGATCCCGGCAAAGTGTGGAGTTTGGTCTGTCTGCTATTCTCTAGTGGCCAATAATGCCAGAATTCGACATAGGTGAGTACATACACAAGTGTGTATACATTCCAATACATTATTCCTATCACTGTATTATCTGGAGCAGCACATCACCCTTAAATATCTGTAGTTATTTAAAGCAGAACTCCAGCGAAAATAACAAAGCTAAAAATAGATAGCCCATTAAACACTTCAGCTCCAGAAGGTTTTACCCCCTTCGTGACCAGGGCATTTTTTGCTGTTTGGCACTGCGCTACTTTAACAGACAATTGCGTGGTCATGTAACGCTGTACCCAAATTAATTATTCTTTTTTTTTTTTTCACACAAATAGAGTTTTCTTGGTATTTGATCACCACTAGGTTTTTTATTTTTTATTATATAAACGAAAAGAGGCAGACAATTTTGAAAACAAAATATATTTTTTACTTTCTGCTGTAAAATATATCTCATAGAAATTAAATAAAAATCAAATCTCTTAAAAAATGTAGGCCAAAATGTATTCTGCTACATGATTTTGGTAAAAAAAATATTTTATTGATTGGTTTGTGTGAAAATTATAATGTCTACAATCTATGAGATGTATACTGGAATTTGTATTTATTTTATTTTCTTTACCAGTAATGGAGGCGATCAGCAACTTATAGCGGGACTGGGATAGTGTGGCGGAAAATTATAGCGTCTACAATCTATGAGATGTATACTGGAATTTGTATTTCTTTTTTATTTTTTTTACTAGTAATGGAGGCGATCAGTGACTTATAACGGGATTGCGATAGTGCGGCGGAAATCTGACAGTAACTGACGCTGGGGGGGGAACTAACTAACTTTCACTGACATCTCCAGTCACATTATTACAGTGATCAATTCTAATAATATGCACTGTCACTCTACTACTAAAACTGGGTAGGAAGGGGTTAACATCTAGGGTGGAAAAGGGGTAAAATAAGTGCCTAACCAGTCTTTATGTGTGTACTGTGCTGCTTTTACCGAGGATCTCATTGTTTTCATTCCCTGCTTAGCAAAGATTCCATGTCACAGAACACAGCTCGGTGCTGTTCACACTCACAGAGCTCGGGGAAGATCGGGGAAGATCGGTGCTGATCATCAGGGGGGGGGGGGGGGGGCAGCGGTCAATTATTGGCCGGCACCCGGTGATCGGCATGTGCTGTGACAAATCACAGCACAGCTGGTCTGACAATAAGCGTCTTTTGATTGGTTTACGCAAAAGTTATCGCGTCTACAAACTACGGGAAAGATTTATGTCATTTTTATTTTTTATTTTTTTTACCAGTAATGGCGGTGATCTGTGATTTTTAGCGGGACTGCAACATTGTGGCGGACAGATTGGACCCCTAACTGACATTTTTGACACTTTTGGGTGGACCAGTGACATTACTACAGTAATCAGTGATAAAAATTTGCACTGTTACTGTAATAATGACACTGGCAGGGAAGGGGTTAACCTAGGGGTGATCAAAGGGTTAAGTGTTAGCCTAGGGGAGTGTTTTCTAACTTGTGGGGGGATGGGCGTGTGAAATGATCATAGAGACCTGTGATCCTATATAGAAGGGATCACTTGAGAGAGAACAACGGTCGGCTACTTAAGGCCCGTACACACGTACCGATCGTCAGCGAACGATCGGCCGTCTTTTGTCCCTGGGCTGTCGGTGTCTGTTGAAAAGTGCAAAGACAGCACAAGAATTTTGTCCGCCGACTACAGCCGACTGCAGAAGTGATGTCATGTAATGGTTAACTTTCCCTGTGTTTTTTCTTTTCTGAGCATGCCCAGTCTTGCAAATCTGCGGTCTGTCGTCCGAATTCTGTACTGACTGGCGAACAATCGGCCGCTCTGGTGTCGGCATACAAAAATTTTAATGCTTGCAAGACAGACTCTTGTCGGCAGAATGTGCGCTGACGGCTGTCGGAGGCACCATACTAACAAGTGTACAATCGGCAGATCTTTCGTCCACCGACGTTTGTATGCCGACGATCGGTACGTGTGTACGGGCCTTTACTTTCTTATCTTCTTGCTTCTTGTCAGCACATGAAATGATTGGCTCCTTGTGCTGCTTCTCCCTCTGTACAGGGACTGCAAGAGGCTGAGATCAGATCTTGTTCAGTTACTTACACGACCCGGATTTAAATCCAACCTCCGGCCTTCTCTTTAGCCTTGCACAGTTGTATTGGCTCCTCTCCCAAACTGAAATGGATTACTCAGATTCCACTGCACACTGTGAGCTTCTCACAATATACATTAGAAGCGGCCTCATTTCCTGACTTGAGAACGTCCAGCATTATCCAGAACTTTCCTCCCCAGCCTGAGTGTCCCGCTCTTTCCATTCATTGGATTTAAATTATTTCAATCATGGAGGCTCAGCATTACCTGTTGGCGATACCTAGGGCAGTCTACATGCAAATATAGCCTGCCTTGGAACACTAGCCACTCCTCCAGGCTGACACCTACCCATCAAGGCATTTTGATATTTGCATAGTTCCTCCCACTGTTTGAATCAGGACTGAGGGCTCTTGAGAGAAGTACAGAGGCAAGGTGCTGTGATAATTTCAGGACTCTGCCGGCACCTCCCACCAGCAGTGATCTGCCTGCATTTCATAGGAAAGCACAGAGACCCACACAGAGCATTTAAAAAAAGGTTAATATTAAAACTGAAAGGTTTATTTAAAAAACAGGAATGAACATGTAAATGAGGGGGGAAGGAAAGGAAAAATATAAGCAGAATAAAAGCCAGCTTTATTTCTATCCTCAGCCTCTAGAAGGAGGAAAACCAAACACCAAAATTTGCGATGCACCACAATTTCAGCCACCGAAAATTATCAGCTGAAAATAGGGTTTTCAGTGCTGTGCCAAAAGAAAAAAAAAGTACCGAAAATGGCTGCCGAAATCTAATTTTTTTTTACCTTGCTTATGGTTTGTTTTTCATAGGTCACATGACTCGAAAAATGCATCAAAAACGCAACACGGTTGCATTTTTGATGCGCTCTTGCTGCATTCTCAATACATTTCAATAGGGAGGTCCGCTTTTGGTGCGGTTTGCCAAATATGCATGAGAGATTTAGGGAGCAGGATTTTTAACACCGCTTCAAAAGGTCCTGATAATGGTGGACAATAAATTCATATTCATTTAAATTCATTATATCATTAGAAAAGTCGAATATAATACAATTATTTATAAAAATACATATATTTTTTTTAAAAACTCAATTTCGGTTTTGGTTGGCTGACAATAAATTCATATTCATTTAAATTCATGATATTAATTAAAAATTCGAATATAATATAATTATTTATAAAAAAAAAAAAAAAACGTACATTTCGGTTTTGGCCAAGTGCATCCTAAATTTTCGCTTTTGGTTATGGCACCAAAATATTCATTTCGGTGCACCACTAGCCAAAATGTTATCATCTCTGAATTTGCTGTTCTAAATTGAATTTGGTCACTGCGCCAGCACAGCAGCCTTTTGCCACCCCCCCCCCCCCCCCACCATGATCACTCCGGTTATTTTTCTCTCCGATTACCCTTCTTGACAATGCCGATGGGAGCGAGAGGACGCAGACAAGGGGCAAAGCGAAAGGTTTCCCTCCCAGGCTCCTCTGATAAATGATCCCCATATATGTAATTATACCCTCACCTGTTAATTAGCAGCAAAGGTTTTGCTGGTGAAATAACTGCGGCCTATGTTGGCGAGCGCGTTTACTCCGAGCCTTCCGCCTCCAGCCGCCACCGCTGATCTCCAGACAGAGCGGTGGATGTGAAGTGTGACAGGGTTAATAACTTGGAAGGGGCAACCATTTTACATCGTGTGAACCAATTCATATGGGATTGTGGCCTGACCCCGGAGCCTGCCGCTTCGCACAGATACGTCCCGTGTTTAAAGAAAAATGCGACAGAAGATTAACCTGTAAAAAGGCTGCAAGTGATAGGCCTTAATCTCTAAGCACATATAATACTTCCAAATCACAGCCATCACACAGGCCCGGGATAAGCACAGCCTTGATTTAGTAACAAAATAGGAAAAGCTTAAATGAATGAAAACGCAGAGAAAGGCGACTGAAATATAAAGTCTGACCGATAGTGACACAAAGAAACAATGTATCACATGCAGGAATCACGGCTGATTTAATGGAATGCAAAATTAAACCAGTGTTCTAATTTCATCTGAGAACTGAATTCTGATTGGTTGCTGTTAACCCCTCCGACCTTCCCCCACATCTAAAAAAAAAAAAAAAAACTATCAATAGATGTTGTACTACATGCTGGTCATACTCTTTAATATTGATTGGACCCTGATTGATTGCCCCGTTAAAGATGGCCCTGGTCATACTCACACTATGAGATTTGTTTTCTGTATTCTGCAAAGAAAAACCTGGTTGATCCTGCTGCTCTCTATCTTCCCCTTCTGTCCTTGTCCCCAATACAGATAGGAATTTTGCAGCTTTATGCACACGCTCAGTTTTCAGTGAGTTTCCATGCTGAGCATTTCCTCCCTATCACATCTGAGCAGTCCATTCCCTGATTAGATATCCCATCTGCCACTTTATGGGGAGGGACACTTCTTGTTCATCTCCTGCCTTGCCAGTTCCTGATCATGATTAGAGACTGAGATCTGTCTAAAGGAGCTCAGCCACTGTTCTGGGAGAGAACA
Organism: Pelophylax lessonae; assembly: GCF_965119305.1. Lineage (NCBI taxonomy): Eukaryota > Metazoa > Chordata > Amphibia > Anura > Ranidae > Pelophylax > Pelophylax lessonae. The sequence goes on along the minus strand of NC_138779.1, from coordinate 16,283,413 downwards.
GATACCTCGGCCATCGATGGACGCATATGTGTAGCACGTGGGTGTTTACCACCACTACACTTTTACACTTTACCACCACACGCAGTGCCATCTTAATAGCATTAAAGGGCCCCTGGGCAATGCAGTGCCCTGGGGCCCTGCCTACACAATCACCCATGAGAATAAAAATGCAAATTATCGATAAGGCAACATTTATTGGTACAGCAGTGCCAGGCGAATGACAGATTCCAAGTTCGGTGGCTGGGTCCGGTGAACACACACACACGGATGGGAGTCAGACTCAACTGTCCTGTGTGTGCCTGTTCCTGGAGGCGGACAGGCATTCCTGCAGTTGTGGGCTCCCCCTCCATGGCCCAAGTGGCAGCACAGGGCCGACAGGAACTAATGCTTGGCTGGGGCTGGGTCGCTGGGCAGGTGGGGCCCCCTGGGCAAGTGGGGCCCTCTGGCAACTGCCCAGCATGCCCATTCAGTAAGATGGCCCTGACCACACGTATGCATTACGTGGAGCTGGGGACACTTTCTTATCAAGGGTCATGTGCTGCCGACTCTCCATAATGCCTACAGACACGCTGTCAGCACAGAAGCCCTGGCCGTCCATGCATATATGGGAACAGTTTTACCTGCAAAAGGACTTGTATTTCTGTCCATCCATTCCTGAGATTTACACAGTTCTCCCACACAGCACAGTCCTGTTTGGCAGGGCAGGAGACCTGATTTTTCTCTGCTGCAGTTCAGTAACACTTAAAGAACTTTGTTGAGTAGCAGTGACATCATCACTGTGCTGTACATAGCCTAGGCAGAGAGGTGTGGGAGAGGCCTAGCTGGCTCTACCCACTACAGAAAACTACAGGAGGGGCAGAGACAAGACCAGTCACCCTGCACAAGCAGAGAGAGCAGAACTGTGGGAGGTGCCCAATAGTCCCCACCCACTACAGGCTGCCTGCAGCAAACTAAAGCTGGGGGATGAGACAAGACCAGTCTCCCTGCACCAGGGAGAGAGCAGCAGTGAGCGGTCTTTATTACAGGAAGTCCCACACTGGATTACTGCACAGATCTGGAAGAAATGCACAAAGATCACGAGATTCAAGAGGAAGACACGATGAATGGATTCAGACAATATTTCCCCATCCCCCGAGTTAACCTTTAACTCTTCTAATGGTGACCACACACACACTTTGATTTTTTAAATCCGAGAGAAGTGGGATTTGAGCAAAACAACTGAATCTGAGAAACAATTGAAAAGCCATAATTCCTCTTATGATCAATTTTAAAACTCAATTGTGATCAGATTGAGTCAAACTGAGTTTCTCGGCCAGGGTGGAATATTATCAATCGTTTTGTATCAATCGGCAGCACTAGGATGCTTCCTTTACGAATACAATTGTATTTCGATTGATCAAATTATGAGACAACATGGTGTAAACAAAGATGTGATCGATAACTTACCTTCATAAATTTCAATCGTATTAAAACTACTGATTAAAATCCACTTCCCATGTGTGGTGGATTAATGGGTTGTCAATAATATATTGACTATTCCTATCAGAACAGGTTGATCAGAGAAGGAATTGATCATTTATCAAAGTGTGTATGCCCACCATAAAGCCTGATCTTTTACAGTATCTCACAAAAGTGAGTACACCCCTCACAACTTTCGTAAATATTTTATTATATCTTTTCATGTGACAACACTGAAGAAATGACACTTTGCTACAATGTAAAGTAGTGAGTGTACAGCTTGTATAACAGTGTAAATTTGCTGTCCCCTTAAAATAACTCAACACACAGCCATTAATGTCTAAACCACTGGCAACATAAGTGAGTACACCCCTAAGTGAAAATGTCCAAATTTGGCCCAATTAGCCATTTTCCCTCCCCGGTGTCATGAGACTCGTTAGTGTTACAAGGTCTCAGGTGTGAATGGGTAGCAGGTGTGTTAAATTTGGTGTTATCGCTCTCACTCCCTCATACTGGTCACTGGAAATTCAACATGGCACCTCATGGCAAAGAACTCTCTGAGGATCTGAAAAAAAGAATTGTCGCTCTACATAAAGATGGCCTAGGCTATAAGAAGATTGCAAAGACCCTGAAACTGAGCTGTAGCACGGTGGCCATACAGACCATACAGGGGTTTAACAGGACAGGTTCCACTCAGATGAAGTTGAGTGCATGTGCTCAGCACGTCATATCCAGAGGTTGTCTTTGGGAAATAGACATATGAGTGCTGCCTGTATGCTGTAGCACATCTATGGGCGGACATAAAAGGGTGACAACGCTTCAAATGCATGTTATTGCAGCCTTGTCACCCTAATAGAGGAAGTTCAGGGCAGGGGAGGGAAGGGGGGTGAGGACTTGGATTTAAGTAGTAAAAATGAAAAAGTGAACTAACATCAAACACTCCCGACAATGCCCCCAGGGTCCCCCCTGTACTTACCCCTGTGGGTAATGAGCTGTCAGTGTACATGCAGCCTGTGCAGCAGTCCATGAATTTGAAATCCCTGCGCTTCTTTGTGCAGTGATTCTGATTGGTCAGCGCCAGGATATCACTCTAATCCATCCCGAAAGTATTGCAGAGAGAAAAATGAGAAAAGCAGGGATTTTAAATCCCTGGACTGCTGCACAGGCTGTGTGGGCACTGACAGCTCATCACCCCACAGAGGGATATACAGTGGGGACTGAAGTGGTGGGACGGGGAGGGTTTATGACGTTAGTTCACTATTTAGTTTTTTTATACTCTTGTGACGCTACCCCAGAAGGAGCTGCTGGTGATGATGGGTCTTCTGTTCTGGCATGACTCTAGAAACTACTCATAAACTAGTCCCCACTGACATACTTGGTCATATACTAAAACCAACTACACCTGTGGATTTAAGGGTTAGCAGTCTACCACTCTTTTAGAATACACAGGAATAAGGCCACAAACAGCTTGGTAGTAAATCAATGAAATGTATTAAGGCAATTCAATGTAATAGAGGTGTAAATGAAAAAAATGTACGGACTTAAATGCAAGATAGGAAAGCCTTTGGTGGGGCCCTTCTTTAGGTGGTGCACTGTCCCTACGCCGCTAAGTGGGAGTGGTCTCTGTCTGGGCTAACAGTGTGTGGCAGGTGTGTAGAACAGGTAATTTATCTCACCAGTTCCTGGCAGAAAGGCTTGGCGATTAGCAGCTCCCAGAGATCTGGTCCAGGGCCCTCACCCAGACCGTGTTCTCTCTGTTTGGACCCTGAAGATGCAACGATTCTCTCTCTCACTCTGCTGACAGCACAGTGGGGGGAGGGGGGCAAGTGGGAAAACCGACTGCACTCAGCTACACTTTAATCCAAATCCTCACCCACCATCCCCCGCCCTGCACTTCCTCTAATGGGGTGACAACGCTTCTTTAACATGCACTGTATGAAGTAAAAGGTATATACTCTTTACTTTACTTTGGGCTGAGTATTTGCACACCCATCACCGCCATTGACGACTCATCAGAAAGAGCCAATCAATTAAAACGGAAAATTCCATGCCGGTAAACACAATCACCCCCGCTCGCTCTTTATTTGTAGTCTCTAAAAATTGTCCAGTTTATGAGATTTTTCTTAATTATTTTTGGTCAATCCTCGCCGTTATGACCATTTCCCATCCGTATAAAATCATCTTTCATTATTATAGAGCTTCGGCGCCGAAACCCATTTGCAGCCCGCTGCCAAAAATACGACTGCGTATTAATCACATTCATTCATATTGTTACCCAAGACTTGGGCCCAAAATATATTAAAACTTAAGTAGAATCAAAATAATCAATGAGTAATCTCGATGGCTGATATATTTAGCCGCCGCCGAGCATCATAAGGAGTCAATAAAAATCTGCCTAATACTTCCTGACAGTTAAATGATGACATTAAAACTTCCTATTTATTATTTAGGGATGTAAAGCAAAGCAGTAATAGATAAGACTAGCATGCAAGAAGAACCTCGGGGTAAACAAATAATGCAGTGCAATGGGACACCTGTAACCCTCCTAAATATTCGGCTCTCATTAGCCTATACACACCAGCTGCAATTTTAAATCAGGCTGCCGGTAGGACTCCCCACACTAAAATGGGGGAAAACGGGATGAATGGCGCTATATTTAGGGTGTATTATAGGCATCAGTGTTGGCCAAAACAGGTGTTTAGACAATACAGAAAGGATGAGCAAAATTCACATATGCAGATAGGAACAGAGATGAAACTGCTCTAGAATTAAAGTGGAACTCTGGCCCAGAGTTACAATTTGAACCTCTGTCAGATTTTATTGCTAATATAATATTAAAAGAAAAATTAATCAGCGCAACCTCAAACTCAACCCTACTCTCAAAGTGGAAAACAAATATGTCTTACACCCCAGGCATGAATTCCTCGGTGTGTTCATTCAACCACCACTTAAATATGCTGAAAAAATATATAAAATAAGATAAGTGCAGTGCAAGTAAATATATAAAACACAAAATAAAAATAATAAAATGGAATTTTACTATCTTTATGGGACTTTTTGGATATCTGTTGAATACTGTTCTCATTAATATTTGGTGTTTCTAATCACAATTCTTGTGATCGTTATTTGATCATTGAATATTTGCCACATACCTGTGAAAATGTGGTAAACCTGAGTGGAGCACTAGTCACAATTTTTATTTTGTGTTTTATTTATTTATGTATCTGTTACGCTGCACCTATTTTGTATATATTTTTTTTTTTTTAGATTTTTATTGCTGTCTGCAATCTCAGTTGGGGAGATTTACCTTCTCTTTCTTCTTTTTTTTTTTCCTTTTATTTACTTTTTTGCATATACATATCTATATTTGTCCCAAGCAAGTTTGAATTTACTTCTGATACTTGTAGTAGACTTCCAGCTGAGGTAGTGGATCAAACATAGATCATACTCTAGACAAAAAACAAAACAAAAAAACAAACAGAAAAACAGCCGGTTCACACTACCGCGACCAGAAAGTCGCCCCATGAAGGAGCGACTTTTTAGCGTGACTTTAGCGCGACTTGTGCACTACTTTGAAGAGACTTAAATGATAGGCGACTTTGTCTGTGGGGAATGCCTGGGTAATCTTTTTCTGATCACAGTCACTTGAAAATAGAGAAGGATCTGACTTTGAGGCGACTCCCATTGAAGTCTATGTGTACAAGTCGGATAGAGGTCGCCTTGAAGTAGTACAGGAACCTTTTCTGAAGTCGGAGCGACTTCAATAGTGCAGATTAAGATGGCTCTCATTCATTTACGTTGAATTTGTAATGACAAGTGACTTGGGGCGACTTGAGGTCGCCCAAGTTGCGTCCCAAGTCGGAGTAGTGTGAACCGGGTCTCAAACTATAAAAATACAAAAACATGTAAAAATAAACAAAAAAATACAAAAACAATGAGGCAGACTCGATAGACCTACTTTTTCTTCAATAGACTGTCTGTTTTCTGCGGTCACTCTTCTATGTTTCCACACAAACACATATTGTATTAACCACTACAGCTCCAGAAGGTTTTACCCCCTTCACGACCAGGCCATTTTTTGGCGATTGCGTAGTCATGCAACGTTGAACGCAGACAAAATTTTAATATTTTTTTTTCAAATAAAAAACAGCTTTCTTTTGATGGTATTTGATCACCGCTGAGTTTTTTATGTTTGTGATAAAAAAAATAAAAAGACATACCATTTTGAAAAAAAAAAAAAAACAAACAAACAAGGAATTGGAAGGCGGATGGACGAGGAAGGGAGTGTCTTGCCATCCTAGGTTTTCGGGGCTGTGTGTTTCTATTGATGCACATGGTGTAGGGAGACAATAACTCTAGTCAGTGCATGCAAGGGTGACTCCATAGGATGCTGCAAAAGAAAGGAGCCACCCTAAAACAGGAAACCCGGGGCATTGGTCATGTCACCAGCTTAACCTGGAACATTGGCAACAATTAAAAGATAAATAAGCTGCATACTCAGGAAGTGATTAAATCAGCTGTTGAGCGCGCTTAAAAAAAAAAAAAAAAAACTAAGCGTTATATTATCACTTTAAAGCTGATGCACTTTCAGTACTTGTGTGACTTTGGATGATCCTGTCCGCAGTAACAACTAAAACCGCAATCAAATGGGCACACCGAAGAGTATTTCGTCTCTTTTTCTATGTAAGAAAGAGAATAGCAGGCGCTGTGTAGGGTCATCTCAGTTAAAACTGGCCGACCGGCTCACTTTAAAGTTTGGTAAGTACGCCTCCAATCCTTAACCAGCTTGCAGCAGCATCAATCAGAGCTTTTGGCAGTGGAACAATGAAAGGTTAGATTTACAAATTTCTTCCTGGACAGAGTCGGCTTCTTAATTACCAGGAGTGGAAAGAATAAAAAAAAAAAAATCTGCGGCACGTTTAAAATGCCACCTTGTTTAATTTTGTTACAGTGTTTAATACCATGAATAAATATGAGATTTCATGCTCTATGTTCATGACCTCTACATTCTTCTAAGGAGTTTATTATTTTTACGGCCCTTCTGGCGCTTTGGAAATCTCTATGCCGAGTAATAAGAGGTAAAGGCTGCGGACCGCCGTTTTAGTTTCTCTGTCCTTTTTTTTTTTTTCTCAAGTCCACCAAACTATTTTATTATTCTTATTAACATAATGTTATTAGGAGTTTTGCAACAATGAAATGTCTAAGAAAATAGCAAGGGATATGTATTTTCGGTTTTCCGGTTTAATATTTGCCATAATGTTGATGGCGTACGCTTTTAGAGACAAAAAGTTAGGGAATAAAATTGATATAATTAGGATCTGCTGTGTCGGTATAACAATGCTGTAAGGCACAATACAAGGCAATTTTGGGGGAACATTTAAAATTCTCTGCTGATCTGCAGAAACAGTAAAAATATAAAGGGACAGTACAATAATAATAATGATCAATACACAAAAAAAACTATACTAAACTACCCTAAATAATCCCCTAAATAACCCATCCTCTAAATATTATTTTTTTAAACAGATTTTATATAAAGAGTATTTTTATATTTTAACACCAATAAGACAAACCACAATGCAGGGTGCGATACAAAAACAAGAAAAAATATATTGATAATACATAACAAGAAAAACACAGCAAATACACTTAAAAAAATGGAAAAAAAAAACACCCTCTAAATATTAACAAACAAAACTTGCTTTTTTTTAGGTAATAAAGAAAGGAAAAACATGGTACTTTTCAGGTGTTACTAATAGATAACATTGTGTTAAGACATTCTTTTAGACATTTTATTTAAAATCAGAAAAACTAACTGAGGCCCCACAACTTCCTGATGAAGCAGGCTGGATAGCTTGAGAAACGTGTTAAAGAATTGTATCCCTACCCTATGGGGGAAAGCAGTATATACTGTAGAAATTACGGTTATTGGCCATATTAGGACATGGTCTAACTTCATTATTGACCTGTGCAGTATAAGTGGGTACTGCTTTGTGGTAGCTAAAAATAGTCAAAATATATAAATTGTATAACTACAAATTGAAAAAAAAAAAAAAAATGTATATAAAAAAAATTTCAATTTTTTTTTTTTTTTTTTGCTTTTTAAACAAAATGTCCAAAACAATAAAGCGATATGTTTTAACACATATTGGCTAACATAGATCACTATTAGTATTTATACGTAGTTCCTGAAAATTCCCAAGATTTCACTTTGTTACTGTTGAATATTAGGGGATGTGGTGCAATTAATCACTATGGCCAATCATCATCTAAATAAATTGAGCCATTTTTTTTTTAAACCTGATTAGCGAAATAAGACAACATTTTAAGAGTTTAATGCTTATTTAATCTAGCGATGCAGGGATAAGGTGTATTACTTACCCTATCCCTCAGTCTGGCAGGCTCCAGTGTTATTTTATTTTGTTTGAAGCTTTGGACCATGGGGGGGGGGGGGGAACTGTGGGGCTCCTTCTGCAATCGGGGTGTAAAGTACCTTCGAGAGGACACTGCATTGGACTGGTCCCTTGGAAGGAGGGAGCATGCCAGAGCCGGGAACGAGGTACTTGTAAGTATTCCAGCTGATCCCTGAACACAGGCCAGGACAAGGGATGAATGGTTGTGAACAAGCACGGAGACCCGTGTGAAACGCGTTGACAGTTTCTGTCTATTTGGATATTTGGCATGATGATATTTCAATAAATTCAAGCAATTTCATTCCATGGTGGAGTGCAACCTACTTCCTTTCCTACAAACAGGACAAGGGATAGGCAGGTGGGGCGGCCGCCCCCAGCACTATTTTATGGGACTAAAGACAGAACTTATAAGTCAGTATAATGAAACAACAGACTATAAGACTTATCAAACAAAAAGCCCTTTTATTTTTGGTATTAATAATAATAAAGTTATTGTTTATCATCTCTAAATACTATAAACCATATACTACATAACTAAACCATTTATTAATATCATAAATTAGTCCAGTCATCACAACTCGAACTAATACTATAAATTTAACAAAAAACTGTCCCCTTTAGTCAAAGGGACTAAAAAAAAAACACACAACAGCAGGCTGCGACAATCGGGAGAGAGGGAGGGCATGTCTTCTTAAGTTGTCACCGCCGCTCTGATGATTAACGACTTTTTTCTCTCCTATATATAGGCTCTTCAGTTCACCTGACCCAACAGAGCAAATATTCCAGAAGTACCATCATGTGTACAGGTAAGTAACCAATAATTTTTTTAACAGCTTTACAGTATCTCACAAAAGTGAGTACACCCCTCACATTTTTGTAAATATTTTATTCTATCTTTTCATGTGACAACACTGAAGAAATGACACTTTGCTACAATGTAAAGTAGTGAGTGTACAGCTTGTATAACAGTGTAAATTTGCTGTCCCCTCAAAATATCTCAACACACAGCCATTAATGTCTAAACTGCTTGCAACAAAAGTGAGTACACCCCTAAGTTAAAGTGTCCAAATTGGGCCCAAAGTGTAAATATTTTGTGTGGCCACCATTATTTTCTAGCACTGCCTCTTGGGCATGGAGTTCACCAAAGCTTCACAGTTTGCCACTGGAGTCTCCTTCTACTCCTCCGTGATGATATTACAGAGCTGGTTGATGTTGGAGCCCTTACGCTCCTCCAACTTCCGTTTGCGGATGCCCTACAGATGCTCAATAGGGTTTAGGTGTGGAGACATGCTTGGCCAGTCCATCACCTTTACCCTCAGGTTCTTTAGCAAGGCAGTGGTCATCTTGGAGGTGTGTTTGGGGTCGTTATCATGCTAGAATACTGCCCCGTGGCCCAGTCCCCTTCAGTATGTCACAGTACATGTTGGCATTTATGTTTCCCACAATGAACTGTAGCTCCCTAGTGCCGGCAGCAATCATGCAGCCCCAGATCATGACATTCCACCACCATGCTTGACTGTAGTCAAGACACACTTGTCTTTGTACTCCTCACCTGGCTGCCGCCACATAGGCTTGACACCATCTGAACCAAATAAGTTTATCTTGGTCTAATCAGACCACAAGACATAGTTACAGTAATCAATGTCCTTAGTCTGCTTGTCTTCAGCAAACTGTTTGCGGACTTTCTTGTGCATCATCTTTAGAAGTGGTTCCTTCTGCGACAACAGCAATGCAGAACAATTTGATGCAGTTTGCGGCATATGGTCTGAGCACTGACAGGCTGACCTCTCACCCTTTCAACCTCTGCAGCAATGGTGGCAGCACTCATATGTCTTTTTCCCAAAGACAACCTCTGGATATAACGCTGAGCACGTGCACTCAACTTCTTTGGCCGACCATGGTGAGGAACCTCTCCTGTTAAACCGCTGTATGGTCTTGGACAACATTCTGCAGATCAGTTTCAGGGTCTTGGCAATCTTCTTATAGCCTAGGCCATTTTTATGTAGAGCAACAATTCTTTTTTTCAGATCCCCAGAGAGTTCTTTGCCATGAGGTGCCATGTTTAACTTCCAGTGACCAGTATGAGAGAGTGAGAGCGATAACACCAAATTTAACACAGCTGCACCCTATTCACACCTGAGACCTTTTATCACTAACGAGTCATATGACACCAGGGAGGGAAAATGGCTAATTGGGACATTGTCACTTAGGGGTGTACTCACTTTTGTTGCCAGCGGTTTAGACATTAATGGCTGTGTGTTGAGTTATTTTGAGGGGACAGCAAATGTACACTGTTATACAAGCTGTACACTCACTACTTTAGATTGTAGCAAAGTGTAATTTCTTCAGTGTTGTCACATGAAAAGGTATAATAAAATATTTACAAAAATGTGAGGGGTGTACTCACTTTTGTGAGATACTGTATATGTCTGTCTCAGTCCCATAGGAAGGGTAACTTTAAGCATTCCCTCTCTTTTCATTCTGTTTGAAGCTTTGGACTATGAGGGGGCTGTAGGGCTCCTTCTGCAATCGGGGCCTAAAGTGCCTTCGAGGGGGCACTGCATTGGACTGTTCGCTTGGAAGGAGGGAGTCTGCCAGAGCCAGGAATAAAGTACTTGTAAATAATACAGCTGATCTCTGAACACAGGCCAAGACAAGAAATTGGCAGGAGGGGTGTCCGCCCCAGTGCTATTTTATTATTTTTGAAGCTTTGAACTATAGGGGGAACTGTGGGGCTCCTTCTGCAAGCAGGGCATAAAGTATCTTCGAGAGGACACTGCATCGGACTGGTTCCTTGGAAGGAGGGAGCCTGCCAGAGCCAGGAACGAGGTGCTTGTAAGTATTCCAGCTGATCCCTGAACACAGGCCAGGACAAGGGATGGACAGGAGGGGTGGACGCCCAGAATGCAATTGTAGGAGGCGTAGCCACTCCCTCTCCCTCTTTTTTCAAATCAGTGCTGTCACACCGTGCTACAACATTCTCTCCAATCCATACAACCATGGCTGACAAGAAAAACACATCATGAATGTGAAACTACCTTGTAACTGCTAAAAAGCAAGCGATTGGCCATGGCATTGCAGTGCACACTCTATGTCAACAATGGGCAGACAGAACATAGGGGCAGAAAATGGGCACAGTGCGGTCCACCCATTCTACAGTAGCATTAGCAGTGGGATTTTAGGGCGCAGTTCTGCATCCTTGCCCTAGGTGCTGGAAGAACCTGTTGGTGCTGGAAGAACAGGTGTGCTAGCTAGGAATGTGGCGCAAGGTAGACACAGATGTAATGTTCACCAGAAGGAGGTAAAATATCTATATCTGAGAATCATATAGGTGCAGCCGCCAAGCAAACGCAACTGTCATGGAATACCACGATAGTGGTTGAAGAGGAACCCAACTTTCTATACAAAGAGTCATATGGTGACAAATGGGGTAAAGACCTTTGTAAGTGAATGTAGAAAATGCCCTGTGAACTCTAGCCGGTATGTCTGCATGGCAAACAAAGAAAACAAAATGGCGGCAATTCCTCTACATAAACAGAGATTACCTTTCATGAAATCTACATGTCAAACTATAAGCAGTTATATATAAGTTATTTGCAATTTCCTGTATAAGTCAAGCTTGGTTCTAACCCCCTCCCACCACTTCCTCAACCTCTCTACTTGTCAATGAAACCACTCATTCCAATAAAGAACCAATAGGAGGGCTCGGGGGGAGACGAAAGGAATAGTCAGTCTTGATTTTACAGAAAATTTAGGATTTCAGCCATCAATGACTTCATATTTACAGATCCTTGTCGCTGGGGATTTTAACCAAAGTTAAACTCTGCTTATACAGAGTTAATCTCGTGCTTAGTTTGAATTTAGCAGGTTTGTCACAAATTTACTTTCAATCTCCAGAAACAGCAAAAACAGAAATATCGGTTTTGGGTGAGCCAACCCCTTACATAATTATAATAAAAGTACTATAAAAGCCTCTAAGGATATGATAACCACAGCCTGTGCTTACAGTCTACTACTCTGATTATTATGAAAAGTAATGCTAATCCGTCCCACTCACTTCTTTAAATATAAAATGTGCGCTTTTCACTTTTTAACACCCTGGATTCTTTTTTTTTTTTCCTTTCAAAGAAGATAATTTAATCTAAGAGACGGTCTTTATTATGAAAAGCAATTTGATACTTTTCTTATTACGATTCTGCATTGCATATTAAACATTTACTGCACTTTGAGCTGTAGGAGTTATGTGTGCCGGTTTTATTATCTCCGGATTACACAGCCAATGTACGTCTGCAAACAAAGAGGACCCGTCGCCCTCTTACACTAATGGTTAACCCTTCATTTTCACGGGGGGCGTAATACAATACACTTTATATACCTAATAAATATTAAAAAACAGTACAAGGATAATAGTGAAGTACAAAACAAGAAGTAGGTAATATAAGAGTCTACCTTCAATCAAAAATGTTTAAAGATTCACCTTACTAGGGGGATGAGGCCCTTTTGTCAAATGATCCAATGGCTGTGTAGCTCTTACGGGCCTCATTTACAGCCCCCCCCCCTCCCCAAGCACTTCTCCTTAAAGAGAAGCTCTAGCCGCCCCCCCCCCCCCCCCAAAAAAAAAAAATAAAAGTCAGCAGCTACAAATACTACAAATACTGTAGCTGCTGACTTTTAATATAATGACACTTACCTGTCCAGGGATCCAGCACTGTCCTCACATGAGCCAATTCTTCAATCGGCTTCGGGTGCAGGCGCTGGCATTGTAAGTAAGGGAAACCGGCAGTGAAGGCTTGTGGCTTCACAGCTGGCTTCCCACTGCGCATGCGTGAGCCACACTGTGCATTGTGAATGGTTCCGCAGTATTCTGGGACCAGTGATACTCTGCACATGGAGAGAGTCTGCCTGCTATAATCACATGATCATCCTCTTTAAAATAAAAATAGCAGAGTTAAATAGAGTAAAATAGAGTTAAAATAGCAATACTGTATACATTTTACCAGTATATATCCAATGGTAATATGTCCAATGGTAACTAAATAATAATAATAATAACTAAAGGGCAGGGTAGACATGTGCAATTTGTTTGGGTAGTAAGCAAAATTTGTAGGAAATTTTTGTTACTCGGAGATTCGGATGTATTAGAATCTCCGAATCACAATAGTAATGAATTTTAATGAATCCAAAATAAATTATAACGAAACAGTAAATTCATTCTTATTCATTTGTTTCATTTAGACCCTTTGTTAATGTTTGACACATCCGAAATAATGTAATGACATAACGATTGATCGGAATTTAATGGGTTCAATTCAGTTTTATAATCATTTTATAATGATTATAATCATTTTTATGTTGCATTAACAATTTTCTATATTATAAAAAATGCACTACATATGAAATGGAAACATATCGCAATAAATACAGAAAGGTAAAAAAGTGAAATAAGATGATTATTCCTACTTATTGTGTTTGGGTTGGATCAAGGTGGATCAATCAGAATATCCAAATGAAATCATAACATAATGAAAGAATCTGAAATTAAAATATAACTAAAGGCAAAACTTTTTTTTTAGTTTATAGATAGAGTAGAGAGGGATTATAACACCTGTCAGTTTTTATTGCTGTCTGTGTCCCCGTTATTGAGGTTCACCCCCTCTATATGTCCTGTGTACCATTATCACTGAAAGTGAAAGTATAAGAAAATTCCAAATTTTGGGTTGTCACCAGAAAAGTAATAGGGAGGAAACCCTAGGGAGGGGACACTAGTTCTGGTGACCTGTGGGGGGGGGGGGGTCCCCAAGGAATTATCTTAATTTGCAGGGATTTCCTCTCATTTCCTGTTTGGCTATGGGTCAGGTAGTTAAGGAAAATGTCTGCAATGGGACAACAATGGCAAAAAAATAAATAAATAAATCTGAGGGGTTATAATCCTCCCTTACTCGATCCAAAATAAAAAAAAAATACCCCGTAGTTCTACTTTGATTTTATTCCATTCGTTATGTCATGTTTTGGAGATTCTGATGGATCCACCTCCATCCAACCCAAAGAAAGTGCATAAGTATTCTCCTGAAATAACGAATTAACATGTTAAAACGAATAAAGCTAATCTTCCGAAATACTAATTGATTCAGGACAACGAAAACTAGAAATGAATCCAATTATTGGAAAGGAATCTGAATATATGAAGTGAATACCGAAAACAAATCATTGTAAAACAAATTTAACGAAACAAATGAATAATTTAACTAACTAATCCGAAATGAAACACATTTTTCTGTTGTGCACATCTCTAGTGCAGGGCATGCCTGGAATCCTACCTCAGGCTCTGAGCAGACTTCCAGGAAGCAGCAAGCCAATCAAATGAGCAGAGCATGAGATTCTCAGAGCATTCTCTACACAGGGTACTGTTGCCATGATTGCCAGGTCAACTTTAGAATACAAATTGGGTGGAAAAAGCCACTGATTGATCTGGTGGTGATGAAGGGCAAACTTACTTAGATCATGCTAAAGAAAAGCTGGTCAGCATACTCAGGGATACCTCTCCAATATTTAAGAGTTTGGAATCCTGCTACAGTGCTGACCGGGAGTGGTGACTGGGTGGGTCCTGCTTTTCCCCCCCCCCCCCTCCTTTTCCCCCTCTCCTTTTTCCCCATACTTTTCTCATTTGTTCTTGTGCTGCCTGCTTTCCTTCTTTTTCCTGTGGATGTCTCTACATAGCTTTTATGTGATGCCAACTATTCACTATACAGGAGTTTTTACTTTTGGCTGATAATGCTCTTTGTGACTTAGAGGGCGCTTGGTTCCCTACGATTGGGACTCGCCCCCTCCCTTTTTGGACCCTTTCTGGAGAGTCCACCATTTGTCAATTCCCTCTTCTTTTGCATTGCTGTGGTTATCCTCTCATTATGCTCTAACCCATGTAATCTGGAAATTACGCATCACCTTTGCTGCTTCTACCTATTTGTTGGTATTATACTGTGCCTGCATTGCGGACTCTCACCTGCTTCTTCTTCTGGAAAATGATAATATACCAGTTTTGGCTTTTGTCCATTTTTTTTTTTTATGTGAAAAATGTTTAAAAAAAAAATTGAAACAGAATACCAATTGGGTGCAATTAAAAAAAAGTTATTTGAAGTAAAAAATTCAATTGTCTTGAATTTTGGTTATTCATATTATATCGAAAAAGTGGAGTTTTCCTTAAAATCGGGAGGCTAATGGCACCATCTATACTGTAAATGGGCAGCGCTACTCCAGACACTGCACTCACACTCATTGTGGGTTACGGCACTATTTCTGATCAGACCCGCTTCCTATGGCAAGGAAGTCTCGATGTTTTTAATTTGGAAAAGATTGGTGCTCTCACTTTTTATTCTCACTGGAGCATAGCCTTACATGGAGGAGTAATACCATAATTATTAACGGTTTTAACAATAATAGCCCGTGTCCTCTATGACTTTTAACACGCTTAGATATATTTAGCTAATAATCGGCAGCATTACTGGGTGACCTTATGCTATCCCTGCTCTCTTATTAAACTGTACGTTATAAATGTTACAATAGTGCAGAGCAGAATGCACAATATTAATGGATATATTTTTTTTTCCTTAGCCTTTTAGGGGAATTAAATTTAACCCAAGCATTCTATACAACAAAAGGTGTAATTTTAGGTGGAATACAGTAATGATTTTTCAGTTTTGGGTGAAATTTTTACTCTGGTGGTGCAATGGAGTCTTGCAAAAATGGCTGCTTTGTGGCTGAGGGCTATTAGACCTCTCACTGTGGGCATCCTTGGCTTCCTTTTGTTGAAGCATGGGCAGTGCCACATGCCAAAAATTGCTGTTTGTTGCAGGATCCTCATGTCTCCCAGAGCCAGACCTTGACTGCTTCTGGCAGCACAGTGCCTAAGTGGTTAGCACGTCCACCTGCCAGCTCTGGGGGCGTCAGTACAAATTCCCAACCCTGACACTACATGCTTGGAGTTTGCATGTTCTCCCTGTGCCTACGTGGGTTTCCTCCGGGTACTCTGCTTTCCTCCCATATGCTGGTAGGTTAATTTACTCCTCCTGTCTAAAATTGTCATAAGTATGTGTGTGTGTGAATGTGAGTTAGGGACCTTAGATTGTAAGCTCTTTGAGGGCAGGGACTGATGTGACTGTACAATATATATGTAAAGCACTGTGTAACTTGTCGGCACTATATATGTACCTGTAATAATAATATTTGGCAGACACGGAGAGGCGGAGCTGACAGAACACTTGATGACATGCTCTGCCCATGAGGAGCCTCTTAGAGTTGCTTAAAGCAGAACCAAACTCTCTAAATCAACTTGAGCTATTTGTAATCTTTATGCTGCTGGCATTAGTAAATAGACATAAAGGATTTATATTTATTTACTTGTTTTAAACTTTTTTTTTTTTTTTTTTTAGTTGCTTTCTGGTTTCTAGCCAAAATTATGTCATACATCCCAGGAGTCTTCATGAGAGGAGGGGTTTTCTCAGCTAAGTACACCCTCCCACCTGTATGCCTGAACTAAGGGCAAATTACTTCCAGGAAGTAAATGCTACATGACTCATCTGCCCTTACTCAAGATGGCCACTGCTAGAAATCCTAGGCCTAGGGGGTGGGGGTGTTTTTTAAATTAATTTCTCAATGAAATACAGCATAGATAAATGGAAGGTTGGAGGAGTTTGCTTTGAATATTACAAATTAAATAAATAGGGTTTTCAGGTTTTGCTGCTCAGATATAGCTTAGTTCCAATTTAAAAATGCTTAGGATAACTGACAGCAGTACCAGGTGACCCCCAAGGAGGAGGCCTATTTATATAAGACTAGTAGTGCATGTCTAAAGAGACGCAGACACTGCAACTAAAAATTGGTTAATTAGTGGTTTCAGTTTTTGATGCTCAGATACAGTTTAGTTCAACTTTAAAGATGCTTAGAGAATGAGAGGGACTTCCATTATTTGGACAATTGACAGCAGCACTGAGTGACCCCCCAAGGATGAGGCCTATTTATATGAGATTAGTGTGTGTCTAAAGGGATGCAGATAATACAACTTTTTTTTATTACAACCCTGAGAGGGCTCAAATGGTCATAAAGGCAGACCCTTCCAATAAGCAGTCCCTTTGAGAGAGGATACAGAAAGACAAAATGTAGCTACAGTTTATATATATTTATTAATATAATTTCTTAAAAAACTTTTATAAAATGTATACAATTTTTACTGATTTAAGTAGCCACAATTAAAGTAGAGGTAAAGGCAAAACTTTCTTTTTAGTTTTAGACAAGGTGCAAAGGGATTAGAACCCCTGTCAGTTTGTATTGCTGTCAGTGCTCCCATTAGGGAGATTCACCTCTCTTTATGTCCTGTTTACAATTATTATTGAAAGTGAAAGTAAAAGGAAATACCAAATTTTGGGTTGTCCCAGAACAGTAATAAAGGGGAAATCTGGTGACCGGGGGGCAGGGGATTTCCTTTAAATTGCAGGGATTCCTGCTCATTTCCTGTTTGGAAATGGGATAGGAAGTGAAGGGAAATCTCCGCAGTGGGACACAGTTGGTAAAAACAAAGTTTGTCAGGGGTTATATAACCCTTCCTTGCTCTACCCAAAATTAAAAAAAGATGAAGTTTCAACAATTCCCAGTATATTTGTAAAAAAAATCACTTGAAAGAATTGCCTAAATCTTTTAGCCTAATTACTTGAACTCTGTCCAAATGCTGAATTACCACACTAGCTGAAAGTTAATATCTGCCTGTTTAGTAATTTGATGGGTGGGAACAGGAGATGTTTCATGCAAGGGACAGCTCCAGGCGGGGGTCATCAGCGTGCTGATTAGTTGATTAGTGGTCAGGACAGAAGGACGGGCAGCAACATGAAGTCCGTAGGACTGCAAGCTTGGATAAGTGTTGTCACCCTTCTTGTGCAGCAGCCAAATGGGGCTGTTTGTCCATAGGAGAGCGTGCTTTATTCTAGAAATCCTTTGGCATTTAAACATTTTGCCTTGGATATGTTTTGACTGCATGCTTAGCTGTCTGGCCGGAGCTGCCCTTTAAACACGGACTTGTTATGGCCGCTGGAATCGACATCTCGCTCCTACGTGCCCTCTTGCATCATTAATCCGGCCGCACATATCATCACTGTTAAAGCTGTCAGAAAGCACTGATTTGAATGAAAGCATGGGAGAGATTATGACAGAGAGAACCTGGGTTGAAGCCCTTCCACCCAGTGAAGTGTGTAATAGGAGCCGGCGTTGGCACCTGCTACATTCCCGGGTCATTACAGCCATATGGGACTGGCAGCCAGAATACGCGGCATCAGTCAGAGGCTGTATGAACCATTTCACGAGGCGTAATTGCTTGAAATCAATCCCGGCGAATGAAGCACGGCAATTTCTGGAACAAATCTGTCTCTTCATAACGCAAATTAACCCATCAGTTCAGTGTCCGCGCAGGTAACAAATGCACGAGCGCTCGTGCTGCCGATCGCCGGGAGCCGACACTTAAATAGGAGAGGAGAAGTTTCCCGGTAGCCTGTAGCAACCATCCAGATGGTGGGTTTAGTTTATGATGATTGAAGGGATCTGGTTGCTAGGGGCAACACATGTGTGTTTCCTTCGGATTCTCATATCCATATCTATCTGTGAAACTATTGCTTCCTACCAACCAGTCACAATAAAACCTCTGAAGGAAAAAGGCAGCAGTGCAATCAATGCTTGCAATCCACCCTCGTTCAGGTGGATGCTGGATGCTATACTTCCTCTCTCTCTCCCCCCCCCCCCCCGTCCCAATGGACCAGAGCAGTTTTACCATTTCTGCTATGGACCTGATAATTTAGCAATAACTTTGTTGTTAATTAAAAGAGAAGTTAGGCATTTTTTTTCTACAAGAATCATACTTACCTGGGTGGATGCAGATATGTATTTGTGTGAAGGTGGGGGGGGGGGGGGGGTTGGGGGCATTGCATTTTTTTTTTTTTAGCTTTAAATGTCACTTTTAATGTTTCAAACTTTTTTTTTTTATTAAACTCTATTAGAGTCCTAATGGCTCACCTGTAATTTACTGCAGTTAATGGAGCACAGATCGTGGGGACGATTGTGGATATGATTGGGCTATAGCAGCCAGGAATGCTTTCTAAAAGCCCCTAAAGTGGTACGTGGTTCTAGCATCAGAAGGTTTTTTTTACCTTAATGCACTGTATGAAAAAAAAACCTCCTGTGTACAGCTACCCCCTCCCCCCCCCCCCCCCCCCGTACCTAACTGATCCCAATGTCAATCCAGTGTTGTGCACAAGAATGGGATTCACTGTTCCCTCTCTGTTTCCTCAGTGGCTCAGACACAGCAGCGGGAACCATTGGCTCCTGCTACCGCCAACCACAGCTAGTGAAGAGGGCGGGGGGCAGGGCCGAGCTGCACTGTGTGTGTCAATTGACACAGAGCGTAGTTTGAGATCGCACACATGGCTTGCTATGGGAACCCTCAGAAGGGGGGAGGAGCCAAGAGAGCCTGCGGGGACCCCAAAACAAAGAGGATCAGGTCTGCTCTGTGCATAATAATTGAAAAGAACAGATAAGTATAACATATTTAATATAATAAAAATAATTAAATAAATAAATTCCCTTTACAATCACTTTAATCTTAGTGCTAATTTAAATAGCGATGGGATTCAAGTGGTTACGATAACAAAGTAATACATATGTTGTATTTTTAAGGACAAAAAATATCTTTTTGTGATATTGTCTTGCAAATATGAACTTTTTTTATACATTCCCTAGACAAAAAAATGGAGTAAAACTAAAAAAAAATCCCTTTTTTATTTTGACCAGTGTTCATTTAAAAGAAATAGTGTTATTGTAGAATAAAATTATACATTTAGTTCTATAATGTCCTGTTTAAAGTGACACTAAAATTATATTTAAAGTAGAACTTTAATCAGAAAATAAAGTCCTGCTAGATCACTTTGGGCTGGCCTATTTTACAGGTATAGTCATGTAAAACATTAAAGAATTAAGTTGTAAAGTCTCAAGGTTTTTCACCTTAATGCATTCTTTGTATTAAGGTGAAAAACCTCCTTGGTTGCAATGCCCCCCCAGACCCCACAGGTACTCTTACCTGAACCCAAACGTTCCAGCAAATAGCACAAGCTCAGCAGCAGGAGCCATTGGCTTCTGCTGCTGTCAATCAAATCCAGTGACATGAGAGCGGGGGCGGAGTCGAGTCCTGCTGTCTGTGTCAATAGACGCAGCAGCAGGACTCTGGAGCACACCCGCACGGGTTCCCCCAATTGAAAGCTGCTCTCTGTGCGGGCACCCAATAAAGAGGAGGAGCCAGAAGCGATGCCGGGGCACCCCAGAAGAGGAGGATCGGGGGCTGCTGTGTGCAAAACCCTTGCACAGAGCAGGTAAGTATACCATGTTTGTTATTTAAAGAAACAACCTTTACAATGATTTTAAAAATAAGTGCCTTTACCACATGTGTCAAACACAAGGCTCGCCAGGCTGAATCTGGCCCATCAGGCCATTTTCATGTGGCCCTCCTATTCAGGGCTTTTTTTCAGCCATAACATGCCCTGGCCCTTGCCCGCTGCTAACCACTGTCCCTGTGGAGAGAGATGTGTGTAGAGGTGGGGGATGGGGGGAGAGTGGTACAGGGGTCAGAGCCGAGGAGGGGTAGTAGAGAGATGTTGACAACCTCTGAAAATGAGCTGAACCCTGCAAACTGTACACAGCACACCTCTAAACCCTGCACTCTATATGTAGCGCATTCTTCAACCTTGCACTTGATAAATAGTGCACTCCTGAACCCTGCACTATGTACAGTAGGTAACACAACCCTGAACTCTGCATGTATGTAGCACACCCCTGAAACTGCACTCTGTGCATAGAGCCCCCCTAAACTCCACACAAAACGCACTCCTGCTATTTATTGCCTCTTTAAGATCCTCTCCAGTTATATTTGGCCACACCCACCCTTTGATGTGGTTTGGCAGAGGTGGGGGGGGGGGGTTGAGTCCCTTCACTTATTCTCTGAGAAAAAAAAAACCCTTGATAAATGTATTTAGCCTTACAAATACAACCAGCCCTTTCAGGGCAACCATAATGCTAATGTGGCCCACAATGAAATTGAGTTTGACACCCCTGGCCTATACTGTAAAATCCAGTAATACACTCTCTCACCCTGCTCTGCTCAGTTGCTCTCCCATTTTAGGCACTACTGAGATTGTAAAGGCTGATCTGCTTGCTGACAGCCTTAAAACAGAATTAAACCCGCCTATCCTTTACAGCCAAAATAAACTTTGCTTCTGTTTAAACTACAAATGCCGCCTGCCTTTCTCCCTTCACAGCGGACGATCGCGAGTGACCGGCGGACATCGGGTCCGCCGGTCACTCGCACGGAGGTGGCCCTGAACAAGCGGGGGCAGGAGCACGCCTCCGGCGGCGTGCATTCGCCGCCTATTGGCTTACAGGCTAGTGACGTACCCATACGTCACTTTGCCTGGCCGGGGCTGACCGCCGCAGTATATGTACTTGGGGCGGTCGGCAACCGGTTAAACTGCAGCTGCCACCGCTGCACATGTGACTAGTTATGACACTGGCCTTTTGATGGCTTGACAGTTTGGTTGAGGACAAGTAAATGTGACATTTAGCAATCCCAGCATTCCATGAATGTAACTGTTTTTTTTTAAACCATTAAATCAATGGGTTTAGTTCCACTTTATGATTTACTGCTGTTTGGGGGTTTTGGGCTTCAGCAAAATAGCAGCCTCCAGCAAGAAGCAAGTTGTTATTGGTAAAGTTCTGCTTTAAGGAGACTGCCATCAGAAGCTACAGAATGTTTTGTTCAGATTAGAGACTTGTTCATATGTAAGCTACTCTTCCTAGTTATCACCCTTGTTGTGCCCTTGCAGCTCTGGAGCCGTAATCTCCCAACAACGTGTCAGAACGGACATCTAGCTAAGGTTTACAATAGCAACTCAAAACCCCACCACTTGATCGTTTCCTTCAAAGGAAGAGCCTACGAGTCAATATTTTTGACTGATTTGGGTAATGTTACTGTAAGACGGCCAACAATTTGCTGACTTCATAATCCTATAAGTGCTCTACTTGATTGAATTGGCAAGGCCTTGCAAGAAGAAATCAACATTTGTTTTGACCTGCAAATTAATTTCGGCCACTTGAATTAGCAAGAGTTGTACAAATTTTGCTCTTGTGCTAAATTGTTTTCTGTTCTTCACCTTACCAGGGTGCTCAAATTAAAGCTGAACTCCAGGCAAGCAACTCAATAAACAGCTGAAATAATAGAAAGATGTGATTTATGAACTGTCTGATCTGCCAACAGATTTCTAATGTTGTTCGGCCCGTTTTTGTAATCCAGTCATCCCTGCCAGACTGGTGACCTCCAGTGCACCTAAATGGTACAGACTGGTCTAAGACACACCCACCGTCTGCTGACTGCCAAATGAAGGAGCTTCAGCAGCACATTGATGAGAACCTCCCTGTGTTAATCCCTCCTGTAAGTGCATAATGATGTTAGACTTACTGCAATATCTCACCTTGTTTAGATCACTTGCTCACCAGTGCTGATGCAGAAGAGATTATAAAAAGCTAAAAATAAAGACAAATGAAGGATCAAGTACTGTATATGGAAGTGCATTTCCAATTATTGTTTTCTGATTAAAGAGTGTCTCCAGCCAAAACTTTATTTAAGAATTTTGGATACAGTGGATAAAAACTAGAACCCCTGACTTTTTTTTTTATTTGCTGATTTCCCTTTTCCTTTCCTTCCTGATTTTCTCTCTTTTTTTTTCTATCCCTATGTATGTTGCGAGGGCGAATTCAAGCAGAGTTCCAGCTGATTTTTTTTTACAAAAATACCCCTGGTATAGTCAGCACTCATTTAGGTATCATTCTAAAATGTACTCTGTTCTGTATTTGAGCAGCATGTATAACTTACTTTTTTCTTGTCCTGTAAAGCGCAGCCAAGAGTGTGGGCATGTGAAGTCGCTGTCTCTCTCTTCTGGGATTCTGTGCATGCTGGCTACCCAGCATGCACCTCCCGATCTCACGCCTGCGCAGTAATGCCACTGCACGGCTCTCCCTCTATCTGACATGCGAGGTTTCATTATTAGGCGATTTGCAAGGACTCTTGAGGTACATGACTCCACTATCCCAGGACCCTTTGCAAATCGCCCTGTGATGTAATTGCCTAGGCAACTGCAGCCGAAAGTGCTGCCAAAAAAAAAAAAAGAAAAAAGGTATTTACTTACAAAAAAAAATGCCATTGGTAAAAGCATTCCACAGCCATTACAACAATAAAAAATGAATGGAACTCCACTTTAAAGTATGTGATTAAGTAGGTTGGGTCACATTTGCGCAAACCAATCAAGGTTCACTAATACCAAAAATATGCAGCAGACTACATATTGGCCTAAATTGATGAATACATTTTATTTTTTACTGGGTATGTTTTGTAGCATAAAATAAAAAATATTGTTTTTTTTTTTTTCAAAAATGTCGGTCTTTTTTTGTTTACAGCGCAAAAAATAGGTGATCAAATACCACCAAGAAAACTCTATTTGTGGGGAAAAAAAGGGCATTTTGGTACAGCGTCGCAGGACCGCACAACTGTCAGTTAGAGTAACCCAGTGCCGTATCGCAAAAAATGGCCTGGTCATGAAGCGGGGTAAACCCTCTGAGGCTGAAGTGGTTAAATTATATTAAAGTCTTGTTTTTTTTTGTTTTTTTTTTTAAAATAACAAACATGTTATACTTACCTGCTCTGTGTAATGGTTTTGCACAGAGCAGCTCTGATCCTCCTCTTCTTGGGTCGCTCGCTGACGCTCTTTCTGCTGAGTGCCCCCACTGCAAGCAGCTTGCTATGAGCCGAGCCGTTGCTCTTTGCGTCCATTCAGACACAGAGCAGCTGCTCAGCCCGCCCCTCTCTCTCCTCATTGGTTCACTGACTATGATTGACAGCAGCGGGAGCCAATGGCACCCCCTGCTGTGTCTAAGTTAAAGAGGAGGGAGAGTACCGGACAGCCAAGTCTCTCATGCAACATCGCTGGATCAAGATGGGGCTCAGATAAGTATTAGAGGGGCTGAGGGGGGCTGCTGCACACAGAAGGTTTTTTATCTTAAAGCATAGAATAAAAAAAAAACTCAGCCTTTAGAATCACTTTAAATTACAGTTCACTCTTACACATTTACAGCATACCTGGGAGCCATCCTCCTGTAAATGCTGGGGAAGAACGTGATTGGTTGTTAGGACGGTCCTAGCAACAAATGACGTTACAATGACAGCACAGCCGCATACCTCCCAACTATTTAAATTGGGAAAGAGGGACCCCTATTAGAAAAGCTATAAAGGCATAGGACACACCCCCTTAAAGGAGAATTATATAAACAGAAAAGATTAGTTAAACCCACAAGTGCTTTTTTTTTAACACTATTATTCCTTCATATTGGTTTTTGACATTTACAAATGCAGCAATTTAGAAAATGGATGAACGGTTTAGCACTGGGAAACACTTTCTGAAAGATAATAGTGCATTTTGTATATAGCTACTGTCAGGGCCAGATTAACGTAGGGGCTATTGGAGCTGCAGCTCCAGGCCCCTACCTTTTATATAGGCCCTGGGTTGGCCATATTCACTGTTACCGCTCTTCTGTCACTTGTAAACACAGAAGTCTGGCTTCTATGCTCGCTTCCCCAGGCAGCACCCTCAGAACCTCCCCACACAGCGCGAAGGCCGGACAAGGAGGGACAGTTGCCGATGCATGGATGTGTTTATGGGCTTCAGAGACAGCATCCCATGTTGAATTAGGCATGCATGGCTGCACCCTTCCTCCTCTGGGTGCATGCCAAGGCACGGCCCTTAAGGCCCTTCAAAATCCTCAGCACCAAGCCCATGATGCTCTTAATCCGGCCCTGGCTACCGTATATAGATCAAACCAAAAAGAGGGACAAATGAGGAGTAAAGAGGGACAGAGGGACTTTGTTTCAAATCAGGGACAGTCCCTTGAAATCAGGGACAGTCCCTTGAAATCAGGGACAGTTGGGATCTATACAGCCGGGGGAACGTGCACTGAAGACTAGAAGGGAGAGGGGGGAGAGATTTTAGAAGCTGTGGAGAAAAATACCATAGGCTGTCCTGAAGACCTGTGTGAAAGGCCGCTGACCAAAGCTGTGGGATGCAAAAAAAAATCATGCAGCGAGCCGCAGTTGACCCATGGGCCACAGTTTGGAGACCCCAGATAGAGAGGATATACCTGGACATTTTTCCATTCAAGAGGTGATTTACTCCAGGTACACTTTAAATAAACCCCAAACTCTATTTTGTAAAGGACTGGACATGTATTAGGCAATCAGTGACACTTGTCTTTTTACTTCTGATACATAATCTAAAAATATAGACTGTCGCATTAACATACCTCTCATTAAATCCACCATTATGGCTTAATACCAAAAAAGATAGAAATGATTTATTTTCCGTTAGATAAGCATTTTCAATCGAACTGAGCATTCCCGTTAAGATCTACAATTGTATGATAATGATACTAATGTAGTAAATTAATTCAAAAAAGGACGATTGTTTTCAATCTTCATGAAAGCTCTCTTGGTTAATCCAAATCTAACGACACAGGAAATGAAAATTTCCTTAATAATGAAAAGACAAAAGTTATGAATTGCCCCATTTTACCTGGCAATTTAATATTTCATCAATTAACTTTACAATTAATTATGTAATGCAAAATACATGACCAGAGTATTCGCTAAATATTGAAATTCAGCTGCTCGGTATTATTTTAGCGAGAATTTAAAAAAGGTGATTCCTTTTTTCATTCTTTTAATATGGATTACAAAAACTTTCCAGGACTTGTTTGATATTTTTCAAACACAACAGCAAAAACTGTCTGTAAACTAGAACTGCTGGTAGTTCAAAAAGTTCAGAATACACACCTAACCTGCAGTTAGGGGCAGATGATTGTCCCTTGATGCAATCTACGAACATTGATGGTCAGTGGAGGAGAGACCCTTTAGATTGGTGGTGGCCGAGGCAAGAATGTCCCTTAAGATGGCAGTCAAGTGAGAAACCAATCTGCCTCTGCGCATTGCTCAAGGACCCACTAGCAGCCCCTGGAGGAACCCTGGTTGGGAAAAATCTGGTCTAAATTTTAAAGATGAACTCCACTTCTGTTGAGAAAATGAAAAAACATTATATCTGGGTGATATCTGTACATTTACAAACTTTGTTGCAAATTGCTACCTTTTGTTATTCTGTGTTATTCTGGAGAAATAGCTTTTTGTTTCTCTGTGTCCATGTGAATGAGAATGAGAGTGATTTTATAATTATCAGCTGCTGCAACTGCAGGGATCTACTGAGGAATATGGCAGGGTATGCATCCCTTTAGATGTGATTTCCCTTTGGTAGTATCTCACCGAAAATGACATTTTTGTTGCAGGGGATGCCCAAAATCTGACTTGTATCTTAGTGCAGACTTCTGGGAAAATCAGCGAGCCAATCACACAAGCAAGAAATGACATTTCTGGGGGGCGCTATGTATATCATCTGTGTACAGAATACCTCCAGCTTGCCATATTGTATTTTACAGAAAATTACAGCGGCTGCAGATTGAAAAGGAAAGGTAATTTTTAATAACATTTAATTACAATATGACTCGTGCAGTAATTGCATATGCTAGATTTAGTTTAATTTGCTATTTTTTTTCCCCGCGAAAGTGGGGTTACCCTTTTTTGCTGACTCTGCAATTCATCATTCAAGTGACAAAAAAATCCTTTTAAGGGGGAAAGATACAAAAAAAGAAAGAGAGAGACCTTGTACTACTCTATCCAAAGCGAATTAAAATGATTTGGCTAGAAATGGGTTTTAGGCTCCATTCACACCTAGGCGATTTGAATCTAGGGCGGACATGCCACTATTCTGGCAAACGCGGCAAAACACATTTGCAATGCCATTAATTCTTAATGGCACCCCAATCGTGATGCGATTGTGCTGGGATTGTTGCGCGATTAATCACGCTGCAATTGCGGCAAATGGCAATGCGTGATGCTGTCACCCAAAAGCTCCTTTTTAAAGGGACAAGCTTCACACGTTGCGATTTTGCCATGATTGCAGCGTGATTTATCACGCGACAATCGAGTCAAAATCGCACCGCAATTGGGGTGCCATTAAAAAGTAATGGCATAGCAAACGCGCCCTGCGTTTTGCCGCAATGTGGAATTGCAGGCAGAATCGCAGTGAATTCTGCCTGCGATTCAAATCATCTAGGTGTGAACGGAGCCTAAAGGTAAGAAGTGATTTAAGAGCCTAGTCTTCCTCAAACAATACAAAAGAAGACATAACCTAGCAGCCCCGACCCAAAACTTGTATTTGTAAGTCAATTCTAAAGACGTAAGGCCAGCTTAATCACTTGAGCTCGGAAAGGTTTTACCCCCTTCATGACCAGGTCATTTTCTGCTATTTAGCACTGCGCTACTTTAACTGCTAAATGTCATGCAACACTACACTCAAATTTGTACAATTTGTTTCACACAAATGGAACTTTCATTTGGTGGTATTTGATCACCACCGGGTTTTTTATTCTTTGCGATATAAATGAAAAAAGACCAAACATTTTGAAAGAAAAACAATATTTTTTACTTTCTGCTATAAAACAGATCCAATAAAAAAAAATCGAATTTCTTCATAAATTTAGGCCAAAATGTATTCTGCTACATGTCACATAAGAAACAATCCCAATAAGTGTATATTGATTGGTTTGTGTGAAAGTTATAGCGTCTACAAATTTTTAATTTTTTTTTATACTAGCAATGGCGGTGATCAGCGACTTATAATGGGACTGTGATGTGCGATGGACAATCTGACACTAATTGACACTGGGAGGAAGGACAATAATAATACAGTAATCAGTGCTAATACTATACACTGTCACTGTATTAATGACACTGGCTGGGGAGGGATTAACATATCGGGGTAATCAAGTAGTAAAGTGTGTAGTTAACAAGTGTTATGTGTTTATTATGTGCTGCTTTTGACTAAAAAATCTATTTTCTTAGCAGGGAGAAGGAACAAAGAGGTTGATCCCTCTGTATAGAGCCCTGTGTTGTTTGTCAACACCGGGCTCTAGGCTGTGATTGGACACAGCCGATCAGGTCCTAGCCATGAATCATTGGCTGGGAATTGCTAACAAAATCCTGTTGTGTCTAATCACAGCGGGAGTCAGCAGGGGGGGCGTGCGCAGGGAGCAACTTACAGATACATCACTGTGCCTGTAGGAGCCGCCCATCCGCAGTACAATGCAGACGGGCAGTCCGCAAGGGGTTTAGTGGTCAGTGGAGAAGAGACCCTTCAGATTGGGATTGGATAAATCCTTGAAGTATACATTTTGTTTGCAGAAATATTTCTATGTATTCCTATTTATTTTGCATCTGCGCTTGCAGCCGAAAGCCATCCTTATACTGTTTATTTTTCTTGTATATCTAAATATCTCTTCAGCCGGCACGCTTCCACACGCAAACGGCATGCGGTGCAGTAGATAGGCGGCTGTGACTCGGAATTACTCTACATGATTAAAACACACTTGAATGTGACATTGTTTTTTTCCCTCTTTCCCGGGCTTTTCAGTGCTTCCCCGGTCTCTGGAGCATTGCTGTTGCGGCAAAATTCAATCTGAGTGGAAACATGATGGGGATGTAGCTGTGGATGAGATGTCAGCTGCTCCGGGCCCCAAACATGATTTAGAGCTGGCATGTCAGCATAATATTCTAATAAAATTATTGTTTAGACAAAAACCCGCTGGTAATAACGTAAAGATGGAGCTACTTGTTGCCGGGAAAATCCATAGCTTAAAATGGAAAGACGGTTATGAGGCGGATTTGTTTTTGTCAGGTAAAAGGGAGACAGAAATCAAATGAAAAGATGGGAAGACGGCTAGCGTTTTTTATTTCCTCAAATAAAATGAGGCATTTACGTGACGGTGTTGGTGGAGGTTTGCATGGTTATCTCTGGTCAATCCATCCATATTCAGTAGCTAGAGGGAGGGAATCCGATTAAAAAAGAGTTTCTCAACCAGGGTTCTTTGGAACTCTAGGGTTCCTCCAGAGGCTCCTAGGGGTTCCTTGAGCAATGAGCAATTTCTGCACCTCAGTTAGGTTCCCACTGACACCATTGATCGTTTTAGCTATCTATAAGGGGGTCATTCTTACCAATAACCATAATTATAAGGAGCATTCTTCCCACTGACAATCACTCTAATGTATCCTGAGTTGTAGAAATAGTCATTATTAGCAGGGGTTCCCTTAGACCAGAAAGTTATTCCAAAGGTTCCTCTGTGTTGAAAAGTGGTTTATCCCGAGGGAAGGTTATACCACAATTGTCAAAATCTTGAATGCTTATTGGGCTTTTATGTAATATAGTGCATTCAGAAAGTATTCACTGCTCTTCACCTTTTCAACATTTTGTTATGTTACAGCCTTAAAACAAAATTAATTAAGTTCATTATTTTCCTCAAAATTCTACAAACAATACCCCATAATGACAGCATGAAAGCAGTTTGTTTGAAATCTTTGCAAATTAATTAAAAATAGAAAAAGAAAAAAAAACAATGTACATAAATATTCAGAGCCTTTGTTCAATACTTTGTTGAAGCACCTTTGGCACCAATTACACCCTCAAGTCTTTTTGAGTATGATGCTACAAGCTTGGCACACCTCTCAAGTTCCATCAGGTTGGATGGGGAGCTTCGGTGCACAGCCATTTTCAGATCTCTCCAGAGATGTTCAATCAGGTTCAAGTCTGGGCTCTGGCTGGGCCACTCAAGGACATTCACAGAGTTGTCCCGTAGCCACTCCTGTTCTCTTGGCTGTGTGCTTAGGGTCGTTGTCCTGTTGGAAGATGAACCTGCACCCCAGTCTGAGGTCCAGAGCACTCTGGAGCAGGTTTTCATCAAGGATGTCTCTGCACATTGCTGCATTTATCTTTCTCTCAATCCTGACTAGTCTCCCAGTTCCTTCCATTAAAAAAACATCCCAAACAGCATGATGCTGCCATCACCTAGCTTCACTGTAGGGATGGTATTGACCAGGTGATGAGCGGTGCCTGGTTTCCTCCAGACATGACACTTGCCATTCAGGCCAAAGAAGTTCAATCTTTGTTTCATCAGACCAGAGAATTTTGTTTCTCGTGGTCTGCGAGTCCTTCGGGTGCTTTTTGGCAATTTCCAGATGGGCTGTCATGCACCTTTTACTGAAGAGTGGCTTCCGTCTGGTCACTCCACCATACAGGCCTGATTGGTGGAGTGCTGCAGAGATGGTTGTTCTTCTGGAAGGATGTCCTCTCTCCACAGAGAAATGCTGGAGCTCTGTCAGAGTATCCATCAGGTTCTTGGTCAGGCCCTTCCTCCCGATCGCTCAGTTTGGCCAAGTAGCCCGCTCTAGAAAGTCCTGGTGGTTCCAAACTTCTTCCATTTACAGATGATGGAGGCCACTGTGCTCATTGGGACCTTCAATGCTGCAGAAATTTTTCTATACCCTTCCCAAGATCTGTGCCTCGATATAATCCTGTCTCGGAGGTCTACAGACAATTCCTTGGACTTCATGGCTTGGTTTGTGCTCTGACATGCACTGTTAACTGTGGGACCTTATATAAAAAGGTGTGTGCCTTTCCAAATCATGTCCATTCAACTGAATTTACCACAAGTGGACTCCAATCAAGTTGTAGAAACATCTCAAGGACGATCAGTGGAAACAGGATGCACCTGAGCTCAATTGTGAGTGTCATGGCAAAGGCTGTGAATACTTATGTACATGTGATTTTTTTTGTTTTTTATTTTTAATAAATTTGCAAAAAAACTTCTTTCATGTTGTCCTTATAGGGTATTGTTTGTAGAATTTTGAGTAAAATAATGAATTTAATAAATTTTGGAATAAGGATGTAACATAACAAAATGTGAAAAAAGTGAATTGCTGTGAATATTTTCCGGATGCACTGTATATATTTCATGAGATTATTGAATATTTATTAAATGTATATCAATTGGAGATAATTATAGCATTAATAAAAAAGTTAAAATATATATTTTTTTTAATTTAAACCCAAATCCAAGCCAAGCTTCCTTCTGCATAAACACAAACACTTGACTTAACCCAACCTCCATGTTTCTGGAAATGCTAAACAAGACATGTGCCAAAGGGTGGTCACATTCTTCTTGATCTCCTGATTTGCTGCTATACCAATAGCAATCTGAGTGTACTATGGTCTAGTTGTAATTAAACATTGTTTTCTTGGGGGGGCGTGACTTAATGGCGGAGCGTGAAGGCATTCTGTGTCCTACCTTCACCCAAAGGCACTGTGTCCTCCCCACAGCCGTGGGCATCACTCCACACTGGTATTATGGTAATATTCGGGCCACCTGCGCCCCTATCCGTGGCGGAACAGCTAGCCTGATTCCGCAGACAAGATGGTGCCAACTCCCCTGTCATGCCTGGAGACCCGCTGCAGCCCTCCTCCTCTGTACAACCGTCTAATCCCTGGGTGAGTGCGTCTACCCCTGCTAATGCAGTAAATGACCAGATATCTGACTCTCCTCAGACAGAACCTATGCTGGCACACATTATGCTGGCCATACAAGATTGCAAAGCTTCTCTCTCCCTTTTGAAGCAAGATGTACAAAATCTGCGTGAGAGGATGGGGCGGTCGAGGAATGTATTAGTACATTAGAGGATATGCTTGTTCTTTTTGTTCAGGGATCAAATGCTCGCTATGTTTGG
This sequence comes from Pelophylax lessonae, assembly GCF_965119305.1. NCBI lineage: Eukaryota > Metazoa > Chordata > Amphibia > Anura > Ranidae > Pelophylax > Pelophylax lessonae. The sequence continues at coordinate 16,251,757 of NC_138779.1, read as the reverse complement.
GACTGCCGAGCGGCGTGGGTTGGGTACAAGGTTTTTCTTTTTTTTTCATATGGGCATTCTCTAGCATTCCTTGTAAAGGGCAACTCACTCGGACTTGGCTTGTACAGTTACATAACTCTCAGGATTGGATAATATGGATACAATGCTTAGCCAGTCTTTAAGGCCCATTCGGCATGTCTTAACTGTTACTAGGTGGATAGCAAGTTTCTCCATGCAATACTACTGTGCTTGTGAACTGTTATGTATGAATACATTTTAATGGATTATCTTGTGTAATAATAAATTTACCATTAAAGTCCTTCATAGTCCCCCCCCCCCCCTCCTCTGTGTGTCTTCTATGCTCACCTCGATTTATCCCCAAATCGTTTTTTGGATTTGGAGAAGTTGAGGTGATCTGGAGGGCACACTTTGGTGTGTTTTTTGTGCAATGTGGACGTTAAGATCAGGGGCGTACCTAAAGCATTTGGCACCCGGGGCGGATCCTATATCTGGCACCCCCCCAGGCAACGAACATTGACGTGTCATGTGTAAAATGTATGGAGACCCCCTTTTACATTACACAGAACCCTTACCCCTGGACCCCTTTACATTACACAGCCCCCGTACCCCTGGACCCCTTTACATTACACAGCCCCTGTACCCCTGGACCCCTTTACATTACACAGCCCCCTTACCCCTGGACCCCTTTACATTACACAGCCCCTGTACCCCTGGACCCCTTTACATTACACAGCCCCCTTACCCCTGGACCCCTTTACATTACACAGCCCCCTTACCTCTGGACCCCTTTACATTACACAGCCCCTGTACATTACACAGCCCCCTTACCCCTGGACCCCTTTACATTACACAGCCCCTGTACCCCTTGACCCCTTTACATTACACTGCCCCCTTACCCCTGGACCCCTTTACATTACACAGCCCCTGTACCCCTGGACCCCTTTACATTACACAGCCCCCTTACCCCTGGACCCCTTTACATTACACTGCCCCCTTACCCCTGGATCCCTTTACATTACACAGCCCCTGTACCCCTGGACCCCTTTACATTACACTGCCCCCTTACCCCTGGACCCCTTTACATTACACAGCCCCTGTGCCCCTGGACCCCTTTACATTACACTGCCCCCTTACCCCTGGACCCCTTTACATTACACAGCCCCCCATTGGAACCCTTTACATTACACAGCCCCATCCCCCATACAACCCTTTACATTACACAGCCCCCCAATATAACCCCTTTACAATACAAAGCCCCCACCAATAGAACCCCTCTACAATAAATCCCCCCATAGAACCCCTATACAATACAAAGCCCCCCCCATAGAACCCCTATACAATACAAAGCCCCCCCCCATAAAACCCCTATACAATACAAAGCCCCCCCCCCATACAACGCCTATACAATACAAAGCCACCCCCCCAAAAAAAGAACCCCTTTACAATACAAAGTCACCCCCCTCAAAATAACCCCTTTACAATACAAAGCCCCCCCCGCCCCCCCCCTCAAAATAACCCCTTTACAATACAAAGCCCCCCTGCCCCCCCTCAATATAACCCCTTTACAATACAAAGCCCCCCCTCCCCCCTCAAAATAACCCCTTTACAATACAAAGCACACCCCCGCCCCCCCCCCTACCTTTTTAGGAGGAGAGCGGAGGAGGAGGAACTGTTTAAAGCAGAGAGGATGAGAGAGACTCACTGTCACTCCCGAGCCCTGAATACACAGCGATCGGCGCCTCGGCGGGAACTGCAGAAGTTACTATGCTGGTTAATGAGCAGGTGATTGGTTGATAGGCGGTCCTAGCAACCAATCGCCTTCTCATTAACCAGCATATTAAACTGCGGCAGCGCCGATCGCTGTGTATTCAGGGCTCGGGAGTGACAGTGAGTCTCTCACATCCTCTCTGCTTTAAACAGTTCCTCCTCCTCCGCGGTGGAAGCAGTCTGGCGGCCGGCCCCGGGTGTCACCCTGATCTTCCCTGACACACTGACACCCCCCTAATGTGTGGCACCCGGGGCGGACCGCCCCCCGCCCCCCCTATTGGTACGCCACTGGTTAAGATAGTAGCCAAAGTGTTGGCCAATCGTCTGAACACAGTGGTTGCGAATTTAAAGAGTGACCAAGGAGGTTTTATTCCCAGTCGTACTACCAGAATGAATATTCGTAGGTTGTTCTACAACTTACAGTATCCACATGACTGTCCCCCCACCTGTACCATAGCTTCTCTAGATGCATGCAAAGCTTTTGACAGCGTGGAGTGGCCCTATCTATTTTGTTTACTGCAGCTTTGGTCCTCATATTATAACATGGATACGGCTCCTCTTCACTTCCCTGATGGCCCGTATACGGATCAATTCTCACGTCACTAACACCTTCCCAATAATCAGGGCACTAGGCAAAGGTATCATTTGTCGCCTCTCCTATTTGCCCTAGCTATGGAACCACTTGCCATAAGGGTTCGTAGCTCCCCTTTAATTAAAGGCCTCCTCATTGGCACCGTAGAGGAAACTATTTCTCTTTACACAGATGACACATTGGTGTATTTGGCTGACCCTCATGATTCTCTAAACAATCTTTTGTCCGAAATCAATATATTTGGTGATTGTTCTTGTGATTGTTCTGTCTTGAACTGGGACAAATTAATTCTCTGCGCTCTAGATCAAGATACTGTTCCCAGGATCCACCCGGATTCCAGATTATAGGTTGTATCCTCATTTAGATTGTGTTGTGGTTCAATTGCCCTTATCCTCGTATATAAGCAATAATTTGTGTCCCCTGCTGTCTCAATGGATGGATCTAACTCTGAACCTCATAGGAAGGGCCAATGTCATTAAGATTATTTATCTCCCTAAAATTTTCTATGTTACGGCCAATTCTTTCCCCAAATCAAGTTTTAAATGTATTGACACAATATGTATGGCATTCCTGTGGAATGGCTGTCCCCCTAGAATAGCGCTTGATACATTACCACCCCCAACACATCTGACAGGACTAGCGTTCGCCAACTTCTACCTGTATTACTTGGCATCCCAATTAGTTACGGTTCATGATTGGCTGCACCCGGTTTCTGATAATGCTTTTAGCTCTACGGAGGGGGATATTGCCTCCATCCTAGAAACTCTCCATAATAGTATGTACAGGGGCTGTGTTCCGGATCGTCTGGGCACATCACTTCTACGTACATCCCTATCCCTGTTCCAGTATACAGTAGCAAAGATTTACAGGGGTTCATGGTCAACATCCCCCAATAATCTCTTATGGTTTAATCCCAACTTTAAGGAACTATTTTCCATACCTGACCCACAGAGATGATATTCTAAAGGGGTCAAATACTTATGTCACTTGTATACCCCACATGGGCTCAAATCCTTCTATCATCTGCGCATGGACTTTGATCTGCCGCGTACATACCTATTCTACTACTACTATCAGCTCAGACATGCAGTAAGTGTACATTTTGATTCTTTGGATAAACCTATTCAGATTCTACCCATAGAGAAAATGTTGAGACGCCCAGACCCTACTAAACTTATATCCACATTAGACATATGCCGGTTTTCGGTAATTCGATACATTGCGGTATTGCATACCCACGGTATTGTTATTGTGGCATTTTTAAAATACCGTGTTTATCTACTCCTCAGTCTGACTTGTGAATTGATACATTTGGATGACTCATTCCTCACTCAGCAGTTCACTCACTCAATAGAAAACAGCTCTGGTAATATGATCCTAGAGTGAGAGACTTAGCTCCTCCCTGTAACCAATCAGACAGCTCCCACTCAGCACACACCCACATGCTTCTTCCAGGGCTCAGAGAGACAGTGAGAGACACAGTGCCTTCTACAAGCAAGTGTCTGCAAGTTTTTTTTTTACCATACACTGTCACTAGATAGATAGATGGAGAGATAGATAGATGGAGAGATAGATAGATAGATGGAGAGATAGATCGATAGAGATATAGATAGATAGAAATACATACACGGGCATATATATATATATATAGATGCACAGGCATAGCAGCCCACATTACATTAGTATATAGCCATCAAGCAGTGTCTGGTGATGACTGGTCCTGGCACTGCGATCCGATGGCCTGGTCATTAAGGGGGCAAATCCTTGTGGCCCAGAAGTGGTTAAACCTGCAGGAGGAGCGGTGTTTTTATTTGTAAATTACTTTACTATTGCTTTAGGCCTGGTTCACATGTATGCGGGTTAGCGGTTCACATGTAGGTGGGTTGGCGGCCCATATTTGCACAGGGATAGGGATAGCAGCCCATTGATTTGAATAGGGTTGGGCTGCTATGCCTGCGTTTTCAGCTGAAAAAACCGCATGCAGAATTTTAAAAAATGCAGTGGCCATGAACCCCATCCTGCTTTTGCACCATGCAACTTACTTGCAGTTCCTGCACACGCAAACTGTGTTTTTAAATGCTGGGCCCATGTATTTAAAAACGCAGAAAGCTTGCCAGAGCAGGAACTGCAGGTAAGTCGCATGGTGCAGAAGTAGGATGGATTTAAAGGCCACTGCATTTTTTTAAAATGCTGCATGCACATGCACCTTTTTTCTGCGTAAAATGAGGGCATAGCAGCCCATTCAAATCAATGGGCTGCTATGCCTGTGCAAATGTGGGCCGCCAACCCGCATACATGTGAACTAGGCCTAAAGCATGTGAAAAGTAATTTACAAATAAAAACACCACTCCTCCTGCAGGTTTAACCACTTCTGGGCCGCAAGAATTTAGCCCCTAATGACCAGGCCATCGGATCAGAGCGCCAGGACCAGTCATCACCAGGTAGGCCAGACACTGCTTGATGGCTTATTTTAGGCCTGGTTCACAGAGTCTGTACTGACTGACTATATAATTATGTGCAAAAGTGAACCAAAGTCCCTAAATTCAGCAATGAAATTGAAGTGAGGTAGAAATTTAATAATTTAAGTTTAATAATTGAATACCGTGATAATACCGTATACCGTGACAAAACCTTAATCAATTAATCGCAGCATGGAAATCTGATATCGTCACATGCCTAATCCACATGTTATACCACCCTCATGGCTGACTCTAACCTTAGATTCCAGGCCGCACAGGCCAGATGGGCTTCCATGGATATATCTTTCACGGAGTCAGATTGGTCTGAATTCAGTGATACATATGGTACCTCTGTCATCTCCTCTAGAGATCGTATTTTACAAATTAAAGTTGTCCACCACTCCCATCCTACTCCTGCCAGACTATTTAAAATGGGATTATCTCCCTCAGCCAAATGCTTCAGGAGCTGTGGTCAAATTGCTGATTTTCTTCACTGTTTCTGGACATGCCCTATAGTTCGGGAATTCTGGATAGATATCAATTCCTTTATCTCCTCCGCATTGGGCCTACCAAATATTGTAAACCCCAAAAATTGTCTTTTGGGTATTTTCGGTGATTTGACCATCCCTTCTCAAGCTAGGAGACTGCTTCATATTCTTTATTTTTATGCAAAGAAGTCTCTCCTACTCAGAGGCGTAACTAGAACCTTCAGGGCCCCGATGCAAGAAACCATGAAGGGCCCCCCAGACCCCTGGCCGGGGCCCTTCCCTTCAAGCCCGGGGCTCTTCCCACTGATCCTGGGGCTCTTTACTCTCGTTGCATGGCCTTTTATTATGGTCCCGCAGCAGGATCCTTTCACAAGTTCTGCAGTGGGCCCCCTTCCTGCAATCTTGGGGCCTCCCCACAGTGGTGCAATGCCAGGGCCCGGTCGCAAGTGTGACCTTTGAGATCCTGGAAGCTCACCCACTGGTTTGCTACTGGGCCCCCTGGAGCATGGGGCCCGGTAGCAATTGCAACCCCTGCAACCCCTGTAGTTACGCCCCTGCTCCTACTGTCATGGAAAGGATCGTTATCTATAACAAGGTCCCGTTGGCTGAAATTAGTCAATGACTCTCTTCCACTGTACAAGCTCACTTTTGAGAATCGGAAAAGGGTTAAAACATTTCACAAACTTTGGAATCGATGGTTAGCTAGTCCCTTGACTCTCACCCCGTGATTCCCTATGATAGTATTGTCCCTACCTCACTTTGCCAGTTATACACCACACTCTGACAAATTATATGCTTGCCTACAATGAAACATTAGATGGAATTCTATATAACTTTTACAATCAATGCCTATAGGACACGTGTGAGACAATTTTGCAAATACTGTTTATTGTTTGTTGTTTCTGTACATTGCACCATGTGTTGTGCTAGGTTTTGTGTTTTTTCTATTTGTCTTTTTTAAAAAATGAATAAACATTTCTATAAAAAAAATAACATTGTTTTCTTGTTGCTTATTGAATTCAAAAACTGTCCTGGCCCAGTCACACCAGGATGCCGTGAACAAGGTTCAGGAGGGCAGGATTTTCAATATGAATTTAGGATTAAGAACATGTGGCCATCCACTTAATTTAGCAGAAGGAAAGTTCAAAACTAACCTCAGAAAATAATATTTTACTGAAAAAGTAGTTGGTATTGGAATAGACTTCCAGCAGAGATAGTGACTCAGTCAACAATAAGTGGATTCACACATGCTTGGGACAAACACAGATCTATATACAGACAAAAAGGTTTTTTTTTTTCTTTGGTCTTTTCTCTTTCTTTTCTTTTATACAAATGTACTATTTTTTTTTTGTTATTTTTAGTATAGATATATGTTTAAAACATGGTGTCCCTGACGATATAAAATCTGACGAAGCACATTGGGCGGAGCCAAAAGCTGCAATGTCATCGTGCATGTGCGACTTGATATTCAGAATTCTGGGAGTTGTGGTTTTTGTAGGACGCTGTATACAGTTCATATGTGTAAGTGTTTTTAACCATTTAGGTATGTAGATGTAGATCTATGCTTGTCCCAAGCATGTTTTAATCCATTTACTGTTGACTGACTGACTACCTCTGCTGAGAGTCTATTTCAGACATGCTTGGGACAAACATAGATCTACAGCTACAGACAAAAACAAATAGAATAAAAAAAAAAAAATAGATTTAATAAAAAAATATATTTTATTTGTTACTTTGCTGTTGATTACTTTGTAACCACAAAAAAAAAAAAGTATGGTGATGCAGGCCCATTTTTTTGCATTGTGGTGCACTATAGTATGCTGTAGAGCAGGGGAGTCAAGCTCAGTTTAATCGCGGGCCGCATCAGCATTATGATTGCCCTCAAAAGGGCCGATTGTATCTGTAAGACTAGATGTCCAGAGCATCCCCTACCCTTACATAAGACGTCAAGAGCCTCTCCACCAACAGAAGTTGAGTCCCCCACCCTCCCTTACATCACAGTGCACCTCCCTTACCTTGTGCTGCTGCTGCTGGGAAGAAGCTGGAGGCATTGCTGGAAAGCAGAAAGTATAAGGTCTAGAGGAGGACTGGAGCTCTCCTGCAGCTACAGGAGAGGTGTGAGGGCCACATAAAATGGCCTGGAGGGCCGGATTTGGCCCGCGGGCCTTGTGTTTGACACCTGTGCTGTAGAGCATTGTAGTGCAGATGCATTCTGCAAGTGCTTTTTGTTGCTTTCCAAAAGGAAACACGAATATACCGTGCTATCGCATATTGCGGTAACGGGTGCGTTTTACTGCATGTTGCGGTAACGTGTGCATCATTGTACCGCAGTAGTGTGAACAGGCCCTGGAAGATTGTAAAACCAGATTTAACCAGTCTACCCATGAGACTTTTCAGCCTAGTCTCGCTGACGCGGCCTTTCCCCGCACCCCGCAGCAGTGACAAAGCTTGCTATTGTAACGTCCTTGACGTCTCTTCCCTTCCATTACCACCTCCCATAATTCCATGCCCTTTATTAATACCTGAAAACACATTATAAGCTCGCTTTTTACCTAGAAGCCATTTTAGACAGACGCAATTTATCAATATATTATTATGTGTCAGCAGGCTAAGTACTATGTAGATTGCTGTGCTCTTTTTTTTTTTTTTTTGTTTGAGAAGCGGTTCATTTTGAAAGCATCTTCCCATATAAGCCGTTAATTTTTCTATCAATCCCCGGGGAAAATAAATAAATAAAAACAAAAGCTTCTTTGGATAGAGAGAGAGAGAGAGAGAAAAAAAAAAACATGGAGTGTGATATTTATCACGCGTTTCACACTTTTCGAAATGCATAAGCAATTACTTCTGGCTTAACCCCGGCCTCTATTTCATGGCCATTTATCAGGCGGTGATCCACTTGCCAACGTGTGTTTCCAAACAAGCATATATCAATTGTGAGTGTAGCGCTGACGCGTGGCGGGGACGGCGAGAGCGCAGATGATGACAATGGATGTGACTTCCCTGCCAGACACTTTGTCAATGGGGCTGCCATGTCCAAATGAGAAAAAAATACAGGTGACTGCAAAAAAATAAAAAGAAAGAAAATAAGAAAATATTTCTGTAGTCTGTCCTGTGTTTACCCCACGACAAGATTTAAAGCTGAACTCCATGCAGATATATAAGATACAAATGAATGCTTCTCTGCAATTATTAATACTTTGTTAAATGTAATTTACAAATTCAAGAAATGTGTGCCTAAAATGTGACCTGTTATCAGCCTCTTGCATTCCCCATACAGCAGGGCCAGAGTGTGAGAGGAAGAGGCAACACAAGGAGCCAATCAGTTCATGCGTTACAAGAAGCATGCTGATAGGAGGAGAGAACAGAGTGACAGAGAGATGAGTCACAGGCTGGGGGCGGGTCTAGTAGACATACCTCCTAACTTTTTGAGATAGGAATGAGGAACATCTATCAGTAAAAGTATGTAGGCATAGGACACACACCCCTGCCACACCCCCTTAGAGGAGAATTATTAAAAAAAAAAAAAGATTAGTTAAACCCACAAGTGCTTTTTTTAACCACTACTATTCCTTTATATTGGTTTTTGAAATTTACATATGCAGCAATTTAGAAATTGGATGAAAGGTTTAGCCATACCTCCCAACTGTCCCGGATTTGCCGGGATTTTGTGTAAGTCCCGGCGAATCATAGCTGAGTCCTGGTTTGTCCGGCGGGGGGCACGCTAGCATGGGCACTGGTTCTGCGGGGTACCACACACAGTGATCAAGTCTCTGTTTTGCAACCCACATCTCTCCGCCGGCTGCCTGTCACAGTACCCTTCTGTGGCAGGCAGCCGGCGGGGAGATGTTAGCTGCAGTACAGAGACTGGATCGCAGTGTGTTGTATCTCCCTTGGCTGCTCCTGCTCCCTCCTCCTCCCCTTGGTCCCCATTGTACTTTCTCTCTGCCGCCTCTCCATCTGTCAGCTGCCTCTGGCAGCAGAGCCGCCCCGGAACCATTTGCTCAGCCTGACCCTATCACATCTAGCTATTGTTACTGTTCCTTTTCTGATTGACAGTGATGTGGGGTGGGGAGCTGTCAGCTAGCCAAGTTCCTGGGAGTGGATTGGCTGAGTGCATTCAGCCACGCCCCCCAGCCCTGCATACACAGAGCTGACCAATGTAACCCCTGTCCCCCCTGGAAGTGTTCTATGGTTTGTCCTAACCCTTAAACTCTCACTTTTGGCCGTCACAGGAAGTAGGTGCTCATTTACACTGCCATCATCCTCTGAAGAGCAATTTGCAGTAGATCACTTTTCAGAGGACAAATGATGGGTAGTGGGAAGGAATTATGTTTTAACCCTAAAAATCCATGACACCACGCCACTGCTTACATTTGTGGCGCAGCCCCATTGAGATTGGCCACGCTCATTTGTTGCTTTGCACACCACATGCTTACGCCCCCCTTAAGTGCCCCTTGTTCTCAAGTTTGAAAGTTGGGAGGTATGGTTTAGCACTGGGTAACACTTTCTGAATGATAAATATTAGCATTTTTGTAGAGCCCCCCCCAACCTCCAGAGGCCTGGTGGTGACCCCCAGAGACAGGGAGGGCCGACATCCCTCCTCAGGGTGCAGATTACTAGGCATGGTGGGTGGTGTACAAGATAGAAAGATGGGCGCCAGCCACTTTTTTGCTTAAACAAAGAGAAGTTTATTTCTCACAACAGGAAAAATGTGGGAGAGAGGGGTAGGGCACAGGACACCCTTAGTCAAAAACAGTAGATTGGCAGATTCCTTAGACAAAAATGTAGAAAATGGTAGACAGCAGTACAGAAAAAGGGCCTTTAAGCAGGGACGAGTAATCCATACTTTGTAGCATGAGCTGTCTCCTATAGCAACAGTATTCAACTCACGGAAGGTGCAGGAACTCTCTGGATGATTCCATCTTGATGCTTTCCCAGGTTCCCCGGTTCATAGTCACCTCTAGTACTTCATCTCAGGTCTCCATCCTTTCCTTCATGCTTCCAGGTAATATGCAGGCTCTCCCATACACAGCCCTGAGCACATGGCTAGGCTTCAGGCTTACCAAGCAGCAGCTGTTCCTTACACACCTACCCTGCCTGGGTGGAAAGGACTAAGATCACCTGACTTCCTCCAAATAAATACCTTCTCCCAGCATGCTCAGCGACCAGTATGATTGGCTGAAAGGAGCATACATATTCATAACCTAGACTCACTGTAATTCATCACACTAATGCCAAAGGTAACAGTGACACCTATTGACAAAAGGGAGAAACCACAGCTAAACCAGGCTTAGGAGGAAAATCCAATGATCACAGAGACTACAATATAGGCAGGCTAGCTAACACTTAGCACAGCTAAATTTATTAGCAACCCTGTTTAGGACAAGGGTGCTACATTTTATATACAACTATATATCAGATCAGAGCACAATGAGGAGGAAAGAGGGACTTTCTTCCAAATCAGGGACAGTCCCTTGAAATCAGGGACAGTTGGGAACTTCTTTCAGAGGATGTGGTTTTGAACAATGCTTGCTTTTAGACTGAGGACATCTAGTGGCAGGAAACAGCTACTGCGGAAAGGAAGGTGAATATTACTGCAAAAGAGAAGGAGGTAATGTGACGCATCCTTACCGCCTGTTTTAACTCCATTTTTGCAGAACAAACATGCCGCTACCACATACATTGCATGAAGTTGGGGGGGGGGGGCAATGTCTGAGGTGCCTCCCCTTTCACTTGACTGGGTCACGTTTGGCTGGCTTTCCACTCACAGATTGTGATATGTTCGATAGTTTTCATGGTGGCCGCTAAGTAGAGCATCACAACCACGGCATATCAACGCCCCCTGTCCGCTACCATCGCAGCCTGAGGGGGAGGCATTTGTCATTCTGTAAAAACGCAGCTCAGCGTCACATTTTTAACCCCCCCTCCCAACCTCGCATCTAAATTTAGCCTTGCAGTAAAACACTGTTCTGATTTCCTGGTAAATATGATTTTTCCTTTAATTCAGGGCCCTATAAACCCCAGACGCCAGGTCTACATGACGTCAAGAAGTCTTGTCCTGGTGCCTGCTCCCCACACTCCTCATGCGCTCCCCCACTATGTAACCGGGTCTCCGCTTGTCCATCTGCGGGCCTAGGACCAGCATAGTGGGTGCCCCCAGGTAGAGGGGAGGGAGGAAAGCAGACACACATCTGGTTCCTCCCCTTCTAATCGTTGACATGGAAGTGGAAGTGTGACGTCACTTCCGGGTCCCCGTTAACAGTTTTCCTGGACAGAATGTAATGCAGTGTGATGTGAATTGCATTTAGTGGAGCATAGGGGAGACATGCAGGGTCTTTTTGGACCCTGGATGTCTCATTAAAGAGAACATGTCACCAAAAAAAAATCATCCCATAAGGGGACTTTTTGTCCCCTATGTGATGGGGGAAAAAAAGTAGTAGCAAAAAAAATGTTTTTCTAATTGTAGAACTAAAGAACTAAAGTTACACCCAAGCACATAAAATCCTCTCCCCCCAAAGAAAATTAAGCCCTCCCCCATGCTGGAAACGTTGATTGCGATACACAGGTTACATATCGCAGAGCACGCCGGAATGAGAGCAATAATTCTGGCACCAGACCTTCTTCGTAACGCTAAACTGATGACCTATTGGGGGCTTTTAAAGCATCACCTATGGAAAATATTGCGTAGTGACATATTTAAGGTTTGACATGTTTGGTATCTATTTACTCAGTGCAACCTTGGCTTTTATATTTTACCAAAAATATGGATCATTTATTGCTTTTTTGTGCCCCCTAAAATTAACTTTTAATGTTTTTTTTAACAGAAATGTCGCCTTTGCGATAATATCGTGTGACAAAAAAAATTGGAACTTCCACTATTTTATTCTTTAGAGTGTCTGCTTTCAGAAAAGATTTGGGGGGTTTATGTAATCCTCAGGCCTAAAATTATTTTTTTTAAACGTGTGCAAAAAATGCAAAAACAGCTCAGGCTGTGAAAGGGTTAGGGCCAGTTCACACCACATGCAGTCCAGTATGTTTTTTTCTGCATCAAAAACGCATGGAAAGTCGGTTTTATGGTTTTCAATGGCATAGTTCACACCAGTGCTTGCAGTTTCAGAAAATAAAGTAGAACATGCTGCATTTTTCCTGCACTGGACTGTACTGGAATGCTGTAAAATCCATCAACAATGCACTGGAATGCACCGGTATGCACCAAAACTGCACTGGAACACACATGGCCTTATTTTGGGCCAGTTCACACCACATGCAGTCCATTGCATTTTTTTTCTGCATAAAAAATGCATGGATAGAAGGTCATATGGTTTTCAATGGCATAATTCACACCAGTGCAGTCAGTTCCAGAAATAAAAAGTTGAACATGCTGCATTTTTTTTTTTTTTTTTTGCACTGGACTGTACTGGAATGCGGTAAAACACGCACCAGAATGCACCTAAATGCACAAAAAACACACTCAAACACACATGTCCTTATTTGAGGTTAAGGGCCAGTTCACACCACATGCAGTCCAGTGCGTTCTTTTTCTGCATCAAAAATGCATAGAAAGTAGGTTATATGGTTTCCAATGGTATAGTTCACACCAGTGCTGTCAGTTCCAGAAAAAGTAGAACATGCTTAATTTTTCCTGCACAGAACTGTACTGGAACATACCTAAACACACCAAAAATGCACTGGAATGCACCTAAAAGCACAAAAACACACTGGAACACACACATGTCCTTATTAAGGGCTGGTTCACACCACAAAAACGCACTCCAGATCCGTTCCGGATGCGTTTCTGCATGCTAATTTTTAGCTTGTGTTTGCCGCATACCGGTGCATTTTTTATGTGTTTTTGATGCATTTCTGATGCATTATAGGTGCTTTTTTTCTTCTTTTTTCCTGTTTTTTTCCCAATGTACTGGGGTCCGATGCATTTTTGATACATTCCAGTGCATTCCAGTGCAATTTGTATGTGTTTTACTGCGTTCCAGTACAGTCCAGTGCAGGAAAAATGCAGCATGTTCTACTTTTTTCTGGAACTGACCGCACTGGTGTGAACTATGCCATTGGAAACCATATAACCTACTTTCCATGTGTTTTTGATACAGAAAAAAAAAACGCACTCGACTGCATGTGGTGTGAACAGGCCCTTAAGGTTAAGAAAAAAGAGGGGGGAAAATGCGCTGAACTGCATCAAAAACACACCAAAAATGAATTTAAAAAAGCACTGAAACACATCAAAAATGTGCATGCAGAAAAGCATTTGGAACGCATCCGGTCTGCGTTTCTATGGTGTGAACTGGCCCTAAGAAAAAGGGGGAAAAAGGCACTGGACTGCATCAAAAACGCACTGGAACACTTTAAAAACGTGCATGCAGAAAAGCATCCGAAACGCATCCAGACTCTGTTTATTTGGTGTAAACTGACCCTCAGGGTTAAGAAAAAAGAGGCGGGGAAATGCACTGGACTGCATCTGATACTCACTAAAAATGCACTAGAATGCATGGAGAAAAGCATCTGGAACGCATCAGGGCTGCGTTTCTATGGTGTGAACTGGCCCTTAGAAAATAAAGCGGGAAAAAAATGCACTGGACTGCATCAAAAAGGCATAAAAAATGCACTGGAAAGCATCAAATATGTGCATGCAGAAAAGCATCCGAAACGCATCCAGACTACGTTTCTCTGGTGTGAACTGACCCTCAAGGTTAAGAGAAAAGAGGGAGGGAAATGCACTGGACTGCATCTGGAATGCACCAAAAATGCACTAGAACGCATCAAAAACATGCATGCAGAAAAGCATCTGAAACACATCCAGACTGCGTTTCTATGGTGTGAACTGGCCCTTAAAGGAGAAGTTCAGCTTCGGGAACATGTTTCATGTTCCACCCGTAAGAACTGTCTTCTAACTTTTTTTTAGCTGGCTCCTCGATTCAAAGCATGTTTGTCATGCTCTGCTTTAATTAATAGCGCACTTGTAAAGTGGCATTGCACGCGCCCGACCGTCGGCTCCTTTTAATAACCCTTACTACTTATTTAGCGAGAAGTTATTTCTCCATCTAATGCCTTCACGATTAAGATGGGAGCAGGAGACTACAAGGGGCAAAAATATTATTAAAGACATAACCTGTGATGTGTGTCAATGTCTCTCGCCGCCGAGACAGCCAACGCGGTTATATGAGCTGATTAGGATGAATGATGGACGGCTGATCTGGCTGCTCGAAACGCGGCATCATGTTATTAAAATAAAATTTTATAAATCTCCATGTGACAATTCCTTTTTTATTAATTTCTCCAAAGCAGAAATTAGCCCGTCTTTCCAGCCACGAGCATAAATAAGGCGGGCTGCGGCTCGCTGGCGTACTGATATCATTAATTTTTTAATATAAAAAGCCGTCTGATGTGAAGCCGGCGTTTAAACGACACCAATTAATTCTCGTGGTTAAGAAAGTCTAAACAAACTTCAAAACTAATTGCAGATAGTCCTTGACCGGCCTGGAGGGCTTTCATCCTACTGGAGGATTTGCATTCTGGCGGAGAGGCGCGATGTCGCGTCTGACGCTGTTTTTTTTTGGAAGGTCTCAGATCAGGCTGCTTGGAGGAACTCTAGAGTGTGTCTGGATTCTGGTAACCATGGCAAGAGGAGACACTGGAGCTGTTGTTTGTGTATACGGTTCTTAATGTAGGCTTTTAGGTTGAAAAATTTGATGTAGCGTAGCCACCTCCACTCCCCCTGTCCATTCACAAAAAGCCTTCTATACTGTTCATAGAATGCAAGATGTTCTGTGAATGGACAAGGGAAGAGGAAGTGTGGGTGAAAGGTCTGATCTCTCCTTGTCCAATCAAAGAACGTCTTACATTCTGTTGACAGAATGTGAGGCTTTCTGTGAATGCACAAGAGGAAATCAGATTGATTCCTCCATCATGGCAGCGCCTGTTAGTGGGCATCCACTCACCTGCTGCCGCCACGTCCCTCACCTTGAGTCACTGCTGCATCAACAGCTGTCCCATTAAATTAAATTGGACTGTCAGTGAGTCAACAGCGGGTCAGAGTAGGAGCCGCTGCATGACAGATATGACAGTTGCTCTTTAAAAATTATGATTTAAATCGACTTGATTTAAATAAAATCCACCCTGATCTGGTGACAGGCGACGTGGCAATTACAATCCGTATTTGGTGGCAGGCGACGTGGCAAGTTACACGCTCAGGGCTCCCACTGGTTCTGCAATATGGTGAGTTGAACTATTTCATTTTATATTACAATGTAATAATAGAAATAATGCACTTAAATCATCCTGACACCATATCAACCATGGTGCCGTAATAATTGAAGCGCCAACACCAGCCATTGCCCCGACGAATTGCATGCGAAAAGCCACCGTATCCTACTGGCAGATAAAGAAAGACACATGTGACGAAAAATTTTGTTTCATTTTGATTCATTTAGATTTGTTATTCTAGGTATTTAGTTAAATTCGGTTGATTTGCTCAATTCATATTGGAGATTCGTATTCGGAATTTGTTTTATGTCTTTTTCCAATTTTCTTTGAATTCACAGTTTTTTTCAATTCGAAACCTTTGAATTGGTTGAATCGAAAACTTTAGATTTTTTTTTTTTTACATTCGAATGTGGCAAAGTGAACAAACTAAAGAAAAATCTTCATGAAATGATTTCAATGTCTATTTAAATCACCTTTGGCTTAATAAAAACAGCATTACTTTGAAATGGAACTCTAATAACACACACAGTCTTTGATTTCAGAAATATGTTTACAGTTCCAATTCAAATAAAATTTGATGTTAAATTCAATTTGAATTTCAATTCAAATTTCCAAAATTCTGACAAATTTAGTTTCGTTATTTAGAGCATTTGGTAAATTTTGTTTCTACTGTGATTGGGGTATTTGGATATATCCGAATCTCTTAATAATGACAAATTTGTTTGAATATTTATTCGGAATGAAACGAACAGCACTAGATAAAGATGCTGAACCATCCTAGCAGCTTCCTTGACTCTCCTTCCCATAATCCCCTGCTGTGTGATACTGGAACTGCTGGTCTGTGGCCACATCCTTTTCCTGCAGGAGGGTAAACATGCTGAACCATTATAAAGACTTCTTTTTTCCCACAACCCCCAATTTTTGCAAACCCGGACTTGTGAAAAACAAGGGCATTTCTAGAGAGGAACCTTCAAACCCAGACAGGACAAGCCCTTCCAAATCAGCAATTATATTTTTTAAAAAAGCACTTGGCTGTTCCAGTACATCCCAGCGTAAAGTCAGCACTAGGCGATGCGGTGAAACGATAACCGAAGGTGATATTTATATGTATAAACCGGCCCAGAACTGGAGGAGCGAGACAGAAAGGAGCATTGTGTGCAATGGTGAATGCATGCAGCTCGCTTTTCCAGGAAAATTAATGAAAGGCATTGTCACGGGCTGAATCGTATTGTGAAGCATGCTATAATGCAAAGACACATTCTGCTCTGCGGCGAGGCTGACGGAATCCTCTTGGGCACTGGGAAATGACCCCCCTTCTCCCAGGATAACTCCCAAACAAAACACTTTACCACCATCCCCATTCGTCACTCAGTTGGACACTTGCTTCCTTCCATAAATCTCCCCAGACAAGTTATTAAAAGTTATCCAAAAGCTACATTATATTTATTTTAGTATTTGGGTTTAAAGCGGAACTCCGTCACACACATACTTTTATTCTACAAGGGCTGAAGAGTAAACATATAGAAAAATTACAGGGTAATAGAGAGTAATTTGTTTTATTATTATATATGCATGGAATATACATAAAATAAGGTTTAATTTTCTAACATGTTTGAATGGTTAGAAATACCTATTTATTACATATATACAGTATATATATATATATATATATATATATATATACACAGTATCTCACAAAAGTAAGTACACCCCTCACATTCTTGTAAATATTTTATTCTATCTTTTCATGTGACAACACTGAAGAAATAACACTTTGCTACAATGTAAAGTAGTGAGTGTACAGCTTGTATAACAGTGTAAATTTGCTGTCCCCTCAAAATAACTCCACACACAGCCATTAATGTCTAAACCGCTGGCAACAAAAGTGAGTACACCCCTAAGTGGAAATGTCCAAATTGGGCCCAAAGTGTCAATATTTTGTGTGGTCACCATTATCTTTCAGCACTGCCTTAACCCTCCTGGGCATGGAGTTCACCAGAGGTTCACAGGTTGCCACTGGAGTTCTCTTCCACTCCTCCATGATGAAATCACGGAGCTGGTTGATTTTAGAGACCTTGCGCTCCTCCACCTTCTATTTGAGGATGCCCCACAGATGCTCAATAGGGATTAGATCTGGAGACATGCTTGGTCAGTCCATCACCTTTACCCTCAGCTTCTGTAGCAAGGCAGTGGTCGTCTTAGAGGTGTGTTTGGGGTCGTTATCATGTTGGAATACTGCCCTGCGGCCCAGTCTCCGAAGAGAGGGGATCATGCTCTGCCTCAGTATGTCACAGTACATGTTGGCATTCATGGTTCCCTCAATGAACTGTAGCTCCCCAGTGCCTGCAGCACTTCTGCAGCCCCAGACCATTACACTCCCACCACCATGATTCACTATAGGCAAGACACACTTGTCTTTGTACTCCTCACTTGGTTGCCGCCACAAACGCTTGGCACCATCTGAACCAAATACGTTTTTTCTTGGTCTCATCAGACCACAGGACATGGTTCCAGTAATCCATGTCCTTAGTCTGCTTGTCTTCAGCAAACTGTTTGATGGTTTTCTTGTGCATCATCTTTAGAAGAGGCTTCCTTCTGGGACGACAGCCATGCAGACCAATTTGATGCAGTGTGCGGCCTATGGTCTGAGCACTGACAGGTTGACCCCCCCCCCCCCACACCTTCAACCTCTGCAGCAATGATGGCAGCACTCATACATCTATTTCCCAAAGACAACCTCTGGATATAACGCTGAGCACGTGCACTCAACCTCTTTGGATTACCATGACGAGGCCTGTTCTGAGTGGAACCTGTCCTGGTAAACAGCTGTATGGTATTGGCCACCATGCTGCAACTCAGTTTCAGGGTCTTGGCAATCTTCTTCTAGCCTAGGCCATCTTTATGTAGAGCAACAATTCTTTTTTTCAGATCCTCAGAGAGTTCTTTGCCAAGAGGTGCCATGTAGAACTTCCAGTGACCAGTATGAGATAGTGAGAGCGATAACACCAAATTTAACACACCTGCTCCCCATTCACACCTGAGACCTTGTAACACTAACGAGTCACATGACAGTGGGGAGGGAAAATGGCTGTTTGGGCCCAATTTGGACATTTGCAGTTAGGGGTGTACTCACTTTTGTTGCCAGCAGTTTAGACATTAATGGCAAAGTGTCATTTTTTCAGTGTTGTCACATGAAAAGATAGAATAAAATATTTACAAAAAATGTGAGGGGTGTACTCACTTTTGTGAGATACTGTGTATATATATATATACATATATATATATATATATATATATATATATATATATATATATATATATATATATATAAAAAACAGTCCTTCCCCTGACAATGCCTTCACCCGCTTTTCCCTCCAGAAGGACAGTTCCATCTTGTTTCAGGGATTGTCCAGGGTCGCCTTTTTCACTCCTTGGATGCTGGATCTGTGATGACACATGTGAATCCCAGTGTCTGAGCACCATATGTCTGACACAGATCAGCCTCTGCAGCAGCCTTTCACTTTGTGGATTGCTTCAAAGTTACAATGTGCTGTCTGAGTGATGTAGAGGAATGCTCCTCCTGCATGACTGACGACATCTCAGCCTGGGCTAAAGGACAGGACAGATGCTCAAGGAAGGCATTTTAAGGATATAAGGTTGTCGGAAAATTTTACTGCTGTTGATTATTGTTGTAACATTAAAATATTCACGCAGATTTGTATTAAAAAAAAGTAATCAAAGTGGATCCAAAACTTTCGAGTTTCCCCTTAATTTTCATAATAATAATCATGTGAAAAGATCATAGGTGCTGAATGTTTTACCAAACCACATCCCCTGCTGAGCGTTGGTTTAATGTTTAAATAAGTCTCCTACCTTTTTACTGCCGGGCACTCTTTGATGAACATACATAAAAAAAGTGTATTTCTGTAAACTGTGTTTGCTACCATTCAAAAATCCTGGCTGCAGCTTTGATGTGATCAGAACATATACAGTGATGTGGTATAATTTCTTCTTTGTTTATATAAATATGACATAAAGCTGATTACAAAAGGAAATAACAGCATAAATCCTGCAAATGACATGCTAATGTCACATGTGAGACTTGTTTGCTTTTTTTTCACACTTACAGCCGTTTCTATATTTAAAACTGGCCGTATGGCTTTCTGGGAATATGTGTCACAATATACAGTAAGCACTGCTATTGTTAGTGATAAATAAGCCGCCGTATCCCAAAGCTCAGATGTCAGTTTTTTCCTGTGTAATGTTGTAGAGAAGCACTTAGATTTTTCTGAAATAGAACTCAGTAAATATACATTATATATATATATATATATATATATATATATATATATATATATATATATATATATATATATATATATATATATATATACTGCATATATAGGAAAAGGAACCATTCAAATTAGGGGTTATTGAGACCAGCACCTGGTAAATTCTTCCAAAACCACCCATGCCCCAACAGTAAAAAAAAAAAAAAACAAGTATCTACTCAAACAATGAAAGCATGGGAATAACAAAATTGAAATTCTGGAAGAATCAGGATGGAGTTGGGTGTCACTTGTGGTGGGATGGGGGTTCTAAAGAGGGCTTCAGGAGACTTGGTGGCTCTGGAGGGAGTTTGGGGGTAACTGTAGGGGGTGGGGTCTCTGGAGGAGGCTGTGGGTATCTCCAGGGAAATAGGGGCTTTCCAGTGGTAGACTGGTGTGCACTGCAGGGACTAGCGGGGGAGGGGGGGATTGGGGGACACAGTTGGAGGATGGGAACTACAGTATAAGGGGCTGGAGGCTCTGCGGCAATCTATGGGGCGCTGTGGGAATTTGGGAGGTACTGTGGTAACTGAGGGCTTTCAGGGGTTCTGGTGGGATCTGTAGAAGGCTGAGGGGCAAGGTGGACCATTGTAGGAGGTTTGAAAGCACTGTGGGACAGTATTGGAGGTTAGGGGCGCTATGCGAGATGGAGACTCTGTGGCAAGCTAGTGGCACTGCAGGGGACTGGGAAGCACTGTGGGAGGATGCGAGGGGGGGGTACTGTGGAGGCTAAGGGATCTCAGGGGTCTTGGGAGCGCTGTAGAAGGTTGATGGGCAAGGTGGACCATTGTAGGAGGTTTGAAAGCACTGTGGGAAATATTGGAGGTTAGGGGCACTATGCGAGATGTAGAATCTGCAGCAAGCTAGTGACACTGCAGGGATCTGGGGGGCACTGTGGGAGGTTGGGGGGTTACTGTGGAGGCTAAGGGGTCTGTATAAGGTTGAGGGGCAAGGTGGCTATTGTAGGAGGATTGGAGGCACTGTCGGACAGTATTGGAGGATAGGCACGCTTTAGGAGATGGAGGATCTGTAGTAAGCTAGTGGCACTGCAGGGGACTGGGGGGGGGGGGGGGGGCGCAGGAGAAGACTGAGGGGTATGATGGACCACTGGGAGCTGGGAGACACTGTGGGAGGTAACAGGATCTGCATGTCACTAGCGGCACCGCTGCGGCCCGACAGTAGGCCACAGCCCGGCGTTATAAAACTACTGATATATTGAATAATGCATTCCACATAATTTATAAGGATATATGAGAATTCAGAAAAGAGTTCCATCAACACATGCATTGGACCACAGGCTGAGAGCTATATTGTATAATCTTATAGCCCCTATTAAGGAAGTATAAGGACAAGGAGGCTACAGGGTTATCCTTTATAATACAAAGATGTAACTGTAAAAAATAATACAAAGATGTAACTGTAAAAAATGCCCACTATTTATCACTAACATCAACTACAAAATGGAACACCATTGTCAATAGAAAATCACATTTATTAGGAGCCATGGTAAATCCTAATGTTTTTTAAAGGTCCCCCTGGAGTACCTTCGACTTGCTTTGACTTTCTGCCCCAGTTAAAGCTGTACAAAGCAATAAATGGAACAGTCACAAAACATTTGTTGCGGGGGAATCTTACTGGTGCAAGTGTTTTCAATTACTGTGGTTGATTCACCTGCAGTAAGGAGTTAATTATACATTAAAGCTAAACTCCAGGCAAACAGCCAAGTACACATGTTGGACGGCATAGTGACTTGTAGCATGCACGTGGAGGACCCGAGCCTCATTCTGGGACTGGTTGCTATATACAACCCTTACCAACATCTCCGCCAAACCAGGGAGGCTGCTTCATGTAGGAGCCAATCAGGAAGCAAGCATGGTTAGACACGTGCACTATTGCTGGGCAAGCATGGACAAGTTCTATAAAATTAACTACAGTCATGGTCTAATTAGTGGTGGTCTTCTTTGTGCAGGTGGTGGGTGTATCCTGCGGAATACGCCAAGTTATGGAAAGGGCTTTCTCGCCCTGTATGTGGGGGGCAAAATGGGCTCCCGCCAGGACCTCATGAGTGCTCATTAGCTCCTTAATTTCCCATACCTCAATACTAGGCCTTAGATCTCCGTAATGCTAGTCTGCTCCCTGTTACCCAGATTGCCAAAGAGGGAACCAAAACACCCACCCCTCGCTACTGGAGGACCCATCACCTCACCAGGTACCACACCTACCGACTTGTTGTTTGTAGCATATTCTTCCATTTGGTTACCTATAGCAACTACCTTCTCTTCTTGTTATGCTGAGTTAACCCTTTGTAGTGGTGTTGTTTACTTATACCCAATAGTGCAATTACAGACCCAGGTTCTTTGGGATACACCAAAACCCAACATGCACCCCTTAAATACCTTCAGACCAGGATCAAAGCAGTTGAATGGAACAGGCCAAAAGTATTTTCACAAATTAGCCCTAACTGTGACTGCCCCAGCATACCTGCATAGAAATAGTCCATTATTGGTACGTCCGGTGTCCATGGTAATGGTGTCTCGATGAGTTGGTGTTCTATGATGTGGACCACAGGTCCCAGTGGCCTTTTCTTTCTTCGACTGCTCTCTCTCTTTCTCCACCCTAGGGATCCCTACCCCTCTCTCTTTTTTAAAAACACTGGATGGGAGGTCAGACCCTGAAAAGCGCAGGGAGGCGGTAAAACATTAACCCCTTCCCTCTGTCTAGGGGAGCCAATATTAGCTGACTTACTGCAGGCAACCTGCTCACACACAGATGAAATCCATATTGTATACTTAGGCTAAGTTCACACTTGGGAGCTTTCGAAAAAAGGATCCACAGAAGGCAGCTAAGTTGCCACTATCAGGCATTTAGGAAGCGATCCTGCCTGTTTTTTTTTTTTCTTTTTTTGTGGAATTTTCATGGGACTAATGCGCTTGGCTCACAGTTGCAGCATGGCCCCATTGATTTGATTGGAGGGGGGGTTGACAGGCAGTGCCACTGGTCAATTCAACCAGCCTCTGTAAATTTGCAGTGCCGGACCTGAGATTGCGATGTGGCCCCATTGACTTGAATGGGTGAGTTGGACAGGTGGTACCGCCTGCCAGCTCAACAAACTGCATTCAATCTGTGGCAGCAGCAGTAACGTAAATCATTGCAGCAGCACATGTGCAGCCCCCAGCTGTTAGGTAGCTTTGAGGTGGCGGTGAAACCGCAGCTTAACTGTCTGTATTAACCATACCCCGGCTGCCTGTGTGAACGAGGCCTTACAGTTCCCCTCCCCACCCCCAATATCTGTCACTGGCAAGTGAAAGCAGAAGCAGTCATATGATGAGTTCTTCTCTCTGTCCTCTGTTATCTCCTTCTATAAGCATGGCAATTTGTACTACAGCATGCCAGATTGGCTTCCTGTGCTGCTTCTCCTGACCTCTCGCTGAGCTCTACTCTAACACCTGATTGGCTCCTTGTGCTGCTTCTCCTCCTTCTCTCTCTGTGATCTGCTGTGTATATACATTTAAAGTAATTGTAAATCCTTCTATTTACCATGTGAAGGCACTATTCTCAGGTGATACACAGAGATTAAACCAATCCTCCTACATAAGTTGTACCTGTTTATCTGCCGTCTTCTCCTCTCCACATCAGTTCAAAGTGTGGAATTTATAAGCTTGCCTGAGAGTCCAGAAACAAGGGGGCGGAGAGCTGAAGTTACACTCAGCAGAGGTCAGTGAGGAGAGCTCTGAGAGCTGATTGGAGGGACGAGACACACCCCCCTTTACACAGCACACAAGAACAGAGCTGAGGCTGTCAATCAGCTGGAGCTCCCTCCCCTGTCACCATTTTACTTTTGGTGTCAGAAAAACTTGTCAGAAGTGACTCATGCTGATAGCAGAGAACGGGGCAGCTAACAGAAATGACACTTAGTGCTCTTGATTAGGACAAGTACACACTATAAAGGGGGCATGCTTTGTTAATATTTCATGTCTGAGGTTTACAACCGCTTTAATGGTGTAATAATTGAATACAGAGCTGCATTAATTTGTGCGATAATTTGTCATAATTTCCTATTATATCTGCCCGGAGTTCAGCTTTAAACTAAGTAAAGAACCAAATTACAGCCTTGTGTCTCTGACAAAATCAAAGCTGCTCAGTAGGAGAAAACGAAACGTTTCCCCCTCCACTCTTCTGCCACTTTCCTGGGTTAAAAACAAAGCAATTCTGCCAAGTTAAATATGGAGAAATTTGGGAACATCAGCACGTGATATGGTAAGCAATCACCAGATGTGCTACGGTATAATTGTATTATATGCATGACAATGTTTCACACGTGTTTCACTTTAATACAATTCAGCATATACAAGCCCAACGCATTGAGGATAGAAGAGCGCATTTTTCTGTAATCAAGCTGATAACAGATCAAATAGGATTCAAGCAGTATCAGACTGACTGAGACAATTGGAATGATGGGCTCATTTTCTATGTTGTGTTCGTTGGAGATGGATTATTCCACTAAAAAGGATTAATAAATTATTGCAAAAGAGCCAAATAAATGGAAAGCGACGACAGTGAATCACATGTTGATTTATCTTAATGTATCAGTGATCTGTAGAAAGGCTACGACGCAGCCACCTTCATCCCTTAAAGGGACGGCAGAGAGATGCTTCATATTTTTAATTCATTTTCTCTACTATAAAACACTAATTAAAACACAGTTTTTTTTTTTTTTTTAAATAAGGTGAACAACATGAGTTAGATAAATGGAAAGATTACATATTAACAGGTGACTAAAAAATATTTTTTTGTAAAATAGACCTAAAGAGGAGGGGAGATCAGTTTACACGCAAAGCATGATTTGGGGGACGGCTCCCCTCCCTCTTGCCTAGCAGACATGTATAAGTGACATCAGGTAAGCACATGCAGCCATTAGTTCAAAGGCTCTCTGGGATCTGCCTTTTCCCCTGCAGACTTACGAACACATAAACTCAGTTTTGCAGCAAAGGACTGCCTGCATGCTTGTTGACAGCCTGTGTGTAACTGACTAACCCTGACAGTTCCATCTCTGATTGGTGAGAGCATATAAACCGCACTTTGCTGTATTTTTTGTTAAACCACAACAAGCTTTATTGACGACATTTTAGGTCAGACAGAAATTCTCACTCCTGTCAGACGTGACTTTGCTTTGGATGAGTTTCACCCAATGGGCATCCGCATTTGATGGGGGGATGTCTGTTTGACCTAACTTGGCATCAGTGAAGCTTGTTGTTGTTCAGCAAAAAATACAGTGGAGTATGGCATATGCGTTCCCAGCCAGAAGAGATGGAGCTGTGTGGATTAGTCAGTTATACACAGGTTGCCAACAAGTATGCAGACATTCCTTTGCAAACTGAGTTTTATCCTGTGTTAAAGTAGATGTAAGCCATTACCTAAAGCACTGTGTATCATAAACAACTGTCTTTCTGTCCAATGCAGCATCTCAGTGCTACTGATCTCCTCCAGCCTCTTTCAGCCACTTCCTGTCTACACACACTTCAGCAAAAGCTGCACATCTTTGTTCGGACCTGGCTTCCTGTTAGTGACAATGTTGGACCATACAGTTTGTGATGTGTGTTGGAACAGCTGTATGTAGTCTCCATCAGGGGTGCATGCGACAAAGTGACAACACAGAAGAACAATTGGGAGACAGTTGTCACCCTATAACAGGAAGAACCTGAACAAGGATATCTATGGCAGGATCACCAGGAATTATTTTAAAAACTGCAGATTTTAAAAAAATCTGAATAACTTTTGAAATCAAAAAAAGCTTTTATTCTGCATGTAACCCAAAACAAAGAAAATAGTGCAGCATGAATGCCCCCCAAACTTATATTAGCCAGATCAGCTTGTGAATAGACTGGTGCAAGGTAGACAGGATTAGCTTGTCAGGCTCTAACAAAATGGTGGTCGACTGCCGACTGTGACAGTCCCTGGTTGGAGACGGCCCCCATTTTGTTGAACTCTGCATGTAAAGCACACATCTAGGAGTCCAGGAAAGGCTCATCCAACTCAAAACTGATAAACTATAGGAGCCAATGTTTGTGGACCACCCTCCAGATTTTTGAGTTCTGTTGTCTTCAGTGAAGAGTAATTTTAAAAACTGCAACATGCAAAGACATTTTAGACAATTTTGTTCTTCCAACTTTGTGGTAACAATTTGGTGAAGACCTTTTTCTGTTCCAGCATGGCTGTGCCCTCTGTGTACTACCCAGGTTCATAAAGACATAGTTTGACCAAGTTGGTGTGGAGGAACTGGAATTGCCTACATAGAGCCCTGACCTCAACCCTACTGAACATCTTTGGGATGAATTTGGATGCAGATTAAAAACTGGACCTTTTAAACCAATGTCAGTTCTGTCCTTGCAGGCTTATGGCTAAAAAAAACTTACTATTAAAGTATACATCCAAGAAAGGGTCATCCCGCTCCAAACTGATACACTATATCAGTCAATGTATAGACACCCCTCCAAATTATTGAGTTCAGGTGTTTGCGGTGAAGGGTACTGACAATATTACATCGTACAAAGGCATTGTAGACAATTGTGCTCTTTTGGTAATATTTTGGGGAAAAGGCAAAGGGGGGGAAAGGTTGAGACTTTGAGTGAGATGCATGAACTTGCCAATATAGCATGAAAAATATTTATTGCAATAGTAAAAACATTGCATGTTACAGAAATCAAAAAAGGTTATTAAGTAAAATGCATTGTAGATATGAGCTGGAATACATGGATAACATGGATAAAATACACACATGTGCATGCACAATGATCGGTATAGTAGTCGATACATGTTGCTGAGTAGCATCAAAATAGGCCCGACGCGTTTCTGTGGGTACTGATCCACTTCATCAGGGGCAAATAATGTAGTATATAGTGCAGCTCAGATCTACTGGTATACATTTTGGAGAAGAGGCCTCTCTGTTCCAACATGACTGTACCCCTATGTAGAAAGCCAGCTCCATAAAGACATGGTTTGCTGTGGAGGAACTTAGGTGGCCTTGACCTCAACACTATTGAAACCCTTTAGGAAGAACTGGAATGCCAGTTCTGAGCCAGGTCTCCTCATTCTACATCAGTACCTGAACTGACAAATGGGCAAACATTCCCACAGACACCCTACAAACTCTTGTGGAAAGCCTTCTCAGAAGAGTGGAGGATGTTTTAAACACAAAGGAAGGAGAGGGATTACTCCATATTAATGCTCAATAAATAATATATTTGTGATGGCCAGAGGTCCACAAATGTTTGAAGATATTGTATGCTTGGATAGGAGCTATCTTTACATGTTTTTGGAAGTGACAGGTACAATTTAGAACTGGCTAAATGTATGTGCGACAGTGGTTAAAGAGATGCCGATGTAAAATTAATCCCAAAGGCAAATACCCAGATCTGAACTGTCGGTTTTGTCTGGAAATATTTTTTCCTTTAATTATCATTTTCCCAACCAGCTCAGGTTGATCAGAAAACTAACTTTGCTTCAACAAAACCACAGTGCGGATCAGCATCAAACGCCAACTGTGAGACACATCCAGGAAACTAACATCAACTACCACATGCCCTGAAAACACAGAAAATCCCAATTAACACCAAAAGCCGTTAACTGAAAGGTCCTAACGGAAAGCTTAAAGGGGAAATCGTCATAGACATTCTTGTTTTCACTCCCAGCATGGGACACTCTGAGCTTCTTATAACTGAGAAAGTAATTAGATTTAAATTCAGTAAAATATAACATCTTTATTTGCCTACTCATGGTTATTTTAATGGAAGTACAGCACTGATTATATTATAATTGTATTGTATGGACACTTAGAGTAAATGGGCAAAGTGATTGGTTCTCTTGATATCCCAACCCCCCTTCCACTAATACTTACCTTCCCCACCCCATGTTGTTCTCTTCATACCTGTCACAGTCATAACGCTAGCCATAAACTAGAAGATTTTCGAACAAATGTTCGTACGAATATTTATGTTTTGTTTTTCTTAAATATATTTTTAATAAAATCCACTAAATCAAATATTGACTGATCTACAGACTGATCTACATTTTCTATGATAATTCCCCCTTAATACCAATCCTTAGTAAGTACTTTGTCTCCAACATCCGTTGCTCCTTTTCCAAATTTAAGTCAAATTTCTCTTCCCACCAGAAAATGTGAAACATTAAACGTATTTAATCCATGCCACCTGCAATCAGGTCTTTCCACGGCCGGACAATGAATAATCGGCAAAAGGATCAATGGTAATTACAGCGGGTACGGTCTGGAAAGATCTTTCCTACCTTGTTTTGGGGGAGGTCGTCAGCCATTCTTCATGTTTTTCGAATGTTATCAAGTAAGCTGCAATTTCCTGAAAAAGTAGAAGAAAAAGGCAAAGTTACAATAATAAAGTATACAGGCAACATTGTTAATTGGAATATACTTTGCAAAGAAATCAAATAGGTTATCACAATAAGGACAACAAGTGATGTCACTGCCCCTGGTTATAATGTATTTACAGTGTGGTGTCACACCTATAAAATATCTACAGAGCTCTTGATGTCATTCCCTATAAAACAGGGGTCTCCAAACATTATAAACAAATGGATAATTTACTCTCCTTTACACTGAAGGTGGGCCAGATGGTGGCCAGTAGAAGTAGAGAATGTTCCAGAATCAGTGGAAGTAAAAAATGCCTCAGGCTTGGTGGTCAGTGGTGATTTAAAAAATTACAGTAGGTTAGTAGAAGGAGGAATAGTTCCCCATTGTTGGTATTAGTTGGAGGTATAGCACCCCATCATCCATATTAGTTGGAGGAATAGTGTTCCATCATTGGAAATAATTGGAGGGATAGTGCCCCATCATTGGTATTAGTTGAAGGAATAGTACCCCTTCACTGATATTAATGGGAGGAATAGTGTTCCATCATTGGTATTTCTTAGAGGAATAGTGCCCTATCATTGGTATCAATGGGAGTAAGAGTGTGCTGCATGGGTAGTACTTGGAAGAATAGTGCCCCAACATAGGTATCAATGGGGAAGAATAGTGTCCTATCATTGGAATTTGGTATTAGTTGGAGGAATAATACCCCTTCACCGGTATTATTTGTTAGAGGAATAGTGCCTCATCGCTGGTATCAATTGGAGTAATAGTGTGCTGCATTGGTAGTAGCTGGAGCAATAGTGTCCTAACATAAGTATCAATGGGAGGAATAGTGCCCTATCATTGGCATTAGTTGGAGGGATAAGGGCCCATCATTGGTGTCAGTGTCAGGAATTTTGCTCCACTGTTGGTGTCATTGGGAGGAATAGTGGCCAATGTTGGTATCAATGGGAGGAATAGTGCCCCATCATTGATAGCAATGGGAGGAATAGTGCCCCGTTGCTAGTGCCCAGTAGGAGGAATAGTGCCCCGTTGCTAGTGCCCAGTAGGAGGAATAGTGCCTTGTAGTAATGGGAGGAATAGTGCCCCAAGGACTGGATAAAGACAAGCTAAGGGACAATTCCAGGCCAGGGGGTCCTATTTGTAGACAATATAACATATCTGCATGCCTAGGAACTCTTGTAAATCAGTGGGCCTGAGTATGGGGTGAGAAAGGAGACTAAGTAAAGGAACTCCTTCTCAGCATGTCTGCCAGGGAATGAAGGCAGCTTCTCCTTCTTCTTGTCTCTGGTCAAGTGATATGTCACATAACAAGGCACGACAGGTAAAAATGCGGTCCGCCCTCACTCCCTAGTGGTCGTGTGTAATGGAAATCAGGACTGTTCTCAGTGGGAGCCCCCTCTCCCTGTTATTTTCCACCCAAGCTAGGCTGCAATTGGAGGGAGAAGAGAATCCTCCCTCGAGCAGCAATTGCTGCCCCTGCTCTGCCATCACTTCTGTAAGTCATCAAGAAAACAGAGAACAGAGTCTGGCTCCCAGGGAATCCCTGGTCTAAAGCTGGCCATACAACAGATTCCTCAAATCACACAAACAAGGTGGATGGAAGAATATCTGGAGCTCCTTTGGAGAGATTTATCCTCACTTCCTGTCCTGCTGATGTTTTACCAGAAATGTGGAGAACTTAGAAATAAAAAATGCTTATTAGAGTAGTAAAATATTACAACCCCAATCAGGCAGTTATTGCTGAATAAAAGGTGGGGTTCCACCTTAATCCAGATTTGTTTGTATTAACTCAGATGCCCAGTGGTATTGGTGGTCCATATGTGTGTTATTGAGCTCTCCTATATATTAAAGAGGCCTTGCTTACATTGGGCTGCACATTATCTCACTCAAAGCGCTTTTATTGCTGCAAACATTAACCTTGAATTGGAGGAGGTAGAGCCAGACGGCGCCCCGAAAAGAGCACAGCTCTTACAAGTCAGAGTCAGGAGTCCGGGCATGGCTTGCCTCGGCTCATTGACTTGGATTATGCTGAGTTAGACCTTCTGCCTCCTGTTTGGCAGACATGTCTGTGTGTTTGTCAGTGATATATATTTTGACAATCTAGTGAGCCTTAATGTTTTTCTTATGTTCGCTGTGCCATTCAAGTGCATAGCCAATGATCCAGTAAAGTAGTTAAAGGCCGAGCCAAGTTTACCTCCAAAAATTGCTGAAAAATGAAAATTCTGTGTGATAATTATGAAAAATTAATAGATTAGTTAATAACTACTGTCAATTGGGAGAAAGAGCAGAAAAGGGATAGAAAGAGAAAAAGGAAGGAGGGAGGGCATGGAGATGGGGGGAAGGGAGGGGAAGACAGGAAAGAGAGAGAGGAGAGAGTGGGGAGAGAGGGAGAGAGAGGAGAGGGGAAGACAGAGAGAGAGAGAGAGGAGAGGGAGAGAGAGGAGAGAGGAGATAGAGAGGAGAAAGAAAATAGGGAGAGAGCGAGAGCAGGAGAGGAGAGAGGGGGAGGGAGAGAGAGAGAGATGGAGAGAGAGGAGAGAAAAGAGTGAGAGGAGAAAGAGAGAAGAAAAAGAGGAGAGAGAGAGGTGAGAGGGAAAAATGAGAGAAAGGAGAGAGAGAAGAGTGAGAGAGAGGAGAGAGGGATAGAGAGAGAGAGAAGAGAGTGAGAGGAAATAGATAGAGAGGAGAGAGAGGGAGAGAGAGATGGAGGGAGAGGAGAGAGAGGGAGAGAGAGATGGAGAGAGAGGGAGAGGAGAGAGAGGGAGAGAGAGATGGAGAGAGAGGGAGAGGAGAGAGAGGGAGAGAGAGAGAGGTGGAGGGAGAGGAGAGAGAGGGAGAGAGAGAGATGGAGAGAGAGGGAGAGGAGAGAGAGGAGAGACAAAGAGATGGAGAGAGGGGGGAGAGAGAGAGAGGGGGGAAAGAGAGGAAAGAGAGAAAGGAGAGCGAGAGGAAAGAGAGATGGAGAGAGGGGGGAGAGAGAGGAGAGAGAGAGAGGGGGGAAAGAGAGGAGAGAGAGAAAGGAGAGCGAGAGGAGAGAGAGATGGAGAGAGAGGAAGAGAAGGGGGGGGTAAAGAGAAAGAGAAGAGAGAGGGAGAAGAGAGTTTAATCTTGAACATCGGTTCTGTAACTTAAATTATTGATACTGTGTATACATCCATTCTGTGACTTATAATATCTATACTTTTGTATACTCTTGGTGGACTTTTCAGCTCACATGAAACCCACCGCCTTCTACTTTTCAGATTCCAGAACCTTGACATTTATCTATGAATGAATGACAATGAAGAGCAGATGCTTTTCCTTATTACACTTTATTTGATACAATGTATACTGTAGTCATGACAATAAAGTACTTTCTTTGTTGCTACACTGTAAACATCCTGTTGATGTACATGACATCCCAATACTTTGTTATTCATTTCATACAAAAAAAAAAAAAAAAGATAAAAAAGAAAACAAAAAGGAGAAAGAGAGAGAGAAGAGGAATGAAGAGAAGGATGGAGCACAAGTGAAGAGGAGGAAGGAAGAAAGAAGCAGATGGAAAGAGGAAGGGAGGGAGGAAGGAAGAAAGGAAGGAGGGAAGGAAGGGAGGGAGGGGGAGAGAGCGAGAGAGAGAGAGGGGGGGGGGGTTGTAAACTGTTGGATAATCAGTAAGAAAACGAAAGTCTAAGCTGTCCCCACCGGGAGAAGACAGTGATTATTGCTAGCAGCTATAACAGCTGATTGCAATAATCACATATAAATTTCCGGCAGGCTAGTTGTACCCAAGTTAATCAATTGATCAACTTGGGTACATTCAACCTGCCCATATATGTTTTTAATCTTGGCCCATACCTCCTGAACCGGCTTAGATTCGGACCGTCTATGGCCGGCCTAACTTTCCTAGTTTAATTACCATTGCTGTGTACATTTGTTTGTGCTTTTTTTTTCCCTAACTTTATAATTTTGTTAAAACTTTGAGTATTTTGTACTGCTGCCTGCACCTTGAAGAAGGGGGTACACCCTGAAACCTTCTGAAAAATTGTTTAAAAAAAAGTATCATGGACAGTACTCAATTGTTTCTGTCACAAGTGCACTAAAACAGCTACAACCACCTCAAGCATCTTCCACTACCAGATTGCACCAGCAGAGGCAGCAGGTCTGAAGTCTGATAGTGAACAAGCTCTGTTTGTACCATTGCAGGTTCAGCATTTATTTGAGGGCCCATTCACACTTAAGGGGATGTAAACCCTCACATATACCCAGTAAAGGGAACAGCCTCAGGTGATACACAGAGATTAATCAAATCTCCCTAAATAAGTTTTATTTGTATATCTGTTGTCTTCAGCTTTATATATTCTTTAGAAAGAGCACATCGTGTTAGAGATTTTCTCTTTCTGTTCAGCAGGGAGTGGATTCTTGGCATAAAGCCAAGACAGCTGATTGGAGAAGAGGCACACACCCCCTCTCCACATAGGCAGAAACTTGCAGAGCTGTGACAGGACAAGCTCCCTGCTAATCTATTTATAGCAACCTCGCAACACAAATTTCAGCCTGGTTTAATCTCAGTTGTGGAGAACTTATCAGAAGTTATCAAGCTGATAACAGAAGAACAAAACAGCAGAAAGACATGGAACTCAGGGCTTTGGAGAAAGATAAGAAAAAACTACAGATATATGTGATTAGGTCAAATTTCATGATCCAGGTTTACATCCACTTTAACCACTTAAGCCCCGGAAGATTTTACCCCCTTCCTGACCAGGGGGTATTTTGCGATTCGGCACTGCATGACTTTAACGGACAATTGCGCGGTTGTGCGATGCTGTACCTAAACGAATTTGACGTCCTTTTTTTTCCCACAAACAGAGCTTTCTTTTGGTGGTATTTGATCACCTGTGCGATTTTTTGATCATGCGCTATAAACAAAAAAAGAGCGTCAATTTTGCAAAAATAATAATATTTTTCACATTTTTTTATATGAAATTCCCCCAAAAAAAATTAAAAAATCAAAACTTTTTAACATTTT
The DNA here is from genome assembly GCF_965119305.1 of Pelophylax lessonae. Taxonomy (NCBI): domain Eukaryota; kingdom Metazoa; phylum Chordata; class Amphibia; order Anura; family Ranidae; genus Pelophylax; species Pelophylax lessonae. The sequence goes on along the minus strand of NC_138779.1, from coordinate 16,218,517 downwards.
CGGCCAATTTGTTTTCTGCTACATATGTTTGGTAAAAAAAATCGCAAAAAGCGTATTTTGATTGGTTTGCGCAAAAGTTATCGCGTTTACTAACAAAGGGAAAGATTTTTGTCATTTTTGTTGTTTTTTTTAAAGCGTAATGGCGGCGATCTGCGAGTTTTTTTTTTGCGGGACTGCGACATTGCGGCGGACAGATCGGACCCTTGACTGACATTTTTGACACTTTTGGGGTTACCAGTGACATTACTGCAGTAATCAGTGCTATACATATGCACGGTTACTGCAAAATTACACTGGTAGTGAAGGGGTTAACTTTATTTGAGAGGGAGGGGCTGTGTGTGTCCCTAGGGGCGTGATTCTAACTGTGATTGGCTGTCTGTTGAGCTGTAGAAACAGTGATCAACGGTTCTACATAGTAGAACCGTGTGATCACAGTTTCTACACAGGGGAGAATGACAGGCGGCTTGTTTACCCTCTGCAGCGGCGATCGCAGAGTGACCGGCGGACATCGGGTCCGCCGGTCACACGCGCGGGGGGTCCGTGACCACGCGGGAGCGCGCCTCCGGCGGCGCGCGCTCGCTCCCTAGACCCTCACAGGCTAGCGACGTAGACCTACATCACTTTGCCTGTGAGGGGCTGACTGCCGACGTAGATAGTCATGCGGCAGTCAGCAAGTGGTTAAAGTGGTTGTAAAGCCTCAAGGTTTTTCACCTTAATGCAATCTATGCATTAAGGTGAAAAACCTTCTGTGCTGCAATTCCACCTAGAACCCCCCCCCCTTTTTTTCTTACCTGAGCCCAATCTGATCCAGCGATGTGCATAAGCGCAGCGGCTCCAGCTGCTGTCTCTCTCCTCACTGGACAGATTGATAGCAGTGGGAGTCATTGGCTCCCGCTGCTGTCAATCAAATCCAGGTATGCGGGGGGTAGGGCCGAGTCCCACTGTCTGTGTCAATAGACACAGCCGCGGGACTCGGGAGAGAGCCCGCATGGGTGCCCCCACAGAAAGCTGCTTTCCAGGGGGGCACCCAATAAAGAGAAGGGGTCTGGATTGCTGATGGGGCACCCAAGAGGAAGAGGATTGGGGCTGCTTTGTGCAAAACGATTGCACAGAGCAGGTAAGTATAACATGTTTGTTATTTATTTATTTTTGTTTTTTTATTTTTATAAACGAGTTTGCAACCCCTATAACTGTTACATCGCAATGTATAAATGCATACAGATTACCATGCATTATGTCATGTGTTATAAATGCACTGCTAATTCATTGCAGCAGATGAAAAGCATACATGACCTTTTTTAACCACTTAAGGACTGCCTCACACAGATATACTGCAGCAGGGCAACCCTCCTACGCGAACCGACATACCTGTAAATTGGTTCGTGTTCTGAGACTGGGGCACATGCGCATGCCGCCAGTGACTCGCTCCTGCTGTAATTGGACACAGTGGGAGCCAATCAGTGGGTCCGGCGGATGCGATATCTGCAGGGACCCACCGATCATTCGCAGGAGAGGCAGAACGGCGGTCTGCCTATGTAAACAAGACAAACCGCTGTTCTGTCAGAGAGGAAGATGGAGATCTTATGTTTCTGCTAAGCAAGAACACAGATCTCTGTCTTCCTCCAGTTACGCACCTCCCACACAGTTAGAAAGCACTCCCTAGGAGCACACTTAACCATTTGTTTGCCCCTAATGTTAACCCCTTCCCTGCCAGTGTCATTAGTACAGTGACAGTGCTTTAACACTGGTCACTGAATTAGTGTCACTGGTCCCCAAAAAGTGTCACTTAGGGGTTTATTTACTAAAGCTAGAGAGTGCAAAATTTGTCACAATTCTTCAGAGAAACCAATCAGCTTCCAGGTTTTATTGCTAAAGCTTAATTAAACAAGCTGGTGTTGCCCTCTCTAGCTTTAGTAAATAAACCCCTTAGTGTCAAATTTGTCTGCCGCAATGTTGCAGTCCCGCTAAAAAATTGCTGATCGCCGCAATTACTAGTAAACCAATCAATATACCCTTATCGCAGAATACATATTGGCCTAAACTGATGAAAAAATTAGATTTTTCACATTTTTTTACTGGATATGTTTTATAGCAAAAAGTAAAAAATATTGTTTTGGTTTTTTTTTTCAAAATTGTCTGTCTTTTTTTTTTTTTAAAGCACAAAAAAATACAAACTGCAGAGGTGATCAAATACCACTAAAGGAAAATCTCTATTTTTGGGGAAAAAAGGACATACATTTTATTTGGGTACAGCGTCGCACGTCTGCGAAATTGTCAGATAAAGTAACGCAGTGCAGTATCTCAAAAAATGGCCTGGTCATTAAGGGGGTAAAACCTTCCAGGGCTGAAGTGGTTAAAAAGGCACCGCACCACAACGTATGATATATTTGCTATGTTGCTTGGTGTATTGCGCTTCTATTATACAATGCGTTGGGGTGTCAGACACGATGAATGGTAAAGCAACACTCTACACATAGAGCAGGTATATTGCCATGCCCTGTATTGACATAGGTTAATGCGTGCATGTTAGCGTGCTTTGCCTTAACCCAGAAATGAGAATGGGCCCCAAGTGTCACACAGACTAAGGCTGGATACACACTATACAACTTTTGTTCAACCTTCAACTATGTAGTGCAAGGGCCTGCCTGACTACATACAAATTGAAAGTGTTTAGGTTTGACCTCATAGTATATGGTTTTGGTAAATCTAAAGGAAAAAATCTAAAGACAATTGTATATGGTGGATCCAGCTCAAGCCTTTACACAACCGTAGACGTCACAAGATCTAAATGAGCGGCGCCGCCACACACACCAGATCTCCCTGCCAGACATAAGCTGTATAGTATTACACCAGTAACTTCACACACTCTCTCTGTTCTGCTGAGTGCAAAGCAAAGTCATCAAGCTTTGAGGAGAGAGAGAGAGAAACGGAACGCTTGGACACCTGAAGGTAAATTAAATATTTATAAACACAACAACATCTTTGCAGATGGAATTACTGATTTATTAATAATTTCCATAAAAAGCCAGTGGGTGACATCCACATAAGTCATATCTTCTGCTTTCAGGCATGATTCAGCCCATTAATTCCAGATCTGGATTGGGTGCGTCTGATTCGCTAACAGTAAATTGGCAGAGCCTGACGTTTAAATTAAAGGGGTTGGAGCAACAGAATGTGACAAAAATCGATTTACACCTTAGGAAGCTGCAGAAATTAAAGTTCTTAAAGTCTAAGGAGTGCGCCAGCACCAAAACGGTGCCGCGATATCGCTTTCCCCGAAAGGCTTAAAAAAGGGATGAGGGGATTGGTATTTTAAGGTAGTGAAATGTCATAAATTAGGCCAATGTCATTATCCAGGTATGTATGGAGAGACCATTTTGCCAAAAGGTACAAGGAAATGACAATGACCTTCGGTAAAGCTCCTCCCCTTTGTCAGTTCATTGCTTAAAGGGTAACTCCACTTTCGTGGGGGAAAATAATAGCACATAAAGAAAAAAATAATATAGCGTATACAATTGCAACATGAATCATATTGTAATTGAATGTTATTCAAAAATACTTTTGCTTTTCAATCTGCAACCGCTGTAATATTCTGAAAATGCAATGCAATATGGCCGCATGGAGGTGTTCTGTACACAGAATGTATACTGACCACACCCCCAGAAACATCATTTCCTGCTTGTGTGATTGGCTCACCAATTTTCCCAGAAGTCTGCACTAAGATGCTAGTCATATTGCAATTTCAAAAAAATACAGCGGCTGAAGATTGAAAAGAAATGTATTTTTTAATAACATTCAAATACAATATGATTGCAAATGTATACGCTATATTATTTTTTCTTTATTTGCTTTTTTTTTCCAGCGAAAGTGGAGTTACCCATTAAAGTAAATCTGTTATGAGAGAACTGGACGCCAATGATGAGCTGTCACTTTAAAGTGGTTGTAAACCCTTACCCTGACTGCTCTCAGGAGATGAAACAAATCTTCATGTCTTCTCTTCTCTATCAAGCTGAAGTTAGAAGCTGATTGGCTATCATGCAGAGCTGCACCAGATTTTACAATCTCCAGTTTTAGTAAATCAACCCCAGAGTGTCTAACCCCGCAGCTCTCCCAAAAAAGGTTTTGCCTCCTTCCCCTTACTGCTGTCCTAGACAGTGCTCCAGCCAACACCACCCAAAGCCGCTGTTAGAAATCACAAGGCCCCCTGTACAGCCTTACAACCCCGCCTGCACTCCACCTACCCCCCTGGGGTGCAGTGAAACAGTGGCACTTTCTTTATCCCCCTACTCCCTAAAAAATAAAAATAGTCCTACCTCCTGTGCCCCTCTTTTGACCTAATGGGGCCCAGGGAAATGTAATGTATTCCCTGGTAGTCAAGCTGGGGGTGTGGTCTAGTGAAATTTATTTAGGCAAAAATGAACAATAAATTTGCCCTGGGCCCCCCTGTTTAGCTGATGAGGCCTGGGGTAAAACAGGACCAGTTCTACTGCCTTATTAGCAGCCCTGACACCACCCATATATAAATGCCCTTACTACATGGAAATACTAGTATTAACCAATCAAAAAACAGGTTCAATGCGAATGACACAATGAAGATTACAGATTGAGACAAGATGTAAATGACTCCAAGACTCACAATATAATTTGCAGTTATTTCTTCGCAATTACATTAACATACTTATGTGTGGTAGGCTACATTAGATGGAAATTGGTGATTCCACTTCATTGATAAGCTGGCTAATAGTCAGTTCCAAATTAAGTTTGGCAGGTCCGCGATCATTAAAAATCTGAACGGGCTCCCAGGCTCTGATAAAGTTGGGGATAATAGCTTTTTGGACAACAGAAGACCACAAAGGAAGAAAGCGAGAGAGGAGAAGGGGGAGGGGGTGACTACCGACAAAGCCGAGGATTGAACCGATTCAGAAAGTGCAAGTTTGCATTTAGTACAAATCGCAGAATTATGCAGACTGATTGCTCTTATTACTAAAAACCATTATGACTCCACGTTTTCATTTGGTCCTCTGAAGGACACTTAATGAAAAGCATCTCTGAATGTCAAAAGCTTATTATTTGACTACTATATCTCTCTGTATCTCTCTGTCAGCTCCACTCCAAATATTTTGCTAAATCAGAGTTTCCCATAACACGGCGTATATCCCTCCGGTGGTGGATGTCCTCCCTCTGGGGGCTTGGGAGCTCAGCTAAGCCGAAAGCTGAATGGGGCCAGGTATTGAATGGGGTAACTCCACTTTCTTGGAAAAAATTAAATTAGCAAATAAAAGAAAAATATATATAGCATATATAATTAGGACATAACAAGTCATATTGAATGTTATTAAAAAATACCTTTCCTTTTCAATCTGCAGCCGCTGTCATTTTCTGTAAAATGCAATATTGCCACCTGGAGGTGCTCCGTACACAGATGGTATACAGAGCGCCCCCTGGAAATGTAATTTCCTGCCTGTTTGATTGGCTTTCTGATTTTTCTAGAATTCTACACTAAGATACAAATCATATTTTTGGCATCCCCTGTAACAAAAATGTCATTTTTGGTGTTACACTCTCAAAGGGAAACCACGTCTAAAGGAATGCAGACCCTGCAACTGAATCCTACAGGTGCGGCAGCCAATTGATAATTATAAAATCACTTCCATATAGATTCACTCTGAACATGGACACAGACAAACAAACACCTAGTCCTTCAAAATACCAAAAGGTAAGAATTGGCACCAAAGTTTATTAAAATCCCTGCAATGTACAAAGATCTCCCAGAGGGGAGGGGTTTTTTCTCAACAAAACTTGAGTTACTCTCTAAAGGGAGTGTGTGTGTGTGTGTGTGTGTGTGTGTGTGTGTGTGTGTGTGTGTGTGTGTGTGTGTGTGTGTGTGTGTGTGTGTGTGTGTGTGTGTGTGTGTGTGTGTGTGTGTGTGTGTGTGTGTGTGTGTGTGTGTGTGTGTGTGTGTGTGTGTATATATATGTGTGTGAATTTATTTTTATTATTTTTTTTGTTTGTTTATTTTGTTATTTTTTAATGTCCGGACTAAAAGTGCCCATTTAGACCCCGTTCACACTGGGGCGACCTGTCAGGCGACCTGGTCGCCTGACAGGTCGCCGTAGGTCGCCTGCCATAGAGAAGCTGTTGACCCGTTCTAATAGGAGCGACACAAGTCACTCCGACTTAGAAAAAGGGTCCGGAGCTTCTTTGGGGCGACCTGGAGCGACCTTCATTGACTTCAATGTTATGAAGTCCGTGCCGGCCGCTCCGAGGTCACGGTGCGAGCTGCGGGCCGCGACCTGTGAGGTCGCCCCGGCAAGTCAGATCGCCCCAGTGTGAACAGGGTCTCACACTACCGCGACTTGTCTGGTCAGCCTGACAAGTCGCGGTCCATGCAGTCCTACGGGAACCGTTCTAATAGGAGCGACTCAAGTCATAGTTCCTGTACTACTTCGGGGCGACATCGGAGCGACTTGCATTGACATTCATTATATGAAGTCCGTGCAAGTCGCGCCGAAGTCGTGGTGAACGCGACTTCACAGGTCGCCCCCGAAGTCGTGCCGCGGTAGTGTGAACCAGCCCTAAATGTGTAAAACTATCAGTAATTTGTTTAAACTTAGCTCATATAAAAGACACAAATTATTAAATGAATGCAGATGTGTATTCATTGATACATTAATACATTTTTTAATGCAAGCAGCGTGACTATCTAAATTTGACCTAGTATCGGTATCTTGTGAACAGCAGACCCCAGACTGGGAGAGGCAGTATAAGGAGCTAATCAGTTGTGCTGCTAAGGGCCCGTTCACACCAATAATACTGTAACTACCTCCCAAGGCACACAAAAGGCAAAAAGCCTTGTTCTTAATGGTGCCAGGTTACTCCATGACGTATCCTAACAAGGAACACACTAATTCCCTGTTTTCACTGAGCGGTACGGTACGGTACGCAATTTTTGCCGTTTCTATTGTCAAAAGTTGTAAATGGTACCCTAATTCCGAACCGTACCGTACCACTTTTTTGGTACCCTTTCGTTGGGGTACAAAGCACATTAGTACCGTACCAACAGGGTGGAGCAATACTGTTGAGGTACTGTTGAGCTTAGGTACTGTTGGTGGTGGAAACGCAAGCCTGATCAAGGTGTACCGTACTGAACCGTAATGAACAGTACCGAACCAAACCGTACCGCTCAATGGAAACGAGGCATAAGAGGAGAGAAAGTTGAGTGCCAGAGAGATGAGTTTATCAGGCTGCTTCTGCTTTCAATGTCCAATTTACAGGCTGGGGGAGGAAAAAGACCTATAAGTATTACTTAATTGCACCCGAAAAAGATCAGGTCCCCTCCTCTGCCAGATAGAGCTTTGCTATGTGGCAGAGCTGTGTACATCTCTGAACTGGATGGACAGAAACACAAATCCTCTGGCAGGAAAGACAGCCTATTTATATGTATTTCATCTGTATATTTAGCTGTTTGTCTGGTGTTTAAAATAGGTCTGGAAAGTATAAAATATTGAATAATAATGGTATGTATTCTTCTATCCGGCTAGAACGTGGAGCATCTTCTTTTTACATCATTTGCATGGTATATTTTTGTTTGTTTACAGAACTCAGCGTGTCATTAGAGCAATGACTCATCCCTTTTTTAGATGTTGGAGTCCAAGGTTTCAAGAACACAAAGGCACCTGAAGAGCAAGTTGCTCTGGTATCTCTTTTGAAAACCCATAGTGCTCTGAGAACTCTTCGGCACACAATAAACGTTTTTTGGTAAAACGAAGAAATATTGTGTATAGACAGTGACAAAAAACAAACAAAATAAAATAACAGTGTAGAAAAACATCACCTTAATATGCAGCCTTCTATCCAGCCAGAAGGTGGAGCTATGGTCTTCTTTCCACATTGGTATCATGCTTACTTTTCAGCTGTGCTAAAAGAAGCCCATTACTTATCCAAATAGCTATACTTACTACTACTGATTATGAGATAGAATGGACAGCTCAGTCAATCACTATCCTCACATATTCCTGTAGATCATTTTTTCATCACTTAAAGGGGTTGGGACAGCTTTTGTCATGTTAAAAAAAAAAAAAAATAAAACGAATGCCACAGATGTTACTCTTATCTATAAAATGTCTTCCAGTTGCTGATATGAATTGGTTGGTTTTGTACCTTTCTACTCTTCTCTGTTTATATACAAAATGTTCAATAAACAGATTGAAACAGAAAGTAAATAAATAAATAAAAGACTAAGAGTCGATTCACACTAGCGCGACTTGTCAGGCAACTTGTCAGCCTGACAAGTCGCGCTCCCTCGCGGTCCATTGACTGCTACAGGAGCTGTTCTAATAGGAGCGACACAAGTCGCTCCGACTTAGAAAAAGGGTCCTGTACTACTTCAGGGCGACCTCGGAGCGACTTGCATAGACTTCCATTATGGGAAGTCCGTGCAAGTCACTCCGAAGTCGTGGTGCATGGGAATGCACAAGTCGCCCCCGAAGTAGTACAGAGTCGTGCCGCCCAGTGTGAACCGACTCTTAGCCAACTAACCAATAGAATCCAAGAATGGATCAGTTTAGGAACAAGATTTTCAGGAATGGCAGGGAGTTAAATGCTTCTCTTATTAGACATTGGGAGATGAGAGAGGGCTGAAATTTCAGCACTGAAAAGTAAATAATGCCTTTTCTAACTGATAGGATGTCAGCTGTCAATGCTACTATCCTGTTGACAATCTCGAGCCAATTTAAACCAGCCATAAACAGATCGATATTCAGCAGGTTCAGCAGGAACCAGACAAACTTCGATCTATCTATGGGCAGGCTGGTTGTACTGAAATCAATCTGAGTAGAGTCGCTATTGGGGTGCAGAGTGCACCCGGATGACACCCGCCAGAGGGGTGATACCATCAAGTAGGAAGTGATATCCAATAACGAAGGTGGCACCCCCATTTGTGGCAGCGCGCGGATCGGCACGCATGCACCGACCGCATCATTTACAGGGGCCAGTTTGGGGTCATTGCCCCCTTTGCACTCTCCTTTCACTGGGCAGGTTTCTCCCAGCATTAGCCTCTGCCTCTACACTCTCCGCTCCACCCTAGCAGCCCCAGCCCAGCCCAGCCCAGCTAGTGACATGTGGCCCCTCCGCATGTGTCAGAGGGATGCAGTGGCCAGGGGGAGACTCTGGGACCTGATGGAAGCGGCACATCATTCGCCAACTCTGCCACTAGGACTGGACACAGCATGCTGCCTTCTGCCCTGGGAGTACTGATCCCCTCCCCCACCTGGCACTACCCCCCCCGACCATATTACCACGAGAGGACTGTCCAGGACTGACAGATGGAACAGGATACCTGAGTACTTACCGGGAGTATACCCGAGTACTTACCAATAAGTCTAGGATACTGGAGTATTTACCAGTAGTATACCCGAGTACCTACCAATAAGTCTATATAAGGACTATACTAGAGTACTTATTCTGGAGTACTTACAGGACTATACTGGAGTATCTATTGATCAGGACTATGCTAGAATACTTACCCTTTAGATACTAGGATTATACTGGAGACGGGAGGGGGGGGGGGGGGTGACGCCATGTTTTACCACACCAGGTGAGACCAGTGAGGCCACTGGTCAAGCTATTGATCAATCTTAGTACAACCAGCCTGTCAGGGTTTTTCATTTGATCACTGCCGGTGGCTATAGCTGCCAGCAGTGATCGTTATTTTCTGACGGCTGGGAAATTTCCCACAATAGCGCAGAGGGTGGGGTTCCCCCCATCAACCCTGATGCGGGAACCAAGCTATGTTTTATGGTTGAAGGAAAGATAATGCATAAAGTATGGTCTGCTTTATGGGGATTGAGGAGACAGGGAAGAATATTTAACATCAAAAACAAAAATGTAATGTATTGCAGCTTGCCAGTGCTTGCATGGTAGCTGTATTCATTTTCTTTTTTAGAACATTTTCAGCAAGTACAGAAAATACATATTGATCTAGTTAGCTGTGTACTGTCCTTGTAACTTCCTAAAAATGTTCAATTCCTTCCAAGCTTTCTTCTGTAAACTACACATTTACCCACCCCCATGTCATTAGGATGATAAGATGAAGACATATTTGTAGTCCAATGAGGTGGGAAGCCTAGGATGACAACTTCAGCACCCTCTATACATACAGTGGGTAGGTGAGTGTAGTCTCTCAGAGACAGGAAGTACTATTCACAAAATTACCAGGTTAAAATGGAACTTTAGTCAGAAAAGTAAGTACTGATAGATCACTTCAGACTGGCCCCATTTGCAGGTAAAGCTATATAGAACCTTAAAAATAAGTGTCTATACTGTTTAAAATCCAGTAATACATTGTCTCAGCAAGCCCTGCACATGCTCTGTTGCTCTCTATTTTCCGGCACTGTGCTGAAAATGTAGAGGCCAGGCCAATCTGCTGACATGCCTAAATATTTACTGCTGCTCAGGGGCTGTGGGCTTCAGCAAAATGGCAGCCTTCAGTAAGAAGAAATAAGAGCAATGCAGGAGGCAATATACAGCACTAATTTTGGTAGTATAATTGTTAGTGTGCATTGTATGTTCCTTACTAAAGAACATTATTTTTATTAAGTTGTTATGGGTAAAGATTTGCTTTAAAATAAAGAAAAAAGGATAATAAATACAGCCACCACATTCAAGCGGCAATGTGTTATTTTTTTTTATTATTATTATTTTTGGATTTAGAAACACTTTTAAAGGAAACACTAAAAAATAAATGATATAAGTGGAATTACGACACACAAGTATGGCGCCACCGAAAAACTCTTCACTACAGGACCAACATGAGCTCAACCTTAAGCTGAATTTTTCGATGCTGCCCAAGGTCTCTGATTTTTAATACTAAATTATATACACAAAACTTGGCTGTGTGTTTCCATTTATCTTATACATTCCTTAGATATTTCCAATACAACGGGAGGTTGGGTAGAAGAAAAAGGAAAATGTAATTTTTTTTTTTTTTCTTTTGAAAATTCATTACTGGGGTAAGCCAAGGGTATTCTCACAAGTGTATTACCTCTCCCGTCTGTTTCTATCTCAGGCGTAATTTCTAATCAGAAAAAAATAAAATGAGAGCCGTTAAGACCCGGAGTCATGGTGTGAAGTCTCTTGGAGGTTGGATGGAGGTAATTGTGAGATCATCCACATAATATTTCCTAAGAATGATGCGTCCCCGGGGACTCCGGTTATTGTATGCTCTATTGAATATCTGTTCAGTACTGGTCACAACGTCTGACCTTGCAGCTGGCTGACTGTTAATTTTCCTTCTAAATCAAGGAAAAGAGGGAGTTAAAGGTACACTTCAGTCAAACCTGAAGATTAAGTCTTTGAATAGAGCTTGGCTGCCCATGGCTTTGGCTTTTCATCTAGGGAAGGGAACTAGGCCACTCTACTGACCGAAAATGGCCTCGTTGTTGGTTATTTGGCATTATGGGACTTGCAGCCCCTAAAGTTGTAAATCAAATCTATGTATTCTCAGCTCCATATATTTCTGGCTTCTCCTTGAGTTACCAAGAAAAAGAAAAATTGGTACAGACTCATGTGACCAGAGCCTACAGTTCATGCATAAGCTTGACGATACAACCTCTAGTGGATAGCATACAACTTAAATTAGAACCCAACTCCAGTCAGGGGTTCCAAGTCTCACCCATTCTGTTTAAAGTTAAAACGAAAGCTATAGAAGGAGTTGATCGATGTGATTAGATGTTTTCCCTAATTAAAAAATGGTGTTTTTTACATCTGGTGAAACTGGAAGTGACAAAATGCTTGTCACTTCCAGTTTCCTATAACATAGAGATTGGGGATGTTCCGCACTCCGATCACCTCTATGGTAAGCAGGTGGAACCATCGGCTTCAGAGCTGGACTCCACGCCAAGATGGGAGAGCCCAGAGAGGCACTGGAGGATGGCGGGAGGGGGACCCTCTTCCACTGCCTGTAAAAGCAATTTAGCGGCTAATTATTTAAACCCTAACCAGTGCAAAAAATGTCATCAATTCAGAGATGTCCTGAATTTTGTCCGCACTTACTATGGTATCTGAAAGAGTCAAATTAGCCCTATCAATTCTTATATTAGACAACAGAATAATTAGTGTCTACGTTGTAGAGATAAATTGATTAGTTTAGCAAAAGAAAAGTGGGCAGGGCTAACACCACTACAAAAATACTGTGGGGTTGATTTACTAAGACTGGAGAGTGCAACATCTGGTGCAGCTCTGCATAGACCCAGCTTCTAGTTTTTTTTCATGTCAAAGCTTAATTGAACAAGTTGAAGTTTGGCTGGCCATACACTATACAATTTTCTTATTCAATTTCCTTTAGATTTACCTTAAACTATGTAGTGCAAGGGCCTGCCTGACTGCATACAAATTGAAAGTGTTTAGGTTTGACCCTATATTACATGGTTTTGGTAAATCTAAAGGAAAGTTGAACAAGAAAATTGTATAGTGTATGGCCAGCCTTAGAAGCTGATTGGCTGCCATGCACAGCTGCACCAGATTTTGCACACTTCCGTTTTAGTAAACCAAACCCTGTGTGTTATAAGCCCACAAGAGAAAATCAGGGGCTAAATGCATGTCTGACAATTCAACAGATATTTTCCTGTACTTTCAAAGTCATATTTTTCCCATAAATTGAGCTTTCTTTTGGTAGTATTTGATCACCTATGCGGTTTTACTTTTTGAGCTTTAAACAAAAAAAGACCAACAATTTTGGGGAAAAAAACCCAACATTTTTTACTTAACTAAAAAAAATTGAAAAAATCGAATTCCTTTATCAATTTAGGCCAAAATGTATTCTGCTACATATTTTTGCTAAAAAGAATTATGTGTATATTGATTGGTTTGCACGAAAGTTATAGCGTCTACAAACTATGGGATATTATTTAATTTTTTTATTTTCCTTTTTTACTAGTAATGGCGGCGAGCAGTGATTTATAGTGGGATTGTGACATTGCGGCACACTAATCGGACACTAACTGACACTTCTGACACTTTTTTGGGGACCAGTGACACTAATACAGTGATCAGTGCTAAAAAAAAAAAAAATATGCACTGTCATTTTACTAATGACACTGGCCAGGAAGGGGTTAACACCAAGGGCGATAAAAGGGTTAACTGTGTTCCTAGCTAGTGTTTTCTTACTGTGGGGGAGGTGCTTGTACTAGGGGAAGGCATGAATCGGCGCCCCTGCTTTGCAGAGACACAGGATCCATGCCTTCTGTACTGACAGAATGGCGATCTGCCTCAGTACTGAAGCATCGGGGGGTGTCAGCGGACATCAAGTCCACAGTACCCACCATGTACTGTCCAGGGGGGGGCAACATTAGGTCCATCCCACATACTGCTCCCCTTCAGAACTTTTTAAAAGTATGCTGAGGTGGGTGATAAGGAGTTAATGTAGTGTGTGTGTGTGTGTGGGGGGGGGGGGCAGTTGACAAAAACAACTTTTCCGCGTTGGTGCCTTCATATGCGAGATCCAACGTATATGACATTCAGCTCATTATACACAGAAACATCAACCCACGAGGAGCCGCCATGAAAGCTTTTAGACGTATTTAGTCAAAATATTTATAAAATTGAGCTCCCACACCTGATTAAACAAAGATAAAGGTCTCATCAGCTAAATATTATAGTTTATGCGTGCAGAATAGCGGCCGGTCTTGTTCAGCAAACGAAAAGAAATGTCAAATCATTTCATTTCCGTTCACCTTGACAAATACTGCATGTATGTTAACAAGATGATTCAAAAGCATTTCCCAATGAGGCTGTAATGAGCCCATTTTCAATGTACATCAAAAAGATTCTGCTCGAGCTAAACGACTTCCACTCACACCAGTAATGATATGCAGTCATACTCCAGCGGCACTCCTAAGATCTATACTATATATATATATATGTGTGTAGTACGGAGGTGCCGAGTGACGGCACAGGAAGCTGACTGTCTTAAACCAAGCGCTCTAACTGAGCCTAATGCAGAGCTGATGAGAGCTTCCAAAAATGACAGCCATCAAAAAGATCAACCATTGAAACTGTATGGAAACCATAACAATAATTTATTTATTTTTAATTTGCTCTGTTTCTTAACCTCAGGAAGATTTCCTCTCTTCGTGTCCAGGCCATTTTGGCAATACAGCACTGTGTTACTTTAACCACTTCTGGACGGGAAGGATTTGCCCCCTTAATGACCAGGCCATTTTTTGCGATTCGGCACTGTATTAATTTAACAAACAATTGCGCAGTCGTGCGGCGCTGTACCTAAATAAAATTGATGTCCTTTTTTTCCCACAAATAGAGCTGCGATTTTTAATTTTTGCGCTATAAACAAAAAAAGAGCGTCAATTCTGAAAAAAAAAAAAACAATATTTTTCACATTCCGCTATATAAGATTCCCCCCAAAAAATGTAAAAATCTAAATTTTTTAACATTTTAGGCCAATTTGTTTTCTGCTACAAATTTTTGGTAAAAAAATTAGCAATAAGCGCATTTTTATCGCGTCTACATACTGCGGTAAAGATGTATGTCATTTTTATGTTTTTTTGTTACTAGTAATGGCGGCGATCTGTGATTTTTAGCGGGACTGCGACATTGCAGTGGACAGATCGGACGCCCTGACTGGTATTTTTGACACTTTTGGGGGTACCAGTGACATTACTACAGTAATCAGTGCTAAAAATATGCACTGTTACTGTAATAATGACACTGGCAGGGAAGGGGTTAACACTGTGGGTGATCAAGGGGTTAAATGTGAGCCTAGGGGAGTGATTCTAACTGTATGGGGCAGGGCATGTGAAATTACCATATATATAGAAGGATCACAAGCGCTCTGTGATCATTCCAGAGAGAAGGATGGTCAGTTGTGTTTACAACAGCTGACCGTTCTTCTCTCTCAGCGGGGAGCGATCGCGGGTGCCCGTCGGAAATCGGGCCGCCAGCCCAGTGGATCGGCATTCACACTGCCTAGTGGGGGCAGGTGCACGCCAGAACCCCCCAGCGGGGAAGAATCGCGGGTGGCAGTTAGCAATTGGAGCTGCCTGCCCCGTGCATCAGAGTCCCCACTGTCGAGTGGGGGCAGGAGCTTGTCACCAGCGGCGCGCGCTCACCCCCTAGCTGCAGGCGCGCGACCGACGTATATCTACGTCGGTTTGCGTAGAAGGGGCTGCCTGCCGCAGTATAAGTGTGGCAGGCGGTCCTTAAGTGGTTAACTGACAATTGCGCGGTCATGCGACGCTGTACCCAAATAAAATTTACGGCTTTTTTTTATAACAAATAGAGCTTTCTTTTGGTGGTATTTGATCACCTCTGCGTTTTTTGCACTATAAACAAAAAGAAGACTGAAAATTAAAAAAAAAAAAAAAAATCTTTTACTTTCTGCTATAAAACATATCCTATAACAAAAATTTTAAAAAAAATCGAATTTCTTTATAAATTTAGGCCAATGTCAATTCTGCTACATATTTTCAGTAAAAAAAGAAGAAAAAAAACAAAAAGCGTATATTGATTGGTTTGAGCTCAAGTTAGAGCATGTACAAATTATGGGATTTTTTAATTACATTTTTCAGCCGTTCCCTCCTGCCCTTGGTAGGGGGGGCTCTTGACATCTGATGTAAGGGGGGGGGGGATGCTCATGACATCTAGTCTTAAGCCTTGTACACACGATCAGATTATTGGACAAATTTTCTTTAGTTTTTTGTTGCATGTTAGTCTCACATGGAAAGTGAAGAGGTTACTTTCATATGAAAATTCTCGTATGACAGAATTCAACTTCAGAAGTGATGTCAAGTGTTGAATTGTTTTCTATGTATTCTTTAGTTTCTGAGCATGCCTAGTGTTGCTCTTATGGTTTTTTTTTCAGACGAAAACTGTACTAATTAAACGAAAATCAGACGCTGTGTTCAGGTACGATAAACATTTTATTGCCTGCACATCCAGTTTTTGTTGTACGAAAATCCGTAATCGGCTGTCAAATGCACCATACTAACGATCCGAAAATCGGCAGATCGTTCGTCGGATGAATTTTTACTTCCGATTTTCTTATCGTGTGTACGGGGCTTTACGAATACAACCAGCCCTTTGAGGGCAACTATAATGCCGATGCGGCCCACAATTAGATTGAGTGGGACACCCCTGGTCTACCCGCTCAGGGCTGCAGTGTACCAGACCACACTGATTCCTTTTTGCTTTAATCTGGTGATCTGGGAACACTCTTTGATAGTAAATTTGTAACACAGGAGAGCTATTCCCAAACACACCCACCGTTGTCTTCCTGCTGTCGTAGATGTACAGAACACCTGATGTATCAAACTCACCTTTTTAGTTATAAATAAAATGATGAAACAAAACTAGAATTTGTTTCTTGCGGAATTCGATGTGTATCAGGTCCTGGAACACGCCGTTCTATAAAGATGCGGCAGCCACTTGAGCTATAAGAGTTACAGAGTAAGAGGGCTTCATATCATCTACCTCCAAACAAATGAAAAGGGAATTATTTGGAGTTCTAAATAGCTCGGCAGTAATAAAAAGTTATGGAGTTTCCAGCCTTAGCTCATATCGCCGTACCTCCTAGAATATTCTTGTTACAGTAATTGCAATAGATTAAGCGTCTCTGTGGTTTACAGCTTGAGAATGTACATTACACCAGGCTTTTCCTTTTTGGGATCTATTATCATCTTGTTAGTAACGCTGTAGGTCATACGCAATAAGCGAGAAGGCCTTTTAATGAGAACACATATATAAGAGGATATAAACTCATCGTCTAAAACCCTGGTGCCCAACCTATGGCCAAGGGGGCCACATGCGGCCCTTCAGTTGTGTAGCCCTCATGCCTCAGCAGTAGTCAGTGTTTTTCTTGCCTAGGTGCCCTATTTAAAAACTGTGAAGGAAATATTGATTATACTGGATTCTACCAGCTGAATGATTTGGTTTATTTCTTAAACGCTTCCTTGCTAGTTTTGTTCAGATTAAAGTAGCATTATTGTGATTGTAAAGTCTCGTGTTTTTTTTTTTTATATATATATTTTTCAAATAACAACCATGTTATACTTACCTCCTCTGTCCAGTTGGTTTTGCACAGAGCAGCCCAGGTCCTCTTCTTCTCTGGTCCCTCCTATCTACTCCTGGCTCCTCCTTCCTGTTGAGTGCTTGCTATGGGGGCACCCGAGCCATTCAGACAGAGCTGCTGTTCGGCCCCACCCCCTCTCTCTCCTGATTGGCTAACTGACATTGACAGCAGCGGGATCCAGTGGCGCCGCTGCTTTGTCTCAGCCAATAAGGAGGGAGAGTCCCGGACGGCCGAGGAATTTGTGGACATCGCTGGATAGAGAAGGGGCTCAGGTAGGTATTAGGGGGGTGCTGGGGCAGCTGCTGCACACAGAAAGCTTTGTAACCTAATGCATACATTGCGCCTTCTACCTTTACAACTCCTTTACAGGTTCAGCTTTTTTTTTTTTCAAATAACATCTATTCATACTTACCTGCTCTGTGTAATGGTTTTGCCCTGATCCTCCACTTCTCGGGTTCAATGGCTCCCGCTGCTGCCTCAGCCAATGAGGAGAGAGGGACAGCCAAGGCTCTTGTACAGATTGCTGGATCGAGAGGGGGCTCAGGTAAGTATTAGGGGGGCTGAGGAGAGAGCAGCACACAGAAGGTTCTTTTACCTTCATGCATAGAATTAGCTTCAGCCTTTACAACCACTTTAGGTAGAGTTGTCACACTGGTAAAGGAGGGGGTTATACTTAAAAAGGGGGATCAATAACACAACTATCAGTTCCTCCCCACATTCCAGGGTTCTAGGTGTAATCCTGAACTCTGACCTCTCCTTCCCGCCTCAAATCCAATCACTGTCCATAGCTTGCTGCCTTCACCCTCCTAACATTTCCAAAATGTTCTCCTTCTTAACCAATGAAACCACCAAGCTACTTATTCACTCTATTGTTATCTCTTGCCTAGACTATAGCAACACCCTTCTCATAGGTGTACCTCCACAAAGGCAATCTCCTCTTCAGTCTATAAGCAATGATGCTGTCAGACTCATCCACTTTACCAACTGCTCAATGTCCACCACCCTGTCTGCCAATCACTCCACTGGCTTCTGCTCACCCAACTTTGTCCCGAGCTAGACCAGCAACCTCAAAATCCCAAATTGTCACCCAACCCACCATCTTCTTCACTCCTCCCAAGACCTCCTGCTCAATATCACCTAGAGACACCTCTTCAAAGGCTCTCCTTCAGAGCCACTTCCATCCTCTGGAACTCCCTATCTCAACCTCTCTGCCTTTAGGTGTTCCTTGAAAAATTATCTTTTTCATGGAAACTTTTTCCGCCTCTACTTAGCGACTGAACATTTACTTTCTCTAACTCAAAGTTTCTCTTAAACTTCAAGGCCATGTTCTTTGATTTGCCCATAGTTCTATTTTAAAGTCTAAAGCTGTCCATAGATGGTTCTCCTTACCCCTGCTGGGTCATTGTATTGACTGAACAAATGTTTTCCTAAATGTCCATTCAAAAGAAGTCAATCTAACAATCAACTTGAAATGGAATAGGCACACACAGATTGAAATCCAGCCAGTCCTTGCTTAACCGGCCAAATTTCTATCCATCTTTGGCCAGCTTAAAGTGGTTGTAAAGTCTCACATATACCCAGTGAAGTGACTGGCCTTGGGTGATACACAGAGATGAAACAAATCTTCCTACATACGTTGTACCTGTTTATCTGTAGTCTTCTCTTCTCTACAACGGTTCAAATAGCTGAATTTATAAAGCTTGAATATGCTTTCAGAAAGCAGGGGGTGGAGAGCTGAAGTTACACTCCGCAGAGCTCAGTGAGGAGAGTTCTGAGAGCTGATTGGAGGGAAGAGACACCCCCCCCCCCCCTTCACACAGCACTCAGGAACAGAGTTGAGGCTGTCAATCACAGGCTGTGTGCTGGGGCTCCCTCCCCGTCACCTTTTTATTCTTGGTGTCAGGAAATTTTGTTAGAAGTGACTTATGCTGATAGTAGAGGAAGGAGGCAGCAGAAACTTAGGGGTTGATTTACTAAAACTGGAGAGTGCAAAATCTGGTGCAGCTCTGCTTAGAAACCAGTCAGCTTCCAGGTTTTTCTTTTGTCAAAGCTTAAAGAGGTTGTAAGCCCAGAAAAAAAAAAACAATCAAACAAAAAAAAAAGCTGTAAGGCAAAGGCATAATGAGCTAATATGCATCGCATACTAGATAATTATGAAATACTTACGATAGAACGAAACCCTCCAGCGGTGCCCGTAGACTGCTGAGACAGCTGAAATCTTCCCCGGTGTTTCTCCCGGGTTCACGGGCTCCGGCGCTGTGAGTGGCCAAAGCCGCAATGATGTTACGTTTACGGCACAGGCTCTGAATGTCCGGCATTGTTAAGCCGGACCTTCAGAGCACATGTACCAATGGCGTCATCGGCTACATGCACTCTGAATATCTCCGAAACTGTGCAAGTTTAGGAAATATTCACAATACCTACAGGTAAGCCTTATTATAGTGTTACCCGAAGGTACAATTAAAATATAAGACTTTACTTCCTCTTTAATTGAACAAGCTAAAGTTAGAAGCTGATTGGCTATCAAGCAGCTGCACAAGCTTTTGCACTTTAGAGTTTTAGTAAATCAACCCCATAATGCTCTGGATTGAGACTAGTACACACTATAAAGCAGAGGCGTAACTAGAACCTTCAGGGCCCCGGTGCAAAAAAACATGAAGGGCCCCCCCCCCCCCCCCGGACGCCTGGCCGGGGCCCTTCCCTTTAAGCCTGGGGCTCTTCCCACTGATCCTGGGGGCCTTTACTCTCGTTGCAGGGCCACAATGGGACCCTTTCCCAAGTTCTGCAGTGGGCCCCCTTCCTGCCATCTTGGGGCCTCCCCACAGTGGTGGAATTCCAGGGCCCGGGCACAAGTGTGACCTTTGCAATCCTGGAAGTTCACCCACTGGTGTCAGTAGTTTTTATTTTTTAGTACTTTAATTGTATTATTTTGTATCTGTCTATTCAGAAAAAGAAGGAGCTGGTAAATTACATATTTACTGACCCCTTCCTGGTTCTCTTTTGTGACACATCCCCTGCAGCAGCCGGCAGGAGAGGGAAGGGAGCACAGTGGGGGGGGGGGGACCAGGGGAGCACACAGGGGCCCAGAGACAGCAGGACACAAGTGAACTGGATAGGAGGAGTGGCGGGGGCAGCATACAGAGGAACCAATCTCCTCCATTTTCCTCCTGCAGCTACAGGAGGAAAAAGGAGGACAGTGATTTCTCTTCATGCTGCCCCCGCCGCCCCTCCTATCCAGGTGTACAGGGGAGCCGCACAGGCCCCCTGGAGCATGGGGCCCGGTTGCAATTGCAACCCCTGTAGTTACACCCCTGCTATAGAGTCTATAATATACAACCCACTTTTGGTCTGGCAAACCCTTTTTTAACAGTTTTAGCACCCCTGCAGTGTTATATAGATTGTCCCAATCCAGTAGCTGCTACTTTGGCTGGACAGCTTGGCTTGCTAAAGGGAGTGGAAAAAATGACATATTTATTGGCAGGATCAACAGGAAATAAAACAATTTTACAGGGGAGACTCAAAGAAAGAAAAACGACTGTGTTAATGCTACCAGCACATTGCATCATATATGTGATTTTAGATTTTGCCCGTAGCTCCACGTTAAACCGCCATAACCTCCTGAGAGTGTTTTTATATGATATAACCGCATAGAGAGGACGGTAAACACTGTCTGGCTCCCTATTAGTTAGCACATTGCTCCGGTGCAGATTCTGATGGTCTGGTTAGGATTCGAGTCACAGAGCAAAGCTGTACATCACCCTGGCTGCTCTTCGAGAATATTTTTTTTTATTTTTATTTCTAATCTTCAGAGGTAGAAATCCTTGTTTACTGTTCCATTCCTCAGAGATAAAAGGCAGAGGTGAGATGAACTTGATTAAATCTCCTACTTGAAAACTGACCAAGATAAGATGCCGGTGAGGGCCTACATTTTTATATTAAGAAATGAACGACAGCTTAATATGATCAGGCAAAGTGACGTCTGAATAAAGAGCGCCAGATGAAATCAAAGAGACGCACAAAAAAAAAGAAGTGCCTTGAGCTAGGCCTGTGTTCAGCGGGGAGGGGGAAGGCTCGGTATGCTCTGGCGGGAAAGGGCCTACTGAGGTCAGCGGTGGCATCCAAGCGAATGCCGCATCTCTATATTTATTTGACGGGATGGTCCACCCAAAACTGACTGTTCAGTGTTTGGTAGATGCTGGAGAATGAAATAGTTTCTTATTTATCTTGGGAACTCTCCTAGGGCTAGTTTACACTAGTGTTAGCCCTCTGAAAGGCAATCTGTGGTGGAACGCTTTTTAGAGGGCTATTGACAGGCGTCGAGGAGGTGTTATGGAGCCTTCTCGATGCCTGTTTTAACCTCTAAATGCCTGCACCATCATGCCGCAAATGTAGTTGTGGCACTGCCCCATTCTGTTAAATAGGTCAGAATTTACAGGTGATAGTTCCTACTAAATGTGACAGGAGGGTTAATACTTGCTGCAGCCGTAAAGAAATGTGGCCACAACATGTGTACACCCCTGCCTGTTGCATTCACAGCTTAAAGTGCTTGTAAACTCCTCCATAAAGCCAGTGAAGTTACTGGGCTGGAGTGATACACAGAGATAAAACAAATCCTCCTACATAAGTTGTACCTGTTATCTGCAGTCTTCTCTACATTCGTTCAAAGTCCAGAATTTATAAAGCTTGTCTGAGCTGTCAGAAAAAAGGGTCCAAAGAGCTGAAATTATACTTTGCAGTGCTCAGTGAGGAGAGCTCTGAGAGCTGATTAGAGGGAAGAGACACCCCCCCCCCCCTCTTCACTCAGTACACAAGAATGGATCTGAGGCTTTGAATCACAAGTTGTGTGCTATAGCTCCACCCCGTCACCTTTTCACCTCTTGGTGTCAGGAAAACTTGTCACAAGTGCATCATGCTGATAGCAGAGGAACTATGCAGCAGACAGAAATGACACTTGGGGTCGAGGGGGTTTACTAAAACTGGTGCTTACAGAATCTGGTGCAGCTCTGCATTGTAACCAATCAGCTTCTAACTTCAGCGTCTTTAATTAAGCTTTGACTATAAAACCTGAAAGTTGATTGGTTATTATGCACAGCTGCACTAGATTCTGTGTGCACCAGTTTTAGTAAATCTCCCCATCTGTGCTCTGAATGTATTGCTTCCTTTGTGTGAAATCCCCGGTGATCCTGCCAGTCCCTCTGCTTTCCTTCTAAACACTGACCACTCTAAGCAGGGGAGCACACCTTGTTCAGTTCCCTAGCTATGCTGAGAACTCAGTGTACTCTCCTCCAATGATCAGACTTGTCTTGACATGCCCCCACATGCCCCCACTGCGCAGCCATTCACTGGGAAGATATGCTGCTGTTTCTCCTCCCCTAGCTCTTATGCAGCTGAGAACAGAGGGAATGTGATCACTTATAAAAAGGTCGCCTCACAGGTCGCCGTAGGTCGCCTCCCATAGGGAAGCTGCGGACCCGTTCTAATAGGAGCGACACAAGTCGCTCCGACTTAGAAAAAGGGTCCGGAGCTTCTTTGGGGCGACCAGGAGGCGACCGCCATAGACTTCAATGTTATGAAGTCCGTGGCGGCCGCTCCGAGGTCGCGGCGCGCTGCTCGCACCGCGACCTCGGAGGTCGCGGTGTGAAGTAGCGTCGCCCCGATGTGAACGGGGCCTTACTATTACTTTAAAGTAGTGCAGTGCCGTATAGTAAAAAAATGGTCTGGTCATGAAAGGGGGGGGGAGGGGGTAAAACCTCCCAGAGCTGAAGTGGTTAAGAGCAGAAAAACAAACATGCAAACAGCAAAACAAAGTGAAGAGAAATCATATACACGGTACCTGTCGTTAATTGAATTTCAGGTGGATATATTATTACTTTAGTCTAAGAATGCACTTGAAAATAAACCAGAGACCATCAGATCGAATGTAATGGGAAGACGGCAGTGTTGTATAATAATAAAAAAAAAAAATAAGAAAAAAAATGGCTTGGCAGTTTTTTTGTTTGCAGAGTGACAGATCATCCAGAGAGTCGCAGTGAGCGGCGTCGGTGGCAGGGGCTAAAAGATTGCCGTAGTTCAGACTTGTCAGGATGAGCGGCGAGGAAGTGTGATAGAAGGAGCTCTTGAAGGGGCCCTTATACAGGAATAACAGTGATGAAGAAGACAGTTATGCATAGAAATGTAGGAGAAATAGGGAATCGCTCTGATGAAGAGGGTATCTTTGACGCTGGATTTAACACCCATCTCACCCACAAGAATCTGACCTTTACCGTTCAATGAATATTTAAGACGGAAGAAGCTATATAGCCTGAATGAAACCAAACTTATTTTTTACATACATGAAAATGTATGAAAAAATAAGTTTAGGAAGAATGTGTTAAAGGAAAATGACGCTACGGATGAGATTTTATAAAAAGAACTCAAATGGGAGAGAGAGAGGCAAAGTGTTTTTTAAAGCAGATATAACGGCCACTGACTGGGAAGCAGGGTTGCCAACCGTCACTAAATTTACTGATAGTTTGTAAAAATCTGTGATTTTATAACTGTGCATAAATATCAGGGGCTGATAATTTGTCATGTTGTGTAAGTGTAAACCAGGCAAATTACTTGGTATGGGTATTTTAGTGTTTATACTGTTTAAATATTGATTATCTTAGTTTTTAAAAGTTCTGTCGTTTTTGAGGTTTTCAGTAAAAGACTTGCACAGTGCTGGATCGAGATCAGGCTCAGGTAAGTATAACGGAGGGAGCTGTAGCACAGAAGGTTTTTTATCTTAATGCAGGGAATGCATTAAGATGAAAAAAAACTTGATTCATTACAACCACTTTAAAGCCCAACTCCAGGATCCAGCACCTCAACAATTAAGCTTTAATTGGTGAAATGAGTTAGAGGAGTGGTCCTAGGACAAGGACTGTTATTGCCATGCTTGTGGATGATTTTATACAATATATGAAGACTTTTGTTACACATCTGGTGTGCAGTGGCTTTTCTCTTTGCTCCCAACTCCAGTAACTAAAAAAGGTCCACCTTGCAATGACGCCAGCCCCCCCCCCCCCCCCCCCCGTCCCTGTACTGTAAGGGTTATTTTCCTCATCAGCTCATCCCCCACAGTAATTACCTTTTGTATCACTTGACCCTCCCTGATTGTAATGTGCAGGGCCCTCTGATTCCTCCTGTATTGAATTGTATTGTAACTGTATTGTCCGCCCTCATGTTGTCAAGCGATGCGCAAACTGTTGGCACTATATAAATCCTGTGTAATAATAAAAAATAGTGCATGTGCATTAAATCAAATGTATGTATATACATATATGTAGATATATATATATATATATGGACAGACAGACAGATAGATAATCTAGAGCGCAGTCCCCGCTCTAATGCATCCCAAAGGTGTTCTATCGGGTTGAGGTCAGGACTCTGTGCAGGACAGTCAAGTTCCTCCACCCCAAAACTCGCTCATCCATGTCTTTATGGACCTTGCTTTGTACACTGGTCCAAATAATTTGATGGAGGGGGTGATTATGGTGTGGGGTTGTTTTTCAGGGGTTGGACGAGAAGACCTTGCTCTAGTTCATCCCAAAGGTGTTCTATCGGGTTGAGGTCAGGACTCTGTGCAGGCCAGTCAAGTTCCTCCACCCCCAAACTCACTCATCCATTATGGACCTTGCTTTGTGCACTGGTCCAAATCATTTGGTGGAGCAGGGATTATAGTATGGGGTCTTTTTTCAGAGGTTGGGCTTGGCCCCTTAGATCCATTGAAGAGAATTCTTAAGGAATCAGCAAACCAAGACATTTTGGACAATTTCATGCTCCCAACTTTGTGGGAACAGTTTGTGGATGGTCCCTTCCTGTTCCAACATGACTGCGCACCAGTGCACAAAGCAAGGTCCATAAAGACATGGATGGGTGTGTTTAGGATGAAGTAACTTGACTGGCCTACACAGAGTCCTGACCTCAACCCTACAAAACACTTTTGGCATGAATTTGAGCGGAGACTGCGAGCCAAGCCTTCTCGTCCAACATCAGCACCTGACCTTACAAATGCGCTTCTGGAACAATGGTCCAACTTTACCATAGACACACTCCTAAACATTGTGGACAGCCTGCCCAGAAGAGTTCAAGCTGTTATAGCTGTAAAGGGTGGGCCAACTCAATATTGAACCCTACGGACTATGTGCGTGTGAAGGCAGGCGTCCCAATACTTTTGGTAATATAGTGTATATAGATGGATAGATTAGGGGACAGTCAGACAGATTGAAGTAGGGAATTCCAAAGGATGGGAGAAGCTCTGGAGAAATCCTGGAGGTGAGCATGGGAGGAGGTGACAAGGGAGCTAGAGTGCCGGAGGCCTTGGGAGGACTGAAGATAGCGGCTCGGTTGATATTTTGAGATCGGGTTAGTGATGTAGCTGGGGGCAGAGTTGTGGATGGTTTTTTAAACTATTATTAGTACTAATAATAGTATAAGTACTAATAATAGTTTAAAAAAACATCCACAACTCTGCCCCCAGCTACATCACTAACCCGATCTCAAAATATCAACCAAGCCGCTATCTTCAGTCCTCCAAAGGCCTCCGGCTCTCTAGCTCCCTTGTCACCTCCTCCCATGCTCACCTCCAGGATTTCTCCAGAGCTTCTCCCATTCTTTGGAATTCCCTACCCCAATCTGTCTGACTATCTCCTAATCTATCCATCTTTAAACGATCCCTGAAAACCCTTTTCTTTAAGAAGCCTATCTGGCTTCTAACTAATACACTGTTTCACTTTCTCCATCAGCTCATCCCCCACAGCTATTACCCTTTTGTAAACTGTTGCTGCTATATAAATCCTGTATAATAATAATAAAAATAATTATATATATATATATATATATATATATAATGTATTTTTTCCTTTATCTGTTACTTCAAACTCATCCAAAGCGGGAATGACACTTCCTATATGGCCATATGCGCACACCGAAACCTATTATAACAATTGTATAAAGTGCTTACACTAACAAAAGTGTTTCAGGGCATCCGGGAATTAAAAAAAAAGAAGACTCAGAGACACTGCCAGTTATCCCTGCCTGCCAATTTTCTCCTTCCAAATATTTGGTTTAAATTAAGTACGTGGAAAGGTCGTCAGAAGACGTCTCCGCTCTTTTTTTTTTTTTCGCAGCTTCAAATTAAACGGCGAGCATGTGTTGTTTATTCTCGGGAGTTTATGTCATAAATATGTTTGCAGTCTAAACAAATCTTGAATATAACGCACACACACAAAAGCGCCAGTTCATCAAGCGTAAGATTAAGCATCAGCCATTGTCTTTAGATAGCGAGGGTTTCTATATGGTGTTCCGTCGTATCGTACAAAAAGCTGGGAGAGAGAGGGGAGAGGGAAAGAAAAAAAAAAATCTTTTCTACCAGCTGTCCCCAGCATCTGGTCTAGCCACAAAACGCAATTATATTACTCCCAAACGAGAGGTAAAAATATCTTGTTTCCAATAGTTTTCTTTTTAAGACTCCTAGTTAATGTCCTATGGGCATTCCGGTGGTGCCAAATCTCTGTGCGTTAAAGGCTGCGTTATGACTATGTGAATGTCATATTAATGACTTTCAGCCGATATTGTTTACGCTGCAAATAAATCGGCCCCGGAATCTCGCGCGTTCATCTTACAACAAACAAAAGTTTGTTTATAACAAAGGAGCGGCCTCAATTAAACAGAGAGAACATTCTGACAAGGCGGCGGTGGCGGTGGAGGAGACGGGGACGCTTGTTTCTGTTTACTATTCATTAGCTGGTGGTGTTACCCCATTTGCGGGAAGGGGAACTGTCAGCAATGGTGGGGGAAAATTTAATTGGCGTTTAGCGGTAATTTTTTGCAAGTGTAAAAATGTGACAGCGTGAAAGTGGCCCGCCGCTGTAATTACTAACAGCGGGTGTTAATAGGTTGTCAGAGTATGGGCAGAATTATAAAAGATTGGACTAAAATTACAATGAATTCTCGAGAAATTTATAACAGAGTGCTAAGAGTTTGTGAAGTGGCAGAGTGTAGCTGCGTGGAGGATTGATAGATTGGTGCTCTTGCAACAATGAGATCTGCTAACGCTTTTCATAGATGTGCTGATAAGAAATTCAGCTGTAAATTTATATCCCCATGCTACCCCTAGAGCAGGGGTCTCCATGGGCGTACGCATGGGGGGGGGGGGGGGGCAAGTGCCCCCCTCTGGAATCTAAACTTCCCCTTTAAAGTGGTTGTTAAGCCACTTTATACTATTCTGTCCGGTCTGTTTATTAATCCTGTGTGCCTGTGCCCCTGTCACTGTATATGTGATAAAAACAATGAGCTGTTTGTTTACCAGTTTTCAGAACGCTGATCACTGCTCACGTGACCCGCCAACTCTCTCCTCCTCCCGGCCTCTCCTGACTGAGGTCAGCGGGGAACCTTCGGCCCCGCCCGCTGCAGGCAGCTGCTCACGTGACCCGCCAACTCTCTCCTCTCCCTGTCTGACAGCTACCTGCAGTCAGGAGAGGCCGGGAGGAGGAGTGAGGTGGCGGGTCACGTGAGCAGTGATCAGCGTTCTGAAAACTTGTAAAGAGCGTCTTATTTTTTTCCCCTTTAAAAATAAATACTTGCGAGTCGCGGCTTGCACAGTGAGTGATATCAGCAGCCACGCAGACCACAGTCCCAGGCTCCGATGCTATCATTCCAGGAGAGGGGGACCTCGGGGCAAGGACATTGAGGAGATTTATGGCCCCGTGCACAGAGGCACGGCACGTGACATCACGGCACGTACTGACGTCACGTGCATGCATGCGCCGCCCGCACAAACCCAAAACAGAGAGGGTCAGCTTTGCTTTTGCATCAAGTTTCTCAAACCTTTGAATGCCTGCGCTTTATGTCATAATGACTAAGCCCCTCCCCATTATAGAAAAGGGGCGGTGCATGGCTGACCTTAAAATGATGCCCCTCCCTGGAAAAAGTTCTGCGGACGCCCATGGGGGTCTCCAAACTTTCTAATTAAAGGGCCAGTTTACTGTCCTACAGACTTTAGTGGGGCCGGACTATGGCCAGTATGAGTAAAACATGACCCGTCTCTGGCATTAGGCTGGCCATACATGTTCATTTTTCTTGTACAATTTTCTTTTAGATTTTCCTTAAATTATATAGCACAAGGGCCTGCCTAAATGGATACAATTGAAAGTTGTTTTGTTTTCTTGACCTCCTGTTATATGGTTTTTGGTAAATCTAAAGGAAAATTGCACAAGAACATTGAACATGTATGGCCAGCCTTAGTCGGAGGAATAGTGCCGCACTGTTGGTTTCAAGGGAAGAAATAGTGCCCCATCCTTGGTGTCAGTGGGAGGAATAGTGCCCCATCATTGGTGTCAGTGGGAGGGATAGAGCCCCATCTTTGGTGTCAGAGGGAGAATAGTACCCCATCATTGGTGTCAGTGGGAGGAATAGTGTCCCATCATTGGTGTCAGTTGGAGGAATAGTACCCCATCATTGGTGTCAGTGGAGGAATAGTTCCCCATCATTGGTGTCAGTGGGAGGAATAGTGCCCCATCATTGGTATCAGTGGGAGGAATAGTACCCCATCATTGGTGTCAGTGGGAGGAATAGTGCCCCATCATTGGTGTCAGTTGGGGGAATAGTGCCCCATCATTGGTGTCAGTGGGAGGAATAGTGCCCCATCATTGGTATCAGTGGGAGGAATAGTACCCCATCATTGGTGTCAGTGGGAGGAATAGTGCCCCATCATTGGTGTCAGTTGGGGGAATAGTGCCCCATCATTGGTGTCAGTGGAGGAATAGTTCCCCATCATTGGAGTCAGTGGAAGAAATAGTGCCCCATCATTAGTGTCACTGATTGGTGTAGTGCCCCATCATTGGTTGTTAGTGGGAGGAATTAGTGTCCCAACATTGGTGTCAGTGGAAGGAATAGTGCCCCATCATTGGTGTCAGTGGAAGGAATAGTGCCCCATCATTGGTGCCAGTGGGAGGAATAGTCATCCACCATTGGTGCCAGTGGGAGGAATTAGTGCCCCATAGAGACCACTGCCCTAGAAAAACAAATCCAAATATAATTAAAGTTGTATTAAACCTGAAACCAAAAGTGTCAAATATTGCAGCTTACCAATCATTAGATGTGGTGGCTGCATTAGTTTTCTTTTTTAGGCATTTTCCCCTCTATTTTCACCTGGTGATCTGGCCAGTAACACACCTCCTGTGTTAGAGTGCCCCCACTCTGGATGACACCTTTAGACAGCAGCATTGTCACCCTGGGAGGGGGGGGGGGGGTTAAGATGTACTAGCAGATCTCCAGCTCGCACTGCAGTTACACAAGCAGTTATAGCAAAGTTTTTTTTCTTGGGGGGGGGGGGGGGTTACGTAAACAAAGGTTTTACATAAATAAACAAAAGAACTGATAGAAAGGAAAATGTGCTCTGTTGAAAAACAACAGACTTATTGGCTGGATCACTAACTGAAAATAAAATAAGGAAAGCCTAAAAAAAAAAACTAATGCCGCCATCACATCTAAGAATTGGTATGCTGCAATATGAATGCTTTTTAATTTAATACCGCTTTAAGTGAAGCGGCTTCCACTAAATATTGTGCAGTCACAACACAAAAAAAAAACAAAATCAATAGTTAAAAGATCGGGAAGTGCGCTAACTGATACCTTACATGGGCATATATATATTTATTTATGTATATATAGATAGATAACAATTTATTTCCATGCAATGAATATCATAACCAATCAACAAATTCCGTGATATCTTCTCCACCCATCACCTAAATATGCAGTCAAGTGCCCTCACCTCCAATGATGGACCTCACAAATAAATGAAAAAGGTCAGATATGGCTTTAAGAGAACACATATCTTTTGTAGTGCGTACCATTTTACTTCTTAAATATGCTAAAAATATTACACTTACAAGTGCATAGCAAGCAAAAGCGAGCAACACAGTCAACAAGTCTCAATACCACTCTTCCTATACAGCACTTCACTCCTACTACTGTCCTAGGCCCGCCCGGCGTGATGACGTCAGCAAAGCCACACCCACTTTTTAATGAATATGTTTTCAAGCAGCAAGTAGGGTTTTTTAATCATTATTTTCTGTATTTTTTCATTTATAGGATAAAAAATAAAAATCCCAGTGGCGATCAAATACCACCAAAAGAAAGCTCTAGTTGTGTAAAACAAATTGTATACATTTTTTGGGGTGCAGTGTTGCATGACTGCGCAATAGCCAGTTAAAATAGCGCAGTGCTGAATATCAAAAAAAACGGCATGGTCACGAAAACCTTCTGGAGCTGAGGTGGTTAATTGGGAAGTTTGCTTGGTAGAGGATATTACTCCATCCTGAATAGTGGAGAGAGATTTGAATTTTTATCTGTTCATGATTTGTGATGGGCCTCCAGGGCTCACGGCATTAGTGAGATCCAGTCAGAATCCCTTTTTATAAGTGCAACACGTGCCACTCTGGTTGGGGGGGGGGATAAATCCTTACTAACTGATACCTAAATGACCCTGTAAAAAATGTTTTTTTCGTTTCTTCTATTCCTCATCTTTTGTCCACATTGCATTTTAACATTATGAATTTTTATGTTAATCTTTAACCACTTGCCAACCGCCGCCCGACTATATACGGCGGCGGTCAGCCCCTCACAGGCTGAGTGACGTATCGGTACGTCACTAGCCTGGGAGGGTCTGGGGAGCGAGCGCGCGCCGCTGGTGGTCACGCACCCCCGCGCGTGTGACCAGCGGACCCGATGTCCGCCGGTCACTCTGCGATCGTCGGGGGAGAGGGAGAATGTCAGGCAGCTTGTGTAAACAAGCTGCCTGTCAGTTCTCTCTGTGTAGAGACACTGATCATACGGATCTACTATGTAGAATCGTTGATCAGTGTAATTACACCTCAAGCCACAGCCAATCACAGTTAGAATCACGCCCCTAGGGACACACACAGCCCCTCCCTCTCAAATAAAGTTAACCCCTTCACTGCCAGTGTATTTTTACAGTAACAGTGCATATATATATAGCACTGATTACTGTAGAAATGTCGCTGGTAACCCCAAAAGTGTCAAAAATGTCAGTCAAGGGTCCGATCTGTCCGCCCCAATGTCGCAGTACCGCAAAAAAAATCGCAGATCGCCGCCATTACGCGTTAAAAAAAAAACAACAAAAATGACAAAAATCTTTCCCTTTGTTAGTAAACACGTTAACTTTTGCGCAAACCAATCAAAATACGCTTTTTGCGATTTTTTTTACCAAACATATGTAGCATAAAACAAATTGGCTGAAAATGTTCAAAAATTTTGATTTTTACTTTTTTTTTTTTGGTAATTTCATATAAAAAAATGTGAAAAATATTGTTATTTTTGCAAAATTGACGCTCTTTTTTTGTTTATAGCGCGTGATCAAAAAATCGCACAGGTGATCAAATACCACCAAAAGAAAGCTCTGTTTGTGGGAAAAAAAGGGCGTCAAATTCCTTTAGGTACAGCGTCGCACGACCGCGCAATTGTCCGTTAAAGTTACGCAGTGCCGAATCGCAAAATACCCCCTGGTCAGGAAGGGGGTAAAATCTTCCGGGGCTTAAGTGGTTAATAAGCTGATGAGTAAGGGGACAAATGTTCCTCCTGGTGTAATGAAAAACATTTTGATTGCCAACCTTTATAAATAAGCCCCTTTGCTAAGCTCTCCCACTTCATGTTATCATCCACGTTTACACTATTAGACTAAAGTGTAAAGTATTAAGCTCCTTTAACGGCTAAGGAAATTTAAAAAAAAAAACTCTCTACAACAATAAAATGCAAATTTCTAGCACACGGGATGGCTGCATTGTTATTGTAAGATATAAGACGGAGCAGTTTAAAGATTTATGAAAGGGGACATCTGGATTCACTATCAATAAATGAATATGTATCATAGACTTGGCTATAATGCTAAGCATTATGACAGAGACCTGAAGCAATTTTGTATCTCCACCGTAGAAGACTGAACACTTGGAATGTTTGATGTCTTAGGTCGAGGCCAAGGATACAGACGGAATACAGAAGGATAATGTTACTGAGGAAATAGAGGTTACCCTCTACAAGTTTACTGATGTATACATACACATAAAATAACAGAGAAAGTTATATATATCCATTTGCCATTGTATCCAAACCCCAAAAAATGGTCTCTCTTGACCCCTTATCCGTTTACTTTCATGTCGGGAGGACAAGTGAGTGGGCCAACAAATATACATATTTTAGGTTGAAGGCCACAAAGTCTTATGGTTGGGCAACACCATTGGATACAATGTCCCTTTTTGGATTATACCAGGATTATGATAAGGCTCGTGGTGGATTTATGGGTTTACAGGCCACCAAGGAACAAAGGCCTGGTCGGTAATATGACCTCAAGTTATCATTGCCTACATGGATGATCTAGGACTTCTTTTTCTTCCAGGATCGGCAAGGGTCATAGTCAATCCACATGAGGCAAAGCTCCACTGACTTCCATCATCAAAACCTCACTGGATACAATTGCCCTTTTTGGATTATACCAGGATTATGATAAGGCTCACGGGTTTTTGGGTCATGGGCCTGCAGGTCAAGCTATAATACTATGAGGGTGAAACGTGTTAGCACATCTGCTATTGTTGTAGTGCATAAATAAAGTTCCCAAACGAAGAAGCTATCGAGTGGCCAGCTTTTTGTTTGACACAGACTTGCAGAGGACATTGCAGCCAGAACATCGATACTCTGCTCATACACCAAATAATACAGCAGTAAAGCTTGGGTGAGTCTTTTTCACCAAGGAACAAAGGCTTTGGCATTATTATCACCTCAAGTTGTTATCATTGCCTACATGGATGATCCATGACTCCTTGTTTTTTGATTGGCCAGGGTCATAGTCAATCGATACAAGAGGCAAAGCTCAGGTGACTTCTATCGTCCAAACATCACTGGATATATTTGCCCTTGTTGGATTATACCAGGCCTATGATAGGGTTTATGGATCATGGGCTTACAGACCACCAAGGAACAAAGGCCTGGTCATTAATATCACCTCAAGTTATCATTGCTTACATGGATGATCTTTTACTCTTTTTTTCTTACAGGATCGGCAAGGGTCATAAATAATCAATCCACACGAGGCAAAGCCCCTGCTGACTTCCCTCATCCAAACATCACTGGATACAGTTGCCCTTTTTTGATTATACCAAGACTGTGATAAGGCTCATGGGCTTATGGGGCATGGGCTTACAGGCTACCAAGGAGCAAAGGCCTGGTCATTATTATCACCTCAAGTTGTTATCATTGCCTACATGAATGATCTATGACTCCTTGTTTTTCCAGGATTGGCCAGGGTCATAGTCAATCCATGCAAGAGGCAAAGCTCTGCTGACTTCCATCATCCAAACATCACTGGATACAATCGCCCTTTTTGGATTATACCAGGACTATGATAAGGCTTATGGGACATAGGCTTACAGACCACCAAGAAACAAAGGCCTGGTCATTATTATCGCCTCAAGTTAACAATGCTTACATGGATGACCTATGACTCCTTTTTCTTACAGGATCAGCAAGGATCATAATCAATCCACATGAGGCAAACCTCCACTGACTTCCATCATCCAAACATCATTGGATACAATTGCCTTTTTTGGATTATACCAAGACTTTGATAAGGCTTATAGGCTTATGGGACATGGGCTTACAGGCCACCAAGGAACAAAGGCCTGGTCATTATTTTCACCTTAAAGAGGAAGTAAATCTGCCTCTGTAACGTGTACCTATAAATAAGCCTATGATAAGGCTTGCCTAGAGGTACTGTAAATATCTCCTAAACGTGCACCCATGCAGTTCCTTCAGAGCCCTGTGCAGTGAACAGCAGCTCCCGCACCCATGCGTGGGAGTGATGTAATCGCGGCTTCGGCCAATCAGATGGCCAGAGGACAGAAACCCAGAAGGAAGACGGGTGAACATGACAGACGTGTCAGTGGTGAGCAGGCAGCGCTGCGGGGGCTTCGTTCTAAGGTAAGTATTTAATATTGAGCTAGTATGCAATACATACATTATGCCTTTGTCCTTCAGGTTTTTAGTTTTTTAGTTTTTTTGGAGGTTTACAACCTCTTGAAGTTGTTATCATTGCCTACATGGATGATCTATGACTCCTTGTTTTTCCAGGATCGGCAAGTGTAATAGTCAATGCATATGAGGCAAAGCTCCACTGACTGCCATCATCCAAATATCACCGAATACAATTGCCCTTTTTGGATTATACCAAGACAATGATAAGGCTCATGGGATTATGGGTAATGGGTCATGGGCTTACAGGCCACCAAGGAACAAAGGCCTGGATATTATTATCACCCCAAGTTGTTATCATTGCCTACATGGATGATCTATGACTCCTTGTTCTTCAAGAATTGGCCAGGGTCATAGTCAATCAATTCATAAGGCATAGCTCTGCTCATATCTATCCTCCAATTATGTGCAAACAAAAATGCTGTTTTCCTCATTTTCTTGCACGATTGGGTATTTCTGCAAAGTTAAAATTTACTACATTCACTTAGATCTTGGGAAAATTCCCTTGCAAAGTGAACAGCATATTTGCCTTCATTAAACCAACCCCTATGACCTGAAATCTTTTAAAGCTGGTAAACAAATTTATATAATTATTTAACTATTGAATTAGAAGTCACTAATTGTCAAAGGTTACAATGCACAGAAATCAGTCAATAAATGTACATTTATGCAAACTAGCCATAGATTGACTAATTCATTAATGATTATTTGACTAAACTTGAGGGTAAAATATAGACCTACATTTTTTTGTATTAACTAGATTCCTCCTCTGCTGCCCTGAACACAACATCTGAACTGTACCACTATCAACACGTTTAGGCTTTAGGACATTTAGCCTAAGTGCATGAAGCTCCAGTGTTTAGGTGAGGTTGGAAGGTAAAGGGGCGCTTTTTAACGGCAGCCTTTCAAGCTCTATGAAAGGCCGATAGCTTCGGTGGCTGGACAGGGCAGGTCAGTGCCTCTAACAGTACCTGCATTTAGTGAAGTATGCATATTAACCCCTTAGAGCCAGTGCTTAACCCTTTAAGGGGCATAGGATGCCAGGAGGCAGGGTTTATGATCATGTGACTGATGAAATTGGCTGTCACATGATCGGAAAGCTCCCGATCGCATGTAGCGATTGTGCGCTTTCCGTTAGCTGCTGGTAACTGTGCGCTCTCAGCACAGCTGTATTGACACTAATGCATGCAAATATGCAGACGCTCGGCACCAAGGCCCAACCACTACAACTAGGAAAAACGGTTTCACCTTAAAATACATAAGGGGTTCTTTACTGTCAGAGCAGTAAGGATGTGGAATTCTCTTCCACAAGCAGTAGTATCAGCAGGGAGCATCGATAGTTTCAAAAAACTATTAGATGGGCACCTTAAAGACCACAACATACAGGGGTATACAATGTACAACATACAGGGGTATACAATGTACGGTTAACAGCAAACACACACACACATCATAGGTTAAACTGGATGGACTGATGTCTTTTTTCAACCTCACAAACTATGTAACTATGTAACCCACCAAGAGACCGCATATTTGCCCGTGGCCAGCGACAAAAGGTTAAATTGACTGGGGTTGCACCGAGTTCTCGTGGAAATGCTCTGATACCTAAAACAGAGATAAGACTATAATCCTTCCACGTTATAAAACTCTGGTCCGACCGCATCTGGTGTATTCTGTCCAGTTCTGGTCGCCAGTCCTCAGGAGGGATGTGTTGGAGCTGGAGAGAGTACAGAGAAGGGCAACTAAACTAATTAGGGGATTGGAGGACCTTAATTATGAAGAGCGGCTGCAATCACTTGATTTATTCTCCCTGGAGAAGAGACGTCTGAGAGGGGACATGATAGCAATTTATAAATATCTCAATGGTGATCTCAGCATAGAAAAAAAGCTATTCAGTCGAAAGGATTGCATGAGGACTTGGGTGCATACAATGCGATTTGAGGAGAAATGTTTTAACCTCAGGCAACGTGGGGGGTTCTTTACTGTTAGGGCTACAAGATTGTGGAATTCTCTACCACAAGAGGTGGTTTCTGTGGTGGCTTTCAAAAGACTCTTAGACGTACATCTCAAGGAGAAAAACATTCAGGGGTATGAGAGATGATTACAGCCACACACACCTACACAGGTTGAACTGGATGGACTATGGTCTTTATTCAACCTCACCTACTATGTAACTATGTAACTATTTGCGGTGCGATTTGAGCCCATACAAAATGAATGGATTCAAATCTCACTTGAAAGAATCGCATGTGATTTGAATAGGATTGCGGTGCTATTCCTGTCTGAATCACAAATGCGGTTTTCCGCACCGCTCCTGTCCGAATCACATTTAGTCATAGTGGCTTTAGCCTCGGTTCATGGGATTCAGATAGGAATTGCATTGCATTCCTGTTCAAAACGCATGCAATTATTTATCAGTATTTGGTATTAGTAGTTGAGCACAGTACTCGTACTTGCCAGAAAGGAAAAAAAAAAAACGTATCATGTGACCCTAAAATTGACTTTAATATCTCACTGGTGGTAACAAATTAGATCTCCAGTCCAGATGAACTTTAAGCTGAGGGGTTTTTTTTTTTAGCTATATAAAATACTAGCAGCATTTAAAGATGAGAATAATGTGATCCCTGCCTCCAAATGAAACAAGGATCATTTCTCTAACCGGTTATGAAACTTGCATAAAAATACTTACTGCAAGAAATATATACCTCTTTAAACACAGTAAAATTAAATTAAGACGTTTCTAGAAATGAACGATATAAAAGAAGCCAGCCAAATGGAAAAAAAAAAAAAAATCCTTTCAAATAAATGTATTCAGCTGGAATATGGCTCTGCTATACGGGCTTTGTATCAAGCTGGCTTTATTAGCATCACATCCCCAATCAATTAATTAACAGCTGACAGTTTAATTAAGGCACAAATAGTCAGCAAGAATGATGTCAAGACCACTAAAAACTGTTGCATAACATTCTAATATACTGATCACAAAAGTAGTTCATCCCTCGAGTTTTATTGCCGCTGCGTTACAGGAACACGAATCCTCGCCCTTTCTATGTAGAAATGAGTTATATAGAACACAATGGTTTGAAGGATTGTTTGCGTTTGACGTTGATAAATTGGCTAGCAATCCGTGAGTGTGTGGCTGCTCAGATACCACTTTGAGTTTACCTCCCCCCATGTCCCGTGACTGACATTGCAGCGCAACATTTGCAAACCGCCGCACCCGCAGACACGTCCTATCTTGCTAAAGCAGGAGGAAGGCAATGGTACCCCTGCATGTTCTGCACGTCAGGAGTGGGTGAAGAAGAAGTTATAGGGAGTGATAGGGAGTCCGTGTTCTGCATTCTTTAGGTACCCCTTTGAAGCTGCTACCTTGTACTTGCCTAAAGCGTGACTCCATTTTTGTTGAGAAAAAAACATTCCTCTCTGGGGGATCTATGTACATTGCCGGGATTATAACAACCTTTGTTGCAGATTCCTACCTTTTGTTATTCTGAAGTAATCCCTGTGTGTTCCCCTGTGCTGAGTGAGTTTAATGGGAATGGTTTCATAATTATCAATCAGCTATGCACCTGCAGAGCACTAATGAGGAAAGCGGCTGGGCCTGCATCCCTTTAGAGCCGGTTCACACTATTACGACTTGCCAGGTGACTTGGTCAGCCTGGCAAGTCACGCACTGTTGGGTCCATTGAGTAGTACAGGACCGGTTCTAATAGGAGCGACACAAGTCGCTCCGACTTAGAAAAAGGGTCCTGTACTACTTCGGGGCGACCTGGAGGCGACTTGCATAGACATTCATTATATGAAGTCCGTGCAAGTCGCGCTGAAGTCGCGGTGCACGCGACTTCACAGGTCGCCCCCGAAGTCGGAGCGACCTAATGTGAACGGGGGCTTAGACGTGTTCTTATTGGGAGTATCTCACCAAAAATTACATTTGTTGTTGCAGGGGATGCCAGAAATCTGACTTGTATCTTAATGCAGACTTCTGTGAAAAACAGATTTATTTACATTTGGTCACAGCATGCTGATTTTACCCAAGTTGATCAATCAATCAATTTGGTAAATTCAGCCTGCCCATAAATGGTTCAAATTTTGGCCGGTTCCTCCTGAACCGACCGAGATTCCAACCGTGTATGACCTGCCTTAAATAGACTGTGTCTGACCCAAGATGACTGCCAAAGTCACACATGGGGCACCCGCATCCAATCAGATAGTGGCCCATTTGTGCCCAAGGAAATCATAGAAGACCCAGGTTCCCCTCAACTTTCTCCCACAACTGGACTGCCGTTGTGGTCGAGCACCACTTGCAGTGGAGAATACAGACTGTACCTGCCTACAAGCGGCCCCTTTTCGGGGTGAGCGCTCCAGAGATATACAGTTATACAGATGGCTTGAGGGGGCATAAAGGGATGATCAGAATAGCCATCCAATAAAATAAGGAATATTAGGAGTTGTAATGGAAAGAGCTAGGTAGATACATTCTGATCTAAGAAGGCTTTACCGTGCAGGCCGAAGATGGATACAGCTAAAAAATTGTTGGAGGTTTTCAGCGTGACACAAAGACGCACCAAGCCAATACTATTCTGCTCAGTGCGATCTTTCTGAACCAACCGTTGGTGGTGCTTGGCAGGAGTCAAGAAATGTGCCCCCTCCATATGAACAAGGCCTAATTCCTTCTCGAATAATCCCCCCCACCACCATACGTCTCTGTCTCACGCTCTACGGAGTGCATATATTTTGAAGGATAATACATCGTGTTAAGAAGTGAGCAATACAATTCACATTTCATTGAGCATCTGCGTGGGTAAAAAACAAGCCTTATCCATTACACTTCTTAGCGCGGCTAATCCAGATATTTCAGCCAGAATACACACATGTCCCATTGCTGATAGTATTACCGGAAAATGAAGCTGACACACAACGGGCATGCTCCATTTCAGGGACACAATATCTCCTTATGCAAAATTGATTTAGTGCATATAACATTACTCTTGCATGATTAAATCATGCATCAAGCTGATTAATTTCACATTATAGAAACTCTCAAATTGAATTTTCCCTGGCCTTGCAGTCTAAAAGACACAGCACTGGCCATTACTTAAAGTGGAACTAGGAGAAAAATAAAGAAATACATATATGATACTGTGTGTCGGCGGCATTAACACAGCAGGTTTTCTTTTCTTCTGATTTCTACCCTATAATATAGTTTTATTGCCTTTACAGAAGACCATGCTCCGTTGTGAATGGGCTAAATGTTTTAAACCCCTTGATGCCAGCCAGAGCCAGTGCCTTAAAAGGCCGTTATGAGTCTGGTAGAAGAGGATGCGGCATTGTGATTGGCTGCAGGTTGTTGGTGTAAATGTCTAGCAGAGACGAGTAGAGACAAGTCCATCTAACAATTTCCTGTCCACAAAGTCTGATCTAGGGGGGTGCTGGGGTGGGCTGTGCCCCCTGCAGATTTTAGATGTGCCCCTCTAGGTCTCTGAGAGTGCATCCACCACTTATCCATGAGCCACAGTTGATAGGTGGCTGATAGGTACACCTGATGTAAGGAGGCACACTGATGGGGACCCTGATGTAGGGGGGCACTCTGATGGAGACCCTGATGTAAGGGGGCACTCTAATGGGGACCCTAATGTAAGGGGGCACTCTAATGTAGACCCTGATGTAATGTAAGGGGCACTCTAATGGGGACCCTGATGCAAGGGGGCATTCTGATGGAGACTGTGATGTAAGAGGGCACTCTGATGGGGACTCTGATGTAAGGGGACACTCTGATGAAGACTTTGATGTAAGGGGGCACTCTGATGGGGACCCTGATGTAGGGGGGCACTCTGATGGAGACCCTGATGTAAGGGGCACTCTAATGGGGACCCTAATGTAAGGGGGCACTCTAATGTAGACCCTGATGTAATGTAAGGGGGCACTCTAATGGGGACCCTGATGTAAGAGGGCATTCTGATGGGGACCCTGATGTAAGGGGGAACTCTGATGGAGATCCTAATGTAAGGGCACACTCTGATGGAGACTGTGATGTAAGAGGGCACTCTGATGGGGACCCTGATGTAAGGGGGAACTCTGATGGATATCCTAATGTAAGGGGACACTCTGATGGAGACTGTGATGTAAGAGGGCACTCTGATGAGGACCCTGATATAAGGGGACACTCTGATGGAGACTTTGATGTAAGGGGGCACTCTGATGGGGACCCTGATTTAAGGGGGAACTCTGATGGGGATCCTGATGTAAGGGGCACTCTGATGGAGACTCTGATGTAAGGGGGCACTCTGATGGAGACTCTGATGTAAGGGGGCACTCTGATGGGGACCCTGATATAAGGGGGAACTCTGATGGGGATCCTGATGTAAGGGTACACTCTGACGGAGACTGTGATGTAAGAGGGCACTTTGATTGGGACCCTAATGTAAGGGGACACTCTGATGGAGACTGTGATGTAAGAGGGCACATTGATGAGGACCCTGATGTAAGGGGACACTCTGATGGAGACTGTGATGTAAGAGGGAACTCTGATGGGGATCCTGATGTAAGGGGGCACTCTGATGGGGACACATAATATAAGGGGGAACTCTGATGGGGACCCTGATGTAAGTGGCACTAAGATGGGGATAATTGATGTAAGGGGGCACTCTGATGGAAACACCTGATGTAGGGGGGAACTCTAATGGGGACACATGATGTAAGTGGGCACTTTTATGGAGACCCTGATGTGAGGAGGTACTCTGATGGGGAAACCTGATGTAAGGGGGCACTCTGATGGGGAAACCTGATGTAAGGGGGCACTCTGATGGGGATCCTGATGTAAGGGGGCACTCTGATGGGAACCTGATGTAAGTGGGCAATCTAATGGGAACCTGATGTAAGGGGGCACTCCGATGAGTATTGATGATGTAAAGAGGGATTCTGATGAGCAATCCTGATGTCAAGGGGGGCTCTGATAGGAACATGTAGGGATGTGTCGATATTATGCCCCCTGACTTTTTTTTTTTTTACTGCAGCCCCAGTACAGATAGGCTGGATCAAGCTCTGCAACACTGCTGTACAATTTCACTGCAGAACAAACGGCGTTATCACCCCGTTACAGGAAGCTGAAAAATAATGGATGTCGTTGCAGGATCAACAGGTAACAGAACTATGTTTCGGGGGCCTCAGAAAAACAAAAAGCACTGCATCCTATATGACATTTTTGACTTTGCCCATAGTTCCATTCTAAGGTTTAGAGAACATGGCTGTTCCTGGCCTTTCCGAATAACTTGTAGCAAAGTTTTGGAGGCAACCGTCAAAACTCTCCAGATATTCAGATGCAGAGCTGGCTCGCAACAATACATTCTGTACTGCCTTTTAAGATGCTACTCATTCTAATGACTTCCCCGGTCATAACTCTCTGCAGCTGTAATTGGTTTTCTCATTCATGCATTCTCATTCTGATGTTGTCTGCTGAATTAGATTATTGGAATGGCCCATTTTGCTGTTTAGTTGCTCTGTGTTCTGTGTCTGAAGCATTCTGAGTGGTGTTTGCCATGAAACTTACTGTGCATAGAAGACATTATCATTGTACTTCATTTTTCATCCGCACAACTGTTCAGATTTTTTGTTAAAGCTTAAACTGTACTTTTTTTTTTCCTTTCTGCGGATTTTCCCCATAAATTCACTTTGCTGCCTTGTCAGTATT
The DNA here is from genome assembly GCF_965119305.1 of Pelophylax lessonae. Classification (NCBI taxonomy): domain Eukaryota; kingdom Metazoa; phylum Chordata; class Amphibia; order Anura; family Ranidae; genus Pelophylax; species Pelophylax lessonae. The sequence goes on along the minus strand of NC_138779.1, from coordinate 16,176,680 downwards.
TAATTCATTATTAAACAAGTTCTGGCCTCATCTGAAGCGCGGTTCCAGAACCATAGCTTGGAGCTTATGGGACGGGTTTAATGTGTGGCATTTGTCATAGAGATTCGGGGTTCTGGGAACATTTCATTCTGTTGCAGGTGCCAATGCAGTTGGAGAAGTTTGAATGTTGTGGAGTGTTTGATGTTCTAGGATGCTGGTTAGTTCCATTGCGGTACAGCGCACTGATTGGCCAAGAGTTAGGGGTCTCAGGAAGGATCTGATTATTTTGTTTGGTTCTAGTTTGTTATAGTGATGAGACACTTCAGCTCAAAGATGTCTACATACTAAACTGCTGACAATTGGGGTCCTAGAATGATGACACACTGACACTTGGGGTCCTAGAATGATGACACACTGACACTTGGGGTCCTAGAATGATGACACACTGACACTTGGGGTCCTAGAATGATGACACACTGACACTTGGATTCCTAGAATGATGACACGCTGACACCCGGAGTCCTAGAATGATGACACATTGACACTTGGGGTCCTAGAATGATAACACACTGACAACTGGGGTCCTAGAATGACGACACACTGACAACTGGGGTCCTAGAATGATGACACACTGACACTTGGGGTCCTAGAATGATGACATACTGACACCTGGGGTCCTAGAGTGATGACACACTGACACTTGGGGTCCTAGAATGATGACATACTGACACCTGGGGTCCTAGAATGATGACATACTGACACCTGGGGTCCTAGAATGATAACACACTGACACTTGGGGTCCTAGAATAATGACACACTGACACATGGGGCCCTAGAATGATAACACACTGACAGCGGGGTCCTAGAATGATAACACACTGACACTTGGGGCCCTAGAATGATGACACACTGACACCCGGAGTCCTAGAATGATGACACACTGACACTTGGGGCCCTAGAATGATGACACATTGACACTTGGGGCCCTAGAATGATGACACACTGGCAGTGGGGTCCTAGAATGATAACACACTGACAGTGGGGTCCTAGAATGATAACACACTGACAGTGGGGTCCTAGAATGATAACACACTGACAGTGGGGTCCTAGAATGATGACACATTGACAGTGGGGTCCTAGAATGGTGACACACTGACACTTGGGGTCCAAGAATGATGACACACTGACACTTGGGGTCCCAGAATGATGACACATTGACACTTGGGGTCCTAGTATGATAACACACTGACACTCGGGGTCCCAGAATAGTGACACACTGACACTTGGGGTCCTAGAATGATAACACACTGACAGTGGGGTCCTAGAATGATAACACACTGACAGTGGGGTCCTAGAATGATGACACACTGACAGTGGGGTCCTAGAATGATGACACACTGGCACCCGGAGTCCTAGAATGATAACACACTGACAGTGGGGTCCTAGAATGATAACACACTGACAGTGGGGTCCTAGAATGATGACACACTGACAGTGGGGTCCTAGAATGATGACACACTGACACCCGGAGTCCTAGAATGATGACACATTGACACTTGGGGCCCTAGAATGATGACACATTGACACTTGGGGCCCTAGAATGATGACACACTGGCAGTGGGGTCCTAGAATGATAACACACTGACAGTGGGGTCCTAGAATGATAACACACTGACAGTGGGGTCCTAGAATGATAACACACTGACAGTGGGGTCCTAGAATGATGACACATTGACAGTGGGGTCCTAGAATGGTGACACACTGACACTTGGGGTCCAAGAATGATGACACACTGACACTTGGGGTCCCAGAATGATGACACATTGACACTTGGGGTCCTAGTATGATAACACACTGACACTCGGGGTCCCAGAATAGTGACACACTGACACTTGGGGTCCTAGAATGATAACACACTGACAGTGGGGTCCTAGAATGATAACACACTGACAGTGGGGTCCTAGAATGATGACACACTGACAGTGGGGTCCTAGAATGATGACACACTGGCACCCGGAGTCCTAGAATGATAACACACTGACAGTGGGGTCCTAGAATGATAACACACTGACAGTGGGGTCCTAGAATGATGACACACTGACAGTGGGGTCCTAGAATGATGACACACTGACACCCGGAGTCCTAGAATGATGACACATTGACACTTGGGGCCCTAGAATGATAACACACTGACACTCGGGGTCCCAGAATAGTGACACACTGACACTTGGGGTCCTAGAATGATAACACACTGACAGTGGGGTCCTAGAATGATAACACACTGACAGTGGGGTCCTAGAATGATGACACACTGACAGTGGGGTCCTAGAATGATGACACACTGACAGTGGGGTCCTAGAATGATGACACACTGACAGTGGGGTCCTAGAATGATGACACACTGACAGTGGGGTCCTAGAATGATGACACACTGACACCCGGAGTCCTAGAATGATAACACACTGACAGTGGGGCCCTAGAATGATAACACACTGACAGTGGGGTCCTAGAATGATGACACACTGACACCCGGAGTCCTAGAATGATAACACACTGACAGTGGGGTCCTAGAATGATGACACACTGACAGTGGGGTCCTAGAATGATGACACACTGACACCCGGAGTCCTAGAATGATGACACATTGACACTTGGGGCCCTAGAATGATAACACACTGACACTCGGGGTCCCAGAATAGTGACACACTGACACTTGGGGTCCTAGAATGATAACACACTGACAGTGGGGTCCTAGAATGATAACACACTGACAGTGGGGTCCTAGAATGATGACACACTGACAGTGGGGTCCTAGAATGATGACACACTGACACCCGGAGTCCTAGAATGATGACACATTGACACTTGGGGCCCTAGAATGATAACACACTGACAGTGGGGTCCTAGAATGATAACACACTAACAGTGGGGTCCTAGAATGGTGACACACTGACACTTGGGGTCCCAGAATGATGACACATTGACACTCGGGGTCCTAGTATGATAACACACTGACACTCGGGGTCCCAGAATAGTGACACACTGACATTTGGGGTCCCAGAAGATAGGCACACAGTAAAGGATAAGTTCACTTTTTGAACATGTTACATATTACACCTGTATTTAGGATATAACATGTATCAAGGTTACAAAACAACCCCCCCCCCCCTCCCCTGCCTCTCCCCCTGAGCATGTAAAATCACGGGTGCAAAGCTTTGCAGGCCCCTGCAAGAATGATAATCAATGCGTGTTTTTAGGTGAACCTAGTCTTTCAGGCCCCAAAACAATAATACACTGACACTGGGGCTTCCATTATAGTGATACATTTGGGGTCCCAGAACAGTGACACACTGACACTTGGAGGCACGAGGGTGTTTCCCTGGTTACCTCTCCTCAGAAATTCTATGGATCACTCTTTGGCAGAGGGTGTTTCCCTGGTTACCTCTCCTCAGGACCAAAAACGCCTCAAGCATGCTCCCCTCTCAGAAATAAAGTGTGTATGACGAAAGCCTCTTATCACTCTCATATGTGCCACACAGAGTGCCCACAAAATGGCCGACACCCCCTCCCTTATCTCTTATTAGGAAAGTGCGTTTCCCTGGTTACCCCTCCTCAGGACTTCCATGGAACACTTATTGGCAGTGGACATTTCCCTGGTGACCTTACCTCAGGCAAACACACGCTTCTATGAGAAATAAAGTGTTCACAGTGAGCGCCTCTCCTCACTCTCATGCCGCCCCCACTGCACACTTACAGACTGCCCACAAAATGGCTGCCACCTCTCACTTGTATAGATTTATACAGGCCTGGTTACCTCTTATGAGGAAAGGGTATTCCTCTATTTACCTCTCCTCAGGAATTCCATGGATCATTTATTAGCAGAGGGCGTTTCCCTGGTTACCATACCTCAGGATTACAGACCCCCCAAGCATGTGCCCACCTTAGAAATATTGCAGGCATGGCAAGAGTCCCTCCTTTTTCACATATGTGCCACACAGAGTGGCTGCCACCCCTTCCTAATATAAGTTTATAAAGGCCTGGTTACCTCTTATTAGCAGAGGGCATTCCCTGGTTACCTCACCTCAGGAATTCCATTGATCACTGATTGGCAGAGGGCGTTTCCCTGGTTACTTTACCTCAGGACTACAGACCCCCCCCCCCCCCCCCAAGCATGTGCCCATCTCAGAAATATTGCATGCATGGCAAGGGTCCCTCCTTTTTCACATATGTGCCACACAGAGTGCCCAAAAATGGCTGCCACCCCTTCCTAATATAAGTTTATATAGGCCTGGTTACCTCTTATTAGCAGAGGGCATTCCCTGGTTACCTCACCTCAGGAATTCCATTGATCACTTATTGGCAGAGGGCGTTTCCCTGGTTACCTCATAGGACTTCTATGGAGCGCTTTTTGGCAGAGGATGCTTCCTGGTTACCTCTCCTCAGGACCAAAAATGCCTCAGACATGCTCCCACCTCAGAGATATAGTGTGCATGGAAAAAGACTCTCTTTATTCTGATATTTGCCACATAGAGTGCCCACAAAATGGCCTCCACTCCTCCCTTTATATAGACTTATATAGACCTGGTTATTTCTCCTCAGGACCAAAAATCCCTCAGACATGCTCCCATCAGAGATATAGTGTGCATGGAAAAAGTCTCTCTTTATTCTGATATATGCCACATAGAGTGCCCACAAAATGGCCACCACTCCTCCCTTATATAGACTTATATAGACCTGGTTACCTGTTGTTAACAGAGAGCATTCCTTGGTTACCTCACGTCAGGAATTCTTTGGATCACTTATTAGCAGATGGCGTTTCCCTGGTTACCTCTCCTCAGGAATTCTATGGATCACTTATTGGCAGAGGGTGTTTCCCTGGTTACCTCTCCTCAGGACCACAAACACCTCAAGCATGCTCCCCTCTCAGAAATAAAGTGTGTATGGCGAAAAGAAAGCCTCTTATCACTCTCATATGTGCCACATAGAGTGCCCACAAAATGGCTGACACCCCTCCGTTATCTCTTATTAGGAAAGTGCGTTTCCCTGGATACCCCTCCTCAGAACGTCAATGGAACACTTATTGGCAGTGGGCATTTCCCTGGTTAGCTTACCTAAGGCAACATGCGCTTATATGAGAAAGAAAGTGTTCACAGTTAGCGCCTCTCCTTACTCTCATGCTGCCCCCACTGCACACTTACAGACTGTCCACAAAATGGCTGCCACCTCTCACTTGTATAGATTTAGATAGGCCTGGTTACCTCTTATTAGCAAAGGGTATTCCTCTATTTACCTCTCCTCAGGAATTCCATGGATCATTTATTAGCAGAGGGCGTTTCCTTGGTTACCATACCTTAGGGCTACAGACCCCCCCAAGCATGTGCCCACCTCAGAAATATTGCATGCATGGCAAGAGTCTCTCCTTTTTCACATATGTACCACACAGAGTACCCACAAAATGGCTGCCACCCCTCCCTAATATAAGTTTATAAGGGCCTGGTTACCTCTTATTAGCAGAGGACATTCCCTGGTTACCTCACTTCAGGAATTCCATGGATCACTTATTGGCAGAGGGCGTTTCCCTGGTTACCTCATAGGACTTCTATGGAGCGCTTTTTGGCAGAGGATGCTTCCCTGGTTACCTCTCCTCAGGACCAAAAATGCCTCAGACATGCTCCCACCTCAGAGATATAGTGTGCATGGCAAGAGACTCTCTTTATTCTGATATATGCCACATAGAGTGCCCACAAAATGGCCACCACTCCTCCCTTATATAGACCTGGTTACCTCTTGTTAACAGAGAGCATTCCTTGGTTACCTCTCCTCAGGAATTCCATGGATCACTTATTGGCAGAGGGCGTTTCCATGGTTACTTCTCCTCAGGACCACAAATGCCTCAAGCATGCTGCCACCTCAGAAATATACCATATGTGACAAAAGTCCCTCCTCACTCTAATTTATGCCACACAGATTGTCAACAAAATGGTAGCCACCTCTCCTTTATATAGGCTTTGTTTACAAAAAATATATATTCCACTCAATTAAGGCAAACTGGGTAACTAAATAAAAAAAAAAAAAAAATACCAAACAAATCCCTATCTTGATATTAGCTGCTTCACCCACTCGCTGCCAGAACCGCTGTCACATTTTTTGCGCACGTTTAAAAAAAAGCATTATTGCTCTCACCCCATTGCAATCAATGTTTATGTGTGTAGGCATCCCCAATATGTGTGTTCACATCTGTATGTGTGTATATGTGGGGGTGGAGAGGTTCAAAATATTTTTTTGAGTAAGAATTTTAGGTGTTTGGTTTTAACTTTCTTTTTTTACACTTTTCCTACACTAAACGTTATTATTTATCACAAAAAGTCCCCTATGAGATACTTTTTTGTGACAAGTTCTCTCTGTCTTTTAGACTCTTGATGTGTCACCTGTCCTCCATTGAAGCTAACGGAGCACAGATCGTGATCCATTAGCTTCTTCCTTGGCCACAGAGGCCGGGGAAAATGAGAGCTGGATCTGGAAGTTAAGTTTTTTACCTGAGATTTCTAAGTATGGGAGGTCATCCACCATGCTAGTCCCAGGTCTGCTGATGGACCTGGGACCCAGGAAACACTGTGGGAGCACCCGGGAAACATTGTAAAGGGCACCTGGGAGACATTGCAGGGGCACCCAGGAAACATTGTAAGGGGCACCTGGGAAACATTGCAGGGGCACCTGGGAAACATTTTAGGGGCACCCAGGAACCATTGTAAGGGGCACCTGGGAAACATTGTAAGGGGCACCCAGGAAACATTGCATGGGCACCCAGGAAACATTGCATGGGCACCCAGGAAACATTGTAAGGGGCACCCAGGAAACATTGCATCGGCACCAAGGAAACATTGTAAGGGGCACCCAGGAAACATTGCAGGGGCACCTTAGAAACATTTCAGGGACACCCGGGAAACATTGTAAGGGGCACCTTGGAAACATTGTAAGGGGCACCCAGGAAACATTGCAGGGGCACCCAGGAAACATTGCAGGGGCACCGTGGAAACATTTCTGGGGCACCCCGGAAACATTGTAAGGGGCACCTGGGAAACATTGCAAGGGCACCCAGGAAACATTGCAGGGGCACCTAGGAAACATTGCAGGGGCCCCCAGGAAACATTGCAGGGGCACTCAGGAAACATTGCAGGGGCACTCAGGAAACATTGCAGGGGCACCTGGGAAACATTGCAGGGGCACCCAGGAAACATTGCAGGGGCACTCAGGAAACATTGCAGGGGCACTCAGGAAACATTGCAGGGGCACTCAGGAAACATTGCAGGGGCACTCAGGAAACATTGCAGGGGCACCTGGGAAACATTGCAGGGGCAACTGGGAAACATTGCAGGGATACCCAGGAAACATTGCAGGGGTACCTGGGAAACATTGCAGGGATACCCAGGAAACATTGCAGGGGTACCTGGGAAACATTGCAGGGATACCCAGGAAACATTGCAGGGGTACCTGGGAAACATTGCAAGGGCAACTGGGAAACATTGCAGGGATACCCAGGAAACATTACAGAGGCACCCAGGAAACATTGTCAGAGGCACCCAGGAAACATTGTCAGAGGTAATGTTTCTACTACTTATTTTTTATTTTTTGCATAGATCTACCTACAAAAGGGACCAGCCTGAAGTGATCTAGCAGGACTTAATTTTCTGACTAAAGTTCCACTTTAAGCAGACCATAGATAGGTAAAAGAATAAATGAAAATTCAGGTAGATAGACCAATCATTTGATTTTTGCATAATTAGTATGCCATTGCGACAGGCAATTTTTGTGCAGCCACTGAAACTGAACAATCAAACATGTTGGAAATGTTTTTTAGAACAAACAATTTTTTAATAGGGGACTGAACACGCCTGATATACTCCAAAAATACTTGTAAATATCACACTCAGGGGTAGAAAACTGATGTAGCCAGCCATTGGCGTGCGCAGCCTATTGCACTGGGGTGGGCATCCAAGAGCACAAACACACATGTGTGAACAGGGCCGCTGATAAGGCAGTAGAACTGGTCCTGTTGCACTGGCCCAGGCCTCATCAGCTAAACAGGGGGGGCCCGGGCAGATTTATTGTTGATTTCTGCCTAAATAAATAAATAGATTTTAGTAGACCACAACCCCACTCCTACTTGCTTATCAGGGCCTAAATTACATTTGGTCGGGCCAAATCTCATCAACAGAGGGGCCCAGGAGGTGGGAGCAGAGGAGGGACTTTTTTTACATTTTTTGGACATAGGCGCTGCACTTTGGGTATGGGGGTGGAGCTAGGGTTTGGGGGGGGGGCAGTCAGGAAGGCTGTATGGGACCTCATGGTTTCTAATAGCAGCCCTGTATATGTATATTAGCAAAGTAGCAGAGAGGTATCAGTGGACGAGATCGGTGTCAGTAAATTTTATTTTTATTATTTTTTGTACAATTTTGGTTTCTTAAATATTTTTTACAATATTGTTTTTTATTATATTTTTCAGGAGCCCCTTTGGGGGGGCTTTGGTGAAATATCAAGGGTCTAAACAGGCCCCTGATGTCTCACTTAAGAATGAACACAGGAGCGACCGGTACAGATCACTTACTGTTTTTATTCAGAAAAGGAAGGGGCCGGTAAATGAAATATATACGAGCCCCTTCCCCGCACTCCACCCTGAAACATCCCCCGCAGCAGCCAGTGGGAAAGGAGAGGAAAGGAGGGAAGCTGGTAGCACTGCAGGGGGGAAACAGGGAGCCAGGAAGCAGGTGAAATCGGCAGGTGCACAGGGTGATTAGGGTGTGCGCAGGCACACCTGGCACACCCTGTGTGCACACCTATTTAGCCAGCACATCTAAGAACTAACATGCTTCAATACATTAAATATTGGTCTTTTGGCTTAGAAACATTTTATCATTGACTGTCCACCATTAAAGCAACCTTTTTCAACCTTGATATCCAAGAGCAAACATTTTCCAGGTCTCACGGAATCATGAGATTAGTCCATCAGGGATCATTGGGAATAAGTTCCTTCTATTGCTGGTGTTAAGTGAGAAGAATACCCCCCCCCCCCCCCCGTTCCAGCGTTGGCCACAATGACACCCTTGCAGTTATGCCTTTGGCTCTGCCAAGTGGTTTTGAACCTGGAAATGTGCAAGCACCATCAGATGTGAGGTCAGCAGAGATGTATAGTAACTAAGTAGAACTACTTCACTACTGTACTTAAGTACTGAAAGGCGGTATCTGTACTTTCCTGGAGTAGAATTTTTTTCTCCTACTTCCACTTTTACTTCACTACATTTTTACAATGATTTCAATACTTCTACTCCAATATTTTTTTTTTTTTTTGTGCTGCATAGTTACTCGTTACAATTATAAAAATTACCACAGCCAGAACAGTAGATGGCAGGTTTCATGAAGCTCAAAACATGTGTATTATCAGCGCATACAAAAATAAAATCTACTGTATGTATAAATAAAAGCTGCATTTGAAATAATAAAAAACAATATGATGTTCAAACTTTTGACTTCTTTCTTGAATAACTACATAACACAGTACTTGTACTTTTACTTTCAGTACTTGAGTAGCATTTTTTTTTCAAAACTACTGGTACTTTTACTTTCAGTACTTGAGTAGCAACATTTTTAAAAAAACTACTTGCAATACTTAAGTACAAAAAATGTTGAATACTTTAGTACTTCTACTCAAGTCACTTTTTGATAGAGCACTTCCACTTCTACTCAAGTCACTTTTTGATCGAGTACTTCCACTTCTACTCAAGTCACTTTTTAATCGAGCACTTGTACTTTTACTCAAGTATGGGTTTCGAGTACTTTATACAACTCTGGAGGTCAGTTATCCACAGCTCAAGGAACCCATAGCCACCCCTGCAGGAACCCTGCGCTTCCAAAGAACCTTGGTTGAGAATGGCTGCAATAAAGTATATTCGCGTCTTTTTTTTGAACGCATAGTAGGAATACAGTGGTGAAGCCGCCTTTGGATGCTTCACAAAGCAGACACTGAAACATATAATCTTGTCTATTATGGTTTTACCTGCCCAACACATCTCCTACCATTCCTCCCCACGAACAATAAAAAAAAAAAAAAGATTTTCAAAGTCCCAAGTTGATAGAAGTCGACGAAGAGAAAAAACAAGTCAGCAATCCAGGCTGTCAACAGAATTTCACAGTTCACTGTGCTTTTGCCTGGTGAGGTTTGTAATGTTGTACGTGCTGTTTATAGTCTGTCGCTTCAACCTTTTGTGAGCTCTGGAAATCTAGCTGAAAACAAATTGTAAATATGGAAAAACAAACGTAAATCTGACCCACAGGCTACATTTCTCATACGGCGCTGCGCAGTAAAACGCATTTGAATGATGAGACTATTGGTAAGACTGGTCGCGTTTGTTTAAAGGCTTACTGGCGTCTTATGATCGCTTAGGGGAAAAGTATCGCCGGCTGGGAAGAAAATATTATTGGTGCTCATTGGGAAGCCATTAAAAGTTTTCATTTGGCTGTGGTATATTTTGGAGTAAGTATACTATGGTAAATGTTATCGTTACAAATGTTTTCATATCGTAAATATATTATTGAATACGTTCCTGGCTACGAATTTGAATAACATGGAAACGTTGAAGTGCTCTGATTGGATACGCATTGGGTTACCCATTGAATGTTACAGATTCTTTGGCTATTGTGTGGGTAACTTAGCCATTAATGTTCTAAAAGCTCCATCTGGCCAACACAGTGATTGTTACATAGATCAACATTTGACCACAAGTTGGTCCAGTCCTATGGATTTTGTACCTGCTTTTTAGCCATAGGTTTTGCCTAGGCTGTGAATGATTGGTTTAGTTGGTATAGCCCTGCTACTTTCCTCTATTTGGCTAAAGGTAAGCCTACTCTTTAGTAGCTACTCTCCAGAATTATTATGAATGTTCCCATACTGTAAATAAATTATTGAACACATTCTTGGCTGCAGATTCAGATAACAATAAAACATTGAAATGTTCTGATTGGCTATGCATTGGATTACCTATTGAATGTTCTGGGTTCTTCGGCTATTTTGTGGGTAACCTAGCCAATAAATGATCTAAAACCTCCAACTAGCCTACACAGGGAACGCTATATAGATCAACAATTGACCACAAGTTGGTCCAGTCCTATGGATTTTGTACTTGCCTTTTAGCCATGGATCGGTCTAGACCAGGGGTGGGCAAACTTTTTGACTCGAGGGCCAAAATGGGTTCATATATTGGACCCGGGGGCTGGACCAAGATGCAGATATGCCAGCGTGCCCCCTTTTAATGCAGATATGCCAGGGGGCCCCCTTTCAATGCAGATATGCCAGGGCCCCCTTTCAATGCAGATATGCCAGGGCCCCCTTTCAATACAGATATGCCAGCGTGCTCCCTTTCAATGCAGATATGCCAGGGCCCCCTTTCAATGCAGATATGCCAGCGTGCCCCCTTTCAATGCAGATATGCCAGCGTGCCCCCTTTCAATGCAGATATGCCAGGGCCCCCTTTCAATGTAGATATGCCAGCGTGGCCCCTTTCAATGCAGATATGCCAGCGTGCCCCCTTTCAATGCAGATATGCCAGCATGCCACCGTATACGGCCCGCGGGCCATAGTTTGCCTATTCCTGGTCTAGACTGTGAATGGTAGCTTTGGTTGGTATAGCCCCACTCCTTTCCCAATCCTCTAATTGGCTAAAGGCTTGTCTGGTCTTTAACAGCTACTCTCCAGAATTATTATGAATGTTCCCATATTGAAAAACTATTTTTGACCACATTCTTGGCTGCAGATTCAGATAACAAGAGAACACTGAAATGTTCTGATTGGCTATGCATTGGGTTACCATTTGAAGTTGCTGAATTCCTTTGAATTTTGAACCTATCTTTTAGCCATGGGTTGGTCTAGACCAGGGATATGCAAACTGTGGCCCTCCAGCTGTTGCAGAACTACATGTCCCATGAGGCATACCAGGACTCTGACAGCCACAAGCATGACACCCAGAGGCATGATGGGACTTGTACTTTTGCAGCAGCTGGAGGGTCGCAGTGTGCATATCCCTGGTCTAGACTGCAAATGGAAGCTTGGGTTGGCTTTCAATTGGTTTTGCCCTGCTACTTTCCTTATCCTCTAATTGGATAAAGGTTAGCCTACTCTAGGTTTTATTCTGAGATCAATATTTGTTGCAGGTTGATCTAGTACTGATAAGGTTTTGAAGTTCTAATTAGCATCAGATTTGCTCACTTTTGGTTCTCATTCTTGGAGAAGGACGGCCAGCTCTCTGAGCCAATCAGGGGGCATGTGCTATGCACTGTCAGTCTAACACTTTAAACAGACTAACAGGAGGATACAGATCAGGGATGACCTCAGCTCCTTCCCTGAGCAGTCAACAGCTTTGGGGAGGAGGAGTGTAGGTCTAGTCCTATGACTGTCCTGTTCTGAGGTCATCGTTGATTGCAGATTGACCTAATCCTGATAAAGCTTTGAGTTTCAAATTAGCATCACATTTGCTCACCTTTGGTTTTTTAGCACTAATCATTGATTAGCTGAAGGATAGCAGAGTTCTACCAATTTTCCCAAACTCTTTTATATCCGGTATAGCAATATTTACTTTTGGTGAGGGAAGGTCAGCTCTCTGAGCCCATAAGGGCTATCTAGCTTTGCAAAGCATTGTCAGTCTAACACTTTAAACACACTAACAGGAGGGTGCAGCTCAGGGATGACCTCAGCTCCATCATTGTGCTGTCACCAGTCTGGAGGAGGAGGAGTGACTAAAGAAGCAGGATGCACCTTTGTGGACAGGGATCCTTGCATGTGCCCTGTGGTTACCCATTAGATAGGTGGCTACAATTATAACAATTTTAGAAGGGGGAAAGGTAATAAACTTTGTACATGAAAAATGCTTTTTTGGTATATTGCACTATTATGAATGTTCCCACACTGTAAATAAGTTATTGAACACAATCTTGGCAGAAGATTCAAATAAACAGAAGAACCTTGAAATATTTTGGTTGGCTACACATTGGATTACCCATTCCATTTTTCAATATTTTTCCCCTTAAATGTTGCACTTGTCTTTAAAGCCGGCCATAGATGGTTTGAATCTCAGCCGGTTCGACAGGAACCGGCCAAGATTTGAACCATGTACGGGCAGGCTGAATGTACCCACGATGATTGATGGATTAACTTGGGTACAACCAGCCTGCCATATTCTACATGCGATTATTGCCAGCAGCTGTTATAGCTGCTAACAATATTCACTGTGTTCTCTCGGCAGGGATGGCCCAATCCCCCCGCTGGGAGAACACAATAGCTTTGTGGGAGATAATTCCCTGTCAACACTATCTGTATTGATGGTGGAATCAAGCTAAATTGGTGTGTCTGTGGTTGTAGGAAAGAAACTTGCTTTGTCTAAGGCCAGCCTTAGTCATGTGTTGGTCTAGCCTTTGATCAGTAGCCTGATATTTGATATAGTCCTGATCAGGGCTTTTTTTCTCAGAAACTAGGTGCAGGAATTCAACCACGACCACACTTTAGGTGGCTCCGACTCTCTCACTTGCAGGGAGATTATTCAGTGGGGGTGTCGGCATCCGCATGGCACCTGCATCCCCCTTGTCCCCATCCTGTACTCAGTAAGAGCCGCTCAGAAGATCGTATATGTGGGAGCCATTGGGAGACAAGCTGTCACTTATAAACCCAGAAGCTGGACTTCTGGGTTTACAAGTGATGGTGGTGAGCAAGGAGCAGAGAACCTGAGCCAGAGGTGGTGAAACTGAGTTCCACCAAGTTCCAGCTGAAAAAAAGCCCTGGTCCTGATACTGTCCTAATCTTCTAAATGGCTAAAAATCTACTCAATGCTTGTTCATAAGTCAGTACTAGCTGCAGGTTGACCAAGTCCTGCTAAGGTTTTAAAGGAGAAGTAGGGCCAAAGCTCTTTTGGCCCAATTTCTCCTGTGGGTCACAGGAGTGCATTTAGTTCTGCACTGCTGTGACCCATATTCAGACGATAATGGGCTAAAGACCGCCGTCAGCAGACGTCACTCAGCTGTTCCAAACTTTAGTGTTAGGATCCGCCCAGATTCCTGACTGGCAACTGGCTCAGACTCTCAGCACACCGCTAAGAGCTTGAGCCAACTGCTCCCCTCTCCTCCACAGACTGGTGATCCAGTGAGCGCTGGAGCGGCAGAGCAGAAAGCTGGTGACTGACAGTCACCACACTCTGTTCACTGAGCTCCAAGAATAGAGTGATCAGGCGGTCAATGATCACTCAGTTCTCAGTCTTAGAGGTGGCGGAGGACCGATGCTACATCCAACTAGGTGAGTATATATATATATATATATATATATATATATATATATATATATATATATATATTTATTTTTTATTTTTTTATTACCATACTTCTCTTTTGAAGCTCTAATTTGCATCACATTAGCATGAACAGGGGTCCCCCTTGATTGGACAAGGTAGAGGTTCTGACATTTCCTGTCCTCCTCTCTACCTAATCCAATCAGAGAGTGCCTTGTATTGATCTGAACTCTTGTAACTGAAAAAATATTACAAGGCTTTCTGTGTGATCCCCGGTAGTCAGTGTGCAGAGGTGGAGATCATGACTCTTACTGTAGTAACACCCACGACTACAGTGATCTCTGACTGCCCCAGAGGTCCATTAGGCATAATTGTGCCAAGCTGGACACAATGGGGTTCATTTACTAAAGCTAGAGAGGGCAAATTCTGCAGAGAAACCAATCAGCTTCTAATCTCAGCTTGTTTAATTAAGCTTTAGCAATAAAACCTGGAAGCTGAGTGGTTGACTAATTTTGCCCTCTTTAGTAAATAAACCCCAATATATTAATATAATACTATACATATTTATTAATATACATAATAGTATACATAATAATTATATTATTATACATAATAGATTTAAATTGCATTTTCTAAAAATATGGTATATTAATAAATATATATATTTCTGGAGTTCACCTTTAAAGATCTAAACACCTCTAACATTAGAAAATATAGAAAAATTTTTCCTTAACTCAAATTCTATTTTTAAAAAGAAGCTGCGGGAAAAAAAAATGTACTAATTAATAAAGGGACTAATTTTGCCCTTTCTAGCTTTAGTAAATAAACCCCAATATATTAATATAATACTATACATATTTATTAATATACATAATATTATACATAATAATTATATTATTATACATAATATATTTATATTGCATTCTAAAAATATGGTATATTAATAAATATATATATTTCTGGAGTTCACCTTTAAAGATCTAAACACCTCTAACATTAGAAAATATAGAAAAAATTTTCCTTAACTCAAATTCTATTTTTAAAAAGAAGCTGCGGAAAAAAAAACAACTATATTGCCCAATAGATTTTGTGATTTTATTGTTCTCTTTTCTCTCCACAGAATTGAAAACAGACAGTTTGCTTAGACTGTCTTTAAATTATTGTATCTGCTAGCGGTGAGGCGTTCATTATCTCACTCATAAACAGGAAACCACTTACGATGGAAGTCCTCGGGTTCCACAATAGCGCTGAGTGATAGCTCTATGCTAGACATGTGACATTACTACAATTATAATTTAAAAACAACTTCAAGTTCAATAAAAAGTTATATGATAATCCAATGCATTAGAATTCATGCGACTTCAGTCAACGATCTCCTTTACACGTCTTGTAGCACTTTCCAGGGGTCAAACCGGTTTCTTCACAAAAAAAGAAAAGAAATTCAATTAAATCCCGCTCATGCTCTTCTCCATTGGCCCATTGTTTGGCTTTCACGGCTATCAAGCCATTTGTCAGTTGCGTCTTTTGCTGAGATTATCAATAAAACCCGCAAGTTGCTTTGAAGGTCGATGCCGAATTTCAGATCTTATATTCCGGATTTAAATAATTCGGTATTCAACTTTTCTTAAAGAGTACCCGTTATTGTTTAACCACTTGAACTCTGGAAAGGTTTTACCCCCCTTCATGACCAGGTCATGTTTTGCTATATAGCACTGCATTACTTTAACTGGCAATTGCACGTTCATGCAACACTGTACCCAATTGGGATTTTTTTACATCTTATTTTCACACAAATTAAGCTTTCTATTGGTGGTATTTGACCACCAATGGGTTTTTTTGTTTTGTTTTTTTTTTATATACAAAAAAAGAACTGAAACTTTTGGGGAAAAAAACAATATTTTTTACTTTCTGCTATAAAATATATCAAGTATAAAATTAAAAAAGTCAAATTTCTTCAAAAATGTATGCCAAAATGTATTCTGCTACATGTTTTTACTAAATAAAACCCTAATAAGTGTATATTGATTGATTTGCATGAAAGTTAAAGCGGTTGTATACTGCCGAAAAAAAAAACAAACCCTGCAAGACAAAGGCATAATGAGCTAGTATGCATCGCATACTAGCTCATTATGAAATACTTACCTTAAAACGAAGCCCCGACACGGACGCCCGGACACCGCTGTGGGAGCTGTCATGCTCCCTCGGCATCTCTTCCAGGTTCGGCGGCTCTGGCGCTGTGAGTGGCCGGAGCCGTGATGACGTCACTCCCGCGCATGCGCACGGGAGTCAATTTTCGGCAAGTGGCTGGCAAGGAACTCTGAAGGTCCGCCAGACCTTCAGAGCGCATGCGCCGCTGGCGTCAGCGGCTGCATGCAGGGCAAATATCTCCTAAAACGTGGAGGTTTAGGAGATATTAATAGTACCTACAGGTAAGCCTTATTATAGGCTTACCTGTAGGTAAAAGTAAAAAAAAATTGAGTATACTACCGCTTTAAAGCTTCTACAAACTATGGTACATATCAGGATTCTCCAAACTTTCTAAACAAAGGGCCAGTTTATTATCCATTAGGCTTTAGGGGGAGGAGTAGTGCCCTATCGTTGGTTTCTTTGGAAGGAATAGTGGCCCATTGTTAGTGTCAGTGGGAGAAATGGCCCCCATTGTTGATGTTAGTGTGCAGAATAATGTCTTTTATCAGTGGAAGAAATAGTGAATGCCAAAAGGGCCGGATAAAGGCAAGCAAAGGGCAGCATTCGGCCCCTGGGCCATAGTTTGGAGACCCCTGGTGTATAAACTGGAATTTTTATTTCTTTCTTTATTATTTTTTACACTAATAATGGCAGTAATCAGTGACTTATAATGGACTTGTGATAGTGCACTAACTGACACTGGGTGGCAACTGACTAACTTACACTGACATCACCAATGACACTAATACAGTGATCAGTGATTATACTAAACACAGTCACTGTACTAATGTCATTGGCTGGGAAGGGGTTAACCTCTCAAGGGGTTAAGTTTGTGCCTAACAATGTGTAATGTGTGCTGCTTTTTACTAAAAATCTGTTTGCTTCTTTTCCCTGCTTTGCAGGGAGAAGAAACAAAGAGACTGTAGGAAAGCTATATATCCTGGAAGGATCACAGCTGTCCTTACAGCTGAAGCCCTATACCAGGGGTCACCAAACTTGCTAAACAAAGGGACAGGTTTGAAGGTGGCCAGTGGGAGTAGAAACATCCCCAGTGTCAGTCCCATCATTGATTTTAGAGTACGGAATAGTGCTCCACCATTGGTGTCAGTTGGAGGGATAGTGTCCCTTAGATGGTGTCAATGAGAGGAATGGTTCCCCACCACTGGTGTCAGTTGGAGAAATGGGGGTTGATTTTTAGTAAATCTCCAGTTTTAGTAAATCAACCCCATAGTGTCTCATTGATGGTGTCAGTGGGAGGAATAGTGCCCCAGCATTGGTTTCAGTTAGAGGAACAGAGCCCCATTGATGGTGTCAGTGGGAGGAATTGTGCCCCAGCATTGGTGTCAGTTAGAGGAACAGAGCCCCATTGATGGTGTCAGTTGGAGGAATGGTGCCTCCTCATTGGTGTAAGTGATAAGAACGATGCCCAATCATTGTTGTCCCTTGGAAGAATAGTGCATCAAGGGCCAAATTTAGGCAAGCACAGGGCTGCATCTGGCCCCCGGGCCACAGTTTGGAGACCGC
Source organism: Pelophylax lessonae (assembly GCF_965119305.1). Classification (NCBI taxonomy): domain Eukaryota; kingdom Metazoa; phylum Chordata; class Amphibia; order Anura; family Ranidae; genus Pelophylax; species Pelophylax lessonae. The sequence continues at coordinate 16,158,669 of NC_138779.1, read as the reverse complement.
TGCCCTATAGTCTTCTGTTATCTAGGCCAGGGGTCCATAAACATTTCAGTACAAGGACCACATCGTATTTTTTGCAAATTTGTGGGGGCACAAAAGAATCAGTTTTATAAATCAAGAAATAATGTTTCGTAGGCCAAGAAGTAGATGGCAACCCTGGGGGATGCCTGAACAAAGATGGGCCTGCCTTTGTAGAGAAAAAAACATTGTCAAGGGGAGTGATCTCTGTGAGAGCTTATAAGTACCTTGAACCATTGCAGATGTCTTGCATTTCGGGCATTTTTTTCCTGGCTCATACTGCTCTGAACGTTAGTACCGCTAGGTGCACCACTCAGCCCCATCCAAGCACAGCACCTGGGAGCTTCTTATAGAGTTTGATAGGCTGCTGGCTCAATGGGCACCCTCAGGCCACACTTAAATACTAAAGCCTAATGCACTTGGGATCAGGGCCGCTGATAAGGCAGTACAGCCAGCCCTTCTTAACCTAGGCCCAGGCGCCTGCTGAGTAGGAGGGCCGGCTGTACTGCCTTATTGCAGACACCAATCGTCTTCTGCATTCCCCTGCAATGCTGCCAGCTTCTCCCTTCGGCTGCATTTCAGGGGACTGCATCCTTTCCATCTGCTGTCCAGGCCCCCCTGTGTGCCCCTTTCCCCCGCAGTGCTGCTGGCTTCCCTCCTCTCCTCCCCTGCCAGCAGCTGCTGCGGCCACACACACTTATTGGCCTCTTCCTTTCCTGAATGAACACAGTGAGGGATCGGTACCAATCACTCCTGTGTCCATTCATCACTGAAGCATAGTAAACAGTGTTCACTATGCTCCAGCTTGGGAATGAGCAATAAGCTTCAGAGCGTTTCCAATTAGTTTACCTTTACAACTGAGGTAGCAAAGAAAAGGACTGATAAATCTATGTCCTCGTCATTTCCGGCTGGGGGGGGGGGGTCCTGTCAGGTAAGCTGTATGGGGCCCAGTGATTTCTAACAGCAGCCCTGTTGGGGCTAAATACCCGGTGTGCATGAAGCTTTAGTGACTTTTCAGAGCATTAAAGCTTTAGGATAAGCATTACAGTCCAGCATCTGCCATTTTCAGAAGGAGATCCCCAACGTGAGGTTGCAAAGTCCATTCATGACAGGTTCCCTTTAAAGAAACAGACGCTGTAACGTGAACTGAATTTTAAGGATTTGACCAGTTTATCCTCATTTTCCCCTTTGCATTTTTTTTTTTAGATGTCTTTTTTTTTTTTTTTG